>NW_027555736.1:211226316-211843816 GCF_003287225.1 Phascolarctos cinereus | reverse complement strand
TATGATTTACAAATATCTTTCCATGTAGGAATATAACCAGATTAAAATCATTAACTCCCTTATGATTTCTCTTTCCTTTTTAACCTTTTATGTTTCTCTTGAGTCTTGTATTTGAAAGTCAAATTTTCTAGTCAGCTCTGGTCTTTTCATTGAGAATGCTTGAAAATCCTCCATCTCATTGAATATCCATTTTTTTACCTGAAGGATTATACTCAGTCTTGCTGGGTAGGTGATTCTTGGATGTAATCCTAGCTCCTTTGCACTCTGGAATATCATATTCTAAGCTCTCCAATCTGTTAATGTAGCAGCTGCTAAATTTTGTGTTATCCTGACTGTGGCTCCACAATATTTGAATTGTTTCTTTATGGTTCTTTGTTCTATTCTCTCTTTCACCTGGGAACTTTAGAATTTGGCTGTGATATTCCTGGGAGTTTTGATTTTGGGATCTCTTTCAGGAGGGGATTGGTGGTTTCTTTTTTTAATTAATTAATTTATTTTTAATTTTTAACAATCATTTCCATAAGCTTTTGAGTTTTAAATCCCCCCTCACTGCCTTCCTCCCCAATATGATGTGCAATCTGATATAGACTCCACATATCTATTCCTATTAAACATATTTTCACATTAGTCATGTTGTAAAGAAGAATTACAACAAAAGGAGGAACCAAAAGAATGAAGAAACAAAACAAAACAGAAGAAAGAAAATAGCAAATATTATTCTTCCATCTGCATTCAAACTCCATAGTTTTTTCTCTGAATGTGGATGGAATTTTCCATCATTAGACTTTTGGAGATGTCTTAGATCCTTGCATTGTTGAAGAGAGCTAAGTGTATCAAAGTCGGTCATCACATGATGTTGCTGTTACGGTGTACAATGTTCTTCTGGTTCTGTTCACTTTACTCAGCATCAGTCCATATAAGTCTTTCCAGGTTTTTTTTTTTTCTGAGCCCTGCTTGCTCAACATTTCTTATAGCACAATAGTATTCCATTACATTCATATGCCACAACTTGTTCAGCCATTTCACAATTGATGGACATCCCCTCATTTTCCAATTCTTTGCCACCACAGAAAGAACTGCTATAAATATTTTTGTACACATGGATCCCTTTCCCATTGGTGGATTCTTTCAATTTCTGTTTTATCCTCTGGTTCTAGGAAAGGAAGAATGTTTTTCCTTGATAATTTCTTGAAACATGATGTCTAGGCTTTTTTTTTTTTTCATCATGGCTACTAGGTACTACCATAATTTAAAAATTCTCTCTCCTATATATACTTTCCAGGATATTTGTTTTTTTCAATGAGATACTTCATACTGTCTCTTACTTCTTCATTCTGTTGGTTTTGTTTTATTGCTTCATGATTTCTCATAAAGTCATTAGCTTCCATTTGTTCCATTCTAATTTTTTTAAATTTTCTCTTTTATTATGCATTTAACAGCTATCAATAAATACATTTCATTACTCAAAGAATAAAAAAGTAAGTATACAAAATTGAAAACTTTCATTATGTATAGTTTTTATAAGTCTGTATTAACAAGTTGGCAACAAAATTGCTTTATGTCCCTTTCTGAATGTTTTTGTTTTCAACAGTATCAAATATTGCAGAAAGGTTAAGAAGGATGAGGACTGAAGAGAAGCCTCTGGATTGGTCAGACATCTTTCCTGGACCGTTAAAATGTTCTTTCATACTTTATTTATTTTATTATTTATTGATTTTTATTAACTTATTTTGATTTATCAATAATCATTTCCATAAGCTTTTGAGTTTAAAATTTTTCTCCCTCTCTTTCCTCGCCTCCCTGCCCAAGATGGCACAAAATCTGATATAAGCTATACATATACATCCTTATTAAACATATTTTCACATTAGTGATGTTGTAAGGAAGAATTAGAACCAATAGGAGGAACCACAAGAAAGAGAAAATAAAACAGAAGAAGAAAAATAGCAAATAGTGTGCTTTGATCTGCATTCAAGCTCCATAGTTTTCTTTGGATGTGGGTAGCATTTTCCATCATGAGATTTTTGGAGTGTTCCATTCTAATTTTTAAGGAATTATTTTCTTCAGTGAGTTTTTGGACCCTCTTTTACATTTGGCCAATACTGCTTTTTAAGACATTCTTCTCCTCATTGGCTTTTTGGACCTCTTTTGCCATTTGGCCTACTCTGTTTTTTGAGGTATTGTTTTCTACAGTATTTTTTGTGTCTCCTTTACCAAGCTGTTGACCCTTTTTTCATGATTTTCTTGCATCACTCTCATTTCTCCTCTCAGTTTTCCCTCTACCTCTCTTACTTGATTTTCAAAATCCTTTTTGAGCTCTTCCACAGCCTGACACCAATTCATACTTTTCTTGGAGGTTTTGGACGAAGGAGCTTTGACTTTGCTATCATCTTCAGAGTGTGTGTTTTGATCTTACTTGTCACCATAATAACTTTCTATAGTCAGAAATTCTTCCCATTGTTTGCCCATTTTCCCAGCCCGTTACTTGACTTTCAATTGTTTGTTAAAGTAGGGCTCCACTTCCAGATTGGAGGATGCACCGTCCCAAGCTTCAGGGAATTCGTGTAGCTGTTTTCAGAGGTACTTCTAGGGACCTGTAAGTTTTCAGTTCTTCTAAGGTGGTATGATCTAAGGACAGGTGTTTACTACTCTCCTGGCCTAGGCTCTGATCTGTGAGCAAACACAAGGATTCTTTTCTGTCCTGGAACTGTGAGGAGGGTCCCTGATCCACTGTGCTATGCTAGTGCTCCTTCTCACCCTGAGACTGCCACCCAGAACTGGGACCCAGATCCAAGCATGAGCAAAGCAACAAAGTCTTGCTTTAGTACTAGCAAAAAGACTCCTTCTCACCAGTTGCTTGACCCCCTTACCAACTGTGGGCTGAGAGCTCCAGAAGCAGCTGCTGCCACTGAAGCTTCTGGTTCAGTCACTCCCAAGGCCTGCTCCTGGTTTGCTGGGGCCAAGACTGTGCTGGTGCAGCCTGTGCTAGACTCCTCACCCAGGTGTGACAGCCCCTTCCTGCTGACCATACAACTTGTCTTTGCAGTGTGTGAGCAAAGAAGTCTGGTAACTGCCACCACTGACAGTGATTCAGTCTCCTGGAGGCCTGCTCCTAGTTTGCTGCGGCTCAGTCTGGGGTGGAGTGGTCTGTGCTAGACTGCACTCCTTTCTCACCCTGGTGCAACAAACTTTCTTGCCAAATTTCTAAGTTGTCTTAGGCTGGAAATTTGTTTCACTGTCTTTTCATGAGTTCTGTTGCTCTAGAATTTTTAGAGTCGTTTTTAAAGGTATTTGGAGGGGTTTGGGGGAAAGCTTAGGCAAGTCACTGCCTTTACTCCACCATCTTGGCTCCTCCTCTCCATATACTAAACTCTTGATAAATTCTTGTTCATTGATTTTTGTGTGTCTATCAAAACTCATATAATCACATCTTTAGAGCTAGAAGTATCCTAAGAGTCCATTTAGCTCATTTCTCTCATTTTATAGGTGAGGAAACTGAGGAAAGAAGTGGTTAAGTGACTTGTACACAACGTATCTTATCCAACTATTAAGTGATATTACTGTCAGTTAAACACAGGTCTTTCTGATTCTAAATCCAGTACTCCTTTTACTATAAGTTATTGGAGACCAAAGGAAAGGAAGAATGCTGAAGGATTCAGATAAGGTTTCACAAATGAAATAAAATGTTAAAGTAGCCCTTGGAAGACAAATAGAATTTCAATAGGGAATGTACCTTCCTAGAGAAGAAAGAATAAGTCTATTTAAATTTTTCTTTTTGCAATGCTTTAAAAAGTCACTTACACTAGCAATCTATACACTTGAAAACTAAGTAATATTTTATAGAGTTGTATGTGCAAATTGATAGATTCTCCCTTTATTCTAAACTTAGGCTTTTTTCTTGTTGTGCAGTTGCTTTCTGTCATGTCCGACTCTTCATGATCCTATTTAGGGTTTTCTTGGCAAAGATATCAGAGTAGCTTGCCATTTCCTTCTCTAGCTCATTTTACAGACGAGGAAACTGAGGCATACAAGATTAAGTGACAAGCTAGGAAGTGTCTGAACTCAGATTTGAACTCTGCAAGGTGCGTCTTGCTGACTTAGGCCCAACACTCTATCAAACACACACTTTCTCCGTTTTGTTTTGTTTTGTTTTCCCCAGATATTTAAATCAATTTTACGTTATTGAATTTTGATGTTTTTATATGACAGCATGTAACATATAATTATATAGTAATATATAATATAAAATCTTTTTATCATTATTCTTCCTGTTATACATCCATAGTTTCCAAGCATTGTTTAATAAGATATATATTCCTATGATATGCTTTTTTTTGGGGGGGGAGAATCTTTTTTTTTTGTACTTAAAGGACTGTCCAAAAATCTCATATCTTTAGACTTGAGGAAATCAGGTTGATTTTAAAAAGCCTTTAATGGCTTTTTCTTATATCTTCTTTGAAGGGGAACAAGATCTCTAACTCTGAAGCAGGGATTGTAGTTATTTGAAATTCAATATTTTTAAAGTGTAATTATCTTCATTATAATCATGCTGTTAAGGACTCAGATCTGGAAATCATCCTAGAGATAATATACTCTAGTTCCCTCAATTATAAAAACAAAAACAAATACAAATAAGAACACCATCAACCCATCCCAAATGTTCTTAAACAATCCTAGTCAGCAAAACATATTGGTAAAAGGATTAGTGGAAAAACAAATTTGTTCTAAAGAATTACCATGACTGAAGATATTTTTTCTCCTCTTTGCTTATCATTTATTGACTGCTTTATAATGCATCTTTTACAGATTTGAATGAGTGTAGTCAGAAGTTTTCTGGTAAATATTTAACAAGCAGCTCTCAAGGAAAAAATGTATACATGACACATTTTAAATTTTGATCTGTTATTAATATTTTCTCCATCACTTTCTGAAATCTAGACATTTAAGGAAATAACAAATCAAGCTCTGATTTATAGTTTTTGTCAATTTCCTAAGTGTAAATACTCACACTGGAAATTTAACATTTGGTTCTCAACAATCAATACAAGTTGGATCCAGCACACCATTGACTTTAAAATGAGTTATTCCTTAAAACAACAGCATGACCTATACAGAGAACTCTATATAGACAGAACTATAACTCTTGTCATAAGCCAACAAGTATACACTTTAAACTCTAGTGTATCTTAAATGTCACCAGATAGGGTAATGAGTTTAATTAAGTAGCTTAACTAATAATGACCATTTCCCCCCCGAACGGAAAATTAGTTTATATCTTTTGACAAATGTTATTCCTTTTGAAGAACCTTAAGATAATTTCTTTCCTTAAAATTGGGGATGTCTTATGAAAGCTAAACTATACAGTCACTATACGTTCAAATATATAAGTATTTATACAAACTACACATACATGTATACTTTTTAATACATGATGCATACATATGTAAAAAGACATATGAGGATATAGACAAATGTACAAATATATGTATAGATATAGATATGTACTTGTACATATATATATATGTGTGTGTGTGTGTGTGTGTATATATATATATATATATATATAACACACACACAACATATATATATAATATATATATATATATATATATATATATATATGTATATACCTATACTTGTATATTTGTTCTGACCAGCTCTCTGGTCACTATTTTAATGCATGTGTATATACATTTATATGTATATGTATTACTCAGAATGTAACCTCCTTGAGGACAGGGACTGTTTTTCTGTTTATATTTTAATTTTCCACATTTATAATTTGGTACATAGTAAATATTTAATAAAGGCTTGTTGACCAGCCACAAGTTTAGCATTGTAGAATCTTGTTCTCCAAGTTTTCTTCAAAGGTCATCCAAAGTGCCTTAGCAATCACACTTTACAATTCTTCAGTATCCTGAATGTAGTTCATTTAGCTCTGGTGACTTGAGTTGGTCACTCCTTTACTATCATTTTGCCTATCTTGAATTTCAATTTTCTATCAGTGGTATCATTTGGAGTTCAATGATTATTTTTCTTGGAAGCAAACAGAAGTAAGGAAAGAGGTGCTTGGCTCTGCCTTTGCTTTGTTGTATGTTACCATTGCCACTTCCACCCTGATAAGTACTATTAGCCTTCTTTACGCTTCCTCTTTCCCCTAATACAACTTTAAAAATATTTTTGAGTCCATAGTTTTACTCACCAAATTCTGCTCATCCTGCACTTTAGCATTTATGACACTATTAGAGGATCTTGCTGTAGTAGTTCATGTCCATCATCTCTTATCTGCCCTTGATTACATGTAATTAGATTCAAGAAACATTTATTGAGTGAAATGTGTAAGACACTTTGCTAGGCACTGTGGATACAGATACAAAACCAAAACAATCTCTGCCCTTGAAGATTTTTCATTCTACTGGAAGATACAAAATATTCACAATTAGGTGATATATTTTCAGAAGGGAGAAAACCCAGACAACCATGAGGACTTGGAAATTATAGAAAAGGTGGCACCTGAACTGAGCCTTGAAAGAAGTTAAAGATTTTAAGATACTGAGATGAGAAGAAATGCATCCTAGGTTTAGGAAAAAGTATGTGCGAAAGATCACAGATGGGAGATCATGCATTAAGTTCAGGGAAAATACTAAACTAGTTTGCCTGGATCACTGGGTACATGAAGAAGAATAAATGAAATAAGTTTTTGAAAAAGAAGTAGGTCAAAGCCAGATTGTGAAGTACTTGGCCAAGGAATTCATATTTTATTCTAGAGGCAATATGGAAGCCATGATTTTTTTTAAGTTGTGAGGAGAATTGGTCAGAACAATAAATGTATATTACTTATTTTATAACCATGTGGAGGATGGATTGTAAAAGAGGAGAATAAATTTGGGAAGCCAAGTAGAAAGTTATTGAAATAGTCCATAGAAGAGAGATGTTGAGAGTCTGAATTCAGGTGGTAGGTATGTTAGCAGAGGGGGCGTGGGAGTAAAAGATATTATGGAGGGAGAATTGACAGGACATGGCAACTGATTGGATATGATGAAAATAGACAATTGTCAAGGATGCCCATGACATTTGGAGCCCAGGTGACCAGAAGGATATCAAATTCTTTGACAGAAATAAAAAGGGAGGAAAAAATAGATTTGAAGGGGAAACTAATGAACATACTTTTTGCTCCCTTTCCTGAGACCAAGTCCTATATTTTCAAATACGTAATAGTAGCTAATAATAATAATTAACAGTTATACAGGACTTAATATGGACCAGGGACTATGCTAAGAACTTTGTTATGATTATTATTATTCTATCATATGTACATAATATATAATAACTTATTATAATTTTATATCATTAAAGTATCATTTGTTCCTCACAATGACCCTGGAAGGTAGGTGCTATTATTACCCCCATTTTATAGATGAGGAAACTGAGGCAAATAGGCAAAATGACTTGCCTAGGGTCACACAGCAAGTGAATGACTGAGGCTGGATTTGAGCTCAGTTCTTCTTGACTCTGGGCCCAAACCTCTGTCCACTGAGCTGGCTGGCGATAGTTGTATATCCCCATTTGGGGAGTGGGGGTATTGGCATCCCAAACTCTACATGTCCGGAACAGAATTCATTATATTTTTCCCCAAACTCATCCATGCTCCTCCATCATACTCCTCTAAACTTCCCCCTTTCTGAGTGCACTAACATCCTTTCATTAACCTTAGTTTACAATCTCTTCATTATTTTTTTCTCTTTCTTATTCCCACCATCCCCAATTAGTTGCCAGTACTTAAAAATTCTTGTTCCATCACCTCTGTTCCTTTTTTTTTTCCGATGCATACTATTACTTAGTTCAAGCCCCTATTACCTCTTTTCTAGACTCTTACTATGTGTATATACATATCATCAGTTCATCAGTTGAGTTAATTTGGGGTAGTCAGCTCATTTGACTATGGTTAATTCTTTGAAAATTATTATCTCTAGCACCTAGCTCACTGCCTGGCACACAGTTGGTGTTTTATAAATGCTTACTTGAATGAATATATGCCTCATATGTATATAGTGCTTTAAGTTTTCAACGTGATTTTCCTTACAATATCCTATAATGTAGATAGTACAACCATCATCCCTTTTTTGCAGTGATTAAGCAAATCTCTACTCAGAAGGCCAGAAGTATATTTTAGAGCTAAGATTCAAACGGAGGTCTTCTGACCCCCAGTTTGTAGTCTTTATACAAGCTGGGTAGGCATGATGATTAGAATACATGAGAGCTGATGAGTGCACCAAGAAAGAAATTGTAAAGAGAGAAAGACAGACAGACATACAGACAGAGAAGGGAGTTAAAGAGTTTTTAAAGGCAGATTTCTTTTGTTTTTGGTGTCTCTTTATCCCTTTCTTAATGAAAGAGCCTTGAAAATTGAGTCTGAAATTATTATGCAGAGAGATACCGTGGAAAAAAGATGGAGAGACTTGTGGGTGAGAGATGCAGGTCCAACTCCCATATCTGTGTAACCTTGAGAATGTACCTGGTTCTCCATAATCCTTAGTTTCCTCATCTGTACTGCTTAATTTGCAGATATTTTATGAGAATAATATTTTGTAAAACTTTGAATCCTTTACAAATATGAGCTATTTTCTAGCTCTGTGTTTTTTCCTCAGTGGTACTACGTATGTGTCTTGTACGTAGTAGGGTTTAAAAATGTTTACTGAATTTCCTAGAGCAAATGAAATCTTGAATAGTAATGCAAGTTTTCCCTTGAAATTATTTTCTTTCTCACATTTTAGCTAACATATTCATTACCATTGGAAAAACCTCTAAAAGTTTTCAAAATAGTACTGCAATCTTTCTTAAAATCAAAAGAAATCCTATTTGTAAATTTAATGGCAGAAGAAATGGCATTTCTATGAATTCTTGACATCGTTAAAATATCTTTCATCTTCCAATTTCTATAAGAAGGCTTAGGGAGTAAGAAAATGATGTACACATAGCTGTCTGAGAATTTAATGTAATTACAATTTATATCCTATTGTTTATTACTTCTCAGAGTCATCTGGTGTTTGCCTAAAAAAATTCAAACAGATTGTATGTAGTGGCTCCATTTTGGTTTTCTTTGTAAATGAATGTGCTAAAGTTTCTGGTGATCAATTTGTAAGCATCTGTTTTTTAAAAAAAAAAGATACTTTTTATGCTGTGCTAGCACATGCTGCTGTTTTAAAACGGTTGCAAGATCTTTGACAGGCATCCCAACGTAGCAAAAATAACACTGAACTGGGAGGCAGAAGGCTTGGGTTTGAGTATTAGCTCCAAAAAACACTGGACTTGTGACTAAACATCACAAATTTCTCATTAGTAAAATGGAGAAAATAACAATTATAAAGTAGTTTTGGGGAAAGAACTTTAAAAAGCATAAGTACTATGTAAATGAAAGCTATTATCCTTCATTCATGTATCCATTCATTCAATGAGCATTTATTAAGCTCCTATTATGTGTCAAGCATAGCCCTATGTACCCAGGATACAGCAGTTTTCAAAGAATTAACCACAATAAAGTTAGCTCACAGCAATTAATTTAATCTTGATGCTTCAGGCAGTCCATTGGGATCTTGTAGTGTATTTAAAAAGTCAGTACAGCTTAAAGCTAAAACACATGAGATAAATAGATGGGTGTGTGTGTGTGTGTGTGTGTGTGTGTGTGTGTGTGTGTGTGTGTGTGTAATCAGGTAGCTCGGTGGCACAGTGGATAAAGTAGTGAGCTTGGAATCAGGAAAACTGATCTTCCTAAATTCAAATCTGGCCTCAGCTACTTAGTAGCTATGTAACCCTGGGCAAATCACTTGACCCTGTTTGCCTCAGTTCCTCATCTAAAACATGCGCTAGAGAAGGACAAGAAGTAAATTATTCCAGTATCTTTGACAAGGAAACCCCAAATGGGATCATGAAGAATTGGACACAATTAAAACAACTGAACAACAACAATAGGATATATGTGTGTATGTGTCTATATATGTAACACATATATACGTATATATTAACAATGAATATATACACATATATAAGCATATACACACAGACACATATATATGCACATATGCTTTATATGTCTGTACTTACCATGTGACATCCCTAGAGGTTACTTTGTTTAGCTTACTTCTTATTTGACATTTTCTCATAAAAATAAGATGTTGAATGTGAAAAAATCCAATTGTTAAAGATTTCTGGTTGGTTGCCAGAAAAAAAAAAAGTATTTGCTATATATTGAGTTTAACTGGTGACGCAGCTTTCCAAGGAGAAAAACAGATATGGAGAGAGTAAGTCACTTTTCTAGTGTCCTCCACTCCACCCCCCAAAAATGGTGGCAGATCAAAGGCTCAACTTCCCTGGTCAAAACTTTCAGCCTGTGGCATTGTTCAGTGACCCAAGTGCCATTCTCTTGATTGATCTGCCGGATATGCCAGTGCATCATTTGATTAAATGCAAGATCGCGCTGGGGCAACACGGTTCACTGCTAGCTCTGCTCCTTGTCTTTTTCATCTTACTTCTGATGTCTTTTTTTTCTTTGACTTGTCTTTGTTGTTCAACTTTTATCTTCTATAAAGTGTGAGAAAACATGTATTATACATTATCTGCCTTAGGTGGAAGGAGTTGAAAAATGTAAATTAAAGCTGATATGGCTCAATCTTTTTTGTCATTGTAGTTTCCAAAAATGTTGAGTGGACCAGAAAATGCCTAATAATCTACTTGAAAGCTTACATAAGGATGTCCATTAAATTTATCTTAATACGGTGAAAATTTAGAATACTGAATCCTAGTTCAATTATGAAAAAGACTTTAACATTGAGATTCAGAGAGGTTAGAACCAGAGATAAGTCTTGCATATGGGTAGGAGTGGGATGGACGTTAGATTACATGAACTCTGAGGTCACTTTATAGTCCATGATTCTAAGTAGTTCCGTACAGTTGACCTTTTCAAGGAGTCCAAGAAGACAATAAAAGCAGTAAGGGTCTTCAGCTAGTGAAGTCAAGTGATATACTCAAAACTAAGCATATTGAAGCTATGCAAGCAAATCATAAAGTTTACTATTTATTTAATTAATTTGGGTGATGTAGGCAGTCATTCCAGAATCCTCTTCACCTTAACAAAATCAATACATCTCTAGCAGCCTTCTTACTCCAGAGAAATCTCCACCCTAAAGGCCTTTCCTCTCACTGATAAATATCTGTCCCAGATTGCCATAACAAGAAGTGCCCAGGCCATGCTCACTTTACTCTTAGTTTCCCTCTTCACTCTCCAAACTTCTCCAACCCCTCACCAGCACTCTTCTTGCTCTGGAGAAACCACCACCCGGAGATCCTCTCTTATGATTGGTTAATCTCTATGCTGTATCAGAGACCTGAACTCCAACTCTTGTCATACCACCAGTCTTTTCATCTTCCCTTTAGGTATTATTTTCATTCATTTAAGTATAAGTTCCTGAAACATATTGCTATCTTTTTTTTTTTGCTTTTATTTGTGTTCCCAGTGCTTATCACAATTCCAGGCATATACTCAGCAATTGATAAATGCTTTATCTACCTATCTATCTATCTATCTATCTATCTATCTATCTATCTGTCTGTCTACCTACCTACCCACCTACCTACCCGCCTACCATCTCTCTATGAATCAGATTTAAAGATGAATATTGGACACTTAAGACATTATCCAAATACTCAAAGACATCGTCATAGAAAATGATATCGAATTAGGATTTGAAGCTACTTTGGGTTTCCATCTAAGTGACCCAAAATAAAATGCTTTATTGCCATAGATAAGTATTTTGTAAAGGACTTTGCTATCCGTTTTGCAAACCAGAATTATATAATTCAGTTTCTCCCATATGGCATTAGTTTCTATTGAAGGTAAATTCATATATGTGTCTTCATGGCAATATGTCATCTGTGTTTTAATACACACAGTCAAGAAACCATAGCATATATTCTGAAATTCTGCATTATGACAACTAAAAAGAGAAAAAGAAAAGAAAGAAATTTACATATCTATATGCATATATAGTTATTATATATATTTAAATGGAATAGCAAGTTGTATATAATAGATTTTCAGTTTTATATGCAGTCTTTTTTTTATTATACTATGTTATGTAAATGCTTGTTTTATCCCATAGATTAAAATGAATTTTTAAAAAATTAGTGGTGATGGGGAGACATTAGCTAGGAGACATTTGAAAAGACCTTATGTGGGAGATGTTATTTTTTTAGTTGAGATTTGAAAGAAATTAAGAATTGGGTGTTCCTTATATAGGAAAGGGCTAGGGCTATGCCAAGGCATGGAGATAGGAGAGTGAACACTATGTGTGAGCAATGTCAAGGCCACTTTGGGTCGCCCACTGAGTAAGTAAAGTGTGTGTGTGTGTGTGTGTGTGCGTGCGTGCATGCTTCTCTGTTCATACATATATGTGTATGTATAGTATATGTATGTGCATGTATGAATGTTATGTGTAGATATAGATATAGATATAGATATAGATATAGATATAGATATAGATATAGATATAGATATAGATATAGATATAGATATAGATATAGATATAGATATAGATATAGATATAGATATAGATATATGTATGTATATGCATACACACTTATGTGTGTGTATTAAGGTTGGAAAGGTAAGTTGGAACCAGGCTGTGTTGCCAAATTGAGGAGTTTGCATTTGATTTTAGTGACTAGAAATACAACAAAAAATTAAAAAAATGAATCGTAAAACTTAAGGTCACTATCTCCTCTGTCATTCCCCTAGTTCTGCCTGCACCCTCATGCTACTAACAAAGGGACACAAAAAAATACAAAGTCTATGGTCAACCATTGGCATTTATGAGAAAAAAGATCAGCCAGATGTAGTCTTGGAGAGAATAAAAGAAGGCTTAGAAGTAAGGCAGGGGAAGGAGGGGAAAGGGCTGTGCATTACTTCACATTTCTTTCCCTTCTTTCTCCTTAGCATTCTAGTCACCTGGTCAAGTGATCAAGAATTAAAAAAAAAAAAAATTAGTCCTATACCTTACTGTTTGCCCCTTCAGTATTTAACTCTTGAGGAAGAAAGCTGCCCAAGCTGCTGTTGTCAAACTGCTTCCTTTTTGTCACCACCTCTGTTTTCTCATGGTAACTACTGCCGCATGGTTCTGAAGGGGAACCTCCATCACTCTCCTGTTCTAGATGGGTTATATCCTCTTCCTTTTTGCAGGCCCCGAACATATGGTATTTCTCTATCTTAGCATAGTCACTAGAATGGACGTAAACTAAGAACTCAATTTGAGTATCTTCTGCATCAGTAAACCTAAACCTCTACTAATCTATTACTCTTACTAAAATCCTATGCTAATCATTGATCCTAATAGGGAGGTGACACTGAGTTTCCAGTGACTCTCTCTTTAGAGCCATACTCTGCCAATTCCTTCCTAGATTTGTGTGTGGGCTTTAGAATAAACTGGCTAAGTCTGGAAAGTTTATCACCAGAAAATTGAACAATTGGTCAGAGGGGATTATAATGGAAAGAACATTGGCCATGAAATCAGAGCTACTCAGTTCAAATCAAGGTTTTGATCACTCCAGGTCTTACTTTCCTTATTTGTAAAATGAGGGGCAGATGAAGTGGTCTTTAAAGCTCCTTATAGCTCTTAATCTATTATCCAAAAGGTGTAAGGTTTTTCTATTTATTTGTTTGTTTTTGTTTTTGGTTAGAGATTTGTGAATAGTAGGTATTAGTCAGTGAGGAAGGAAATAGAAAGAGCTCAGGCTCTGGAGTGAGAGGACTTGATTTTTTGACCCAGCTCTGATGAATACTACATATATGACCTTGGGGAAATCATGTAATCTTCCTTGGCCTTAGTTCTCTCATCTGTATAATGGAGGGGACCTAAATGGTCTTCCAGCTCTAGATAGATAATCTTAAGATACTAATAGAGAAATGAAAATATTAGGTGGTGGGTGTGCCCATACTAGTAAAATCACACACCCCTGAAGATTGATAATTGAGGTCATGACAGATGGGAGTAATTCATCTTAAACAGACACAGTTGCTCTGAAGCAAACTCTAGCAGTGCCCTCAGAAAGTAACTGATTTTTGAGAGAGTTTGGAGAGGAAGGCATTCTACCAATAGAAAATGTCAGCAGTGTGGAACTAGGCTCTCAGGTCTTTTTCATGTATAATTGGAGTTAGCTAAAAATAAATTGAATCGGGCAACAGCTTCACATGCTCCTCTAGCCCTTGCACTTTGCCTTTATTTTAATAAGTAATTGAGTAGATATCTACAATATTATTTGGGGCTGAAACTTAATAACATGCAAAATATTTTACTTGACTATTTTACTCCATTATGGTTTCATCATACTGAAGACCATTTTAGATTTTATCTATTTCATAAGTCTTTACTTTTTATTTAAACTGGCATCAGAATTGAATAAGAAGTGGACATAGGACATAAGATTGTAAAAGGCATTAGCAAGGATACTTATGATTGAACAAGGGGTATAATCGTGTAATAAAAGTGACATATAAAAGATGGGTAGTCCAAGTACTGTTTTTTAATCAGTGTAAGATGAAAAGAACCAGAAGAAGTCTACAGCATATTATTTAGGTGTTCTTGAGAAGTTGAGGTGTGTACCAGTGAAAGACGTGACCACAGCCATAAAACCATGTATTTATAAAAATATTGAAGCTTATGATTTTATATCTGCGTGTATATATGTATAGAGATACACATATAGGCACATGTGTGTACATATTCATGAGTATAATGTGTATATGTATATGCATATATATGTACATACACATATGTTTGCATATACATATGTTGTCATATGTTATTCTTTATATAAAGTATTAAGATGACACAATTCGTATGACAGACCATTTGAGATTTTTTTTACAATAGTCAGAGTCCTTTCACATAATATCCACCTTCCCTTTCCTTGCTCAACTTATGACCATCAGCACACATTTGTAAGACACCTGGCCAAGGGTAAAAGGTGAAATCCTTGCCCAGAGAATAGGCATCAAATAGCCCCTAAAATGATTCTGTGATCTCTTCTGGCTGGTTAAACCAAATAGCCTTGGTGTTATTTTTTTTTTCAGATTTTTAAAATTTTTATTTAGTTTTGAATTCCAAATTCTATCACCCCTTCCTCTTTCCCCTCCCACCTGTCTGAGACGATAAGCAATCAGATACAGGTTATGCTTGGATTTGGGTTGCAGTCCTGGTTGGCAGTTCCAGGGCAAGGAGCAGTGCTGGCATAATGAAACTTGTTGCAGTGGTACAGAGATAATCCTCCTCAGACTTCCAAGGCAGAAAAGAGTGTTTATGGTCACTCATAGACCAGAGCAGAGGTCAGGAAAGAAATAAACATCTTTCCTTTGATCGTATCACCTTGGAAGAACTGAAAATTTACAGGTCCCTACAAGTATCTCTGAAAACAGCTGCACAAAACCCCTGAGGCCTGGGACGGTACATTCTCCACACTGGAAGTAGAACCCTACCTTAATAAAGAGTTTAAAACTCAAGTAATTGGCTGGGAACATGAGCAAACAGTGCAAACAAGTCAGACAATAGAATCTTACTTTGGTGACAAAGAAGATCAAAGCATACAAACAGAAGACAACAAAGTCAAAGCTCCTACATCCAAAGCCACCAAGAAAATATTAAATAACAAATAAATTGACTAATAAAAATTAAACAAACTAGAAAAAAAGTTATCACATTGTGGCTGTTACTGTGTATAATGTTCTCCTGGTTCTGCTCACTTCCCTCAGCATCAGTTCATTTAAGTCTTTCCAGGTTTTTCTGAAATCTGCCATGCATGTTCAGTTATGTGAAACATTTCCATATTAGTCATTTTGTACAAGAAGACTCGAATAAAAGCAAATAGAAAAAAAAGTGAAAAATAGCATTCTTCAGTATGTGTACAATCATATAAGTTCTTTCTTTGTTTCCTTATTGCCCATTCTATTTCCTTTCATTTCTTTTTCTTCTCTTCTTGCTATAGCTAACATTTCTAGTACAATACTAAACAATAGAGGTAATAATTGACATCCTGGCTTCATCCTTGATTGTATTGGGAAGACTTCTAGCTTATTCCCATCACAGATAATGCTTGCTGATGGTTTTAGACAAATATTATTTATGATTTTAAGATAAGTTCCATTCATTCTTACGCTCTCTAATGCTTTTAATAGGAATGGGTGCTGTATTTTGTCAAAGCCTTTTTTCTGCATTTATTGAGATAATCATTATTTCTGTTGGTTTTGTTATTGATTTGGTCAAATATGCCGATAGTTGGGAGTTTCGCTTTTGGGAGCCATGATGGCGGGGTGAAAAGGTAGTCGCTCTCACTTTCCCCTATCAACCTCTGAAAACCCAGAAAATATCACACCAGAAAAAAACCCTGGAACAGCTGAACTGGAAGAAAGACGGGGAGCAGCAGTGAAGCAGCCCAGTGCCTCAACAAAAATAGGGGAAGCAGCACTGCAGAGGGGCCCAGGCGGATAAGCACCCTGCAGTATTCATCTGAAAGGAGCTGAAGAAAGCAACCTAAAGACTTCATAAAGCCCCTGCCTTGCTGATTCCAGCCCAGCACCTGGTAAACTGTCAGGACAGCAAGAAGAGATCCTGAAGCCCAGGTGGTGAAGCAGGCAAGCACCAACACCTGGACCTCTGGGTGCCTCAGTGAGGGTTGGGGTGGGGGGACGGGATGGTGAAGACTGGCTCAGAAAACCACTGGGTGCCTCGGCACTCTACCTCAACTCATTAGCAATGACTAATATTGTTAAACTGAATCCTTCTCAGCATTACAGGGATCTAAGACATCTCCAGAGGCCTCATGATGGAAAAAGCTGTCCACATCCAAAGAAAGAACTATGGAAGTTGAATTGCTATCACTTATTTTTACCTTCTGTTGAGTTTTGCTTCCTCTTTCTGATGGTTCCTCCTATTGGTTTTAATTTCTACTTACAACTTCACTAACATGACAATATGTTTAATAGGAATGTAAATGTAAAGCCTATATCAGATTGTGTGCCATCTTGGGTGGGTGGTGGGGAGGAAGGGGGAGAAAAAAATTTCAACTCCAAAGAATATGGAAGTGACTGTTGATAAATCAAAATAAATTAATAAAATAAAATAAATATGCTGATAGTTATCCAAATATTGAAGCAGCCCTGCATTCCTCGTATATTCTCACCTGGTCAGATGTATGATTCTTGTTATAATCTCTTTACTAGTATTTTATTTAAAATTTTTGCATCAATATTCATTAGGGAAGCTGGTCTACAGTTTTCTTTCTCTGTTTTGACTCTTCCTGGTTTGGGTATCAACACCATATTTATCACTTAAAATGAATTTGGAAGTACTCCTTCTTTGCCTATTTTTCGAAATAGTTTATATAGGATTGGGAATAATTGTTCTTCAAATGTTTGGTAGAATACCCTTGTGAATCCATCTAGTCTGGGGTGTTTTTTTCTTCAGAAGTTTATTGATGGCTTGTTCAAATTTTTTTTTTCTAAGATTGGCTTATTTAAGTATTTTATTTTTTCTTCTGTTAACCTGGGTAATTTCTTTTTTTGTAGATATTCGTCCATTTCATTTAGATTGTCAAATTTATTGGCATATAATTGGGGGAAAAAACTCCTAACAATTGCCTTAATTTCCTCTTCATTGGTGGTGAGTTCACCCCTTTCATTTTTGATATTAGTAGTTTGGTTTTCTTCTTTCCTTTTTAAATCAAATTAACCAGAGGCTTACCTATTTTATTGTTTTTTTTCCCATAAAAACAATTTCTAGTTTTATTTCTTAGTTCAAGGGTTTTTCTCACTTTCAATTTTATTAATCTTTGATTTGCAGAATTTCCAATTTAATTGGGGATTTTTAATTTGTTATATTTCTATTTTTTTTAGTTTCATGCCCTATTTATTGATCTGTTTTTTCCCTATTTTATTAATGTAAGCAGTTAAAGACATAATTTTTTCCCTAAGTACCACTTTTGCTGCATCCCACAAATTTTAGTATGTTGTCTCATTCTTGTCATTTTCTTTAAAGAAATTATCAGTGGTTTCTGTGATTTGTTCTTTGTCCCACTTTTTTTAGTATTAGATTATTTAGTTTCCAATTAATTTTTAATCTATCTTTCCATTGTCCATTACTGAATGCAATTTTATTGCATTATAATCAGAAAATTATGTGTTTACAATTTTTGCTTTTCTGCACTTAGTTGTGAGATTTTTAATGTCCTAATACATGGTCACTTTTTGTGTAGGTTCCATGTACTGCTGAGAAAGGGGTATATTGCTTTCTATTCCCATTCACTTTTCTCTAAAGACCTATCATATCTAAATTTTTCAGATTTTTATTCACCTCCTTAACTTGTTTCTTATGTATTTTTTTAGACTTATCTAGTTGTGAGAGGAGAAATTGAGGTCCCCAATAGTATTTTTTTTATTATCTATTTCCTCCTGTAACTTACTCAATATCTTCTTCAAAAATTTAGATGTTATTCCATTTGGTACATATATGTTTCATATTAATATGATTTCAATGTCTATAGTAGCTTTCAGCAAGATATAATTACCTTCCTCATCTCTTTTAATTAGATCTATGTTTGCTTTTGCCTTGACTGAGATCATGATTCCTACACCTGCTTTCTTTGCTTCAGCTGAAGCATAACAGATTCTGCACCAACCCCTTACTTTTACCCTGGGTCTATCTCTCTGTTTCAAAAGTGTGTTTCTTGTAAATAACATCTTGTAAGATTCTGTTTTTTTTAATCTATTCTACCCTCTTTCATTTAATGGGAGAGTTCATCCCATTCATATTCATAGTTATAACTGTGTATTTCCCTCCATGTTATTTTCACTTATTGATCCCTCTCTCTCTCTCTCTTACACTCCACCCTTTCCCTCTTCACAAGTGTTTTACTTCCGATCACCACCCATTATGCCCTCCCATTTACCAGTCCTCCTTCCCCTTCTATTATGCCTCTCCTTATAGGGTAAAATAGATTTCTATATCCAACTGAGTGTGCATGTTATTCCCTCTCTGAGCCACTTTTTAATGAGAATAACCTCCACCACAACCTCCATTTCCCCCACCCCATTATAATATCTCTTTCATGCCATTTTTATGTGTGATAATTTACTCCATTCAATCTTCCCCCTCATTCTTCCACTAAAATTTTCTTTGTCACCCCTTTGTGTTTTTTGGCAGGGTATCATTCTGTCAAACCCACATTATATCCATACACTCTGTCTACATATACTCCTTCTAATTGCTCTTGTAGTAATAAAGTTATTGTGTTACAAAAATTATCATATCATATGGTAACATAGACAGTTTAATCTTATTGAATTTCTTATGTTTTCTATTTCTTGTTTCTTTTATACCTCTTTATGTTTTCCTTGAGTCCTGTATTTGGAGGTCATTTTTTAAATTCAGTTCTGGTCTTTTCATTAGAAATGCTTGAAAGTCCTTTATCTTTTTTAAATATCCATTTTTTTCCCCTGAAAGATTATATTCAATTTTGCTGTATACGTAATTCTTGGTTGTAATACTAACTCATTTGCCTTCCAGTATATCATATTCAAAGCTCTCCCATTTTTTAATGTGGAAGCTGTAAAATTTGTGTAATCCTGAATGTAGCTCCATGATATTTGACTTGCTTCTTTTTGGCCACTTGCAATACTTTCTCCTTGATCTTTGAGTCCTGTAATTTGGCTATGATGGTCTTAGGAGTTTTCATTTTGGGATCTCTTTTAGGCAGTGATCAGTGTATTCTTTCAATTTCTATTTTGCCCTCTTATTCTACTATATCAGAGCAGTTTTCTTTGATAATTACTTGAAAGATATTGTCTAGGCTTTTTTTTTTTATCATGGCTTTCAGGTAGTCAAATAATTCTTTCATTATCTCTCTTGGATCTATTTTCTAGGTTAGTTGTTTTTTTTCCAATGAGAAATTTAACATGTTCTATTTTTTTATTACTTTTTTGATTTTGTTTATTTTATCTTGATGTCTCATAGTCATTAGTTTCAATTTGTTCAATTCTAATTTTTAAGGAATTATTTTCTTCAGTGAGCTTTTGTACTTCCTTTTCCATTTGGCCAATTTTATTTTTAGGGAGTTATTTTCCTCAGTAAATTTTTATATATCTTTTCCCATGCTATTGGCTCTTTTTTCATGATTCTCTTGCTTCACTCTCATTTCTTTTCCCATTTTTCCTTCTACTTCTCTAATTTGATTTTTAAAATCCTTTTTAAACTCTTCCAGGAATTCTTTTTGGTCCTGAGACGAAAGTACATTTTTCTCTGAGGTTTCACTTGTAGCTATTGTCTTCTTCTAAGTTTATGTTTTGATCTTCTCTATCACTGTAGCAGCTTTCTAAAGTCAAGCTCTTTTTTGTTGTTATTGCTGTCTTTTTTGCTCATTTTTTTTTTTGCCATTTTTGTGACTTGGTGTTTTTATGTGAGAATTGGGCTCTGGTCCTACATTGTCCCAAGCTTTTTGTGCTTGAGATCTGAGTCTCACTGTTGGCTTTCACTGGACTTCAGGTCACAGCTACTTGCTTTTGCAGGAGGGTAAGCTTCCCTTCCGGCTTGTACTGGGGGGCTGTGGACTCCCTGTTGGCCTCCACTAGGTGTGGGGTTTAGCTGTTGGTCTGTCCAAGGGGTGGGACCTGCTGTTAGGTTGCTATGGAAATAGGGTCTCTCTAATTGTAGGCCCCAGGGGCAGGGTCTTTGGCCAGCCCTGGGGCAGGGCTTCAGGAGTGGTAAGAAATGTGTTCAAGGCCCTGTTGGTGGGTTGTGCTGTGGGTGAAGTTGCTGGAGTGGAACTTTGCTGTGCTGCACAGACTGCTCAATTGCCTAGGGGGCTTCTGGCTTGAAGGAGAGCAGGGCCTATCTAGTAGATTACACCCAGCTTGAAGCCTTGCTACAGGCCCCCTACTGCTGCTGCTGCTGCTGCTGCTGCTGCTCTTGGACTTCACTTCCCTCTCACTCCAATACAACAGACCTCCTGCTGGGCTAGTAAGCTGCTTCTTTATTCATAGACCAATTCTGAGGTGGTTTTCTAGTTGTCTGGAGGGGAACATGGAAGGGCTTCAGAGTGTTCCTTCCTCACTCTGCCATCTTGGCACTGGAAGGGCTTGAAATTACTTAGAGCTATGTGTAAGATTGGGAATGCTTCATGAAAGCTGGGCTATGTGGTCACTGTATTTGCATGGGAAACAGGAGAGGGAAAAGAAGAGAGGAAAAGTATGAGTTGAATTGTATTGGATGATTTCCAAAGCACCTTTTTATTCTGAGGACTCATACTACTATCATTGGTTAATGATGGAACTATAACCTGAACTTAATGTTGAGCTAAGATTGAAATGTGCCTTCAATTACCTCCTCTGAATCTGTTCACCAAATTACATCTGGCGTCCTTATCATTAATAGACACAGACTTCTAGAGAGGTAATCAGAACTGTATTTAGTTATATGTTCTGGGTGTGTGTTTCACATGTACTATTCTTGTCTCCTTGGTACCGAAAGACCCATCTGTCCAAAATACCTCCCTCATTAGCCTGCCACAGTATGTGAAATTCCCACAATTATAATCACTCCTTTGGGGCAAAGTTTTGTGTCTCCTGGAGGACCTTGTAAAAGTGAAAATGGTGCCTAAGAGTTGAATAATGAGATTAGCTAGTGCAACAAAGACCCTGGGAGACTATAAGGGAGGGCAGGTTAATTTAATGTGTGTCAGGGGGAGGGGAAGAATATGAGAGCAAGTGAAAGGTTTGGAATATGGGCACTTGAAAAAACAAGATAGTTTCATATGGAGGAATCAGTTTGAGGGACTTAATAGTTTCATGAGATAACCTAAATGCCTTGGGTTTTAACAGATGGTAGCTGTACAAAGGTGGAAAGACACTGAAGTAGAGATGAGGGACTAATGAAGCCTGACAATACCATCTTTAGTTTCCCTACGGGGATGACCCTGCTGTTTTACACCATTCATTAGCTCATTCGTTCATTAATTCATTCAATCATTCAACCAAGTATGAACAACATACCAAGCTGGAAACAACTGTTGAGAACACAAAGATGAATAAAGCATCACACCAATTGTTCTGACCAATAGGTAGGACAACAGCCTGGATTCTGATGCATAGTTTAGAGTAGCATTTCTTAAACCCTGGGTCACAACTCCATAATTTGGCATCAGTAAAAGTTTCTGAACATGCAATGACCAAAAATTAATAAAAAAAAAATCAAATGTGTAATGAATCCAAGGTGTTTCTGGCAGCACTTGCCTGTATTGCATCATGTAACTTCACTGTAGCCTTGGTTTTGAACACAAAGCATGTGCATTTTGCACTGTGCATGCCTTCAGGCCATGCAGTCCAATGAACACTGTGAGGAACAAGAAAAGGGGTCAGGAGTGGAAAAAGTTCAGGAAGTCTGACATTACAAAAGGAAGTTCTCACTAGAAGCCAGTCATGTGGAAGAGATTTGTCTGGAGGGGAAATGGACTATTCGTAGGGTTTCCAAAAGTTTTAGATAGAGTCTTTTGAAAAATGGAGCCCAAATAAAACACAAGGAAGAAGTCCTAGGCTGATTTTGCATGCTCATGGTTCTGTATTGGTTATTCTTCTGCACAAATCCATCTGTGCCTCTGCAAATCTGTGACCCTCTTCATTGTCAGTAGGACCCAGGTACCTGTTTTCAAGGATCTTAAGTAGCATAGGAGATAACGTAATTATAGTACAAAGTAGAATAAAGCAAGTACACAAAAGAAATGAAAATCTTACAATATTTCAGAGAAGGAAAGATCACATCTGAGGCTGAAATTAAGGGTTTAGAGACTTCAACACAGACAGTACTGACTTCACTTCTACTTTCAGCTATATTTGCTATTCACAACTTAACTTTTGCATAGCCATTCTAAGTGTCTACGTAACTCCTAGTTTGTTTTGTTTCAGGTAATACTGGTTATTACTTGTCTTATTCATCTCCAGGGTATTCCAGCTCATATCTCCCTCATTGTGGTCAAAAACCTCATCAGACACTTGTATTAGTCTTCATATCCCAGCTTGTCCTTCAATTACACAATATAACCAATCTGTGACCTAACTACATATGGCTTCACAAAGAATGAAGTCTTTGCTCTCTCACTGTGAACATATAGAGAGATGTGTGTGTGTGTGTATGTGTGTGTGTGTGTATATACATACACACACCTATGTATATGTGCTACACACACACAAATACATGTATATACATTTTTAAGTATGTAAGTTTAGTGCCTTCTGTGTTTTTCTCTTTCTGCTGCGGAGTGAGAAGAGTTAGCTTCATTTATCTGGAAAATTCACTCCTTTAGATTAACGTTTTTCCCAGTGGTCTTGAATAAATGAGTGTCTAATGGAATTAGATTTTCCATGGGATCAATGCCTTGCTGACAGTTTGCTTCCATAAAGAATGGCTAGACACTGAACAGTTTGCCTGGATTTCTTTCCCTCCACTTGAACTTTTACTTACATTTCACCTTGGGCTGAATATGGTATTTACTCACCTTCTCAGAGTGGAGAAGCCAGTTCTAAGCCTTGGCTTTTAGCTCACTGTGATAGTTATTCACAGGCTATTGCATAGTGATTTTCATACACTTTCTTCCTGCCCCAGATCAGTGGAGCAGTAAATAAGGAAGAAGCAAAAAAAGCAGCTCTCCCTAAAGAGCATCAGATCAGTGGTGCAGGAAATAGAAAGCAACTCCCCAAGGGAGCACATGCATTCAGAGCAAATTCTACCAGCAAATGATAATCACCCAGCTAATTATATTTAATTGCCCTCTGCATTGAAATAATAAATAATGTGGAGTCCAGGGCTGCTTGTTGAGGATTATAACTAGATGTAAATATGAGGAAAACAAACAGGAAAATGAAAACACGTGCCATTTACCAAAATAGCAGGTTTAGTAATTAATTATAGTGTTGCCCACTACGACAAATTTTCTTAAGGGTCCACTGAGTACTAGACGTAGAGAGGAAAAAAGTTAGAATAAAACATGTGGGAAGGCCAACAGCCAGGATGGCTTTTTAGTGATGATAGCTCACACCTACATTTCATGGCTGCGATCTACAAAATGGTTTCTTCACCCAATGAAGTAAGGGAGATAGTTCTGTTTGAGAAAATGCCTTGGACTTAAACTCAGAATATTTGGGTTTTTGCTGTGTCATTTACTAGTAACAATGACAATGACCTCCATTGTGACACTTTTCATGTGCAAGTTAAAGAATTAGCTCTTGCCACCTTTAGTAGTCATTTTCTGACAAGGGAGAATAACTAGGGAAATTTATAATGAAGCCATTTATTAGAGTTTCATTCTTAACTCATCTTATGGCCCACAATGGAACTAGTCTGGCTTTCCTCCAAGCCCAATTCAACACTATAGATTTTTGTAGAGACCTACATAAAGTTGAATATTGACGTCCCTCAAGTCTAAGTAGAAATCTCATTCTTTCTTCACCCCATGACCTTTCTTAATTATGAAAGATTAACCAATAATATAAGAACCTGATTTCAGGTGTGGAAATCCCTGGTGGGAGGCTACCCTTAGTCTTTTGCTAGTCCATCAGGTTTATCATGTAATTTTACTGTGGGTGTTCCCCATGACTCTGTCTTAGTTCTTATATTCTTCTCTTTCTGTGCTCTCTACCTTGATGACATCACCAGCTCTTAGGAGTTTTATTATCATCTCATGATTCACAGTCTCCACACTAAACTTCAATCCACTACCACAGATTGCCTATTAGACATCTCAAACCCAATGCTTCAGAGACATTTCAAACTCAACATGTTCAAAGTGGAATTAATCTCTCCACCAAACCCTGTTTAAAATCTGTCCTTGCTTGAGTACAAACTTCCCCATTTGTATTGAAGGTCGTGATAGTCCTCTAATCTCCCAGGTTTGTAAACTCAGTATCACCTTTGACTCCTCTCCCTCCCTCCTTCAACACACATGTGCAACCAGTTCCCAAATCTTGCATCTTCTGCATCCATCAGACTCTTGCATCTGATCCCTTTTCACTTCAGGCCCTCATCAACTTTTGTCTAGATTATTGTAAAAGTTTCCTTATTAGTTTCCTTGCTTCAAGAATCTCCTCTTTCCAGTCCATTCTAAATACTGTTGCCAAAGTCATTTTTTAAAGTTTAAATCTGACCATGATATTCCCTTACACAACTCCTTATTACCACTAGAATAAAATTGAAGCTCGTATTTACCCCCAAAGTCAGTAAAGCCACAACACTGCCCTACTCTCTGTTCCTCACACAGGACTTTCCATTTCCTGCCTGTATTATTTTGCACTGGCCATATGCTGTGTTTGGAATTCCCTCCCTCTCCACATCTTTCCTTATAGAATCCTTCTCTTCCTTTAATACGCATGAAACTCAAGGAGCATCTTTTACATGATTGATTTATTGATCCAGACAACTCCAAGTGACCTCTCTTTCAAGCTACCTTCTACACAACCTCTTTGAATTTATATGGTCTTCCCCTTTAAGATGTAAACTCCTTGTAAGTAAAATTGATTCATTAATCATATTTGTACATCCAATGCCTACCACAGTTCTGGGCACATTTTGTTTTCAGTCATTCCGTCTTGTCCAACTCTTTGTGACTTTATAGACCATAGCACACCAATACTAGCCATGGGATTTACTCAGCAAAGATTCTGAAGTGGTTTTTCATTTCCTTCTCCAGTGGACTAAAGCAAACAGAGGTTAAGTGACTTGCCAAGGGTCACCCAGCTAATAAGTGTCTGAGGTCAGATTTGAACTCAAATCTTCCTGACTCCAGGCCCAGTGCTCTATCTACTGAGCCATCTGACTGTCCCTATGCTGGCACATAGTATGTGCTTTGTTGGTTGATTAATCATGAAATAACTTTATTCCCTTATCACACTTGTGTGGACATTTTGTCTTCTTTCTTGGGCTCTTTCTTCACTTAGTGTCTAATCAGAGCCAGTTCCCATCTGAGACTGTTAAAATAGCCATTCAGTGCATTCTACTTATTTATATGATCCTTAAAATTAAGCTAGCCTGGAAACAGGTGGTTTCCAGTCAGGGAGAATATATGGATTATCCATTTCTTTTATTTAATCTTTTAAAAATTCCTTTGAGACCCATAGTTTTAATCCTTAATTAAAAAGGCCGTAGTCTTTTTGTGTGTAGTAGGCATATTTTGGCGGACTAACCCAAAAACATCCTAAAGTTTTCCTGCTTTCATTCTCTGCCCACTCTACTCCATCCTTTATACTTCTGACAAAGCAAGCTTGTCTGCTCAGAAATCTTTGGTGGATCAAGAAAACAAACATCTGAAACAAAGAAAAAGCAATGGTCATATCCTTCACAACCTGGCATTCACTGTTGCTTCTCACATAGGAGACCATGCCCTAGAGGAACTTCTGCCCTGGGACTGTTGTCTCCTAATTGATGACTTTTTCTTTCTAACCAGAATATCAGAAAAGTCCCAATCATACTTTCTTTCACTCCTCCTTTATGGCATCCTTGTTCTCAGCCTCATCTTCTGCCTTGCCACTGATAAGGTACCCTTTCTACTTCCTCTCTGATTCTCCTCCCAGTTTTGGAACCATGAGCCCTGATTGAATCAACTCTGTCATTATTCCTAGCAAATCATTTAACCTACATAATCTTCAGTTTAATCTTCTATAATATAAAAATAATGACATTTGTACTGTCTCCTCTGAAGGTTGTGAGAATGGAATAAGAGCATGGAAAACACCTTTATATTTTAAAACACTTTGTGTGTGCGTGTGTCTGTGTATGTTAGTCCAGGTGAACCATGATATCATTCATGTAGACAGGCTTTCCCAACACAATTCATATATTGTCTTCACCTTAGAAGATGGTCTTCATGAATTTCTGGGTCTGACATCATCCATCACCCTGATATTACTCTTTTGGTAACGACCTCTAAATTTAATGAGGGTACTCCTCATATATCATACATACAGTCTTTTTCTGGGGCTATACTTGAAGAGTTTTGACCACATGCCAATGCTTGTTGGAATAGTTTTTGAGACCCAGAGTAAACTCCATGTCACAGTGAGGCATCCCTGTAGGGTCTTACTGGTAGTTTGCACAATAACCATCTCAGTGTTGGAAGGAACCTCAGATCCCTCCTAATTCCCTGGACAGTATCCCAACAAGTGATGCTGGAGATATCTAAGTAGAAGGAGACTATTGAAACTGCCCATTGCACTTTTGGATAGATCTAGTGCAAGTTTTAAAGAAAAATAATAGTGTCAAAATTTGTACTCTGTTGCCTTTGATCAAAGATGTGCTAGCTCCATTAGCTCCACCTGGCTCATAGAAACCAATTTTTAGTGTGAGTATTTCCACCTAAGATATCTGCACACTACAAATCAGGGCCTGATTTGTTTTGTTGAATCTAGATTAAGAAAGTGATGGGGAAAATATTAATAATGCAGGTTAAATTTAAAAGTATATCACATGTATATCCTACCCCCACCCCTTAACCCAGCAATCCCATTGTTAACATTTTACCAGCACACTCACACATCCAGCTCTTCCTTTCATCTTGTGTCAGGACAAAACTAATCCCTTTTCCAAGTAACTCTTTCACACTTTCAAACAAATGAAGTTATCATGCCCTGCCCACTTGTCTTCCCTTCTTCAGCCTAAATGCCCCTAGTTCTTTTAACTTATCATCATATGGCATCATCTTGAGGTTTTTCCAATCCTGACTGCCCTCCTCTCTAATTTATCAATCTGGTTAAAATATGGCATCTTCTAATAATAAATTTTAGACAGTTTGAAAAAAGGTGTTAGATTACAAAGAATTAAATACTAAAATGAGTAGCACAGATTAATCTCTGCTGGCTCTAAGAGCCTATAGTAGTGAATTGGTCAACCAAAAAGAATTAATTAAGCCCCTCCTATGTGCTGCACACTATACTAAATACGAGGCATATGAAGAAAGTCAGTAATCTGTATTACCCAATATCTGATCCTACAAGAAGCAGAAGACAGGATGTCAAGTTCCAGAGCTCAAGAGAGAACTTCTCCTCCCCTTTCTACCTGTTTGTTCTTATGCCTTCCTGGTTTCTTTTATATATCAGATACCTAGCCATGATAAACAAACATGGACTATGGGACATTTATCCCTGATTTAATATTAAACTTCCAGCATAACAGTATGCTGCTGGCAGAAGGAATTATCCAAATTGAAATAAGATATTAATCTATAAACTTGGTAGTTACTTTTACTCTACTTGAATTTTTTTCCTATAATTTCAATGTAATTGAATATAATTTGTCTTCATTTCCTAAAGCATTATAATAAACCTTTTTTATCCTACTCCACATTTCTGATTGTCAAAATGATATATTTACCCATAGAAGCTTATTGGACAGTTTGGAATTCAGTAGGGATGAAAATTAAAAGATATCAGGACCATCATTACTAGCATCACAAGATTTCTGTAGCAGCCTGGAATACTGAGAATGTTAAACGCTGAACATAAATCAGAGCCCCAACAGATCTTTGGTTCTACAATACAGCTACCCTTCTTCATTCGTTCATCTATTTATTTATCTATTCTATCATTTTTATTCATCCAACAAAAATTTATCATATACCTCCTATGTGTAGGGCCCTGGCTTACACAATAAATATACATGCACACAAATACCTATAACTTTAGTACAAAATAGTACAAAAGGAGTCAGAAAAACACAGAACAGTAGGAATTCAAAAGGTAAAAAATGGCATTTTTGGGGGGATAGTAAAGAAAGCTTTATGGAAAATGTGTCTGAGTACCCTCAAAAGGTGGCTAATTGTTGAAGTGGTATCACTGAAGTTTTTACAGGAATAGGGGGCAGCATAAATGGTCACAAATATAGGAAAATGCATTGGCTTGGAGAAGAGCAGTTAGTCCAGTTTGACTACCTTATAAGGTAGATGAAGATGAGCAATGCAAAAAGTGGCTTGACTTGGACTCAGTTGATCTCTGGTTGAGGCCCACCTCTATTTACCAGTTATAAATTAACCCGGGGCAAGTCACTTCAAATTTCTTGAGTCTCAGCTTCCTCATCTGCAAAATAGAAAAGATAATGCTTTTATTATCTACTTCATGGAAGTATTGTGGGGAAGGTGCTTTGTAAAGTGTTATGTAAGTGTGACTTATTATTAGAAAAAGTTTTCCTAGAGAAGATGGATTTAGAATTCAGTTATAATAGCCTACAAAGTGTTAGAGGGCATTGGACAGGCTGTGCCCCATGGTGTTTTCCTTTTGACAGACTCTTACTTTAAAAAATAGCTTAGTGGACCACATGCCTCAGGCACTAGTTGTGCACAGCTAATTACCCAAAGTTTTGAGGCATCCAAATGGTCAAAATACCATTCAACTTCACCTCATGAAGTCTGAAGGGACTTAAACCATGACCTCAATCGCAGTGATTTTCTTGATGAGAGGCACAGCTGAGCAAAAACTACCAATCCAATTACATACACAAGGAACAAATTCACAAATTCATTCAGTGGATGAACAAATCAGTGACTAATTAAGACTACCTTGAACATTCCTTTTTTAGTATGGTTATGTTATTGCTTATATTTCAATATTTAATATAATTTTCAAAAAAAACAGTCAGATTCTGGATAAACTCATTTAATGGTGAGCTAAGGTTCCCACTCACTCACCCATATTGAGAACATTTTTTTTTTCTCAGAAAACCATTAAAATGGTATGTCAGGATGAAGATGCACTAACTTGTTCAAATAGAATTCTTGGGAAAGAATCCATTTGCAAATTCTTTGTTATTGAATTTTTTGCTTGAGCTAAATTAGCAACTTGCCAGAGGCAGGGAAAAAGGCTTTCTAAAGAGGCTGTTGTTCTGCTTGCACTGTATGCAATGGACTCTTTCATCACAGTCTATCAGTGGACTAAACTTTCAAGCAAGAAGACATGGGCACGTGCATCTACTACAGTGCTAGCAACTTACATGAGAGCAAGGAGGGAGGTGTGGACTTTGAATAATGAGAAAGTATCAAGTTAAAAAAAGTAACAAAAATCACCTTGAATGCAATATTATGATATCAATAACCAAAAGACACAAAATCGCAAACATTCATTTATAATAATAATAATAATAGAAATTCATATGCAGATAAGAAAATTGAAATTCAAAGGGCGCATAGAAAATATCAAATTTTACACTTAGGTAGATAGCTAGCTAAAGAGACATACATATATGTAGGTTTGGGTGTATGCTTTAGAAATCTAAAAGTATTAAACATTATTGTTATTGAGTGACTTGCCAATAGTCAGATGGGTCGGTAATTACCAGAGACAGGATCTGAAACTGACTCTTCCTTACTTTAAATTAACGATCTATATGAAATCTCTCAAAGAACATTTCATTCAACATTTACTGAACATGTACTATGTATAAAACATCGTGATTGCCACTGCTGAGGGTGCTTGTGTTTTAGTCTACCAAGGACGTTGCACTTTGATAAAACAAGGAAAACAATGGTTTAAGTAAATACAAAAAGTACTTAAGAAATCTAGTTGACTAACAGTGTGAATTATAGTAAATTGAATGAAAGACCCTTATTTATTGTCTTCATCCCGAGTAACTCAACACTTTTATGGCCTCTTTACTGCTCCTTAAACATGGCAGTCCATCTCTTGACTTACTGTTTTCATTGGCTGTCCCCCTCCTGAAACTCTTTCCGTACTCATCAGTGCCTCCTAGCTTTTCAGACTTGCTTCAAATCTCGGCTAAAGTTTCACTTTCCTCAGTGTTAGCTGATTATAATCCTAGAATGAAAGTTTCTTCTGGTTGGAATGAAACATATATTATCTAGACTAACCTCATGAATCTTGAAGAAATCTCCTGGATAATATCTAACCTCTACTTGAAAGTTCAGGAGATAGATCTAAAGGTACTAAGTACTTTCTTTAGTATGTTTTGTCTATGGGATTGTTGTAGAAAAGGTTTACATCTCTGAAGAAAGTATTAATCATCCCTTAGCAAACATTACAAGAACCTATCTGCTTTTGTCACTGCAAACAATGGGATTCTTTGACAAGCATATCTAAGAAATGATGTTATAAAACTGCCTGCTCATCAATCCTTGGCAAATACCAAAATCCGTGGCATGTCTACTGACACGCTGGCTGTTTGGATTGTTGGGTGGGATAGAGGAATAGCACACAGTGCTTCTTTCTCACTTGGCTCCAATCAGGACAGTAAATTAGAAAAGAAAAGAAAAGGAAAAAAAAAAAGGATGGTCCCCAACAGTCATTGTTTGAGTGGACAGCTTTCTGTTTATTAATTGGGAAGGACCCCCTGACCCCACATTTCAAAATTGTCAGAAGTTAGTTATATTGCATGGAATGAAAAAGCAGTTTTCTATTTATTCATCACAGGATGCCTTTTATTCAAAACTAACACCTTGAGAAGAGGAATAACACTTCTATTGATTTTGAGAGATGACAAAGATTAGAAGAAAGGATATGACTAGAAACATGTAACCTGATTTGACCAGCAATAGTAGGGAAGATTTCAAGATGCAGGTGTTTTAAGGCCTCTCTCTTGACTATACTCTCTTTTCCTTCCGATGTTTTCCCTTTATCATCATCATTATGATCCACATGATCATGGTCATGATCAACAATGGTATTGATTATTATGATTATGATTAATTGTTACATCAGAAGAGCAGAGGTTTGAGGTTTTCTTTCTCTCTCTTTTTTCTCTCTCTCTTCCCTTTTCTCTCTTCTAGAAGTGAGGAAGTACACATTACCTTGGTTCAACACAGGCTTCTTCAGGCTCAGGAGAAGAGGTATGTTTTCCTTTCAGAAATAATTGTGTGGAATATTTTTAGCATTGTTAATAATTTGAATTTCATTATATAAGAGGATTTTAAAATATGTTTACATTTGCACTGAGCTATGAATTTCTTTGTGTTTGATAAGACTTAACTTTAATAGGTTTTTATGGTCATCACTGGGCTAAGAATTCCACAGCAGTATAATAATTCCTATTAAAAATCCACTTCCACTCAACTGTCAGAAGCAAACATATCTTTATTTTGTAGGGTTCAACACCAAATTACTCTATTGATCTATGACCAGATGTTCTCATGAGTAATCATTCTCAATAGATTTGTTATTTAGTACACTTGGTGAGAGGTAATGTAAGATAGGACTTTTTTTTTCTCTCTCCCAATAGCAACGAACAAAAATTATTGTTTCTATTTTGTGGGTTGATTTGTCTGGATTCATTTGAGACGTTTTGTGGGGTTTTTCATGATCCCAAGCTGTCTTTTTCCACAGAAGTTCATTTTGTGGAGGGGCTCAGGATGGCCTGCCTTCATTCACCTTCCAGACCTGTTCCTGACTTTCTCTGCACTACAAAATTACATTCTGTTTATTAGAGGTTCACCCTGGATCAACAACTGGGGCCTCCTTGCCCTAAAACACCCTACTGCTTTTGCAGCTCACTTTATCTCTGTTGGGTGCAAGCCTTACCTTGACCACAGTATGGTAGAAATTCCCTACCACTGGGGCATGGTTGAGTAGTCTGGGATTTAGGCAATAGTTTTTAAGCTAAGAAGAGGGTAGAAATGAGGAATTCCCTATCACTGAGGCATGAGATTCAGTGACCTGGACTACCTCTAAGATACCTAGTCTCTGTTTTCATCAGTGATTCATGATCTAAAGGAAATTACCTGTGGCCCAGGCTGCCTTGTTACTCATCTAGAAGGTTTGGTTCAATTCTGTCACAAAGGAAAATCTCTAAGAGCTGTTACAGCAATCTTCAAAATGGTCCAGAGTGAATAGAGTGCCAGACCTGGAGTCAGGAGGATCTGAGTTCAAATCCAAAATCAGACACTTACTTGATGTGTGACCCTGGGCAAGTCAATTAACTCTGCCTCAATTTCCTCCTCTGTAAAATGAGCTAGAGAAGGAAATGGCAAACCACTCCAGTATCTTTGCCAAGGAAACCCCAAATAGGGTCACAACGAGCTAGACAAGACTGAAACAAGTGGTGCAGCAGCAGCAAAACCTAAATGAGGACAGACAGAGAGAGAGGGGCAGAGCCAGGGGAAGTTTCATATAGGGGATTAAGTAATCTCTGTGGGAAAGAGGAGTGGATCTTTGAGCATCAGCTGAGAGTGGAAAACAGTCAAACATTCCAAGGACTGTCTGTGATTGCTCAATTGGCCAAGGATTTCAGTGGGGTATGCGTGTGTGTGTGTGTGTATGCATGTGTGTTTATATACACATACACACATACCCCACTGAAATCCTCAGCATTAGAGTATTATGTATATGCATGTATGCATGTGTTTTGTATGTATATGTTCTCTATATATGTATATATGTATGTGTGTATGTGTGTGTGTGTATTGATAGGACATTCCCTTGAGCATTTGGACAAAGACAGGTCATTCTCGCTTTCTCTCAAAGTGAGAAGAGGGTATTCCTGGGCAAGCATCTGAGCAGTAGCAAGCCTAATATCTAGATAAAGGATAAGTGAAGGATGGCCTAACCTTCTAACTTCAGACCACTTTGACACTGAAAGTTTTATGCCAAGAAATAGGATAAAAGATGGTAGTTTATCAGAATATAGTCAGGGAAGCCAAGACACGGGGGATTTCAGCAAGCCAGCTGGTAAAGTTTCATAGCAAATTAAGACTGTATCCCAAGTCAGATTGGAAGATGGTCCAACTGACAAAATGGAGTTTGAGAAACATCAAAAGATCACACAGCTCAATATATTTCTACTGTACCTACTCACTATAGAAAAATCCTCTCCAAAGTCTGCCCCTCTCTGTGAGGTCTGTTCTTCTGGGAACCTTCATTTTATGGAGGGAAAGACTTCCCTGCCTTCATTCTTTTTCCTGCTCCACTCCTGACTTTCTCTGGACTGCAAAACCATGCCACCTCTCCTCTGGGTACCTTCATTCCCACCCATCCCCACTTATACTGGTCAGCTCCCTTTTGTGTAATATCTTTCCTCATTAGAATGTAAATTCCTGGGGCAGCTATGTGGTGCAGTGGATACAGCACCAGCCCTGAAGTCAGGAGTACCTGAGTTCAAATCCAGCCAAAGACCAAACACTTAACACTTACTAGATGTGTGACCCTGGGCAAGTCACTTAACCCCAATTGCCTAAAAGAAAAAAAAAATGTAAACTCCTTGAGAACAGAGACTGCCTTCTTTTGTGGTAAAATAGTGACTGAAAATAATAAGAACATAATAAATATGTGTTTCCTGTCTTCCTTCTTTAACATGTATATTTACATGGTGATACCTTATGGCTATAAGTCAAAGAAATCCATAATCTCAGAACTGAAATTTCTGGTGAACCAAAGAGAAAACAGAAAAGTGTTTATTGATACATACAATCTGTACCATATCTCCAAGGATGATTTGCCTTAAAAAAAATGAATTCAAAGAATTGACATGTATGAATGGGAAAGGAGGTAAGTCCTTCATTTAACAGGAGTGGAGGAAACAGATGGACAACCTGCCCATTACCTTTGTATTTGTGCTTAAAACTATTGAAAAAAAATAAAGTACAATGCATGTATACATTCTCTGTTGTGGATTTACAGAAAGAACTGAACAAGAATCATATAGGATGGGGAAAGTGTGGAGGGACGATAAGGGCGAAGACAGTATCTACACCACTAAGGTCATCTATCTAACTGAAATTGCAAAGTCTGGGAAATGAAATCCAAAATGTGATAACATTTTACATTAAGAACATATTACACTTAATGAGTCTGGGGCTAAGTATAAATCATAGCAGTGTAAACATAGTATTTCTGTTTTACTTGGGCCATGTAACCAGTGAAAGCTCTTTTACTGCTTTCTGCTAATGATGTTAGGGCTGCCACACAACATAGCAATCTAATTCTAAGAAAGTTCTGTACTGCAATATTAATCTGTCACTTTAAGAATTGCATTTAATAATGTGTGTAGATGAATAATAGCTGGGACTTTGTTAAACTACTAGAGCTTTGAGTTCTTTCTTACCAAACTGAAAGTTATCTTTTTGTTTAACTCAGTGGAAAGATTTTTCTCCTTCAAAGGCTAATGCTAACAGTCTCCTTCCAGCTAAGAAGACAATCTGTTCACCTTTACTCGCTGTTGAATGTGAACTAGGAAAAATCTTGGAAAGGAAATAATCAGATTTTCTTTCTAAAAGTGATAAGTTTGCCATACGGATGTGAACAATGCATTTGTAAAAAGCGGTTTTCGGGGATTTCACAAGAGCCACAGGCTTACATTATCTTGAATATGACAATCAAACCATCTGCAACCTTTAAATTTTCAAAGTTCTACGTTTTCTGATCCTACATCAGAGAGCATGACTTCTTGCTCCCATTGGCTTTCCAAGTCAAATTGGAATAAAAAACAAAGATGAGACTTAATGTTAACAGGTATATAATTTAGAGTTGATAATTTGAATGAAATTTTAATTCAGAGACTCTTCTTTTTCCCCACTTGGATAACATAGGATGACAAATTGTTGGTGATTATATGTAAATTCAGCTATGAGCATCAGGGTGTGAACACAAATGTTTCATCCTATATGCACTAGAATGTTAACTCACTTATAATGTCACCACTGGATGTTTATACTCCTGAGAACTGCATAAATATGCAAGGTTTTCCAAGTGCTGCATTCTTGCTTATGAACTTTCACTTTCTGTGTTTCTTGGAAAACAGAAGGCCTAAAATGTAAATTTAGAATGAAACTCTGTACAAGATGTCATGCCTGTGTTCTACAGGGCTTTCTTTTTGCAAACTATTTAAATGCTATTACTATGAAAGTGTGTTTTGAAGCAAGGACTGCCTACAGGATTGTGAATTTGGGTGTAGTTGTATGTTTTTCTTTCGTTTTGTTAACTGAAAATCAATTTCCTAGTTTATAGGCAGACCCATCAAAGGCAAGTGTCCACTTTTAAACTAAGCTCCACAATTTGCTTTTCAATAGAATGTCTTTCTTTCCTCCTGCCTTTTCTTATTTCCATGTCCTGTTACATATATTAGAAGACTGTGTTTTTACCCCAGGGATGCTATGATTGGGAAGAAGGAAAAGCTTCTGAAAGTCCGCAAAGAAAATTATTGCCAACCTAGATGTCTAAAGAAAGAGAGAAATAGAGAGAGCCCTTTGAATTAGGAGTGATTCAGCCTCTCCAACTTGATTGAGGCTGAATTGATAATACCCACATGTTGTGGGCTTTCACACTTTATTTCTCCCGGAATTCTTTTTCATTTCTTGATACCTTGGGGGCCATTATCGGATTTCCATAGCAGTATGCATGATTACAGAAACTCTAGGAAAGAGTGACTAAATCTTTTACAGAGGTTTTCATTTAAGACTCATAAGAATCATACACCAATACTCCCCCTTGATTATTGAGATTCAGATCAGAATGCTGGAAACATCAAAAGGAATTTAACTTTACCTCATGGAGGTTTTCATTTTCCTCCTTACATATATATAAATACTGTATATCTATGCTTTTTTTCCCTGTTCTTTCTTTTCTAGTCTTCAAGGGCTCAGCCTGAGGGCTTTTTCATTATTATTGTAGCTCAGCCCTGGAAAGCCATTCAGCACACTGATGGGGCTAGATGTATTGCCCTTCTGACAAGAATAACTTCCTTCCCCTTTCTCTGATATACTTGTCTAGTTCTTGGCTCTGTCAATTATCTCTGCCTCTGCCTGCCAGGAAAAAGCAGGAGCAGACTCCCAGCATCCTTTCTCCAGGACAATTTGCTTTGGAACACAGGAGAGAGAAAAGAGAGGAAAGAATATATCAAAAGAGAGAGAGTATGGAGAAGGAAACATGAGAGTTACAAGTTCCCCATGTTACTGATTTGTCGAAAAAGTAAATACTTTGAAAATTCCAGTCACATTCAGTAAAGTAAGCCATTGGGTAAAAATTTGAATGTTTGAATTCTAATTCTGAATCTATTAGTAGACCCTGCAATTTCCACCCCTTCCCCCCTCCACCATCAGTATCATTCAGACAGATAGAAAGATAAATAGGCAGACAGCCAGATGGGCAGATAGACAAATAGTATGTATGTGGGAAGAGAGAGACAGAGACACAGAGAGACAAAGAAAGACAGATACAGGGACAGAGAGAGACACACAGAGAGCATTTGTTAAGTACTTATGTGTCAGGGACTGTGCCAAGCAATTAAGCAAAAACAGTCCCTCTCCTAATTTTGCTAAAGGGGTACTGTAAAGGAGTAAGGGTAAGGAGAGTGCAAGAAATGAAGTTTTAATTCACAGCGAGATAAGGAAAAGTTAACCAACCAGACCCTGGTGCAGGCAGGGAAGTAGTCCAAGTTCACTAGTGGGTTGGAGATGACTGTAGTGAGGAGATTGTAGGAAGTGGTATGGAAGACTAATTCCCATTAAGCTAAAGCAAAGAACTCACCTACATATGTGGGGGCAGGGTAAGATTCATTAATTCATCCAACCAATATATATTTGTTTATTTTGGAATGTTTTATTGGTTCACTTTATCTTTATGTCAGTCATTTCCTATATATTTTGGATATATTGAACCCTCCCTTGTGATTAAATAAATTGAACAAAAAAAAAATCCAAGAGAAATTATCTGACAATATATGCAATATTCTGACCCGAATCTCCCATGTCTTTACCATGTGGGAAGAACTATGTTTTATTTTCTTTCTATAAGAAGTTCATTGGCTCTTTAGTTACTTGGAGTTTGATTTCCTGTTAGTGATTTTTTCATTTACATTGTAGTATTATATATTCTTATGTTTGTTCTGATTATTTCACTCAGAATAATGTCACATAAATATTCTCATATTTCTAGAAATTCTTAATATTTGTCATTTCTTATTGCATAATTATATTTAATTGTACTCATTTACCTCAGGTTTTTTTTTTCATTATTCCCAGTTAATGTTTATACACTTGGTTTCTAGTACTTTGATACATCAGAGAGTGGTACTATAAATATTTTCACACGTTAAATTTTTATTTCTGTCTTTAACTTACTTATGTGAATGCACAGTCATGAGACTGCTATGTCAAAAGGTATGCATAGTTTAGCCATTTTCTTTTATAATTCCAAATTGAAACGCAGAACAGAATGACTAGACCAACAGCTCCACAAATAATACGTCAGTGTGCCTATCTTCAGCATTCATTTGTTTCACTTTTTATCATCTTGACATTTGGAAGCAAGTGAAAGGAAACCTCTGAGTAGCTTTAGTTTGCATTTTTCTTATTATTAATGATTTCCTGTGCATGTTTTCCTGTGCTCATTTAGAGTTTACAATTCTTCCTTTGAAAAGCATTCATAGACTTCCGCTTCTGGGAGCCAAGATGGTGAAGTAAAAGGTAGTTGCTCTCACTCTCCCATATCAACCTCTGAAAACCCAGAAAATATCACCTCAGGAAAAAAAAAAAAACCTGAAACAGCTAAACTAGAAGAAAGACAGGGAATGGAAGTGCAACAGCCCCACAAAGGGTCTCCCAGTGCCTCAGCAAAAATAAGGGAAGCAGCACTACACAGGGCCCCAGGTGGATAAGCACCCCGCAACATTCATCTGAAAGGAGCTGAAGAAAGCAACCTAGAGTCTTCCTAAGTCCCAGCCTTGCTGATTCCAACCCAACACCAGGCAAGCTGTCAGAAGCCTACAGCCTCCAACTGTCAACCAGGAAGAGATCCTGAAGCCCAGGTGGTAGAGCAGGCAAACACCAACACCTGGACCTCTGAGTGCCTCCGTGAGGGCGGGGGAACCGGTGGAAACCAGCTCAGAAAACCACCAGGTGCCTTGGCACTCTACCACAAAGGAATCTCCCAGTGTACTAGCAGAAAGGAGGGAGGCAGCATTGCAAGGGGCCCCTGGCAGATAAACACCTACAGTACCCATCTAAAAGGAGCTGAAGAAAGCTAAAGGAAAGGAAAAGCAGGCAACCTAGAATTGCCTGAAAGTTCCAGCCTTGCTGATTCCAGCCCAACATGAGGTAAGCTGCCAAAACCTACAGCCTCCAATTGCCAACATAAGAGGCCCCAGACACAAAGCCAGTGACCAAGACCTAGGCTCCCAACAAGAAGCTTGGGTCAGTGCCCTCTGTTCCCAGCAGGAGAGCTCAATCTCTTTAAAGGCCAGGGAATAAAGAAACACCATGAGTAAAAAAAATGCCATAGATTCATATTATGAGAAGAGTGAAGATCAAGACAGAAATTCTGAAGAGGACAACATTGTCAACAAACCCACATCTGCAACATCAAAAGGGAATATGAACTGGTCTGAAGCCCAAAAAGCCTTCTTAGAAGAGCTCAAGAAGGATTTTAAAAGTCTAATGAGAGAGGTAGAAGAGTCCTTAAAAATACAATTGGCCAATTGGAAAAAAAGTACACTGAAGAAAACAAGTCCCTAAAAAACAATTGGCAAACTGGAAAAAAGTACACTGAAGAAAAAAAATCCCTTAAAAATACAATTGAAGAGGGAAGTACAAAAACTAACAAGAAAACAATCTGTTAAAACTAGAATTAGACAAATGGAAACTAATGACTCTATGAGAGAGCAAGAATCAGTCAAACAGAAACAAAAAATGAAAAAATAGATCAAAACATAAAATATCCCATCACTAAAATAACTGACCTGGAAAATCGATCCAGGAGAGACAATTTAAAAATCATTGGACTACCTGAAAATCATGATGGAAAAAAGAGCCTGGACAGTATCTTTCAGGAAATCATAAAGGAAAACTGTCCAGAAGTCCTAGAAACAGAAGGTAAAATAATCATAGAAAGAATATACCGCTCACCACCTGAAGGAGATCTCAAATTGACAATGCCAAGGAATATAATAGCAAAATTGCAAAATTACCAGATGAAAGAGAAGGTGCTGCAAGCAGCCAGAAAGAAACAATTTAAATATCACAGTTAGGATTACACAGGACCTTGCAGCTTCTACATTGGCTGCAAGACCACAGGGCATGGAACATGATATTCCATAAGGCAAAAGAGCTTGGACTACAGCCAAGGATCAACTACCCTGCAAAAATGAGCATGATTTTTCAAGGGAGGAGATGGATATTCAAAGAAATAGGAGATTTCCAAACATATATGTACATATATGTATATGCAGATAGATATAGATATATAGATATACATGTATATTTATGTATGAATATATGTATATATAAAGGAAGCTCTATATTTTATATATGTGCACATAGTATGTATGAATACTCCTTTATGAGGAGAGACGTGTAGACACATATGTATATATACATATACATATACATATACATATACATATACATATACATATACATATACATATACATATACATATACATATACATATACATATACATATACATATACATATACATATACATATACATATACATATACATATATGTGTGTATATATGTATGAGTATGTGTGTGTATATATATATATATATATATATATATATATATATATATATATATACACACATACATACATCTCTTCATGTGAGAGGATTGTAGAAATAAAGATGTATAACACACAAAGACATAAAAAGATGGAGTTTTCCGAGATCCTTCCAGCCAGAAGTGGACCATTCCTCTTAAAAACTTCCATAGCACTTTGTAACTCTCATTTACATTGACATTTGACTTTGTATTACTGTTTCGGTATCTCTTTCTTACTCTCCCTACAAGATTCCTTGAGAGATAAGATCATATTCTTTGAGTTATGTCCTTGAGAGATAGGATAATTCATCTTTGTATCTCTCTCAGAATCTAGCAAGTATCTACCTCAGAAAACATACATGTGAATTGAATTAAACTCAATTGAATTGAAAAAAGGTTCTTATCCTCAAAGAGTTTACAATTCAGAAAACTAAATTAATCACAACACTACTCTTTTCCATGGGAGTATCTGAGGGAATCCTTGGTAAATGTTAATAATAGCTAACATTTATGTAGCACATACCACATACCAGGCACATTTTATAAATGAGGAAACTGAGGCAAACAGGGATTAAATGACTTTCCAGGGTCACACAGCTAGTGAGTGTCTGAATTCACATTTGAACTCTGGGCTTCTGAAGTACAGGCCCAGAGCTCTCTCCACTATTCCATATAGTTGAGGTCTTCAGATGTGAAATACAAAATAACATTTTGAAGTATTTTCACAAGTATTTTTCCTTTCACATTCAGTGGGAATTTGGAATGTTTTGTTAGAAATTCAGCCAGTGGCACATTAAACACAATTCTGGGTACTGTGAGGAATGCAAACATTTAGCTAAGTGAACCAGTGAACAGGGCTTGGAGTGAGGAATAACTGATTTCAAATTCACCCTCAGATAGTTACTAGTTGTGTGATCCTGGGCAAGTCACAACTTTTGTCTGCCTCAGTTTCCTCTACTGTAAAATAGTGGATAATGATAGCACCTACTTCTCAGGGTTGTTGAAGATCAGATGAGGTAATATTTGTAAAGTGCTTAGCCCAGTGCCTGACATTGCACTCTTAATAAATGAAGATGTAAGTAGTAATACACACACACACACACACACACACACACACACACACATACACACATACACACACATGCACACACATGCACACACAAAGACATGGTCCATATAAATATACAGTAGTAGGTTGCAGTCATACTGAAGTACCTCTCCAAGACAATAGAGAATTCCAGCTCAGCTTGGTTGGCAGTGCTTAGTGGTCCTAGGAAGGAAATTCTGCCTGTATATTTGAGGGTGCCAAATAGAAGTGGCAAAGAAATGAGATTGAGATGTGAGAAGAGGAAAGGAGCAGGAAAACAAAGACCACATGGAGAAAAGATCAGAATAATAGGGTTTACGTGGTCAACTATACTCATCCATAAGTCACCTCTTAGCCTGATAACTTTGCTTGTTATGATTTTATCCTCTTCATCACAAATTCTAGGATAATCCATGGATATGTTTGGATTTTTCTCTCTACATTGCAATATCTCTTGCAATTTATCAAATCAATTAAATTTAACTTCTGCTGCTATTTACAAATATTATTTATGTAATATTATTAACTACACATTGCATTTTTAATTATTTATTTTAGAGCTGTAAAAAAATCTTTCCCAAGAAGCAGTTGTAAATACCCAATTGTCTAAGATTCAATAAATATTAAAGTTATTAACTCTACAGTTTAATAACTATAATCAATAACAACACAAAATTACAATATTTTAGCTGTGAGAAAAATCATAGCCAAAGTCAACTCAAACATCCACTGTAACTAGAGATGACTTCTCCTTATTTCTGGCAACACCGTGCCACCATTCAGTTCACTCAACACAATTAAAATCTCTTTTCAAAAAAATGTCTCTATCCTGTTTACAACATCAAATTTATAGGGTCTTTCAGGAAAGAATTTTTTTTCCCTTATCCTCTTCCTGTCTTTTCAACAGATTTTCTTAAGCTGTATCTCTTAACAGTCTTATTGCTCATAGAATTTTCTTTATAATATTATTTTTTACAAAATGAATGAACCAGTTCTCCCATAAAACATTTTCTTCATCTTTTCTCTCTGACTACTCCACAGTTTCCTTTAACCTTATCTGTTATTTCTTTTTTCAGAATACCACCACATAGAATTACAGTTAAACTTTTATTTTATAGGTTCCCTTGTCTCTTAAAACACAGTCACAGTTTCAATATTTGATAAAGAAGAAGCTTTTTGAAACAGGTGTTACACAGGTATGTGTTAGGAGTAAACTGGAGTGAAGACCAAATGGAATCTGGAGTTAATCCATTGGTGAGGGTGTGATCCCATCAGCTATTTAGTTCTCCTGCTTGCTTTTCCAAGAGCACTATGTTGGAATGTTCCAATTCAATTCCATAAGCTTTTATTGAGTGCCTGTTATGTACTAGGCACTGTGCTTTTAAATCCTAATCCCTGTCTTTGTAAAGTCCCTTCAGTCTGTGTAGGAGGAGGATGTAGGAGGTAAGAAACAGGTGACCTTGCATCTAAGCCCCTGTCATAGTCATCTGCATCTTGTGAATATTTATTTAGCTTTCTATTTTCCTTGATGTGCTAATAAATTGCACAGGCATTAAACAGTGATTTTTTGTCAAACCTTGAAGTTTGCAGTTTGGGATATAAAGAAAATTGAAATTATCCCATGGGAGAAATAAATTACCCAGTTTTACTCCAGGTGGTTGACAAGCAATTTAGAGAGATAATTTTTGCAATTTTGGTGATTTCTGAGAATATTCTAGAACAGAGGTGTCAAACATGCAGTCCATGTAGCCTGCAACACTCCTAAGGGAAGGAGTTCTCTGGAACTCTGGTTCATCTGATGAACACATTAAAATATAATTAAGAGATATGTAACAATATAAGTAAAAATACAATATAATATTTATATAATGTTAATATGTTTTCCTAAATCAAGATGGATCTGGCAGAGATTTTTACCATATGGTTTAGTAGCCCCTGTTTCTATATGAGTTTGTTCTAGAACATACTCACCTACCTTTAAAGAGAATGGGGGTGGGGGAGAAAGGGATAGAAGGAGAAAGGTAGGAAGGGGGGGAAGAGATAGAGGTAGAGAGAGAGGTGGAAGAGACACAGACAAGAGACAAAGACAGAGAGACAAAAACAGAGACAGAGACAGAGAGAGAGTCAGAGAGAGAGATAGAGACAGAAAAAGAGAGGGGAAGGGGGAAAGGTTGAAAGAAGGGAGAGGAGAAAAGGAGAGAAAATACAAAAAGGAAAGAAAGGGGGAGAGAAAGAGAAGGCAAGAGAAAGAGAGGGAAGGAAGGAGGGAAAGAGAGAGAGAGAGAGAGAGAGAGAGAGAGAGAGAGAGAGAGAGAGAGAGAGAGAGAGAGAGAAAAGCCAGCAAGGTCCAGGGATAGGGGCTAGTGTGGTTGTCCATGAATATACCTAAAAGGCATGGATTCTCACAACCACATCCCGCAAGAGCTATATACTAATAGGCATAGCATAAAGTCAGGTGCAGTTCAGACAAAGAGCTCTAAGTAAAAATTGAGCAAGCATAAGAGAACATTTTGTGAAATAGATGGCACTTGACCTGGGCCATGAAGGAAGAAAAGGATTTCAAGAATCCAAGATGAGAATGATATCCATTTCACACAAGGTCTGCACAAATATGCTGATGGAGAAGGTGACAGGATGAAATCAGAAAACATTTAATCATCTAGTTTGGCTGGAGAATAACATGAAATAATGCTAGAAACATAGAATGGAACTAGGGAGCCTTAAATATCAGTTAACAGAATTCATATTTTATATCCTAGGCATTATAAAGTCATTAAATATTTTTATACAGAAGAATAATACTTGGTGGTATGTGAAAGATGGACTAGAAAAGGGAAAGACTGGTTATAGGGGGACCAGTTACAAAGCTATTACAATAATCTAAGTGAAAGACAATAAAAGCTTCAACTAGATTAGTGACCATGCGAGTGACTTGAAAGGAAGGAACAGATGAGAGAGAGATTGTGGAGATCAAATCAACAGGACTCATCTTACTCCTTGGTGTTATTAATTATGCAAATTCTGTCACAATGGGGGTTAAGAATTCAGTTAAGATTTTTAAGGGAGAAAATATAAAAGAAAGTAGCCCAAAGGAATTAAACATATGAGTTTTGATAGGGTGGCTAACTCATTTTTGAAAACAGTCAGAAAACTCAGACCTTATTTCCCCTCTAAAGTTGACAGATATAAGGAAGGGAGAGTTTCTTGCCCATAGATTATAAGTCATAGTTTGTAAACTCTTGGCTGGGAAACACAACATTATCTTACCATTTGCTATTGCATTTTTCTACTTAATTCCAAGCTAGTTTCAGAAAAAGAAGCAAAACACACCTTTAAAATTGGGTACTTTCTGGCCCACTTGTGGATGTGTTCCGAATATGAATGAGCAGTTTACCTTTTGAATAGCTATCAGTACCAAACTCAAATATGCTAAGACCAAAACTAAGTTTATCTTGCTGTTGTCAGTGGTTGAGATGATATAAGGGTTATAGTCACAAATGAAGAAGTTTATTCAAAATGTTGTTTTCAGGTTGGCTGGTTTTGCTTTCATTCTTCATTGAATATAATTTCAATATTCCAAGGTTTTTTGTGTTTAATCGAATAGATAAAACTTTTCATAAGAAATACTCAACACATAGTAAAAACATAAGATGTTGTCACAGAAGGTGACATGTCTTTGCAGCAACCTGATGAAGGCTTAGAATCATGCTTCATATGAAGACATTAGATTTTTTTTTATATATAAAATAGATGTTCAATGTAGCGTATTCTCTGGGATGACTCTCCTAAACCCATACCTGTTCTAGTGGGTTAAGTCCCAAGAATGACAACTATGACCTTGTGTTTTAGGTGTTAACCTTACGGACAGATATTCTTACTATAGTCATTCTGAACTACCACCACTGTGTTTCCAATTAGCATTAAACTAGTAGATTTATTTAGCTTTTAGCAAAAACATTTATAAAGAAGATATACTAAGAACAGTTGGTACATACTATCTCTCCTCCAAAAACCCTATATCATACTCTCCCACAAATGCTTACAATGTGTATTGGGATATTAGTCTCTCTCAAGCTCATAGTACAATAGTGGTGAAACACACATGTAAGGAAACATGAATGACAAAAGGTTAATTCACAACTTCTAGCACTGCGTTAAGTCCTCTTTTCTTTCATGAAGTCCCCATACAACTCTCCTTGAATGAGTTCTTTGCTAGATGAGCCTATCAGATAAGGCACAGTTCTTTTCTTGAGTCCGGAACCAATACTTCTCTCTCCCATGAGGAATCCATGTTCCCCAAATCTGTAGCCTTCTTTGGGTGAGTGTCTTTTAAAAATCTTTGACTTTCTCTCTGTTTCCAACCCAAATGTTTCCCTTGTCCTCAGACATCGTGGCTCAAAAAACAATGTAACTTTGGCTTTGCATTTGTCCAAGGTTCTTCAGACCTTTTTGAACTTAAGAGCTTGCCTAGTCATTTTATCTCTAGATACTTGCTCATCTAAGATCAGAAAAGAGCAAATATAGATGGATGGGGCCACGAGCTCAAGGTGACCATGTCTGTGTGGGTTAATGAGGTCAACTGCCTCTTCTCCACCTGAGTCTTAGGAGACATTTCAAACCAGTCTAGCTTCACTCATCACTAAGAAGGGAAGAGGATTACAGAAGGTACAGGTAGCACCTTTTGTATATCTACCAAGTTCCAACTCAACAGCCAGTTAGAGAACTTTGTCACCTTCTACTGTGAGCCACTAAGTCACTAATTCTTCTGGTATAGTGACCATTTAGAGGTTACTTAATAATCATTCAGTGCAATGCTGTCAATCACTCATGGCCAGAATTATGCCCCTCCCAAGTTACCACATGACAAATTGAAACTATCCTGTGAGCATCCTCCAAGGAATGACTTCTCTAAGCCATTTCTTTCATAAAACATTAATAAAAGATTGTTTTTAATCAAGATTTAACTATATATTGTATGCAAAATGCAGACATTTATTAACTTCTCCATAGATATTATACACATATCTTAGTGTACTTTTGTTTTAATACTACATACTGTCTATTGTATATTGTATATACAAAACATACATATATCTTCATCATTCACACATCTATGACTTTTCAGTGATGAAATAATTTACCAAATCATTTGACACTTATATTATCGACTTGTTGACATCAAACAGTCTACTCTCAGACATGGGATTGTGCTACTTTGACTTACCTATGAGGACAGAACTTAAATGGTCTTCCTTGTGGCGGTGTTTTTGTTTTTTTATTCTCAAATAAGTTTGTCATGCTTGTCCAAACCATTTCTGGCTTTCTAAGCTTTATTCATCTCCACTCAGGGATAGGTATTAATTTGTCAGTAATTGCCATGAGTTTTCCTTGAAGACATCCTAGCAGTGGTTGTTGAGAGCAGATTGCTTCTCTTGGAGTGGGCATTGTATTGAACATAAACATATAAAATGATTTCACCTTAAAAAATCTTCTGGTAACCATTTCCATATCATTATGTCTTAGAAAATGTTTTCAAATTATAATAAACTTGTGTACATGAGAAAAGAAAAATGTTCAAGGAGACGGTGACTTGTTTTTTTGAGTTGAAGAGTCTTGTTGGAATTAGGAATGGGTTATTTTGGGAAACCTGGTACCAAGTGGAACACTGCATTAAAATCAGCCCTACAGGCAATGATAAAGGAAGAAAGTTATCTTCCCTCTATACAGGTAAAGATCAATTATCCAAATTTTTGCCAAAAGAAATTAGGAAAAAAAAAAAGGTTTGGGAATCCGTGGGTAATTTCTCTTGTTATGGTTATTTTTTTCTGGTGTCTGTCTACCACCCCCATCTGTACATCACAGAAGGGAAGAAGTCATTTCTTAATTAATGGCCACGGAAAAGCAACTACATGAGAATGTTTGTCTCAGATCTTTTCCAAAAAGTACCTAATCCATTTGTTGATTCATATATTGGTCAATGTTTGTTAGCTACTAGAAGAACACTAGGAAGCATAGGTGTGAATGAATTAGCATCCCTGTGGAACAATGGTCCTCACGTGACAAAACAAAAAAAAACGATCAGTGTTGGAGAAGGTGTGGGAAAATTGGAACACTGGTGCATTGTTGGTGGAGTTGTGGACTGAGCCAACCATTCTGCACAACAATCTGAAATTATGCCCAAAGGGCTATAAAACTGTGCATACCCTTTGACTCAGCAATACCACTTCCAGGTCTGTATCCTAAAGAGATCATAAAAATGGGGAAAGGACCCACATGTACAAAATATTTATAGCGGCTCTTTTTGTGAAGTCAAAGAATTGGAAACTGTGGGGATGCCCATCAATTAGGTGATGGCTGAACAAGTTGTGGTGTATAAATGTAATGGACTACTGTTCTTCTGTTAGAAATGATGAGCAGAAGGATTCCAGAAAAACCTGGAAAGACTTGTATGGACTGATGTTGAGTGAAGCAAGCAGAACCAGGAGAACAATGTACACAGTAACAGTCACATTGTGCAATGACCAATTTTGATAGACTTAGCTCTTTTCAGCAATGCAAGGATCTAAGACAACCCCAAAAGACTCATGATAGAAAATTCTATCCCTATCCAGAGAAAGAACTATGGAGTCTGAATGCAGATGGAAGCATGCTAGTTGCCCTTCTTTTCTTTTGTTGTTTCATTTTGTTTCTTTTTCCTTATGATTCCTCCCACTAGTTCTAATTCTTCTTTATATCATGACTAATGTGAAAATATGCTTAATATGAATGTATAAGTAGAGCCTATATCAGATTGCATGCTGTCTTGGGGAGGGGGAAGAAGAGGGAAAGGGAGAAAATCTAAAACTCAAAAATTTTGTAGAATTGAATGTTGAAAATGAAAAAAATAAATATATTAATTATTTTTTTAAAAGGAGGGGAAAAAAAAGAACAATGGTTCTCAAGGGATGGGGTCCACAAGGTCAAAACTATTTTTATGATAATTTAAAAATATTTTAAATTCTAATTCATTAAGTATTAATAGATATAGCCCAGGTGAATAAAAGCTCTTTGGCATGGTTCTCAATCATTTTAAACTGTATCATGGGCCCCTGAGATCAAAAAGATTGAGAATCAGCACTCTAGGAGAGGAGCAACTACGTGGCACAGTGAATAGAGTGCCAGGCCTGAAGTCAAGAAGACCTAAATTTAAGTATGGCCTCAGACACTTAGTAACTGTGTGACCTTATGCAAGTCACTTAACACTCTTTGCCTCAGTTTCCTAATCTACAAAATGAGCTAGAGAAGGAAATGGCAAACCATTCCAGTACCTTTGCAAAGAAAACCCCAAAGGGGACCATGAAGAGTTGGACATGAATGAAATGACTGAACAACTATACTGTAGGAGAATGTAAGCTCCTTGAAGAGAACTATCTTACTTTTGTACTTATACTCAATGTTGTGTTGAGAAATGTTTAACAATGGGCTTTCTCTAAAAAGAAGCAAAACAGGATATACAACACACTTTTAAGTTTAAAATGTATTAACATTTTCTCCATCATTTTCTTAATTCTTGACAACCAATAAAACAACAAACCAAGCCCTGATTTGTAGCATTTACCAGTTCCCAAGGTGTAAATGCTTACATTGAAAATTTAGCAATCAGCACTCTGGAGCCCATACTAGAGGGTTCTAGCACACACTTATTTACATCCCAGTACCTAGCAAAGTGTGGCACATAGAATGAATTTGAATATCCAGAGGAAACTATAGCCCCACTTTCTCAAGATCAGCTACTGTCAAATGATGTTGGCATAGTTAATACTTAACCGCACCTACTTCTATGTAGAACCAGCTGCTGAAACTCTCCCTCTAGCTTGCCCGAGGGCTTCTGCCTCCTGGGGGCTTCCATGCTCCTGGTCACGTGACTCAGTTTAAATTGACATTCCCTGGTTAATCTTTAAAGTGTTCACCTTGCTATTAGTTCATGTTCCTTAGTCACATTTCTCTACCAACCACATGGCAGCTGCTACAGCTGGCCCTTTGTCTAAAAACCTACGTAAACCTGAGCTCCACTCTAGGTCTTTGACTGGAATAGACATGCTACTGCAGCTCCATGTCACCACACAATGCATTATACAGAAAGACAGTGGGAGTGAGGGAGCCCACACACAATTATACCCCCGATTGAAACATCATCGTCAGTGGGTCTACATTGTCTGCTACTGTGTTGGCTATGAGTATCAAGAAATCATTCTGACACACCCTAGTGCAATTCACCTCAACTCTATTCCAAATTTCCCTGATAGAATTTAATGAAATCTCATTGATTGAAAGAGCTGGGGACATAATTTTTTTTTATTTAGAAAACTTAAAATTTATAGGATGAACCGATAGAAATAGATCCCAACTAGAACTGCTATTCAACTCGTTCAAATAATCTGCTGTCAAAATTACACTGTTCTCCTCGACAGGAAACCATAAAGTTACATTCCTTTCTGAACCATGGATAATTCGAAAATTCTGCATGTCCACAGCTTACATTTCAGTTTTTCTTAGTGCAGACATGAAACAGGTAGTAAAACTGGTGACAGGGCTTTGCTGATGTCTGAGACTATCATTTTCTTGGGTTGTACTTGATTCTGTTGGAAGTATCCAAATGGTTATAACAGATGGAATAAAAAGTTGGCTATTCATTTTTGAAAGTCCCTAAAATAATGCTAACATATATATATATATATATATATATATATATATATATATATATATATATATATATATATGTATATATATATATATATGTATATATATATATATGTATATATATATATATACACATATACACATATATATGTATATATGTGTATATGTATATGTATATATGTGTGTGTGTGTGTATGTATGCATGTATGTATAGATATAAAAGTAGAGAAGAAAAAATTACTAGTAAAAACTATTATAACGGATCTTAATTAGCTACGTCTTGTGTAGCATATTCCCCAAACATGTCTATTAAGGTTACCAAATAAAAATACAAAATTAATGGAGTCCCTTTCCCCAAACTTAGCACCACTGAACGTTTGGATGAACTGTGCATTCAAATCAACTGGACTTCCACTTTTAACATACTATAAGCTCTACAGAGGCAGAGAATGTAACGACATTTTCCCCATTAATTGTAAGGACCTTTGTTCATTTATAGCCTTCTTTGGCCTAAATCTGGAACTATAATTAGTTAAGTCTACACCTAAGACAAAATCAAGTGTGTATTTGTGGTATATAGGAGAGGAGTGGTATGGAAGACAATAACACTATGGAGTTTTTGTCCTTAGCCACTTAAAAGTCCCTGCCCTCTTTTTTTGCAGGGATTGGTGAGTATCAAGGAATGTAGATCAGGAGAAAAAGTATTCACAGCAATGAGACTCTGGAGCTATAGGTCAGGGACAATTGCATGTTTCGCTTCAGGATGCCAGGCACAGGGATGGCATTAGCCATGAGGAAGAAATGTGGGGTCCTGGATGCCATTACTCTTATACAAAACCCCATTCACCTCAAACTTGTTACCACTTGTTCTAAAAACTCATGAGTAGTCAATTCCACCGAAGAATAATGGACTTACCCATCATAGCAACAGCAAAGCAAAATTCTAAATGGTCCTCTTTATTCTACTCCTCCTGGAATTATGTAAGAGAAGAATAATAGCAATGAGATTTTCTATGCCTGTCATCTTAATACTTGGTTTGCTATGCTTTTACAGTTATCAAAATCTAAAACTTCTCTTTCAAATACATAGACAGAAACCATGAAGAGGAGTAGCATATAATTTGACTAATTTAATAGGATTTCATAGTGATTTAAGAAAAAGATTTCAAAAGAAATTATAATATTCAAAAACAGCTCCAAATAATTCTATTTCATTTCTCATGACTTTGGGCAAAACACTTTCTCTCTCTGGGCCTCAGTAATCTCATCTGTAAAATGACAGGAATTAACTAAATCAGGGGTGGGGAATCTGTGGCCTCAAGCTCACATATGGCCCTCTAGGTCCTCAAGTGTGGCCCTTTGATTGAATCCAAACTTCACAAAACAAATCCCCTTAATAAAAAGATTTGTTCTGTAAAACTTGGACTCAGTCAAAGGGCCGCACTCAAGGACCTACCAGGCCAAGGCCACATGTTCCCCATCCCTGAACTAGAAGATGTCTAGGGGGTCCTTCTAACTTAAACCTTCTAGGATTTATACTCCAGTGATCCCCCAATGACATTGAAATCTTCCCGGATGAGCCAAGCGCAAGCAGTACATGAAGTACTTAACTAATTTCATTGGCATCGTTATGAGCTGATGGTGAAATGAACTAACATAAAAGGGACTCAGTTCCAAAGACACATTTTAAGGAAACAGGGAAATAGTCGAATGGTGCCATTTAGCTATGGGCTTCTAGACTACAGCAGCAGGAGACCGAGCAGGTGGGTGAGTACCATTCATTTCTTATAGAACTAGAAAATGGAGAATGATATGACTTTGGTCTACAATTATGGGTCTCTGGACTTTCAAGAACCATGTGCCAATACTCATTAAAACGTAAGCCACAGAAGCAAATTTGTAAGCAAAGCCAATCTGTCAACAAGTGTGTGCTGCACTTTGCCTAGCTCTCCCCTAAGCTAAGCTGTCCAAAATACTGCCTGCATCCTTTCTACTTTCTCATCCCCTTGATCAGCATATTGCGTAACACAAATTGAACTTGAAAATTATAAATTAGTAAGGAAGCATGATGTAGTAGGTAAATCACTTAATTTGGAGTAAGAAGATCAGGTTTCAAATTCCAGAAATGACACATACTACCTGTGTGACCTTGGACAAGTTAATTAATTCCTCAGTCTCAGTTCTTTTGTCTGTAAAGTAAGGAGATGAGATTGATCTCTGATCAGGCTCTACAACCTTTGATCTTATGCTCATGCTTCCTTCAGTGCTCTTCCTTTACCATCTTCGACTCCTTCTACCTCAAATACCCTTTAACTGCTCCAATTTGGAACTCAGCTATGTCTCTTTTTAGCATCAATGTGCTCACTTATTTTATCTAATCCTCATTACTCATTACTTAATTACTCAGTCCCTTCCGTGACAGTTGTGCCTACAACTGCTGTAAACTACCATTTGATTTACATCATACCTCTGTCTCTTTTTCCATCTCCATCTCCATCTCTGTCTCACTCTCTCCCTTCCTAAATACCAACTTCTCTCTTTCTCTCTCTCTCTCTTTCTCTGTCTCTGTCTCTGTCTCTGTCTCTGTCTCTCTCTCTCTCTCTCTCTCTCTCTCTCTCTCTCTCTCTCACACACACACACACACACACACACACACACACACACACACACACATGTCTTTAATCTTTTTCTCTACTGGCTTCTTCTTAGTTGCTGCTTATATCTCCACTATCTCACATAAACAAAGAAACAACAAAAATTATTGATCCTACTATCACCCACCATCTGGCATCCTGTAGTTCTATACTACTTCATGGCTAAACTCTTCGAAAAAATCATTGATGTTTGATGACCTCCTCTTCCTTCTCTCTTACTTTCTTCTAAGTCTTCTGCAATTTGGCTTTTGATATTTTCACTTAACTAAAACTGTGCTCTCCAAAGTTACCAGTGATAATAACAAATAAAATTGTCTTTTTCTCAGTCTAGATCTTTCTTGGCCTCTCTGCAACAGTTGGCATAATTAATCATGTTTTTCTAGATATTCTCTCTTTTTTTAGGTTGTGTGCATGTGTGTTTTGTGTATGTGCTACTCTCTCCTAGTTTTCTTCTTATCTTCCCAACCACCTATTCTCAGTAACTTTTCTAGCATTTAATTCATGTTATGTCCAACTAACCATGATTGTTCCCTAAGGTTCTATCCTTGGTCCTCTTCTTTTTTCACTCTATACTCTCTCATTGATCTCATCAGCTCCCATGAATTCAATTATCATTTCTATGAATATTATTCATAGATTTATATATCCAGCCCTTGCCTTTCTCCTGAGCTATGATCATACATCACCAATTACTTTTTGAACATCTAAAACTCAACATGTCCAATCCCTCCCCCTCCAATTACTTGCCTCAAAACCTACCTTTTCCAAATGTCCTTACTGTCAAAACTACTACCACTCTCAATCAATCAGTCTTGTGACTCTGATGTCATATTCAATTCCTCACTTACTTCATATATCAAATTCTTTGTCAAATCTTGTCATTTTAGCCTTCACAACATTTCTAGTATATTTCCCTATCTCTCTATTCACATGGCCACAATGCTAGTTAGTCATTTCCTTAATTACTACAGTAGCCTTCTAACATGTCTCTTTGGCTCAAATCTCTACTTGATCCAATCCAACATTTATGCTGTTAATCTGTTCTTCCTAAAATGTAGGTCTGATCATTTCAGACCCTAATAAGCTTCAGTAGCTCCCTATTATCTCCAGGATAAAATATAAAACCCTCTGTTTGACATTTACATATCTTTATAACTTAACACTTCACTACCTTTCCAGTATTCTTACACCTTACTTCCTGATGATATGATATGATATGATATGATATGATATGATATGATATGATCCAACAACACTAGCCTATGTGAAGTTCTTCTGACATAGCAATCTATTCTCCATTTCTAGACCTTTGTATTGGCTATCTTCCATGCCTGGAATGCTCTGGCCCCTCACATCTGCTTTTTAGTTTCTGGATTTCTTTGAATATTCAGCTCATATTCCAGTAGGGCTTTGTTGGTCACCCAACTGGGGAGCTAGGTGGCATAGTGGATAGAGCACTGGATCTGATGTCAGGAAGACTCAACTTCATGAGTTCAAATCTGGCCTTAGACACTTACTAGCTGTGTGATCCTGGGCAAGTCACTTGACTCTGCCTCAGTTCCTCATCTGTAAAATGATCTGAAGAAGGAAATGGCAAATAGCTTCAGTATCTTTGCCAAGAAAATCCCAAATGGAGTCACAGAGAGTTGAAAACTGCTGAACAGCTGATAATGCCTTCCCCATTCAGATTTACTTCCATCACTCTGTATATATCTAGTACCTATTTTTTTACATGCTCTCTCCACCAATAGAATGGAAGTTCCTTGAGGACAGGACTCTTTCTATGTCTTTGTATCTCCAGTGCCTAGCACATAGTAAGCATTTATTAAATACTTAGTGACTAACAACTGTCCGGATTCATCCTGTTCTTGTTTAGTTGCAACATAGAATACCAGTTTGGGCCTGAATATATCTTAGAGGAAAGGCCATTACCAGTGACAGAGGATTTAGTTTTGACAAGACAACAAAAGTTCACTTAGAGTAAAACTCTTTACTTCCTTTTTTTTCCTCCATTAGACAGTGAGTTCCACAGAAAGAAGGTTTTTTTGTTTGTTTGTTTGATTTTCTTTGTTTTGTTTTGTTTTCTTCTATTTGTATCTCCAGCACTTAGCACAGTGTCTACAACATAGTAGTTATTTAACACATGTTAGTTGAATGTCTGGTAACATGATAGTATTTTCACCCACACCCTTGTAATCACATAACAATGTCTCTAAGCAGTCAAACATATTTAGTAAGTATCTGTTATCTGAAAGTTCCAGTATTAAGCATTGTGGGGGGTGCAAAGAATTACAAGGTTAAAACTTTGCTTGTCTGTGAGCAGCTTATAATCTAGTTGAAAAAGTAAAATTTATCTATATGTGTGAAATGATAATCACCAATAAAAGACATTATATTATCAGTACCAAGTGAGTATCATAGATACGAAGAGCTTTTATACTTCAGATGTGAGCTATGGGATAACTATGGAAGGCTAACAGTGAAAGACTTGAAACTGACCTTGAAAAATGTGAGGGCTTCAGTGATGCAGGGAATGCATTCCCAAGGGCATGGCACCCAAAGGCATTTAGAAACACTATTATGCAGTGGAAAAATTAATGGTTGTGGCACAATGAAATTTTTTGCTTCATTTCAAAAGTTCCTTGATGAAGGATGTGTTCAGACAGACGTTATTGTTTTAGTTGCCATTGTGCTATAATTATAAGCCATCATATACTCTTCAGTATCATGGAGATCAGATGGGAACTAGGGACAGGGGGATGTGGAGAGGGAGAGAGCCAGCAGGTCAGGGAGTACTAGCAGGCTTGTCAGTGTAAAGAAATATCTGGCCAGAGGAAAGGGCAACAACTGAACTCCAAAAAGCCTGCAGTAGTTACCAAACAGGCACATAGCAAGGGCAGGGACAAAAAGAAACCTGCAGCTATGATGTTCTGTCCAGGAGGATATCGACCCAGTAAGCATGCGGCCCACTAATAAAGAGCATGGAGGGCTTTGGGGAAAAATCAGTGCAGTGATGTCTAAAATATAAACTAACTAAATACTATGTCTGGCTGCTGCAGGTTAGAGATTTCCATTTATGGTGGCTTTAACCTTGTGAGAACATTGCTAACGGCCTGAGAGCAAAAAGAAGGATGTTTTCTTCTGGAGCAAAGTGAAGAACAGCACTTCCATTTAAATGAAAAGGAAATAAAAGCCAAGCACCCCCAAAATTCTAGCACAGGAACTAAACTGTAGCTGTACCTTAGAGATGAGCTGTAAAATTCTTTTATGGGTAGGCAGCAATAGAAACTGAGAAACTGGAGACTCTTAGTTTGGCCTTCAGTATAGCTGGTTTGCCACTTTGTGCCATGAGTAGAGCAAAGTCTACACATAGCCAAGGCTGACTGCACCAAAGGAAATACTTCAATATTACTTTTTTATATAGAAATTTAATTATGTTAATTCCATAAAATTCTATTTTCTATGATGCATAGTGATTAATTTTGTTCTAACTTATCTCACATGTTATAAGGATAGCTCAAAGTTCCCAGTAACTGGTAAATAGCAAACGGGGTGGGGGGGGGGTGATTTTCAAGTTTCAGTTTGTCCCAAGCCTCATATAGACTACTTTTTATCCAAGAACACCCTCAGTTAGTGTAGAAGACTATCAATTCATTTAATTAATGAATTTACTGCCATTTAGGCATATGTGGAGTATGAGGGAGCAGTAAGCAACAATCTAAGACTTCTTTCAAAAATCTGAATAGATCAAAATGAACATTGATGATATTTTCAGTTGGGTCTTTTCTTATACTAGTGGAAATAAGTGATAATAAGAGTCAAAAGATCTTGAAAATCCTGACTCCCCTACTTAATATTTGTGTAACCTTGTATAAGTTACTTGGCTCTCTTTGGGCCTCACTTTCCTCATCTGTGCAATGAAGGGTTTGAATTAGATGATCTCAAAGGTTCTTCCCAACTCTAACATTCCATAAGCACTATGAAAGGAAAAGTATAAACACTAACCAAAAAAATTTATTTTAATCCGTTCAATCACTATCTAGTCCAAACACAGATCCTAGTTGATTTTACTGATCATATTCTGTTCATTTATCCAGAATTTGTATTGTCAATTTAGAAAACAATGGGAACTCTGCATGAAATCTTTAAAAGAACTGATACAGAAAAGTTTTATTATCTATGTATTTCTTTGAATTAAAATGCCATCTTTTCATCTTCTTTGTAGTATTTTGAACACTAGGTGCCTAATAAATATTTGTTGATTGAATGATTTTCCACCATACTATGAAACTTAAAATATTATGGTTCCTCTGTGAAAGGATAAGAAAGATATTTTAAGGAGAACATGTTCCTAATAAAATCAAGGTTGGATATTTGTTCTGGCCATGTTTAGTGTTACTCAGTTTCACAACCCTAGATTATACTCTTACCCAAGACCTGAAATGTGATGCATTTGTTACCAGTGGTACCAGGGAAGAGCTTTTAGATGAGTCAATACAAATTTATCTTACTCTTGGAAAAAAAAAAGTCCACTAATCAATCAATCAATCAAATATTAATCAAGTAGCTTCTATATACCAGGCATTGTGTTAGATGCTAGATACAAAGGAAAAAAATCAAAATAGCCCTTGAACTCTAGGAGCTTACATACTACTCTAGGGTAAAATGATCAGACTTATGATTTAAGAAAATCACTTTGGTAGCCTGTGAAGATTGGAATAGAATAGTAGAAGAAATGGTTATGGTTAGAAGTCCTAGAAGAGAACCTTGGGTTACATTCATAGTTATGTGGAGGTGGGTGTCATGGATGATCATCAGACAGGTAGGAGGAGAGCAGTGTCATAAAAACACAGAGGAAACAGTGTCCAAGAATAGAGGGTATTAGCAATGTCAAATGCCACAAAAAGGTTGAGAAGAATGAAAAATGAGAAAACTTACTAGATTTGCTATTAAGAGACCATTGGTGGCACTGGAGAAAAAGTGCTTCATTTGAAATCTTTGAAATTTGAAATTTGAGACCAGATTACAAAAAGCATTAGAAGACAGCAAGAGGACAGCAAGTAAAAGCAATATTCTAAGTTATATTCTAATGTCTAAAAGACAGAACTGCATTTGGAGTTGCATGGACAGACACGAAACTCACATCATCACTTCATTAATTTTTCATCTCTTAAAATAAAGGGTCATAAAGAGGCATGTCATATAGAGTGCTAAACTTAAGTCAGAATAAGTTGACTGAAATCCCATTTGACGCCTGAGCCTCAGGCAACTCTATTACAAGATATAGAAAGGTTGTGATCTGAATTTGTAAGAGGATTCTTATTCTGGAAATTTCCACATCAATGACATCATAACACACTGGCACATTGATATATGACAAAAATGGTATTAAAAAATTAAGAACATTCTTCAATTTGGTTTTTAAAATTCCAAGAGATCTGACTAACTGGTCTCCCACTTAGTAGCACCAAGGCATTATCAATTCATAAATGAGCATAGAAAATTTTACCTGTCAGATTTATAGATAATGGAAGAATTTGTGACCAGAGATATAGAGCATTATGGGATAGAAAAGGAATAATTTTATTACATTAAATTAAAAGGTATTTGCATATACAAAACAACTATAGCCAAAATTAAAAAGAAAACAAAACTGGGGAAAAAATTTTACAAGTTTCTCTGATAAAGGTTTCATTTCTCAAATATATAGAGAACTGAGTCAAATGTGTAAGAATATGAGTCATTTCCCAATTGATAAATGGTCAAAGGATATAAACAGGCAATTTTCAGGGAAAAAAAATCAAAGCTCTCTACAATCATATTTTTAAAATGGCCTAAATCACTACTGATTAAAGAAATGCAAATTAAAATAATTCTGAGGTGCTACCTCATACCTATTGAATTGGTTAATATGACAGAAAAAAAATGACAACTGTTGGAGGGATGTGGGGAAATGTGGACACTGATGCACTGTTGGTAGAGTTGTGAAGTGATCCAGTCATTCTGAGGAACGCTTTGGAACTATGTGCAAAGGGCTATAAAACTGTGCGTACCCTTTGACCCAGCAATGCCAGAACTATATCTGTACTCCAAAGGGTTCAAAGGAAAAGAATCTTTTTGTACAAAAAAAAATTTTAGCAGCTCTTTTTGTTGTGGAAAAGAATTAGAACTTAACGGGATGCCCATCAATTGAGGAATGACTGAAAAAGTTGTGTTATATGATTGTAATGGAATAATGTTGGACACCAAGAAATGATGAATAGAATGGTTTAAGAAAAACCTGGAAAAAAACCTATATGAACTGATGCAAAGTGAAGTTAGCAGAACCAGGAAAACACTGCACACAGTAACAATATTGTACTATGATCAATTGTAAATGACTTAGCTATTTTGAGAAACAATGATCCAAGATAATTCTGAAGGGCTTAGGATGAGAAATGTTATCCATCTCCAGAGAAAGAACTGATAGAGTCTGAATACAGATTAAAGTACACTTTTTATTTTATTTTTCTTGTTTTTTCTTCTTATGTTTTCTTTTGCAACATGGCTAATATGGAAATATGTTTTGCATGATTTCACATGTATAATCTACATCCTATTGCTTGCCTTCTCAAGGAGAGGGGAAGCTGAAAGAGTAAGAAAATTTGGAAGTCACTTTTTTAAAAAAAATAAATGCTTAAAAAGTTCATAAATGTGAAAGTATACCAAAGGACAACGTTGTTGGATAGCACATGCAGTGAACTAAGGTAGCTGGTAGATGCTTGAGATGGGTACTTGTGCACATTTTGCTTGTTTTAATGTGGCTTGGTTTGGCTGGGTGCAGTTATCTGTGTTCACCCAGTGTTTCTCACAGTCAAAACCATGCATGAATAATTTTTTTTTCACTCAAATCGTTTTGTAATGTATCAATCACGTTGCAACAAATATACATTTTTTTTTAATATGGGGCAATTGGAGTTAAGTGACTTGTCCAGAATCACATAGCTAGTGAGTGTTATGTGTCCGAGGCAAGATTTGAACTCAGGTCCTCCTGACTTCAGGGCTGGTGCTCTATCCACTGCACCAGTTAGCTGCCCCAAATATACATTTTTAAAACAAGAATTATAACAGAACTGCATGTACACATGTCATTTTCTCTAGACTCTTAAGGAAAAGTATATATATATATATATATATATATATATATATTTCTGGAAATTTCTAAGACCAGGCAATAGGAATTCATAATCTACGATTCAAAGTTAAAATCAGCCCCTCAATACTTGAACATTCCAGATCAGTAGAATGTCAAACTTAGAGCTCTCTTCACAAATCTGTAACTCAAGGAGGGCAGATCCCCATCTAAGATGATAGCTCTAGCTCTAAAAGAGACCTTAGACATTATCTAAAAAAACCCCTTGTGTTTTACTGAGGAGGAAACTCAGGCATATGTAAATGAATCATCTAGACACTAAGTAACAAAGTTAGAATTCGAATTCAGGCCATCTGCTTCCAAAGCCAGGCCTCATATTTCCATATATAGCTCACATAACTCATATTTCCATTTCCCTCTAAAGTTTTCAAAGAACGTTCTTTTCCACAACATAACAAAGTAAAGAAAACAGTATTACTCCTTTCTTGCATTTGAAGAAAGAAGTAATAATGGTCTTGGAGTCACTGTTTGTGTCTCTAAGACCAGTGACCACTACACCATGCTACCTCTCTGTATTGTGCAGGTTATCAATGGGAAGAATTTCTGCTCTCAAAAGTATGAAAAAAAAAAAAAGAATATGATAACATCTTAGGAGAAGAAAGGCACAGATGCCAGGCAGTGGTTGCCTGACTAATGAGGGACAAAATGTGATGATTACCCCTGATATTTATTCAAGTAGGAGACTTGGCCATCAGTCAAACCCACAACCTTGTTGCTGGTAACTGTGCCAGAATTCCAACCCAGACTGTGCAAACATGTGATTTATATATCACTGAAGCGACTGGTTTTACAAATGAGGGCTACATAATGCATCTATCTTTTTTTTTCCCCCACATCCTCCCCATCTTCTACCCTATTTTTCTCCCCTTAACTGTCATTCTTTTGCAGTTTCAGATAATAGAATAAGCATCAAAATTAGAGTCAGAATTGGGTTCATATCCCTGAAATGCCATCCCACTGGCATTCCATTTCTTCATATATAAAACTGAAACTAAAATAGTTGAATTACCTTCAAAGCTGTAGCGCCAGATAAATATGAGCTATGATTTAATTTCATGAATTACATGGAATTTCCATAATCAGTTTTTGGTCAAATAGGACCTTAATAAATAGGTGTTCCTTTTCCTGTTAAAGGGGAAGGCAAAATTTTGTTATTGTTGTTGTCATCATTTGTTTTTTTTTTCCTTTTTAATCCACTTGAAAATATTCAATTATGCTTTGCTTTCTGATACAGCAAAGATCAAGACTTAGGCATAATCAATATTTTGCTAAATCGATTTGCTGAAAAGTTCCCTCTTTGGCAATTATTACGTAGTACATAGCTTCACCAAAACTTTTCACAGGATGATTTTCAGACTCTAATACCACTGGAAATGCTTTTTTATATCATTTTAATTAGCTTTCATTGGCTTTCATTCTATTTTTGCAGAGAATTTTGCCATCATGGGTACACTCATGTATGAATTTTATTGCTTTTCTCTAATTTGGTTTGCCCTTAATTTTTCCTTGGATAGGAATAACTCAAGAGGAACATGAATCCCACTTCTGATAATTATTAGCTATGTGACTACTGCTCAGGTAACTTCCTAAGATTAGACAACAAATCATAGATGAGTTGCAATCTGTGCCAGTGGAGGGATTTACCATACCACTGAAATCAGAAACTGTACTCCAAACTTAAGATAATTGAAACAGAGGCCTTGAAGACTTTACAAAACATGTTTCCTTTATTCCAATAGTTCTTTCATGTTTTTATTACTAAGCAGAAAGAAGCAAGGATATCAGACTTGAAATTTTGATAAACATTTTGTTCCTTTCAAATGTGTAGTCCATTTTAAAAAAGGGAATACATTGTTTTTGAAAATTTTACCTACAACACTGAAAGATCTAATTACTTGCTGAGTGCAGTTAGGTGATACAGTCAGGAAACTCATCTATTATGAGTTCGAATCTGGCCTCAGACACTTACTTGTTGTGTGATCCTGGGCAAGTCATTTAACTCTGCCTCAGTTTTCTCATATGTAAAATGAGCTGGAGAAGAAAATGGCAAACCACTCCAGTATCTTTGCCAAGAAAAACCCAAATGAAGTTACAAACAGTCAGACATGACTGAACAACAGTCAGTGTAATGTGCTCAATGCGTGGGACTTCATTCCAAGTCTTTCTGCCCCAAGGCTGACTCTCTAGTCCTCATGTCATGCTGACTCTCTATCCTTTACAGCAAGCTGAGACTGGACCAGACTCAAGACCTGTGATATCAGGACATTAAGTAGAGACTTAACTAGTTGTTGCAATGAGAGTGGCAAGGAATGTGACTGGACCCTAGGGTGGATTAGGAAGAAGAAAGGAAGGTGTAGCATTACAGAATGCATTATAATTAGTCTTTCCTTACTAAAGTTCAGAAGCAAGCCACCTTTCTGTGGCTTTATTAAACTCCTTCTCTGGTTAGATGCTTCCTGCTAGCCTAATGCTTGCAAGATAATTGAAGACTCCAAGAAGCAATCTTAAGAACAGTTCAAGGTCAAATGTTCCTTGGGTTTCCTTGGAAACGCACAGAAGAAGCTGAATGAAAATTAGTGAGAAGCCTTCAGGATTCAGCCTTGTCTTGTATCAGTCCAGTGCTGCACTTCTGAGTCACAAGTCACTTACTATTGCACCTAGCAAACTATTTGATCTGTAGCTAGAACTAATTCACATGGCATATGAATCCTTTGAGAATGTGTTCTTGATTGAAAATAAAGGTGCACACACTTTGTGGTGCTATTGAGCATAAACAAACAGACTAGCATGAAAACAGTCACAGTTTCTGTACCAACATCTGTTGCAGAGAATGAAACAAGAAAAAAATGTATATCAGAATATGATAAGTTTCTTTAAACTAAGTCAACATATGTTTCAATATTTGGTGATTTCACTATGTTAGTGGATTTGAGGAAGGATGGAGAAAAATATGTTGAAAATGTGATTTATTGTTAAGAAATTAAAAAATCCAAAGACCTGTATATTTACTCAGGACTCTGAATATCATGAGTACATTCTGCAAGAAGAAAATGAGAAAGCAATGACTGTGATGTACGTAATGTCATTACTGAAAAAGAAAAAAAAAAGTGACTCCTGTCTTCTTAGACAGGAAACAACTAGTTACCAATATATCAAAATAAACATTTCAGAATTAGGTAGATAAGAGCAGTCAGACAATCAAGTCATTATCACAAGGGTCAAAATAAATCCGTAGAGGTTAGCATAGAGTTTAGGGCTGGATAAAAACTTCTTAAAGTATCTGCATAGAGATGATAATAAATCCATGGGAATTGGTGAGGTCAGCCAGGAGAGAGCATAGAGGGAAAAGAGCTGAAGGTCTAGGGAGACCTTGAAAGACACCCAGGGTGAGTAGGCATGACCCAGATGAAGTTCCAGAAAAGGAAACTGAGAAGGAACAACTGTCTTTGAGAAAGATAGGAGGAGAAAAGATATAAATAAATAATTGCAAACATTTACATAACATTTTAAGTTTTTCAGAGTGCTTTGCAAATATAATTTCATTTGATTTTTATAACAATCCTAAGAGGTAAATGCTCTTATTAACATTTTCCAGATAGAATCAGAAACTGAGAGTGATTAAAGAACATTCCCAGAATAATATAGGCAGAACATGAGTGTGAAAGGATTCAGATCCAGATGTTCCTGACTCTAAATCTGTTTGTGATTATCACACCTTCAAGTCAACCTATTTCAATAAGCTGTCAACTCTAAAACATGGGAAATAGATAATAATAAAGATGTTAACCATGACTTTCATCATTTCTTAAAAATGTTTACTCCTTGACAAATAGTTGTTAGCATATAAAATGGTCCAGGAACTTCCCCAAGCAGCATAACTTTGCTACTGTTGGTCCTGGAGTCAGGAACCCCTGAGTTCAAATCCAGCCTCATATAGTCAACAGCTGTGTGACCCTAGGTGAGTCACTTAACCTGTTTGCCTCAGTTGTGCCTGGCATATTATAATTTTATATAAATGTTAGCTACTATTATTATTGTTATTATAACTTTGACAAGCAGAGATAGTAGCTAAGAAAAAGACTGCTTTAGATTACAAACTCCTTAACAACAATAATAATAACAGTAGAATTAGGAGGGAAAACAATGCAAAGAAAATGCCAACCCTCCTGTGGCTTCTTTTGTCTCTGCAGATACTGGTGCAGAATGGTAAGAAAGGGAGTAGATGATGTTCAGAACCACCTAGGTCTCAGACTATCTGCAAACATTAATTTATTAGAAAGTTAAAAATAGATATAAAGTCAAAAAAATTGTCAATATCACCATCAAAATATTTTATCATAATTGTCTTGTCATTTCCCTCATTCATGCTTTCCAGCTTCCTTTTTATGTGTTTTATTCCCCTGTCAGAACATAATCTTCTGGAAGGCAGAGGCTGTTTTTCTTTCTGCTTGGAGTTATATTCCCAATACTCAGCACTGTGCCTAATACAGTGTAAAGGCTTGTTAAATGCTTGTTGACTAACTGGATGACTGGGATTGCTATAGTCATCTGTTCTCAGCAGAAATAGTAAATAGTGGAGTCTCAATAACCAAATGTGGTATGTAAAGAAGTGGCAATGATATTTAAGAAGATAGAATTGAGAAGAGTATTTGGCCCTGATGTATGGAAGAAATGGTGCTGGCAGAAATATTATTTCAAAGAACTCAGGAATTAAACTGTCTCACATAGGAGAAGATTCCAAAGGAAATAAAATAGTGCAAGTTGCTTTTGCCAAAAATAAAAAAAGGCAATTCATCTGCTTACTTTTTGTTCTCTATAAAATCGTAACAAGAATGGTCTATGCAGACATTTAGGTTGTCCTGATGAGGACATGAGAAAAGAAGTAAACTTTCACAGGAAATTTTTTTTTTTACCCACTTAGTGCCCACTGGTTAGAGCACTAAGCCTGGAGTCAGGAAGGACTAGCTCAAATCCAGTCTCAGACACTGACTAGCTGTGTGAACCTGAGATAATAATTTTATGAGATAATAATTTTAAATGAGATAATAATCTTAAAGCACTAAGCACAGTCCCTGGCACATATTAAATACTATATAAACATTAACTATTACAACTATCACTAACAAATATATATTTTTCTTTCCTCTTTTCCTTTCTTCATTTCTTTCTCTTTCTTCCCTTTTCCCTCTCTCCCTCTTGGGAGAATAAAGGTCTATATCTTGAACAAGCATTACGTATCATCAATAAACTGAGCCTGGCACTGAATAAAAGGTAGAGATTGTGCAGGATAACTTTTCAGAAAGTGCATAATGCTTCCAATGGTCCTAAGCTGTTGGCTGCTGAAAACCGCTATCTCTTTAACACTATTTTCCCCATGATGCTATATAGCTATGAATTATGGAATACCAACATTTCAGAGGAATACAAATTACAGATGGGCCAAAGGGTGGTGGAAGGATGCATGATGAACAACAATCCGCTAATACTTATCACCCATGATTATTTGTGGATAATAATACGTATAAAGTACAACAAAAGCATACATGACTGAACAGGAGGTGAACCAGACACAAAGTGAGAATGAGTAGAGTAACTAAAATGGCCATGCCTTCTTATCTTAGTATTCTACTGGGTCATAAATTCCAAGGAAGTCACTGACAAAAAGATTGTATCTGTATACCCAACCATATTTGAAGAAGTAATTGCGGTAATGAAGAAACTGGAAACAAAGTAGATACGTATCAGCGGTGAATTAATTGGTAAATGCCTAAACAAATTAGTACATGAGTGTCAAGAAACAAAAAGCTTGATAAGTACAGCGAAGTATACAAAGGTTGAAATGAGCTGGTACGAAATGAAGTGAGCAGATCTAGGAAAAGATACACACAATGACTACAACAATAAGAAAGAATAACCACAAATTTAAAAATAATCAAATTTGGCCATATCATAAAAAAACAAGAGATATGAGAAGTTATCCCCTACATACTCCATGTAGAGGCATGTGAAACCTACTGTACAATGCAGGTCTTTTTCAATGTATTCATTCTTCTTGCTGTTTTTTTTCTCTTTTTTTTTTTAAAGAAGTTGTTGTTATAAGGGATGACTCTCTGGAAAAGATGGAAGGAAGGGATTGGAGGGGAAATCTAAATAATATAAAAATAAAAGATAACAATAAAACTATATTTCTAAAAGTAAGTATGCTGACTTGTCGAATTATCTCATGAATCTCTCCTGGATTAGAATGCAAGTTTGTTGAGGACAGAAATTTCATTTTATGTATTTAACTCCCTTTGTGCTAATAATATATAGGCTTATAACATACAGACATAATATATGATAGATGGTAGGTAACATTTACACATTTTGTACATATGGAAGTGGAAGCATATAATTTAATATTTATTAATATTTTCTCGGTTGTTTTGAGGGAGTGCAAAATAAAGATTCTGAAATTTTTGTAGACCATTGGCATCTTTTCCTACTTAAATATTGTGTACAGCAATCCTACAGCATTCTCACAATTGTGTTTCTTCTATCACAGATGTATTCTATTGATATTTATCTAGTTTTTTTTCCGTCTTTGTTCTTTTAGTGGAATTTCTACTTCCCCTACATATACATCAATGAGTGGGATGTTGAGGTCCATATGTTGTGGTTCCATTGTCCTTAATCATAAAAAACTTTATCATAGTAAGTATTGACAATTTTTTTTTCTATTTTCCTTTGGATGTAATCATCTGTATACAAATCAAGGTCATTCTTGATGAGAATATGAATAGGAAACCGAAAAGCTTTCAAAAATTTATATTCAACAATGAATCTGATCTTTATCTTTTTATAATTCAGTGGAAAAATGAAACAAACATAAGGTCCTATTGTGATTATTGTTTGTTGATATTCAAAAATCACTTGATTTAATAGGTAAAATACTGTATGACTCTTTTACAAAAAGGTATCTCCTACCCATATATCAAAATCATTTAAGATTCCTTGAATATGGCAACAGAAGTAAACCTATTCAATGATCCTCTCATTATATTTAGCAGACAATGCCAAAAAGAGAGGGTTGTAACTCAGCAAAGGTCTTTCCTATTTTGATATAGTGTACAGTCCCGAAGACATTTTCTTAGTGGATATGGTAAGGTCCTTTAGATGTTCTTATTTTTAGATAGCATTCTGCTGGTCACTCCAAGCCCCAGAACTCTGCAGAACCTCTTATAAAAGATTTATAACCAGTTAAAAGCATTTGACCAGAATATTATGAAAAACTAATGACTAAGGAAATGTAGAAGGCCTATTGCTTTAATTATAACATCCGTTATGTGTGTATACACACACCAAATGCACACATATATGTATATATTGTGTGAATGCATATGTGCATGTGTATATGACAGACAGTATTGATGGACAACAAATTGGACTCAGATTTGAACAGGAGGAGAAGAAGAATGGGTAATATTGCCTTCAGGCAATTGTGCGACTCTTTTAATAACCTTACACTTCCTATGGAAACAAAGGTCCATCTTATTAATAGCAGCATTCTACCATGTTGCTTTATGGTGGCTAGACACAGGTCATAACAATCTACAGATAATTATAAATTATACTTAAGGTAGTAGAAAAGCAGATGGTGGTTATAAGCAGTCTGAAACATATAACCAATAAGGGACTTTAAAGAAGAACCAAAATAAAGGATATCGTCAGGAAAATGTTTGATAGAAAGAGATTATGGAAGCTCAGGTGGTGATAAAGAGAATTGATCTGGTCCAATGGCCATAGTCATACCGTTCCACTGAGACCCTTACAATGTCAGGAGAAATAGGAGACCTCCAGCAAGTTGGATGAATCCTTGTGGCAAACTTATGTGAGGACATAAATAAGAATCAGATAGCATGAGCAGGCAGGGAATCAACCAATTCTGGAAGTCTATTCAGTTTTGCACATCTGGTGGTATCTCTCTCTTTTCTGCAAAAATGAAGATACATGTTTTCATCTTTTCTTTGAGAGTAACTACACAGTTTAAACTACATAGTTTTCCCTTGGATCAGTTTGTATGTCTTCTACATTTCTCTGAATTATTCATATTCATAACTTATTATGATGGAATATTGTTCCATTGTATTCCTGCAGCAAATGTATTTAGCCATTCCACTATCAGTGGATATCTGCATTGTTTCTAGCTCTTTCATACTACAAAAAGTGATGTGATAAATATTTTGAAGTATATGGAGTCTTTCTATCTTTGAGATCCTTGGAGTACATACTGTGAGATCTCTGGGCCAAAGAGTATGGATATTTTAGACACTTTCTTGGTATATAGTTCTAAATTTCTTAACAAAATGGCTGGACCAACTCACATATCAACCATGTCTTAGTTTCTCTATCATTCAATTCATCAATCCTTTCAATAAGGACTCATGTTTTGTTTTGTTTTGTTTTTGTAATGTTTACCAATGTGCAGGCAATAATATGCACTTTTTATTATTATTTATTTTATTATTAACTATTTTAAGCATTTTTGTGTGTGCTAATAGTATGCAATTCTTTCGGAGAAGTATTTGTTCATATTCTTCAAACACATTGATTGGGGCATAGCACCTGGATTTGAATATTAGTATTACTTCATTATATATTTTGGGTATCAGGCTCTTATCAGAGATATTTGATGCAAAGATTTCTTTTTCCTAATTAACACCTTCCTTACCTATCCTTGTTGCATTCATTTCCTAAGTGTAAATGTTTTTTTTTTCATTTCATGCAGTCAAAATTCCTTCTCTTATCTTCTGTGATCAATTCCCTTCTATATTTAAGAACTTTCTGCCTAGGTATTTGGGCTCTATTTACCTTATAAATTTTCCATTTTTGACTAGTTTAAATGAGGAAATTTTTCCTTGTATTAGACTTAAATTTGCTTCTTTTCAACCCATACCTCTTGAAAGAGATATGTCTCTATTTTATGATGTTGACTCATCTAAATTCCACTTGAACATCTCCAGGGATGGGAAACCCACAATCTCCAGTGCTCCATTCTAAAGCAGAAGTAAATATTTGTGACATATTTCAAGAGACAACAATTTCTATTAGCAAGAAGGAAAAAAAATGGATATTTTTAAAGAAGGAAGAATGCAATGAGAGGGCTATGTATAAGTTTTTTTGTCTAAGTTTTTGTTGTTGTTGTTGTTTTGGGTTTTTTTTCTTTTTTTTCTTTTCTTTTTTTGGTTAGGCAATGGATTCTGCCCAGGGTCACACAGCTAGTAAGTGTTATGTGTCAGAGGCTGCATTTGAACTCAGGTCCTTCTGAATCCAGGGCCAGTGCTTAAGTTTTTTTTTTTTGTTTCTTTTTGTTTGTGTTTCTTTTTTTGGTGCAGGGAGTTCCTAGTGTGGAAATTCCTTCCACTTATATTAGTCAAATAGTTCTCGGTAACTTACATTCTTAGAGAGTTTCATGAGGCAATGAGAGCTTGACTAATCTACCCGTGGTCATGGAGCTATTATGTGACAATCAAGAGGAACATTTGAACTTACCTGGATACCAAGACTATGCGTTACTCAATACTGTTTCTCAATGAATGACTACTTGACTTGGTGGGCTAGGGTGTGGGGTGAGAGGAAAAGTTAATAGCTCACCAGAGAATGAATGAAACAATGATTTCTGAAGATAGGACCTCTACTGATTACATGCATTCATCTTTGCAAAAGGGATTCTATACTGAAATATTCACAGTGAATTACCCTATACTACACTGATTCTTTACAATTTCTAATAGTTATACTAAAAATTTAGACAGAAGAAATTGTTTAATATTTTGTAAACATACCATGGTATACTATAAAATATGTCATCTTCAAAGTTTCTTCATAGGACATCTAATCAGAAGAGTGTACCATAGTTTTATGTGAAGAAAATCTATAACCACAGCTCAAACACACATGTTTAATTGCCGCTTTTTTTTTTAGAGGAGGGGGCATGTGAAAGGGCATATAAGTTGATATGCTAAAGACGCAGCATGAAACAATATTGCTTATTTGCAATTAGGACACATTTACTCATGTAGTCTATTCCAAGTTGAGGTTAGCTTCACCAATAATAGTTCCATGTTTCCTTTCAAATTTGTGCCATATGTTAGGTACTTCAAGCCAATCAAACTCACATCATTCTTACAATATTCCATTTATCTGTAATCACAGAAAGACCCAGTTCAATCTCATGAGAAATTGAATTACAAGATAGTTTTTTAAATGGTATATATAACTACAAACCAAGCTAAGTTACTCTTTCAACATAGTTTTGGTAACTGCACTGAGTTACTAGATGAAGTCCAATTCAAATAAGCATCACTTTCTTATTTTGCCTTTATGCTTTAAGGGATGCATAAGTTTACAATTTTTCTTTTCTTTTTTTAATTCAGTGGTGCTTGCATTAGAGTGTAATCTCCTTGAGAACAGAGCTTGTGTCTTATGAACCTTTACAGATTTACAATTAGTAGGTAATTAACATTTTCGGCATAACTCTTGCTTACCTAGATACAATTTTGAGGACCTCTCACTTGTCTGGCTCTTTGTCCTACCCATTTGTAACATCGGTGGATACAAAGGCCACTACAAAGGGTGTCTATAACCAGGTAGTTTTTACCCCCCTTTCCTTCCTACTCCATTAATTTCTGGAGATAGTACACCCTGTCAAGATAATTAACTCATTTTAATTATAGAGGCAATATAATGGCCTCTCAAGTCCATAACATTCCTTCTACAGTTATCACTTCTGATGCTTTAGGAGGGAGGGTAGGGGCTTATATTAAGCAAAATATTAAGATCAAAATCACATTTACAAAATTGGAATATTCATAATGTTTAGTCATAGCTTTGGCTTTCTGCCTTAACAGTATCTGGCTTTTATATAATAATTTAAGGCTAATAAAGTGCTTTACAAATATTTTTTGTCATTATAACAAAATTGGGAGATAGATGCTATTATTATCCTCATTTTCACATGGCTCTATTGAGGTAAACAAAGGTAAAGTGGCTTGCCTAGGGTCACATAGCGAGCTAGTAAGTGTTTGGGATGGGATTTGGGCTCAGGTCTTTCTGACCCCAGTTCCAGGGCTCTATCCACTGTGCCAACTACCTGCCTTAATCTAAATTTATATTTTCTTTAGATAATACCTGGTCTCCTTAAGGCCAAGGTAAAAATTGAGGTTACTTGGAACATTTGGATACAAAAGTCAAGTCAGCAAGCATTAATTAAGCTCCTACTAAGTTCCAGGAACTGTGTTGTGTTAGGAGTACAAAGAAAGGTCACAGACAATCCCTGCTCTCAAGGAATTCATTCTAGTGGAAATCTAAAGAAGCTGGCAGAGTGTGTTACCATAGCTGTTAATGGAAATACACAGGAGGGGAAGTTGATGGAGAAGTAGTCTTTTTTTCCTGGAATTTCCCTCAGTACTTAAAGAGATGGGTACAAATGGAATCTTCAGCCCAAGTTTTCTTCTCCAAGAGTCACATGGGACCAATGGCTGTATTTGATTACTCTCCCTTCTTTGCCATAGCTCAGTACTGCATATTCTTTCTCCTTCTTTACATTGTCCCTGTGCCACTAATTCTTTTTCACTCACCTCTTGAAGCTCCCTCTCATTCCTCCCTACTCGCAAACAGTAGAGTCTGAGTTACACCCTAGTCTGCTATTTTAGACAAAACTTACTGGGCTTAAACAAGTCTTCCTAGCAAATACAAACATTTTTTTTTTTCCCTGAGTGGGACCACTTCACTTCATCCAATAGCATTCAAGAATATCCAAATTAATTAAGGACTTTTCTCATATGGTATAAAATTTTGATTGATTCAAAATAAATATTTGTATTGTATAGTAGGAGAGGAAAGAGCTATATCTTCTGAGAAAGATATTGACTTTTGTGATATCACAATAGAGGCTAGCTAAGTGGTGCAGTATAGAGATTGATGGGCATCCTTGGAATTTCTGGAGAGCTGCTATAAACATTTTAGAACATATGGGTTCTTTTCTTTTTTCCCTAATCATCTTTGGAAATACATCTAGTGGTTGTATTGCTGGGTCAAAGGGTATAAGCAGTTTAGTAACTCTTTGGGCATAATTCCACATTGCTCACCAAAATGGTTTGATCAGTTTACAATTCCACCAACAATGAATTAACCTCCCAGTCTTTCCATATCCCCTCCTACATTTGTCACTTTCCCTTTCAGTCATTTTTAACCAATCTGGTAGTTTGTAAAATGATATTTCAAGGTTGTTTTAATTTTCATTTCTCTATTCAATAATGACTTAGAGCATTTTTCACATAACTATAAATTGTTTTGATTTTTTTCAGTCTGAGCATATACACCCATGAAATCAACAAATTCTATAAGTCAGGGTTTGAAGTAGTGTTCATTTGGTTATCTAGATCTCAGAATGTAAAGAAAAAAATCTTAATTATAAAGATTAAACTTAAAAGAGTATCATGGGTACATTTTCCCCTCAGGGACCTGGTTGTTAAAACATTTACCAGAATACCTTTGATTGCATCCTTCATAAATGGCATATCATCTCTCATCTCTGTGCCTTTGCACATAATATTCCCCATGCCTGGAACACTCTCTATCCTCACCTCCACTTAATAGAATCCTTAGCTTCCCTTTAATCTCAGGTGCCATCTTTCTATAGGAAACCTTTCCAGATCTCCCTTTCCCCTGCAAAATTTTTGCTTTACATATATCTTATACATACATATCTGTATACGTTATTTTCTTACAGTAGTAAGTTAACTCCTTAAAGGTAGAGACTGTTTTTATTTTTCTATCCCCAATACTTACTTCAGTGATGGGTACATAATAGATACTCAATAAATGCTTGTTCAAAGTAAATGAAAATGTTCCAAGAATATAATGAACTATGCAAATGTAAAGTTATAAAAAGATTTGCACTTTACTTCATTCTTGTCCTTATAATACTATATAGGATTTCTGAATATGGGCTTCATAGTCAATCTATTCCTGAGTGGCAATTTACTTTCCCATGCCTACCACCATCTCTGGCAAATGATCATCCAGTCATTGCTATGTGGAAAAATCTACTGCCCTTTAGAGGCAGCCTGGTTCACTTTTGGGCATCTCTACTTGTTAAGGAGCTCTTCTTGACATTTAACATTAAATTAGTTTTACTCTAACTTCCAACCATTATTCCTAATTCTACCTTTTAGGTTAAAAGAGAACAACTCTAAATCCCTATTCCAGGTGGGAGCCCTTCAAATACTTGAAGACAGAAATCATGTTTGCCCTAAGTTTCCTCTTCTCAAAATTGAGGGTTCCTTCAACTAATGACATCACCTATGTCCAATCCCTTCATACCTGTCACTTTGTTAGACCCAGCCTATCAATCTGCACTATCTTTTAGGGTGTGAATCATTTCATTCATTGTATTAGCTATCCCATACAGCTTTGTGTCAAATGCAAATTAAGTCATCATGCCATCTTTGCCATTATCTAAGTCATTGATAAGAACTGTTCACAGAACACAGCAAAGGACAGAAAACATTGAGGCAAAAAAGCAGCAAGTTAACAGTTGGTTCTGGAAGTCTGAGCAGCTAGAAGAAAAGAAGAAAGAAGAGATGAGACATATTTACAAGTTGGATTTCTATTTTCTATGTCTCTTTTATTACGTTAGTGTTTTCACAGGAATTTTTAAGATATTTGTCAAAAGCACTGTATTAGGAACCAAATCTAAATTCTATTTCTGGCTCCCCTAATAACTAGCTGTATTTACTTGATAAATCACTTCACTCCTCTAGGTCTCAGTTTCATCATCTGTGAGAGGGGAAGGTGTCAGCCGAGGCCAGGTTTATGGGAATTTATCCAGTTCATAATAGCCTGGTAGACTCAAGGATTATAGACGGAGATATAGAAATATGTCTGTGTTTCTTAATGCATTATACTCTGAGGGTAGGTCACAGATCCCATTTCGGGGTGTCCTTTTATCAAAGCCTGAGCAAGAAAGTCCTTTATAAAGTATCAATGCTTAGTTCAATTATGTGAAAGAGCAGTTGGGCTGTTTTTAAAATAATACTATTATAATGGGACAGAAGTGAGTGTTGTTTTTACCTTCTCGTTGATTCTCTGATGACCCACTGCCATTTGCTACATGGGTAGGCAGAGAAGAGTTCTCCTGTCTGTCCCTGGTGATAAACAGATTCAAAAATAATCATCCTAGCATATATTTCTTTTTTAAAATGTTTCTGTTTAGCATCAATTTGCTATCTCAACTCTGCCAAAAATCGTTAATCTTATTGCAGTAGCAAATGCTTAAAAAAATTTGCATGTACAACATAAGTTTGAGTCAAAGCTATGTTTCTACTAGAAGAGAACAGTCCATTTCCAACATCTCAAGGGCCCAGCTTGCAGTACTGTTTTTTCCAACTGCTAAATCCTCTTTGCTACAGTTTTAGCCCAGACATAAGGAGGTTTTGCATTCCTGATGCTTCACAATACCGTATTAGGAATTCAGGATACCTTGCCCTATTTCTGGCACATCCATTTGATGCTAAAACTTTTTTTTTAAGATACTGTACTTAAGGTTTTCTTATTTAAATGTGCTCTTGGTAACTATTTGATAGAGGGTTTGGGAAACTTTATCTTCCTTTCTCTTTCCTACAGAGACTTAACTCTTCCCCTTTAAAAGCTCATTGGAACATGACTTTGTGTTTGATTTATTTATTCTTTTTGACATGGTCAAGACTTTTTTTTTTTGCACTCTCTAGTGGCTGTTATGGTATAGATTATCCTCTTAACCTTACATAGTTTCAGACTAATAAGTCTAAAGAATGTAGCGATGAGGTTATCTTTTCTCCAATAAAGATTCGGTATCCTATCATTTCTATTATGCTTTTTGTTTCTTTTTTTTTTTCTTTAAAGACTGAGTTTCATGCATTGGACACTCACATGCCTGATCCCACTACTCATCAACAGGAGAGCTGCTCCATTTTCTACCCAAGCTGGTTTGACCTTCCTTAGGCAATGAGTTACCCCACCCCACTCCTCCAGATGGCTCACCATATTAATGCCAGATTTAGTATAGACAACCTATTGACTTAGCCCATTACAGGTGAGAATTCCCCAACTGAAGAGATCCACCAGCCTTAGCCTCCTCAGCAGCAAGGATTACAAGCGTACATCATCATGCCAGCTCCTTTTAAATCATTCTGTAACTCTCTGAAGCTATTGATCTTTCTATTTGCTGCCCTTTTAAAGTTCTAAAACTATTTCTTCTCAAACCTTGTATAAATCAGTCTTAAAGGAATGAGGAAGTTGTTATATCCTTCTTTAATACTAAGTAGGATTAGGATTTCCACTTCACAGTCAATATCTCCAAGTCTCCAAAAACACCATATGATTAAACATTTATTAATCAAGCAACTGAAAATTGTGCTTGTCTAAATATTCCTTCATTTCTCACTCTATTTTTACATAAGGTCCCTTATAATTTTAATCAATCAATAAATCAACAGGCATTTATCAAGTACCTACTGTGTGCCAGGCACTGTGCTAAGTGGTGAATATATAAATACAAAGAATGAAATAATCTCTTGTTTTAAGAAGCTAAATTATATTGGGCAAAACAAGATATACCTATGTAAGTATGTATACAAATACTATATTGTGTGTGTGCATATATATATATATATGTATGTGTATGTATATATATGTGTATGTATGTATGTATATATATGTATGTGTATGTATATATATATGTGTATGTATGTATGTATGTGTATATATATGTAATGATAATTAAATATAAGGTAGTTAAGAAAGAAGGCACCAGTAGTCAGGGAAATCACTGAAAGGCTTCTCATAAAACATGGTGCTTAGATGCATCTTGAAGCAATTGAAGGATTCTATGAAATGGTGGTGAGAGAGGGCATTCCATGAATGATGGGCAGCCAATACAAAGTCACTGAGATAAGAAATGTAGTGTTATATGAAGAACAAAGAGAAGATTAATTTGACAAGACAGTAAAGACTGGGGAAGGGCAATAATGTAAAATGAAACTGGTATGAGATCTTGCTAATAATTTTAATATTAATACAACAAATAATACTATTTTCTAAAACAAAATGTGACATATATGTATATATACATGTGTGTATATATCTTGGCATTTTACCCTAAATAGTATTTGGAAAAGATTTACAAGCACAGTTCTAAGTATGGTGGAAGGGCTAAAACTATGGCCTCTGGTAATAACTTGTCACTTACATTTTTTCTGCTTACTTAGGACGTGCTAACTTTGTCTGACTCTAGGCCACCACCTTCAGGATCAGTTAATCAATAAGCATTTATTAAGCACCTACTATGTACTATGTGCCAACACTGTGCTAAGCTCAGAATACAAAAGTAGCAAAAGAGAGTCCCTTCTCTCAAGGACCTCACAATGTAATGAGGGAGACAATGAAGTAACAAATATGTGCAAACAAAATATATAGTATAAAAAGGAAATAAGTAAAATAAGGAAGGCTCCAGCATTAGGGGAGTTGATAACAGCATCCTTTAAAAATGGGATTTTAGTTGGGATTTACAAGAATCCAAGGACATCAGAATTTGGACCTGAGGAGAGAGCATTTTAAGCACAGGTTGACCACCAGAGAAAATGCCTGGAGCTGAAAGAGGGAGTATCTTGTTCATGTAACACTCAAGAGGACAGTGTCACTGGATTGAAGTGTATATGGTAGGAAATAAAGTATAAAAAGACTGTAAAAGTAGGAGGTGGGTAGGTTAGGAAGGGCTTTAAATATCAGAGGAATTTGCATTTGATTTAGGAGGTGATAGGAAGCCAGTAGAGTTTATTGAGTCGGGGGTGGGGAGGGGGAGTACTAGGTTTGTTGACATGACAGACCTACACTTTAGGAAATCACTTCAGTGGCTGATTGGAGAATGGATTAGTAGATTGGAGTGAGGAGAGACTTGAGGCAGGTAGACCCACCAGACCATCCAGACATGAGGTTATAAAGAACTGCACTAGAGTGGTGGCAGTGTCAGAAGAGAGAAAGAGGCATATTCAAGAGATGTTGCAAAGGTGGAATTAACAGACCTTGGCAACAGATTGGATGAGAAAATGAGAAATAGTGAAGAATCCAGGAGGACAGCTAAGTTGAGCATCTGAGGCACTGGAAGAATGGTTGTACCCTCAACGGTAACAGGGTAGTTAGGAGAAGGGGGAATATTCTGGGGAAAAGATAATGAGTTCAGTTTTGGACATGTTAAGCTTAAGATGTCTACTTGACATCCAGTCTGAAATGTCTAAAAGGCAATTGGAATTAGCTTTGATAAGGAGTAAAGGCTATACCTCTTCATGTAAGATAGAAGTGAAGAGAGTGGCAGAAGGCATATGAGTAACATGAGATGAAGAAGAGGATAGAAGAGGGAGCTCATGACAAACGGCCTGAAATTGTTTCTGTGAAATGTGAAGCAAGGTTCTCAGCTGAGACAGTAGGTGGAAAGGCAGCTATTGGAAGTTTTGAGGAGAGATGGTTTGGAAGAGCTGCTGTGGAAATTGGGATAATCGGTCCCTAAGAGAGGTATGGTAGTATTACCAGCAGCAGTGAGGTCCCAGTTGAAGTTGTATAACATGAATTTGTAGAGAAGCCAATTAGAATGGCTGCATGATTTTCTCCACCTTCATTCATCAATACATGTAGGAATGAAGGTGGTGAATGGTGGGAATGATCCAAGGTTTGGCAAGGTGCAATCATTGATATGATAATAGGACCAGAGTCTCAAGAGAAGAGACAGTATACAGTTGAATTTGTTCAGCAAGGGGTCAAGATGGAGAAAAGAGAAGAAAATGACTAGCATAAGAATAATGACCTAGGAGAGAACTGAGGGATCAAGAGATTGAAGGTCATGGTGTGGACAAAGAGCTGGGTTTGTAAAGGAAGGAAGAGAGAAAGAGGAGGATACCCAAAAGATCATGAGCAAATTAAAAAGATTTAAGAATTCTCAAACATTAAGGTAGTGAATTTTGGGGTGATGACAAAATCAAGTGTATGAATGTCTTTGTGTATGGTGGAAGTGGAATGGGGGAGTAAGTCATGGGAAGTGAGTAGTTTGAGGAAATGAGTGGTTAAGGTACATGAAGGAGAGTTGATATATATGTTAAAGTCCTCAAGTTTGAGGGCAGAAACTGGGGAGGAGAGAAAGATTGTGAGCCAGATTTTGAGGAAAAAGAGGAGGGACTTGGAAGACTGTAGACAATATCTACCAGAATTTTGATTAGACGATAGATATGAATTATATGAACCTCAAAGAAGAGGTTACTGAGTGATGGGGTGGAGGGAGAGCCTGGAAGTGATCATGGGGAGCAAGGAGTGTTTCAACTCCTCCTCCTCAACTAGTGAGACAAGGGAAATGAGGGAAAATCTGTCCAGGGGTGGGGGGTAGTGGGTATGTCATCAAGAGGGAACCAGGTTTCAATAATAGCTAGAAGGTGGAAAAAATGGAAGAGGAAAAAATTTAGGATGAAGGGAAGTTTGTTGACTATGGAACAGACATTCCAGAGGGCACAGTAGAAGGAATGGGTAGTATTTGGTTAGAACTTTGAGGTAGGAGGGCTAGGAGGTTTGAGACCTGTGGGAATAATGTATCAGATGGCATGGAATGGGCAATGAGCTTTGGATGATTACATATGGGGTTAAATTCTGTTCATGTGCTTCTCTCTCTTGGGGTTATGCTTTTCCAGTGACAATCTTTGCCAACTGCTATCTTTGGGGTTGAGGTGCCACTGGCTGTTCTGTAGGAATGCAGGCTGCATTATAGGGGGAACAGGCTGCCATTTCCAGTGGTATGATCGCATCCAAATCAGAATGCATTCTATACTGGCTTCCCTACCCTCTACAGTTGGATTTGCCCTGAGAGAGATAATTCCTAGTCATGTCTCTACTAATCAGCTTACAATTTGCTAAAATTATTTTCCCAATGTTGGCAACAAAGAACACAAAAGAAGGGGGAAATGAGAAAGAGAGAAGAGTAAAACAAGAACGTTGTCCAAAACGGACAGAATGACATATTACTATAGAAACAAGGCAGTAGTTTTTTAGGATTTCAAATAAAATTGCCGTAGTGTTATCAAACTTTTCTGGGGGGAAGGGGAAAAGCGGGGGCCTCTGAAATCAGAAGGTTCATATGAAGAGCTGTAGGGTGTAAGCCATTCCCAAAGCTCTAGATCAATGTCTTCCCACTCTCTGATCTACCTTCTTCCATCTTTATCCTACCCCTATATCTTCCCAGGATTCTGATCTTCAGAAATATATTCAATCAAGTAATATATTCTGTAGATTTTAAACTGTACTTAAGTTACAATTTCAAGAAATAAATTTTATGTTTCGTTGAAGCAAATCAAGTCTACCCTTTTATCCATGAACCTTCCTTAAATGCTGTTATGATACCATGAATCACTAAAATAGGCATATTTAAAGCAGCAAAGAGAAGCATGCTTTGACATCTGGGGAATCCCCTCAGGTGATGAATACATCAAATACCTCAAAAAGCTACCTTGGCCAAAATGCAGGATTTAAGAGGTTACAATCCAAAATGAACAGCTTAAAATTCAAATGTGAATCTTTCCCAGATATAAATGAAAGAAACTTGGATTTTCTTTCATTAAAGTCACTACTACAAGAAAGTAGAATAAACAACCTGGATAATGTTGGATGATTAGGGAAAGAGACGCCTGACAATTTTAATGTGAGTATTGCCAGACTGAGCTACATACCAACATTATTTCTTTTCTCATTGAGGTTGCTTATTTAAGGGGAAAACAATAGAACTTGGATTCAGAGGCCTAAGGTCACTGCCCCTCTCCTCTTTCTCCTAACAAAATTTGAATTCCCTTCTCCCCTTTTAAGCATCTTTTTTCTTCTGCCTTCTCTCTTTGAGGTTGCTGAGCTCCACTGATTCCATTCCTAAGGTCAAATTTAATGGTCCCCCCATCAATAGAGATTTTCAAGAAGGATGGTGGGTGACTTGGAAGGTTGACAGGGAAGAAGTTGGGAAACACGTAGATGGGACTCCTGTTCATATATCTTAACCTACAACCTCTGAGGTGTTTCTATGTACTGAATGTAACACTTACTAGCTGTTTGATGTTGATCAAGTCATTTGAGTTATATAAATCAGTTTCTTAATCTATACAAGGGGAATGATAATACTTTCACTGCTTAAATCACAAGTTTGTCATATGTTCATGTGGATGTGCGTATATGAAGAGGGTGCTTTAGAATTTTGAAGCACTCTGTAACCATGAGTTGATATTACTATTATTATTCCTTTCTTCTTAAAATATATTTAATCATAAGTCATCTTTAGATATTTTAGGTCAGGGGATAAATTATTTTAGGAAGATTTGTAATGAACTATTGAAATATGTGTCAAATTGATGAGACTTAATTACTGTAAAACTGAGGATACAAAAAAGCTTTTTTATTTTTTTCTGGAAATAAAAGCAACTAGTGCAAATGAGATATAATTCTACTAATGAGGAAGAAAAAATCAAAGATTAAAAAAGAAACACTTTAGGGTCAAGGAAGCTCTTTGGCCAATTCTGCTTTAATGTTTGATTAGAGATTTGTGTTGGGAGAAGCAGATGCAAAACACCATAACTAAATTTTCACCTAAATAGCTGCATTTGTTGTCTGGAGTATTTAGTAGTCCTTTGGGTTATATCTTGGGTTCTCAAACCACTCCAAAAATTGATGGGTTGTGGATTCAGCCACATGTAGCTCTCGGTCTGTTGTTTGTTGTTTGTTTTTCTTTTTCAGGGAAACCTGATCATCACAGTCTCACTTAATACTGGAAGACTTATTCATTAACCAATAGGGTGTCATGAAGTACCATCACAAAATAAGACATGCAGAAGGTGAGGAATCAGAAGCAGATAAACTTCTCTTTAGCACTTTACCATGGTTGTCACTTGTGGAAAGACATATTAATACACCTACATCTGGGGAAATCTCTCAGAAATTTTTTAAATGCAGGCCACCCCTTCCTGGACATCAGAGGCTCAACTGAATCTGAGTAGGCTTTCAAAGGAAATAAAAATGATGGTATAGTTGTAAATAGTAATCAATCTGTAACTTTTGGCAATAAAAATCTGCTTTTCCGCCTAAATTTTTCTGTTCCATGACACATCCTCTTCACCCCCATGTACAGGTGTATAAATGGCAGTGCAATTCAATTCAGCTATGTGTGGAATCAGCTTACAGTTTTCAATCTCTCCTTTGCCCTGGCCAGTGTTCTAATGCTGAGATTCTTCTAGATAATAGAATCATAAGATGCTATACTTAGAGCGCATTGGAATTTTCTAAATTGGTTGTTCCAGGAGAGATAAAGGGAGGGAGAAGAGAATGACAATACCAAGTCAGTGATCAGAAAAGTGGAAATTGTATCACCACCAGACATTCTGAAGTAGTCGTGATTGTTGCTTGTTATTGTTTTATAATAGGCAAACGGGGGTTGACCACACAACTTAATAGTCATTAACTGAAGAATTGAACTCATACATAAACTTAGAAAAGAGAAAATGGAGGGGAGGAAAATTTAATTTAAAGGATATATAAAATGAAAGGTAAAATAGAGTCAAATAATTGGAAGTAAATTATTAAAATAATCTGAACCTAAGAGAAGCAAGGAAATTAAGGATTTTAGGGAGAGAAGAAGCATTCTTACATTTTTAGAAAGATGAATAGAAAGAATGAAAGTAGAAAGGAGATGATCTATCCAAGTCAGATAAATGAAGATTCACTGTTTTCCCTTCCTCCAAGATACTCCATTATTCCATCTCTTATGGTATACAGTATGAGAGGCATGTTGTGGATACAGCGGTTAGAGAACTGTCCTCAGAGACAGAGAGATCTGGGTTGAAGTCGCATCTCTGACACATACTACCTGTGTCACTTTAGGCAAGTCATTTGAACTTTCTAGAGCTCTAAGCAACTGTCTAAGATTGTAAGTCGTGAAGTAGAGAGAGTTTCCTCATATGAGAGTTTCGTGTATCAGGAATAGATCAATAATAGATCATAATAGATCAAAACCCTATTCCAATCCCTATGATGCATAGCTGAAATTCAACCAGATTGCTCAATTAATCTATCCAGAGTTGAACACTTCACTCATTAGTAAATAACTAGTTAAAATTGGTACTCAGGATCAGAAAGTGTCTGAGAATTGCTTCTGGAATGGAAATGAGAGGTAAGATGAAAAGGGGATGTTGTACATATAACAGACTCCTTTAATAAATTACTATGGACACACTAAAAGGCAGTGTGGTGTAGTAGAGAAAGAGAACCTGTGTTGGAGTCCAGAAAACTCTGACCTCTTGAACCTCCTGAGAGTCAAGTACTAGCTCTGATATATACTGGCTATATGACTCTGGGAAGGTTATTTAACTTCTCAGTTCCCTCAAGCAATTCCTGAAGGCTATAAATTGACAATCTTTATTGAGAATAACTTTCTTCTATGGAACTCCTTATACCAATAAAATAATAAGAACAGATAATAAAAATATCAACATATTTTTGATTAACAGTGATTCCATCCAGCTAACAGCAGGAACCTCTGTTTAGAAGGATAAACTGAATTCAGATAATGGATATACTATCATTTATACTGCTTAAACTATTCTTTTCAGGGAAGGGCAATCAAAACTTTGGTATGGCATGAAGTACAATGTCTTTCATATTTTTGTTAAACTTGGCTTATTTCCAGATCATTTTTTCTAGGATGCTTAAGCTATAAGCTTCTTGAGGAAAGGGACTATTTGGGTTTTTGTCTGTGTATTCCTAACATTTAGCATACAGCCTGGAATATAGCAGGGACTTGATAAATGCTTTTTGAATTAATTAATCAAGCAATAAAAAAACTATAATGGCTAACACATAGTGCTTTGAAATTTACCAAATGCTTTGCATATGTTATTTCTTTTGACTCTCACAATACCTCTGTGAGGGAGGTGCTACTATTATCATCATCTCACTTTTATAATTAAAAAAATTTGAAGCTTTGAAGAGTTCTTAGATAATTTGTGTATATAATAATTCATAATAGTTCATATAGCTAATAAGTCTAAGGCAAGATTTGAGCTCAGGTATTCCTGACTTCAAGTGTAACACTATATCTATACTGTATCTACCATCTAGGTGCCTGACAGAGATAGAGTAGTGAGGGTCAATTGATCAAACTCACTACAAACTTGCAACCTCTCACTTAAAGTCAATGGGAATTTTGAAAGGTAGCAGATCTAATGGAGATGAAGTGCAGTTCTTGATGTACGATCAAGGTCTAGGCAATCCAGGGTCTTGGAGAGAAGGTTTGGAGTTAAATATGTATGTCGATGTATGAAAAGAGTCCACAAGAAAATATGGAATAGAACTGTGGACAATGGATTGAAGTATGGAGAAGAAGCTTTAGGCTTGACAAGGAAATCAGTCTCACAACCAGTGCCATCCAAAAGTTAGATAGACTGCCTAAAGATGTTGCAGGTTCTCCAATACTGGCGGTCTTTAAGAAGAAGTTGGATGACTACCTTCCAGAGCATTATATCAGGAATTTCTGTTGTGTTAAGCACAGAACTTGAAGACACCAACAAAAAACAAAATCTATTAAGTACTTACTCAATCCAAGACATTATGTTGGGCATTGTAGATAAAAAGGGAAAGAGTAAACAGATTTTATCCTCAAAGAATTCATTTCTACTAAAACAACACTACTTGCCCATGAATAGTGCCTTGATCTCCATTTTCTCTGATACACCAGCATTTCCTAGAGTCAGTTTGGAGGTCGGCAATCTTAAAGACTGAGTAAATGGATCTTCTGTGCAGGTTGACAAATTATATCTGTGCAGCCAAACTCCAAAATTCTATGGAGTGAACTGATGTTGAAAAAGGTGTTTTATACTTTTTTTTTCCATGAAAACTGAAGCTGGATAATAAGCAAGTTCCTTGGCTAATGTTATTTCAATAACACATTCATTTTTCATTCTTTATACTGCTGTCAAATTAATGGTTATTGGGCCACTTAGCAATGGATGAATTTTTTAAATATCTTTTTAATATCTTTTATATTACTAAATCGATTGATATTCTGTATGAAATAAAAATATCTTACATTTAGAACTCACTATTTGTAGGTAAGGAGGTACAGGGTTAGAAACAGCTGGGTAACTACAGAATTTCCTTGGGTTTGTCTTTGAAATTTATGAGGAAATGCAAATACACCCCCCACACACACACACACACGTATATCTTTGTGTGGTACACAGAGAAGAAAGCCTCAGGATCTCTATAGATTAATTCATGATTCACATTGGGTATATTTAGTAAGCCAAGGCATTGCTTGGGGCCCCACCAGCATGCTTCCCACATCATAGCTCCCACTTTATTTAGTACCATATGGTTCTGTCCCTTGGTAAACATGGAGATGTCATTTGGGCCTTTGTGAGTAAAATCTGGTTTCCTATATTAGTTTCTCTCAGTCTCGCCTAAATGAACGGTCTGTATTTGCTAGGATTTCAAGGATAAACTATTCAATGAAAGCCAATGAACTCCATCAAACATTGAAAAAAATACACAACAGTGCCCCGGAGGCTCATCATGCTTCTTGATTTCTGTGGGAAATAGCATATATCTTAAAGATTTATTTTTGAGGTAGTAAAAAATCCCCTTCATTCGTCATCTCCAATGCTCTTGGTAGATCTGAAAACAACCAAATCACTGTAAGAGAAATTAAAATACAGGCAAAATGAATGATCTGCAAGAGAGAATGTCATCTGGTGTTCCACAACACTAAGATGTCTAAAGAGCCATTAAGTATCCCATTTCAGTTAATAGGCTTAATTTATCCATATGGACTTTATATAGTTCATGCTTCCTCAAAGACTAAATACATTTTGCTTCAGATTATGATGATTATATCTGAGGTCCACCATATAATTGAGAGAACAGATAGCCACTTTGTTTGATGAGATCTTCCTGCCTCAGAATACTTCCCCAACTGTTTGGACGTGGTACTCATATTGTCCATATGACTTCAATGGATGAAGGGGAAAAAAAATGTTATAATAAAAAACTGTTCTTTGGGAGAGGTAACATGTTATCTGTCATTAAAATCTTAGCTTAAGTGCTATTCTTATTCAGATCAATACAGCAAGTATTTATAAGTTCCTATTATGTGTCAGATCCTTGGGAAACAGAGAAAGATAAAATAGCTTCTCTCCTTGAGTTTGGTTTCTGCTTAGAAAAACAATAGATGCATAAACCATTAAATATGAAATATACCAAAGTAATTATGGGGATTCTAAGCAGAGCCATAAGACAACAAATTGACCCATTCTTCACAGTAGCAAATGTTAATTCAATTATCAATCCTTGAGCAAAAGGTGTAGTATGGGGGTAGGGGTGGTAAAGGGAGAGAAAAGGGGAGGGGGGGGTCTATGCATTGGCAGGAGAGGGGCAGTGCTAATGGTCAAAAAAAGTGACTGGTTCATCATGGGGTCTGGTTCATTATTGCATGTGTATGTGTATGTGTGTGTGTGTGTGTGTGTGTGTGTGTGTGTGTGTGTGTGTGTCTGTCTGTCTGTGTATGCTGGGGAAGGAGAAGAGGAGTGAGCCACTGAGCCATGTCTGAGGGTCTCACACTCCACAGCAGCTGTCCCATGGGACTCCAATATTATGTAGACTATCTCCTTCCTCCTCACAAATTCTGCAGGGATTTTAGGAAAGACATTAATATAATAGTTATGTCCAAATAGATATGTCCAGAGGGAGGTAGTCAGGATGAGGAAGGGATTGGATACCAGTCTCTCAAAACCTCAGTTGAAAAAGATCTGGGGGTGTTAGTATATTGCAAGATTCACACACATTAAGAGGGAAACATCATCCAGCAATAACTAAATAATAGTCCTGCTCCACTCTTGCCTGTTCAGACTATATCTGCAATGCTGTACAATGCTTCAAGATGTCACATTTTTTTCAGTATTTTTTGTCTCCTTTACCAAATTATTGACTCATTTTTCATGATTTTCTGTGCATCACTCTCATTTCTCTTCTCAATTTTTCCTCTATGTCTCTTACTTGACTTTCAAAATCTTTTTTGAGTTATTCCATGGCCTGAGACCAATCCATATTTTTCTTGGAGGCTTTGGAGCTTTGATGACATTTTCTTCTGAATGTATGTTTTGGTCTTTCTTGTTACCATAGTAAATTTCTATTGTAATATTTTTTTCATTGTTTGCTCATTTCCTCAGTCTATTACTTGACTATTAACTCTTTGTTAAAGTAGGGCTCTGCTTCCGGGGTGGAGGATGCACTGACCCAAGCTTCAGGAGTTTTGTGCAGCCGTTTTCAGAGATACTTCTAGGTACTTGTAAATTTTCAGTTCTTCCAAGGTGGTATGATCTAAGGAGAGGTGTTTACTCCTCTCCTGGTCTGTGAGCCACCATAAGCATTCTTTTCTGCCCTGGAACTGTGAGGAGGGCCCTCCTCCACTGTGGCCATAAGCTCTGCTATGTTAGTGCTCCTCCTCGCCCTGGGACTGCTCCCCAGGACTGTGACAAGGATCTGAGGATGGGCAGAGCAACAGAGTCCTGCCTCAGTGCCAGCAAAAAGAGCCCTGCCATTTCCTTCTGACTAGTTGTTCACCCCCTTTACCATCTGTGGGCTGAGAGATTCAGGAGCAGCTGCTGCCGTTGCTCAGGCACTCAGTGCTCCTGGTCTGCTTGGCCTAGGGTTATGCTGGTGTAGTCTGTGTTGGACTACACTCCACTCTCACCAGGTGCGACAGATGCTTCCTGCTGACCTTCTAAGTTGTCTTTGGTTTCTGTGGGCTGAGAGGTCTGAAAACCACCACTGCTGCCTGCTCCTAGCTTGCTGGGGCCGGGTCTGCACTGGCACAACCTATGCTAGACTGAGTTCCTCTGTCATCATTGCAACAGACTTTTCCTGCTGACCTTCCAAGTTGTCTTGAGCTTGTTTCAGTCTGTTTTTTTTTTATGAGTTCTGCTGGTGTAGAATTTCTTTAGAGTCATTTTAAAGCTATTTGGACAGGTTTGGGGGAGAGCTCAGATGAGTCCTGCCTTTACTCTGCCATCTTGGCTCTGCCCGCATGATGTCACATTTTAGGAAAGATATTTTGATAAGCAATAGACAATGTAACAGAATAATTGTGGGATGCCTTACAAGACAGAAGTAATCTCAGTGGGGCAAGCAAAAACTATATCACCACCTGGGTGTGTTTTAGAGGGGATCTTTTTTAGAGTTGGTGGCCTATGAATTCTTTTCCAACTCTGTAATTCTATTATTTTGTGAAATATCAGGGGTGCTTACAATACAGAAAACATGTTTAGGCAAGGTAGGATGCTGAAAATGTGAATATATTTAAATCAGATACTCTAACAACTATTGCTTTCTTGATTTACTCTTTAAAAAATTTTGAAGTTAAAAATAGAGATAATGATTTCTTCCCCAAAAAATACAGCTTTCGTGATAAAAGCATGATAAAAGGGACAGTTCTTCTAGACTTAAATAAAGATTGGATCTGTGATTTCATTGATAGAAGGAGCTGTCACTTGAAAAAAAAAAACTTCTTCCGCTAATGCAGTTGGGTACCTTCTTTGAATCTGAACATCTTAGAAAATTGTAGAGCACGCAGAAGTTAAGTGACTGAGAAAACTGAGGCTGAGAGGTTTAATGACTTACCTAGAATCAAACAGCCAGTATATAGCATAGGGAGAACTTGAACCTAGGTCATCCTGACTCTGAGCACAGTATTCTACCCACTTTATCATGCTTTCTCTTTCCTAAATTGGAGCCATACTAATATTTAAATAGGTATCTAGAAAAAAGAGACAGACAGAGACAAAGATGGATGGATAGATGGATGAATGGATGGATAGGTAAATAGATGAATGACAGACCTTTTTCCCCTAAGGTTTAAGAGACAAATTGATAGTTTGTGTATCAGGAACACAAGGTAACATACAGATACATGTTTTCATCTGTCTTATGACTTTAGTTAATTTATTTATGTCCCTGGAACTCAATATTCTCTTTTATAAATTCAGAGGTAAGAACTATATACCTGATCTTTAATGTCCTTTTCAACTCTAACATTCATGATTCTAAATCAAGGATTCAATGGAAGATACAATGATATTTTGTATACTACAGCGTGGTTCCTAAAGGGGTGGAAGGTTTAAATGTAAATATATGCATACATCTCTTTCCCTCAAGTGCCTATACAAATTTCTATTTTGTTAAATCATCTTGCTCTTGAAACCATGGTTCTTCAGCATCAGCATCATGATTACTAGTATTTTTGTAATATTTTAAAGTTTGCAAAGTATTTTCTATAATATATACAAATATGTAAATAGATTATATATATAAATACTTAATCTTCACAATAACTCTCTGATAGAGGTGTTGATATTACCTCACCCCATTTTATGGAAGGGAAGAGTGAGGCTGAGAGTGGTTTAATGTCTTGCCTAGAATCATATAGGTACTAAATGCTTGAAACAGGATTTTAACTAATATCTTTTTGACCTGAGGTCCAATCCTTTTTTTCACTGAGCAACACAGTTCCCTAAATAAAATTGGTTCTTAACAAGAATATCACTGCCAAAATCATTGCCATTGGGAAATCTTTACTCAGAATCATTTTATAACACTTGCTGGCCTCATTGTGGAGTTTTTATTTTTATTTTATTTTTTTTATTTTTTAGACGATTGGGGTTCAGTGACTTGCCCAGGGTCACACAGCTAGTAAGTGTCAAGTGTTTGGTCTGAGGCTGGATTTGAACTTAGATCTTCCTGACTTCAGGACTGGAGGTGCGCTATCCACTGTGCCACCCAGCGGCCCCATTGTAGAGATTTTGTACATATGAACTTTACACAACAGTTTGTAGAGGGAAAATGAAAAGGCTTTGTTGTTGTTGTTCAGTCAATTCAGTTTTCTTGTCAGAGATACTGGAGTGGTTTGCCATTTCCTTCTCTAGCTCACTTTATAGATGAAAAAAACTGAGGCAAACAAGATTAAGTGACTAACCCAGAGTCACACAACTAGTATCAGAGGCTGGATTTGAACTCAGATCTTCCTGAGTTCAGGTGGCACTCTTTCCACTTCACCATCTAAATGAAGAGTTAGCTTTCCATATTATTCAGGCTCCCAGGTGTGGCTATCTAGGACAAAATGTTGTGGGGCCAGGACTTTCCAAGGCTGTCCATAATGAAAAGTTCACCTAAGGAATTACTGAACTTTGTTAATTGGCTCATACAGAGAGACATAGAGAAATAGTGACAATACATTTGGGGTCTCCACTTTTTTCCTTCTGAAATATTTTACTGATGCCTTTTTGGGGAGGAGGAAGGGGAGACAATGAAGCAGAAAGGTCTGAAACAGATAAGCAAACTGAGGTGACTTCTTACATTGTGCTAGGTCCTCTAACTGTAAAACCAATGCCCTTTGCAATAGATCCATGAGCTTGCACTCAACAATAATTTTCATACAAGTATCCTGAGGGCAAAGGCTGTTTAATTTTTGTTCTCATATTTCTACCACTTGAAAGCCATCATTGCACAGTGAGTAGATAACTGGAATTGGAGTCAGGAAGATCTGAATTTATATCCTGTCTTGAGGCTTATTAGCTATGCAATTAAGGCAAAGTACCTTAAGCTTTCTGAGCTTCTCCAATATTGTAAATTATATACAAATGACAAAATTACTTTTTCCTTGAGATATTAATGTGGGCTTTGAGTTATTTAAAACAGGGTATTTGTAGAAACCAAATAAAAAAACCTAGCACAATGCCTGGCTCATAGTAGGTGCCACATAAATGTTTTTCCCCTTCCCTTCTTTTTCCTTCCCTTTGTATTTATTATAGCAGGTGCTTACCAAATACTTACTGAATTTAATACAAAGAGCTTAACTTGTAACATATTACACATCAACTATTTAAAAATATATATATTCTTATCTCAAAATCAAGCTTGATAAAGTTAGTAACTTAAGGTGATGTATCACATATTTGGACCTTGGCAAAAACATGTCCCTTTTTAGACTATAATGATAATGAATTCCTCCTACAAGAGAATGTTTTAGAAGTGATTGCATAATTGGGAAAACTGCTTATTTCTCTTTGTTACTGATAACAAATAACTTTCTACTCTTGGGTGGCAACTATATAGATACAGATATGTCAGTACAGAAGACTGACCAGTGCTTTTTACAGTAACATAGTGAGAGTGTAAAAAGAAAAACAATAGTTCACATTTTTGAAGTGCTTTATATTTTACCAAAATGATTTCTCTAGGACAACACTTTGAGATAAATAATGCAAGTATTATTACTAGCATTTTATATCTGAGGAAACTGATGCTCAGAGAGATGGAATAACAATCACATACATGGTTTGTCAATGGTCAAAGCCAAAACTGAATTCAGGTTTAATTCCAGTCATTTTAGACCATATCATGTATAAAAACTAACATAATCAAAAACAACAAAAGAAGACATTTTTTGCATCAAAAAAGAAACAAGGTTTATTTCTCTACAGAATCTTTTTTTTTCAAGGCCCTAAGTTGTATACAGCACACACACACACACACACACACACACACACACACACACACACACATGCACGCAGTATACATACACACACATATACATATATGTGTGTATGTATATGTGTATGTGCATATATATATATATACACATATATGTCTACATATATGAACCATCAATCTAAATGTAGAAATCTGCAGGCCTATTGAGCTAAGATACAGATTATAGTGATAGAAGATAACTTTTTAGGCCATTGAAGCAATTATAAATATGATTATTTCCTTCCATTTCCTGGGGAATTTAAAAAAAATAGTCTTGGAAAAATTTTGTCTTTTATGTATGTGCTTTCATAACTCCCAAGACAGAATAGATTTGTATGGAAAATTTTAATGTGGAGATTCTGCTGACTAGGGTGGCATTCTTTCCTTTTATAACTGCAATTTCTGATTAATTTCATGAAGAGTCATACATGACAAGATAATGTTTGATTCAACTCAAATCAACAAACATTTATTAAGTTCCCACTATGAACCAAACATTGTGCTATTAATTTGCATACAAAGACAACTTTTTCTTTTTGGTCAGTAAACAGCTTTATTTGATTCTGTTATTTTGTTCTTTTCAGTTTCAAGTTTTCATTTTCTTTCTATCTCACCCCTACCCATTTAGGCATGTGAAATATATTCCTATATTAGCCACATTGAGCAAGGCAGGCAGAGAAAGCAATAAAAATAAAGTAAAAAAAAAGTTCATCAGTTTTCTCTCTGGAGGTGAACATTTTCATCTCGAGTCCTTTGGAATTGTCATGAATCTTTGTATTCATCAGAGTAGTTAAGTCTTTCATAGTTGATTATTTTTACAATGTTGTTACTATATATATGTTCTCCTCCTAGTTCTGTTCACTTTACTTCGCATCAGTTCATATATATGTCTTCCCAGGTTTGCCTGAAACTGTATCTTTCCTCATTCATGTTTTGTTTTATTTTATTTTTAATTTATGCCTTTTTTTGGTGAGGCAATTGGGGTTAAGTGACTTGCCCAGGGTCACACAGCTAGTAAGTGTTAAGTGAGTCTGGATTTGAACTCAGGTCCTCCTGACTGCAAGGCCAGAGCTCTATTCACTGTGCCACCTAGCTGCCCCCTATTTTTTATTTATGGAATAAAACAAGCATTTCCATAACAGTATAATTGAAAAAAGATTATTGCACATGAAACTGCAAATCTATTGTATATTATTTTTTAAGCAATCCTTTCTGTTAAGGAGATATCATTCTAGTTAGTTGAGAATTATTCTAGAGAATAAGGTCCTGGATCCACAACAGAGAGTATAGCTTTTACAATCAAAGCTCCTGGGTTCAGTTAGCAGCTCTATAACCTACTACATACATGACCCTAGACAATGACTTTGGGGATATGCAACACATTAATAGATAAATAGAAGGTAATCTGAGGAACAAAAAAGCAGTAACATGAGGGCAAGAATTTTCAGGGAAAGTGACACCTGAACTGATCATTGAAAGAAGATGATCCTGAAGGTTGGAAATGAGAAAGGATTTCATTCATGCATGAGGTAGAATGTTGTGCATGGGGAAATAGCTAGTAAACCAATTTGACTAGACTAGACTAGACATAGACATAGAGACTATGCGGGACAATAATGTAAAATAACAACAGCAATATATGCCAGTGTCAAACTATATAAGACCTTCAATGTCAAATTTAACAGTCTCTATTTTATCCTCAAGCCAGTATGTAGCCATTGAATATTTTTGAGCAGAAAAGCAACATAATCCAATTTGTGTTTTACAGTTATATGTTTGGAAGTTAGAGTAAAGACTGATAGAAGAGAGACTGGCAAAAATGTGGGCAATGGTAGTATAACTGGAGAGAAGGGAAAGATGCCAAGGATATTGTAGGGGTGGAATAGTGAGGACTTAACAACTGATTAGATACAAGAAGCAATAAAGAAGGAGAGGGTAAGGATAAATCCTGGAAGGGGAAGGGGGAGGGAGAACAGAAGGGGGAGAGGAAGACTTCATTCTTAGGGGCCAGAGGATGGATGACAACAGGGCAAAGGAGAATGAGAAGCAAGATTCAAGTAACTAGCAGGAGATTTGGGGGAGAGCAATTTCAAGAAAGCCAGACAGCAGTCAAAGACTTCCAGAAAGCAAAGAGACACTACACAAAAAAGGGGATGGTAGACAGTGTCACAGGCTTCAGAAAGGGAGGACAAGGACTATAAAAAGGTATATTTAGCATTTTGAAATCATTGGTGATATTTTAGAGAGTAGTTTCAGTGGTAGTGAAACAGTTGGTAGGCAGATGGTTAGGGGTTCAGAAATGAGTGGAATAATAATGAATAGCTTGATCATGTCCAACTCTTCATGACCTCATTTGGAGTTTTCTTGGCAAAGATAATGAAGTGATTTGTCATTTCCGCCTCCAGTTCATTTTACAGGTGAGGGAACTGAGGCAAATAGGGTTAAGTGACTTGCCCAGGATCACACAGCTAGTAAATGTCTGAGGCTGGATTTGAATTCAGCAAAATGAGCCTTCCTAACTCATATTTTATATATTTAAACATTATTCTGGAAGGATGTCCAAAGGTGTCACCAAGACATCTAGGGGCTATGTCAAAAAAGAATTAATAACCCCTGAATCTAACATAATATTTCTATGAACAAATGGCCTTGGTCATGTAGGAGTGTGGTTTTTTTCATACATTGACTCCTTTCAGATAGCTAAAATTCTTAGAAATTCTCCAGACGTTTGATTATGATTGTATCTATACTACAAGCTCCCACAAAAAAAAAATAGAAAGAAAAGTTAAAAATGATCTTCCACTCTGCCTTGTCCATGTGTTATGTCTGACTGAGTTATGATTCCTAAAGGCAAGGTTTTGTCTCTGACTTTGAGAGTTGAAAGACACCCCCCCACCCAGACACAAAAATAATCCTCCCTATTACGTAACTAAAAAGTGATCTTGGATATTCCATAGTGCTAAGTTTCTGAATCAGAAAATGTTTATTAAACAAAAGAATGAATGAAGTCAACGAAGCATAGAATGTCATAAGTATTGAAAGCCAGCATCTTCCAATGCTTCCCTATGACATTGAGCTGACATTGGGTTCTAAAAGGCTCTGTCAGTGGAACATAAAATCTGACAAGGCTAGCAGGGCTTTGAGTATGGGTCTTTTGCCTGACTATATGTCTGCTGTCCGAGGAGTGGTCCAGCTAGGTTGGGAGCAGCTCATCACCTGGTTGGCAGTGGGGTGATGAATTTTTCAACCATAGCAACTCTCAAAGAATATCTACTGAATTCTAAAGGAGTTGTGATCTGTGTCCATGGAGGGAATCATTATATTGATGAAATTACAGTTGCTTGAAATTTTGAAGAAGAAGAAGATATTCAAGCTTTTCAATTTCAGTCTTGACTGAATCCTCTTCCACAATTTTTTTTCCCCTTGAGCTCAAGGATTTTAGATACAGTGAGAAATCATAACCTGTGTGAAATATTTTGCCCCTCTGGCTTAAGCTCTTGTGTTTATTTCCTGATTGGTATACAGTTTGTCTCATATCCAAAACTGGACTCAGCTATCTCCCAAAACTGGATCCCCATCCCAATGTATTTCTTGCTGTATTTCTTGCTGTATCTATGCTCCTTTACTGCTTCTAACTTGCTTCTAACTTTACTGCTTCTAACCATTTGATCACCTGTCAAATACTATCCCTTCTACCACTATTATCTACTTCAAATACTTTTCTTCCTTTCCATTTCCATCACCAACATTCTCACTTAGTTCTGTTTCACCTTTTGTCTGGGTATTTCCAATAGGCTATCAATTTTCCCCACGTCAAGTCGCTTCTCTTCCCAAGAATTTATTTACCATTATCAGATTAATCTGATCAAAGGATGTTGGAAATGGGGAACTTGAAGGAACATTACAAATCATCTTAGTAAGATCTTGACAACAGGGCATTTTCTTAATTTTTCCTCAAAATTTCTAGTTCATTTTCCATTGTGCTGCACTGAATGCAAGTACGCAATGCTGCATATTTTTTTTCTATTTAGTGGTTTTAACATTAACATTACAAATCATGCTTAGCAAGTGGTGGATCTGGGACTTTCATCCAGGTACCCAAAAACCCAGACAAGAATTCTTTCTATGAAAACACACTATAATACTGAAGTCTAATATTTTATTTCTTTGCTAAAAACAACCACAACTGAAACAAAACCAAAACAAAACAAAAGCTTCAGATAGCAAGATATGGTAGAAAGCATATTTTACTTGATGTCAAGTAAATTCTAGGTTCAAATCCCACTTTTGACAGAGTGACCATGACAAGTCACTTAACTAACCTCTCAGTCTCAATTTCCTCATTTATATATTAGCATCATAATATCTGTAGTCCCAATCCACCTGGGATATTGAAAAAAAAATAAAATGAAATATAGTATACTATAAAAGTGTTTTACAAGCCTTAAAGCATTAAGTAAATGGTCAGTTATTGTTGTTCACAGGTTCACTAAAGTCTTTTAAATAAACTACAAACTCCTAATCCTGTGTTGTTGTAATTCAGTTGAATTTAATCAGCATTTCTTAAACACTTGTTATACCCAGGGCACTATTGGGGATACAAAGGTCTCTGTCCTCAAGAGACTTAGAATCTACTAGGGAAATAACACACAGGCACTTGAAAAGTATAAGAAGTCCAAGTCTTATTTAAAAAAAAAAAATTAGCCCTAAGGCTGATTTTTTGGTGTGACTTTATTGAATAATTACTAATCTGCACATCATGTGTTAAGTCTTTTGATTTGTAATTGCATTACTTTCAGGTATCGCATCATATTTTATAAGGAATTGTAATGATAAAGTATAAAGAAATGGTCGTTATGTGCTGGAATTGGGAAACTTATACAGGCATCACTGTATAATTCTCTTTGTAGGAAGCACAGTAAATCTGCTGTGGCTGGACTCTTTGGAAATTACTAAGCTCCTGACTGCTTCTAATGATTCAACCCTCATCAGCCAATCAAGTTATAACTTGTTCATCCTTGAAGGACTCCTCAGCAACAAGTAAGCAGATAGGATCAGCTACGCTGCTTTCCACATACCCTGTGGAACCTCCACTTACACGGTAAAATGTTTCCCTTCTGGGAAAGAAAGTATGTGTTAGCAATCCCAACAGAACTTTGCTAATATCGTAGGTTAATAGCCATCACATTCATTGGTCTAAAGGGGTTCTGCTCTTTGAATGAGGAGAGTTGGATCTCATAAGGGCTGAAGAGAGGATGCTCAAGGTCTTCTGTATGAGATATGTAAAATATGGCTACACGTCTAGGCCTGGAATAAATATAAGGTAAATAGGATTTGACCCAGAAAAGTATCATTTATAGCTAGCTTAGAGATACTTGGATAAGATATCCATTCTCCCTAACTGGAGTCCTGTGCATCCCATTCTTTTCCCCATTTTCCCCTCCATTCCTTATATTGCACTTTCTCTCTCTAGGAAATCTGGGCTAGGTTATTCAAATGAGATGGAACTGCCTCCTGAAACTTTGTTTCTTAATTCATTTATTTTTAGTTTTCAACATTCACTTTTATAAGATTTTGAGTTCTCAATTTTCCCCTTTTCTCCCCTCCTCCTCCCCAAGATGGCATGCAATCTGATATGGACTCTACATGTACAATCATATTAAGCATATTTCCACATTAGTTATCTTGTGAAAGAAGAATCAGAACAAAAGGGAAAAATTATGAGAAAGAAAAAGAGAGAGATAGAGAAAGAAAATGGTATGCTTCAATCTGCATTCATACTCCATAGTTCTTTCTCTGGATATAGATGGCATTTTCTATCATGAGTCTTTTGGAATTGTTTAAAATCATTGCAATGCTGAGAAGAACTAAGTCTATCAAAGTTGCTCATTGCACAATGTTGCTGTTACTGTGTACAATGTTCTCCTGGTTTTGCTCACTTCACTCAGCATCAGTTCACATAAGTCTTTCTAGGTGAAATTTTTGAGAAAGAAAGGGGGAGACAGACAGACAAACAGAGCAATAGAAACAGAGAGAGCATTTCTAGTCCTTGTTATGCACATAAAGCTTTTTCTAAATGTTTTCATATTTCACCATATCATTTGGTCCTCACAACAGCCTTAAATTTATGATAGTTAAGGCATGTATCATGCCACTTTCATTAATGAGAAAAATTAAAACAAAAAAAGGCTAAAGGACTTGTCAAGGGTTACACAATAAGGTAGTAGCAAGATATGAACCCAGGTCTTCTGATTCCAAATCCAGGGCATTTTCTTTATTCTTCCCCAAAATTTCTAGTTCATTTTCCATTGTACTACACTAAATGCAAGTACTCAATGCTGCATATTTTTCTATTTAGGGGTTTTAATAGCAAAGGATGAGAGGGTATAAATGGGCTGTGATCTTCACTAATGAAGGAATTAGCCTCATTGATAAGATCATAGATTCATCATTATATCAAAGTATTCATTTTTAAGAACTGCCATTTGTGTTAGTATTGTCTGCCTCCAATTCTTATGAGATAAATATCTGAGTGGAAGGTTTGGAAGCTCAGCCTCTATTCTCAGTTATCAAGGCTCACGAAGATAAAGAATGAGCAAAATGACACCTAGGAAGAGTGGGTTTTAAATCAAGATTTGAATTTATTCTTATTGCAGTTGTGACAGTTTCTCTAAAAGTCAAGCCTCTCCTCCCCCAAGAGAGACCAGGTGAGGACAAGTACCCAAGATCCCACTTTAATTCAATCAATTCACCAAGCACACTAATGGTTTTCTGTTAACTCAGAAATACCACAATTCTGTGGGGAAAAACAAACAAAAAAACAGAACCAATTTTTTTTTGTTCCAGGTATTTCTATTCCTGAGTAGAAAGACCATCAGTGCGCTAAAAGGATTGTATCTGAACCACAAATACTCTCCTAGAATCCAAATTGTCTCTTTTGAAAATGACATCAGCTTAAGTGCATTTGAACCAGTTAAATGGATCTCTATCGTTCATCCCTTAAGCAAGTTCATTTTTCTAATGTTAGTTATCATAATGCAATGAATGCCACATTATTGTCCTCCTTACACAGCAAATTGTTGGTGTGTATAATGATGCACCTGTTACTCAAGAAATCCCTCAGATGCAAAACTGTTTTTGCAAAGCTGACATCCTCTGACAGAGCTTGTGCTGTCAAATGTTCAACTGCATAATGCAAGATGATCTGGTTTATGGGCATTAAAGACAATAATGTAACAGCTGCTGCAGAGGAGTATGTTGTCAAATATCAATGCAGTGAGGAGAGATGATTACACCAGTTCCATTCATAGCATTATAGTGAAAATCGTGTCAATGTTTCTCTTATAAATCTTTCTTTTGATGAGTTTATAATTTGTCTGACTAAATATTTGCTCTAGGCGACACCATAGCGTTAAAGGTCTCTCTATCTATGGCATTATTTTTCAGTGTGACTGAAGGCTTGTCATTACAACAGAAAAAAAATCTCTGAATGAGTGCTGGAAACAGGGTGTTGGTTTTCTTCTTCTGATTTTCTTTAAACTCAACTTATCCTGACAATGTTTTTTTTTTCCATTCCAATTTAGTCCAATAAAGGGCTGAACTGGGTTGCAATGGTGCATCAGTAGAGAGTAAGAACCCCCTGTACAATACCCTTGATGAATACTCTATGGTATTGTAAGCTCTTTGAGGGCAGGGACTGTTTTTTGCCTCTTTTGAATTCCCAGGTTTTAGCATAGTGTCTGATGCTTAGTGGGTACTTAATAAATGTTTATTAATGGATTGCATATCAGGAAATGGCTTGAACAAGATGAATATTTCTCTTTTTAAAATGATCTTTCTACAATACTTCTTAAACCAGATTAGGGTCTTCTGGGTAATTTTTCTTTCACAGCAATGTGAAAGATGTAGTAAGTTTTCTGTTGAGAACTGAATATGCTTAGAGCTGTGGTAGAGTGCTGTATACCGAGGTCTCACATTATGGAGAAACTATGATTATGAGTGGCAATAAAGAAAATCAGAGAAAATATTTGAAAACTTTTGATGAGTGAATGGTAAGTAGTGAGATAAATGTTCAGTAGGGAAAAAGAGAACAATAAACTATTCTACTACTATTACAGACAGAACTCTTTTCAAATTAAAAGAACACAATTTTGTTCAAACAAATGCTGGAAGTCAGCTATCATGTCATTTCCTTCCTCCTCCCCAAGTTTTCTATTTTCTCCTAAAACATACTTGTTCCCTAGACAAAAACACAGAATATCATATCTGGGAGAGAATTCAGTGTCTATTCAGTCCAACACAAACCAGATTAAAAAAAAAAGTCACCTCTGTAAAGATGTCCAAAAAATGGTCACCCAGGCTTTGCTTGAAGGTCTCCTTTGTACCTCTCCTGTTCCTGGTAAGAGAGGCCTAATTGTTTTTGCTTTGTTTTTTTTTTCCTCATGTCAGCTCTTGGAACAATTAATGGCATGTACCTCCTGAGTTTCTCACCACCTAAAATGTAAACACATTTCCTTTACCCAGTCCTGATATGATGTGATCTAAAAGCCCATCAGCATTCTGATTTCCCTCTTTCAGATATTTTCTAATTTATCCTTCAATTCCCAAAGGTTGCATGCAATATTCCGGACATGTTCTAACCAAGAAGGAGTAGTGGGATTGGGGTAGGTAGGTGGCACAATGGATAGAGTGCCTGACCTGGAGTCAGGAAGACTCATCTTCCTGAATTCAAATCTGGTCTCAGACACTTATTAGCCAGGCGACCCCGGGCAAGTCACTTAACTCTGTTTGCCTCAGTTTCCTCATCCATAAAATGAGCTGAAGAAGGAAATGGCAAGTCACTCCAATATCTTTGCCAAGAAAACCACAAATAGGGTCACAAAGAGTTGGACACAACTGAAAAATGACTGAACAATAAAAACTGAACAGCAGGACTACCATCTTCCCAGACTTGGACACTAGCTCTCATTTCATGAATCCTAAGATTACATTAGTGTTTTGGGCCACTATATTTGCCACTATTGCCTACTGTTGATTTCTTTTTTTTTTTCCTTTGGACTAGACCTATGATATCATTGGTCTATCATTCCTGTGATATCATAGGAATATTCTCAGTGAGGAAATCTTCTTACTCAAAGCATTTTGGAAGCTGCTGTTTAACTTTGAGTGATAGAGAGTGATATAGGCTCATATATTGAACTTAAAGTCTCCAAGAATTCCCAGACTTTTTTCAAGTAAATGATTTTTTTTTACCTTAAACCCCCCACCCCCATTTGTAGCATCAAGGTTTTGTTTTATTTAGAGTATAGGTTAGTTAGGTATGGAAACAAAATTGTGAAATTATATATATGTAAGTCTTGCCAGTTTCCAGATTATATTGTCTGTACTCCCATTTTTTTGATTCTATCACTACAATTTATCTCAAATCTATTCCTTTCTTTCCACTCATATGGCCACCAACCTAATTCAAACCTTTAATCACTATTCACTTCTCACAAGGACTATTTTATATACCAGCCTCAAGTGTCTCCTACACAACAGCCAGATTTATATACAGATCTGACTATCTTGCCCTGAGATTGCCTCCAAATTATCCTGTATTTATCTTGTTTATATATAGTTGTCTCCATGTTGTTTCCCTCATTAGATTGTGAGCACTTTGAGAACTGCTTTGGGTTTGTTGGCTTGCTTGGGGGCTTTGAGGACTTTATATGCCCAGTGTTTAACACAATTCTTCAGCCATGTTAGATCATTAATAACTACTTGATAACTTGACCAGAGTTAACATGTCACTCATTACTCAAGAATCTTGGAGCAGGCTCCTTTTTGCTACTAAAAGTAAATACACACTCCTCTGTTTTGCATTTAAATCACTTCACTGCTCACAACAACCCTACATGGCATTATTATCCCTATTTTACAGATGAAATTAATCAACTTGCCCAGGAATATTCTTCTAAAGTAGTATTTTAACTCAGGCCTTCCTGACTTCACAGAATTCTATATACTGGGCCCTCTAGCTACTAATGACTATCTTCCCCAAGGAATACCCAACTCCAACTACATTGCAGGGATATCCTTTTTGATGTGAATTTATTGTCTGTAACTGCACTCTAATATGGAAGCCATTGATGATTACATTGTTTTGGTTTTTGCTTGTTTGTCTATATAAATATGTGTATGTATGTGTATATATATATATATATATATATATATATATATATATACACACACACACATATATACATATGTATGTAAATACACACATAGGTAGGTAGATGGACAGATAGATAGATAGATAGATAGATAGATAGATAGATAGATAGATGCTTGTGCTCAAAGTATATTTTGATTGTCTTGCTGGTTATCGGTACTGAATACTCTACAAGTAGGCCAAATTTAGATATTCCCAGAGAGGAGACTCTCGAGGTCAGGGTTTTTAATTGAGGAACTTGAACTTTACATACACATAATAGAGAGAGAGAGAGAGAGAGAGAGAGAGAGAGAGAGAACTATATTTTAATACAGCTGTTTTTCTTTGTAACTCTATGTACCTTTTCATGCATTTAAAATATTATTTTGAGAAAGGGTCCATTGACCTCATCAGATTATCAAAGGGGTCCCTGACAGACACACACACAAAGGTTAAGAACTCTGCTCTAGGCAGAGGCATGAACCATGATATTTTTGCTTGATATGACTCCAAGACTGAACATAGTTCATCTGTACCCAGTCAGCACGTGGATTTTAAATATTTTATCTCATCTGATTCTTTCTTAGTCTTAGTCTCTCTCCCTCTCCATCTCCTAACCCTCTCTCTCTCTGCTTTTCTTCCCTATGATTTTATTGGCATGGGGAATTCCCTCTACTGTTTTAGTTCTTCAGTTTTTTAGAGTCTCAGAAATTTTTCTGGGACAGTAAAAGGTTAAGTGACTTGGCCAAGGTCATATGACTAGTATGTGTCAGAATCAGAACTTAAATCCAGGTCTTTCAAACTTAAAGACTAGTCCTCTATAAACTATACCATGCTGCCTCTCAAATATTTATAATACTTTATATTTATATTTGAATATTATTGTACGTAAGATTGCAGGGAAATCTTAAAATGTAGCAGGCTTGATTTCAAAATCCTGCATTTTGGCAACACTAAAATATAAAATAAATATTTATGCCGAAGGCAGAAAAATGTGAGATAATTATATTTATTCCTCATCATGAATCTTGTATGCTTTGTAAAAAAAAATACATAAAATTGGATCTTCTCAGTAACCAGCAGTCATTAATTCTTTGTTAATGCAATCTGCTCTGCTCTTTTGGCATTATTTTAATGAAGAACCATGTTTTACAAAAGCAAGTGGGGCAAAGACATTAAATCACGACCTCTTTATTTTTCACTACTTCAGCTTAAGTGCCCCCGAGTGAACTTTCTGGTTAATTAGTATTCTTCTGTTTGTCACTTTAAGTGATTGCTCTTCTCAATTTAATTGAAGTGTTGTATTTGAAGCTCTAAGAGCTAGGAAACAAGCCTACCTGATGAAGTAAGTTCAAAGAGAATAAAGCAGTTTGTGGCCTTTAGGAGTCAAAGGAGAAGAATATTAGAAGTGAGAGAGAAAAACAGAATAATGGGATTAACTTACAAGTTTCTTTTCAATAATTTAAGTGATATAGGATGACTTGCGTTATTCATTAACAAACCATATTTTTTTAGCCTCTATACGATAATTGGGGCACTAATTTTTACTTGCATTTAGAGCCAGAAGAATAGCCTTGCTGTAGTTGTTAATGTGGCTTTTTGGTAAAATCCCTGTGAGGTTAGGCACTCTGGATCTGGGTCTTGGGCCAAATGCTTTTTACTAGATGCACAGTTATTGCAGGAAAAATAGGAAATCACTAAATGAAGGAAGGCACTAGAATTAGGAGAGATTGTGAAAGTCTTCCAGTAGAAGATGGGATTTTAACTGCAACTTAAAGGAAAGTAAGGAAATTGGTAGGCAGAGATGAGGAGGGAAAACATTCCCAGCATGGCAGAATGCCAGAGAAAATACTTGGAGCCAAGAAATGCAGAGTCTTGCTCAAGGAAGAGCAAAGGAAGCCAGGGTCGAAGAATATGTGACAAGGGGTAAGGTATAAGAAAACCAGAAAATTGGGGGGGTGGGGTGAGGCTAGTTTAGGAAGGGCTTTGAGTGTCTTTTAGAGGAAATAAGTAGCTAACCTATTCTTGATATCTGCTACTTTATGTAGTGATTACCTATATAGGTGAAATCCCATTAATTCTTTGAGTTGGGAATACTAAACATGAGCCAGACTATGCTTTATTTAAGAAGTTTTCCCTAGAGATACAGAGTTGGGGCATTGAGCTAGAGAGTGGATGAAATAGACTTAACCTAACTTTTAGAGACCAGGTACTCTTCCTACTCCCAGGACTGTGTTCATTTCCATTTGAGTCTAGAATAAGGTGCCTTTGTAGAAGGTTGCCTCCTAGGCCATGAGTACTACTTATGACCTTCAGTAAAGATTCATATTCAAGTCATCAGTTATATATCCTTATATAATGTACAGTAGTAAAGGAGAAATTGATAGAAAGTACCAGTGTTGTTACCTGTCTACACTCTAGATTTGGATCTCTCATCTCTAAAGATTTAATGCCTCAACGTTTGGCTATGAAGCTGATTTGTATCAGAAAGATAATTCAGGCCTTTACAATAAGAACAATAACTGACTAACACATTTCACCAATATTCCTATCTGCTGGTCAAGGAAATCTCATTATGGTAGAGAGAACTACTTAGGAAACAAAATTAAATTCACAAGGCTCATTCATGAGCATATTCAATCAGAGGAAGGAAGACATTTATAGAGATAAGCCTGCCAAAACCAACCACATGATGCTATTATTCTGGCTAGGCATCCCCCCACCCAGATAGTGCTGGAGATATATTGTGACCACTCTACTTTTTCAGGTTATCTAGACTGCACTTTCATTGATCTACGTTACTGTTCAATTCTTCCCATAACACCAATGTGAGCTCTTATATCAAATGGCTCCTGATTGATTTACAGAAAAAGGACAGTTCTCATACTGTCTTTGTATACACAAGCTATATTATATGCACATGTACATATATGTGTATATATTCATATATATGCATATATAGAGAGAGAGAGAGACAGAGAGAGACAGAGAGAGAGAGAGAGAGATAGAGAGAGAGAGAGAGAGAGAGAGAGAGAGAGAGAGAGAGAGAGAGATTGAGAACTGATCATGGATTCTCAAAGGCTATGCTGGTGGAGTCTAAGCTTTAGCGGATCCTACCAAACTGACAAAGATTTTGACTCTGGGAAAAGTGATGGATTCTATATGCCATCTGGGAACCAGCCCACCTAAATTCAAATAGACTCCTCATGAGAAGATTGGTCAGCTGTGATGAATTTTTCTGTCCATAAGAAGTCATTCAACCATCTGCTAAGGCATGAAGTCATTGCAATCTGTATCCATAGAGTTCCCACATGGTTGTCATCACAGCTAGCTGAAGTATGGAAGCATGTATATATTATACCACCCACCTGGATTATTTCAGTAGCTTTCCTCCCTCTACTCTCCACCCACCAATTCATCTTCCAAAGTACTGCAGGATTAGTCTGCCTTGTGTATATGTTTGGTCCTGCCACTCTTTTGCTCAAAAATCCTTAGCAACTGCCTGTGACCTATGGATTAGACAGTCAGCTAGCATCTATTAAGTGCCAACTATGTGCCAGGCAGTATGCTAAACATTAAGAATATAAAGAACAGCCAAAAATCAACAGCATCACTGTTCTCAAGAAGATTATATTCTAATAGAGGAGGCAGTATACAAACAAGATATATGCTGGAGATATTGGGACCAAAGTTCAAACTCTTTGCCTGGTACCAGCCAAACTAGATTATATTCCTTATCCCCCAAGCATAATCCATTTTTTCCATACATATGTGCCTTTGCTAGGCTATTCACTATACCTGAAACATTCATTCTTTTATTCATCTGCTGAATCCTTTAATGTTCAACTCCAATACTGCCTTTTCCTTTTCTAATATTCCCAAGTCAATACTGTGCCTCCTGCTCACAAAGCATTTAATCTCCAATTTATTTATCATGTATTATTTTATATATAACTTGAGTTTCAAAGTCCACTTACATAACAATTTCCTTATTGGTGGAGATTCTTCAACATTTTATTTATGCATGAGAGGTAGTATGAGTCAGAGTCAAAACTTGAACCCAAGTCTGGTAAAAACTTGAAGAGAGAAACATTGGTCTTATGGCTTCCTGCTTTGAGAGAAAATACTGGTAGTTCAAGACTCCCTTCAGGTCCCTGAAGGGAGAGAAAGACCCTGGGAAAAAGTGCCAGCCTGGCACTTCAGTCATGTCCCTATCCCCAGTTTACTACATTGGACATTTCAGGAAATTTCACCTTTAGCAAATTTCTCCATCTGCCAATCTATCTTGGTTGAGCAGAGATGTCTTGCTTCCAGTGAGAGCATTCATTCATTCTGTGTATAGTCTGATATATATTCTCATATGTATACTTTCTATGATTTTGGTTTGCTATCAGTTTGGATAATTGGGCCTATTTGCTATTCGCTATGTGTACTACTTGTAGAAATGGCTTTTAGTGAGAAGAGAGACAAATCTTAGATATACAGCTTAAGGGCACTCTTTCCCAGTTAAGAGATAGTGAAGAGAAGTTCACTTTGTATCTAAAAAAATTATTCTCCCAAGACTAACAATATTTAGGGAATTGGATAAATATAATTCTAGGCTGGTGTGTCATCTCTCTGAGGAGAGAAGAGAAGCCAGCCTTTGGCTCCAATCTACTGTTCCTCTCTTGGCAGTAAATAGGGTCTGCCTTAGAAAAGGGTAGAGATTTCTCTAGAGATATCTATTCATGCCTCCTTCAGACCACATCTAGACAGATGCATATGGACACACATAGCCTGGGCACAACAGAGCACATACCACCCTACACATATAATCATGATCAATGCATTTGTCATATCCCCCTTCTAGAATTCAACCTCCATTAAGGTAGAAAACATCTCTTCACTAATCTTTCTTCTTTCTTCAGTACCTAGAATAGTGCTTTTGCCTCAGCAGATATTTTTCTTAATTATGAATAGAATAGAGTAGGATGGCATGGGATAGGATAGGATAGGATAGGATAGGATAGGATAGGATAGGATAGGATAGGATAGGTTAGGATAGGATAGGTTAGGATAGAAAATATACACAAGAATAGATGTGAAAATGGATGTGGGATCGTTTTTCTAGGGTTTTTCAATTTAGTTATGTTTTAACCTAACCTATTAAAAATAAGTTGTTCCTTCAGAGAGGGATCTTGCAATATCAATTTATAAATTAAAAAAAGAGAAAAGAGGATATAATACCATAAAAATCCACCAAAATGTTCTTTCCTGGTCCCTCACTCAGGTTAAGGAAAACATCATTGCCCAATGGATATGAAAAATCTTCATTTCTGCTTTGACACTAAATGAAGTATATTATTTTGAGCTACACATGGGAAAAGCAAACCTCCAGGATAGAGTAACCACATAATTAAAATCAGGGCTGGTGAAACTCAACAAATCTATGATGTGCTTAATACAGGAATGTGAGTCTTGAACAAAACAGATATTACAGGTTCATAAAGAGACAGATTCCATATATATAGACTAAAGGAGATTTTTGATAAGAAGAAAATGAAGTAAGGTACATTTTTTAAAAACTGCCAATCCATATTCATGAACAGGGTTTTATCTACAGGCTCAAAAGTATCAATGACAACCATGACAAATATTGATTAATTGGCTACTATATGCAAGGTATTGCCAGAACCTACTTGAGGTCTTTGCTGATTCCTTCAATTGTTAGTACCTTGACCCACCCCTACCTGGAAACAGCTTTGAATTTGTTAAATATGTAGTTTGGATTTCTTATCTGTATATTTTCCCTTCCTCCTCTCCCAGAATACAAGCTCCTAGAGGCAAGGAATGTTTGTTCTTGACTTAGTTTCCTGGGGGATTAGCACAGTGCCTGGCAAATTAAAGTTAATTAAATTGAATGGAAGTTACTTTCTAAGAAGATACATCAGATTTTTAAAGATCAAAAATGACTTATGGTAAGTGACTCTGGGTAGCATTACAGTGTTTCCTTGAGCCAGCTGTTTCTTATTCATTGCTGCAAATTCCTTATCAGTCTAACTATTACATTTCTGATGCCCAGGGCTAATACCTCAAGTGGAGAATCAAATTGTATTTTCTCGTAATTTTTGACAATTTCTTTTCATAGTGAGGCCTTAGTGGGCACATTATGAATATGTAAGTGTGACACTTTGTATGGGTATTTAGTCTCTTTTAAGCCAAGAACAAGAGATAAGAGTCTAACCTTATCAGTTCATTCATTCCACCAAAGTTCTTCATACATGTAGGCCTTTGAGTGAAAAAGAAAGTTCAGTAGAATTATCATGTACTATATAGTTTAGGACTAAAAATATCAGGACATATAGTAGGCCTGTTACTTTGAGAGTGTTCAATGAGCACAAATGAACATCAATAAATTATTTAAACAAAAACTGGCAAGTAAATAAAGAGTTACTACACTCACTGTTCCATTATTAACCATAGATGGAATGGAAACATGTGAAGATGTCAAAGGACCCTAAAGATAATGATAAATTGGTTACCATTTACTTGGTGCCCAAGAAATATGGGGCAACATTTGAAAGCTGACAAGTCTATGTAAGCAAAAGAAGCCCAATTAAAAGGAAAAAAAAAGAAGTATGAAGGAGAACCATGTTTTGAGGAAAGTTTAAAGACTGTGACTCACAGCTGATATAGTAACAGAGGCTGAGTGTTAACCAAAAGTGTGCAAATCTGAGTCAGCATGAAAGAAACCTAGCTGAAGAGTTTTCTCTAAAAGAGCAGCTTCTCACAGTTCTGTATTCCTCAGCAACTGTTTCCTGGCTCTAGCTTCTCCTATTTGTGCTTCAGAGGATTCTAATGAAAGTATAAAAAAGGTCAGAAAGTATAAAAAAAAGACAGAATAGAACCTCTATATAAACCTAAGGATTTTACTGGGAGGAAGGCAGGAAAGCTGAGCTCTAATTTAGGCTGTGCTACCAACTACCTTATGACTTTGGACAATTCACTTCGCATTTCTGGACCTCAATCCCCTAAGCTGCACAATGAGTCAATTAAACAAAATAATCTCCAATGCCTCTTCACTAACATTTTGTGTTTCTTTTATAGCTTTGTCCATATTGACCAACCTAGATCATATTCTTTACTGTGTGTAGTAAAGAACATTGCTGAGGATATGCTGTATATAAAGTCTCTTTCCTCAAGAAGTGTGCAATATAAAGGGGAAGATGGTTTTGACCAACTTTATAGTTTGTGAAAGGGAACAGTGTGAGATGGAACTGAGATATTGAACCTAGGTGACCCAGAAGAAAGAGGGAGAGGTAGAATCATATAACCATAAACTGAGAGATGGAAAATACCTTAGCTATCATCTAGTTCCACCTCCTAATTTTCAAAAAAGAAAACTCAATGAAGTTAATTTGTTTATTTAAAGTCACATAAGTAATCATAAAGCCAGAATTCAAACCCAGTCCTTTAATTCAATATCCCATTAGAATCATGCCTATGTTTAGAAAATACAATCCAAATATCCCTTCCTCCATGGAGATTTCTCTGATTCTTAAGTGAACAAGGATTTCTCAAAGTATTTTGTACCTTTTCTATCTCAAAATTATGTGTGTTTCATATTTCATGTTCTTATTGTGAACAGTATGGAGATTTCCAAGTAATACTGGTTAGATATTAACTTGGAATGACAAAGGCATAGATGGCACTTTTGTTAACTCTACATGACACAAAATTCTGCATTAAGGGTCAGTCAGGATCCAAAAATATCTCAATAGGTTAGAATATTGAACTATGAAATTTAATTATGATGAAGTTTAATTAGAATAATGAATTTTAATTATGATAAATGCAAACTCTTACATTGGAAATAAAATATTTTTTTTGTTGTACAAGATGAGAAAGGCAGAACTAGTTAGACATTTCTGTGAGGAAAAAAATATGAAAGCTTGAATTGACTATAAGGCCAATATAAATAGAATGTGATATAGCAGGCAAAAAAAGCCAATGCAAACTTAGGTTGAGATGAAAATGTCCAAAACTAGGGAGGTGATAACTTAAATACTAAACTCAAATTGATCTTCACCTCATGAGTAAGGATGTTCACTCCAACGATGCAAATTGCAGTCCTTCCGTTCCTGCCTAGCTTATGCAACATGTTCTCCCACAAGCCCAGGATTAGGGGTCCACTGAACATTATGGATACATCCCGAATTTTTCTGGCAATTGAGAGGATGAAAATGGAGGGCCTATCTAGGCTGACCACTAGTTAGTTGTAGATTTCAACATGTCACCAGTTTATCTTTCTTGAATGTACATTTCCACAAAGATAGAGTCATAAGAATTTTTGAAAAAGCCTTAATTTGGTTACATAATTAAAATTTAAAATCAAGGTAAAGCACAACATAATTCTGAATTAAAATGTATATGAATATGAAAATACAGATGAGACATCTCCATTTCAGTAACTTATCACTTAGAGTTGGGACAGCTAGATGACTCTGTGGATAGAGCACCAGGCCTAGAGTCAGGAAGACATAAGTTCAAATCTGGACCTAGACACTTACTAGCTATGTGACCCTGGACAAATCACCCAGATTTGGGGAACCTGCAGCCTCAAGGCCACATGTGGCCCTCCAGGTCCTCAAGTGCAACCCTCTGACCAAATCAAAATTCACATTACAAATCCCCTTAATAAAAGGATTTGTCCTGCAAAACTTGGACTCAGTCAAAAGACCACACACAAGGACCTATCAGGCCACATATGGCCTGAAGGCCACAGGTTCCCTACCCCCGAAACCCCATTTACTTTGCTTATGAAGAGTCAGACACTGAAATGACTGAACAACAGCAATGCTTATTTGTTACAAAAGAGGTTTTTTTTTTCCTCTCTTTGGAAAGGGGAGAAGTGATAGTCATGTAAAAAGAAAAAAAAATGATAACATTAGTGAAGACTTTAAAAAAATGCACAGAAAACAGAAAGAAGTTCAAAAGGAAACATAAGTAGGACAGCTTTGAATTAATGTATGGCATTTATTATGTACTGCTAAAAAAAGCTATGTATAATAGAGATTCACAGGTTAAATACTCATTTTTTTCTTTTTTTCCATAGTAATGTTCATATTTGTTGTTGTTTTTCAAGTCCAGAAAACAAAGACAAACTGGTCTTGGAATCAAAAGGCCTGGGTTTGAGTCTCACCTATGACCCTGACTAAGTAGGTGTCCCTGGGCAATTCAGTGGGGCTAATGATATTTTGCAGTATCTACATCCCAGGACTGTTGTGAGGAAAGCCTTTGAAAACTTCAAGACACTATGAAAAGTTGAGCTGTTATTATTAGCATCCTAAAACTCTAAGAGAGTAATAGAAAATGAGATAAATCAAAGAAACAAAAAGCCAGCAAACAAACAATCAAAAGTCCCTTTTATTTGAGGTGTGCAGGTTAAATGTTGGGTAAGAAAAGAAATCAGTCACCTGTTTTATTCTATTCCATTTAAATGGTTTCATGTGAGTCATGCTTTCCTGCTTTTATATTTTGCGGCATGAAAGTAACAGCTGTAAGACCCACTAAAGATGTCTATAAAACAGCTAACAAAGCTTCAACTGAGAATGTTGGAGAAAATTGCCCAATGTAACTTATCACATTATGGAAATGGGGAGTCATATTTTTGCGTACTTTTAACGTTTTATTGTTTGTGCAAAGTGAGATATAGGAATATCACTAGGTTTGTCAAAGAGCACCAAGGATGGCCCAGCATCACAGATGAAAGGCAAAGCAGTAGAAACACGATGATACATGAAAAGACAGTTCCAGTGTCTTTGATACTATGTCCCAGATGAGAATTTATTCCAACAGCCATGAAAGAGGCTGTAGAGCACTTAGAGCTTGGTCAGACATCAAAGACACCAAGGTCATCCACTGCAACCTGGCCATAGCCAGTCATCTTGACTTTTGTCCTACCCCTGGACTTCGACAACTCTGGGGGAGAGAGTAAGGCTGATGACTTTGTGTAGCTCTGTCTCACTTAAAACCAATTCTCACACAAGTCAAGATATCACCCATCATCCACTATTTGACTATTTTACTGCAACATCATGATGTCATTGGTGTTCTTCAAAACCAAAGGATGAATCATAACAGCAACTATGCCCCTTCATCTTAGAATAGCCTTTGATTCAGAGTAGGACAGCTTTCCTCCTCAAAGCCCACCTGAAGACCCATCCCTTCCAGGACATCTTTTCAGAAATAATCAGCATTATTCAGGAGATGTGTCTCTGTTCCCAGTTCAGCACAACCCCACCCACTGTACACTGTCATGTACAGAGAGGTTCTATAGAAATGGTGGAGAGTAATGTTCAATCTCCTATTGCCGATATCCTAAAAGAAAAGGAAGAGAAGGCTGTCAACAATATTATATTACGGATCAGATACTACATTTTTGTAGGGATGCTGACAAACTTGTCAACAAAAGGGAGAGGATACTCAGAGCTATACCATATACAGTTAAGTTGAAGGAAGCAGGGGTGTTTATCTTGGAGGAGAAAAGACTTACGGGGAGCATGATAGACTTCAGATATCTTCAGGGAAGTCATGTAGAACCATGAAATGGATAGAGGACTACATTTGATGTGAAAGACCCCAGGCATGAATCTTGGCTCTTTTACTTATCAGCTGCATGAACTAGTCTATCAGTGGACTAAAACATGTGGCCAACACATGCCCTGTAACACTCCCAAGTGCTGCCGTATCATATTAAAATGTTAATTGGGGAAATAATTGACAAAAATAAATAAAAATGCAATAAAATACAGATGATGCTAACATGTGGTTTTCTAAGTCAATGTACTTCCTTCAGGGATCCTTATGTATGGTTTAGTGGCCCTCATTTCTATTTGAGTTTGACACCACTGGAGTAAAAGTTCCTTTTAGTTCTGTGATCCAGAATAAATGACTAAATCAAAAATCACCAATTAAATGGTTGCTGTTATTCAGTTGTTTTTCAATTGTGTCCCACTCTTTATGATCCCATTTGGGGTTTTCTTGCCAAAGATATTGGAGTAGTTTGGCATTTTCTTCTCCAGTTCATTTTACAGGTGAAGAAACTGAGGCAAACAGGGTTACGTGACTTGCCCAGGGTCACACAGTTAGTAAGCAAGTCTAAATTTGAACTTAGGAAGATGTGTCTTCCTGACTTCAGGCCCAATACTCTATCCAGTGTACCATCTAGCTGTCCTAATTAAAGGCTTGCTATATGCCAAACTACTATTTGAGGATACAAATAAAAAAGCTAAGACAGTTCCTGTCCTCCAAGTACTTACATTTAATGAACAAAACAACTTACACAGGGGAGTTGGGCCAGAGAAGAGAAATTTGGTTTGAAAGAAATTCACTATTCTGCTATTATTTTATCATATTTAATATTTTGTGGACTATTGTTTGGGTAGATGGAATGACTTTTTGTAATTGAATGAAGACATAAGGATATAAGCTAATTGTCTATACACTCAGCAAAAGTAGCTTCAGGCCACTCTAATAGCAGGTCCGATGAGAGGTGGCATGGTTTTCATTTCTTTCTGTTAGGTCTTTATCTTATGAAAGCTTTTTCATTCCGTATAGATGGGAGACTATAGAAATTTGATTTTGTTATCTATTAAAACATTTTCTAATTAAATTTTTATGGATCAATATTATTTCTGAATTCTTCTGTTTGATGCTTTAGTTCTCATATAGAGCCAAATGCCTGTGATGAATTCTTATTGTTATTTAGGGGATATGCATACTATAGCACTGACGTCTGTTGTCTCTTAGTTTGTAAAGGATGATATGCTTCTGATGTTTAATTCAAACCACTTGCTGTTGTTCAGTCGTTTCAGTCACGTCCAATTCTTTGTGACCCCATTTAGGGTCTTCTTATCAAAGACGCTATGGTGGTTTGCCATTTCCTTCTCCAGCTCACTTTTACAGATGAGGAAACTGAGGCAAACAGGATTAAGTGACTTGCTCAGGGTCACACAGCTACTAAGCGTCTGAGGCTGGATTTGAACTGAGATCTTTCTGACTCCAGATCCATCACTTTATCCACTATGTCACCTAGTTGCCCCCCCGTCACCTGATTTTGTTGGGGTTTAGACAGAAATAGTTTTAAGACAAGTTACTATCTTATTTTTTTAATATTCAATGCTCTGTGAACTATTAAATCTACAAACAAAATAACTTGAATAAAAAGTATTAGGTTATAAGCCCACCTTCTGAAGATTCTCTGAAAGAATTTTTGCTTGAACTTCTATTAATAGATGAAACAATAAGTATTATCTGTACCTCTTCCTGTTCTTACACAGTTTTGATTTCCTCAGCTAGGCATCTATATTTTGAAAGCTTTTTTAATTATTATTGTTTTCTCATTCCTCTCTTTTTTAAATGAAGTTCAGATGGAAACAGTACCACAGTCCTAGGAAAAAATGTCTCTCGTTCATTATTCTTTTACATATAATGTTTTACAGATTATAACAGTGGTAGATAAAATAACTGTTTTTTTCATAGTTAAATATCATAGTTTAATAAAAGTATTAAAATGTAAGCTCTGTGTCTATAGGATCATGGCAAGCATCCTTCTTATACTTCAAATACCATGTAAGGCAACAGATAATGTATATCTCTCCCTCTTCCCTATGTGATTTTGAATTCTTCTACTAGGTCTCTATATTTTTGAATATATATGTATATGTGTGTGTGTGTGTAATTATATATGTATACATGTGTATATATATATATATATATATATATATATATATTATATATATATACACACATATGGAGAGAGAGATTGTCAGAAAGAGAGACAAAGAGAAAGAGACAGGGAGATAGAGAGACAGAGAGAGAGAGACAGAGAAAGAGAGCAATTATTTGTGTTTGGTATGGTGACATGTATGACAAACATTGTTCTGAAGGTTTTTTTATAGAATATTATTATGTCCAGGAGATTGTGGGTAACAATTAATTCTGTGATAAGGATCTGACTCATTATACTTTACTGGTCAAATTCTCCAGATATTTTGAGGTCTGTATTTGTAGAATAGGGATTTGGCAACTGTCAGTCCATGGAGGTTAGTGAACTTCTGATGTATAATTCTATCAAACAGGTCATCAACTAGGTATTTGGCAAGTGTTAATTTTTTTATAGCCTACAATGATGTATTGCACAATTTCTATCATTTTCTTCCATTTTCTACACTGATTACAAAATTTGGCTCTTTTGAGGATATTTCTTCTGTAGTTTCTGGTGGAAATAACATGGTATTGGATTGTAATAATAAACACCTCCATTTCCAGAAACAAATGTGCACGAGTATGAGTCAGTGCTTGACACTTCTTTGTTGACATACTGGTGGCTGAGTGCATGCAGATGTCACCAATGGTCTAATCTTGGATCCTAACCATTTCACATTTCCATCTGAAGGTAGATCACTTTCATTTACATTTGAAAAATTTAATAGCTCCTACCTGTTGTTAGCCTTTACTATTGTTCAGTGAAATTATGTCTGCTTGTCGCCAAAAAAAATTTATGTAGGCCTTTGAAATGTTTATTATGCAATCTAAAAATGTCTATCAATCCTTTTAGGAAAGGAAATGATAATCTTTCTATATTTGCCTTAAAGTAATGCGTCCTGTTAATTAATATCATAAAGATTTCTGTTAACGAGACTTTTAAAATCTGTTAGGGTCCATTTTAGAGTTCTGAAAGTATACATTAAGGTTCTTATTAGATAGATATTAATTGCTTTAAACGTGTTTTTCCCATTCAATTTTCGATTAGTAAGTTTCAATACTTTTATGCTTCATATATTTTGCCTGGAGAAGACCAAAGTACTTATAAGTATCACCTACAGGGTTTGGTCTACTATACCCTCTAGGGTGAAACCTGAAGCCTTCAGTCTTTTGTTTAATATATGCTGAGAATTTTACACTTATCTGGTTCAAATACCATTTTGATATCATTGGGAAAAGATGAGATGAAGTAACTGTTTAACATGCTTTTTTATAGGATCCTTATACTTTAAGGCCTTTCATGTAGATTAGGTGAATTTAGAAAAGCCATACTTAGTTCTATTTAGCATCAATGGTAATGATTTTTAAATTAAGCAGAACTTTAATCAGTTTAAATTGTCTCCAAAAATATTATGTTTTGTGTCATTTGTTCTTGACATTACTATGTTGATAGAGTGTTTTTGATAGAGAACAGTGTTCCATGTGGATGTTAAATAATCTAGGAAGAATAAAATACTAGATTAGTATTAACCATAAACAAATTATCCTTATATAAAATGCATGTTTAAATAATATTGCTGTTAGTGTTATTATTGATAGTAGTAATAGTAGTAGTAGTAGTAGTAGCAGTAGCAGCAATAGCAGCAGTATCCACAAGGACTTATGCTAGTCACTGGAGAAAATACAAAGATAAGATAAGCCTTAATCCTTGCCTCATAAAACTTATAATCAAACAAGGAAGATAAGAAATAAACGTAAATCAATCTAAATATAAAGCAAATTCGAATATAAGTTCAAAGGAGAGATATAAATAAAGTATTCATTAAATGAGATTTACTTATGGGGCCATCAAACAATACTTCTTGGTGGTGATGTTACCTGACATATCAAAAACTGATAATGAATAATATCAATAACCAATTTCTTGTTCTTATTCTCTTTGGAAAATACATACTCATATTTTCTCCGTGAGCCTCCTTTCCATCACATTTATTAAACTCCACCTTTTTTCAAAAAAGATATTTTATTTTAAACTTAAAAAAACCTCTTTTTTATAAACTATACAAAAGGCCCAAAGCATTTTCAAGATGTTGAAAATATTTGACAGCTGAATATTTGATGGATGTGAAGGTAGGGGCTAAAACACAAAACTCATCATTAATAAAGGACGTACGCAGGAAGGAACCTCTAGTAGCCCATCCTGGTGGAATGATAAATGTGAAAAATTAATTTAGGAAATAGCAATGTTGGGCCATTTTTAACCTCAAACCAAGGACAAACTCAACTATTATATCCATTTGACAAGGAGAGATGAGGAAAATTTTGGAGTTTCCTACATCATTCTGCATTCTGAAAGTATATCTGTAGTATAGAATAATAATGTGTTCAGAACAGTGCTTTAGGATGACCACGTGGGTAGTAGCATGAAGGATAGATGGGAGTAGGGAGAAACTGATGGCAGGAATTAAATAGCTGTTATAGAAAAGTATCAGCAGTTGAACTCACCATATCTGTACCTTACTGCTCCACACTTCTCCTAGATCTATTAAGTTGGTGTTTATTTCCTGGAGGCAGTAGAATATAAAAGATAGCCATATAGAAAAATAAATCACAAAATGTATTTATCTGGTGGAGGGAGGGGAAGAAAGATTTATTTCATTTATAATTGATTATTATACTGCTTCACAAAGAGCCTTGCAGGGGGTGGGAGAGATACACAGCAATTCTTGACTTCTAATTGTTTTCCCTCTCAAGCAAAAATGTTTACATTGATGAACATAGTAAAAAAAAAAATTCCCCTCTCTGATAACTTGCAAATATTTTTTAAATTAAATTGATAATTCAACAGAAAAATTCATGGGTCTGTGCCCTCCCGAACTTACCATTTGAATTTACTTTTCCAGAAGTCAGCATATTTGGGAGAAATGCAAGTTGGGAGTAGCCTCGGTGACACAGAAAAACACAACCCAGATGTTAAGAGACATATTTCAAAAATATGCATGTTTTATGTCCTATATGTAAGTAGGCATGTTGTCTCTGTAGCATACTCCCAGGTGATATTCTGTATATTGTCATATCTACTACATGTACTGTTAATGTGTATTTATTTACTTTAGTTTCCATGGCATATGGATTGGTTAACTGGGATATCAGGAAAATCATCCTTGTTGTTTTAAAAGCTGATGCTTTTTCTTTTTTAAACATACTGCTTGGTTATAGGTTTTAGATTTGCCCCAGTTGATCCTTGCAAGGGTCTTAAAACAGTTTTGACTCAGAGGAGGAATGTAACTCAAGTCCCAACACCCATTCATTGGTACAGTACTCTTTTTTTGGTGGAGATCAATGCTGTGTACCTGCATGAGAAACACTTTGGAGTTGGTGAGAAGGGAGAGAAGAAATGGTCTCTCTTCACTGTCACTGGGCTCCTGAGTGTTTGTAGGCTTTGAAGTAACTCCAGGTTCTTCTGGCTTCCAGGAGAGAGAGAGAGAGAGAGAGAGAGAGAGAGAGAGAGAGAGAGAGAGAGAGAGAGAGAGAACGAGAGTGAGAGAGAAGGAGAAGAAGAAGGAGGAGGAGGAGGAGAGCAAAGAGATACACAAAGAAGGACAGAGAGAGAGAGAGAGAGAGAGAGAGAGAGAGAGAGAGAGAGAGTGAGAGAGAAGGAGAAGAAGAAGGAGGAGGAGGAGGAGAGCAAAGAGATACACAAAGAAGGACAGAGAGAGAGAGAGAGAGAGAGAGAGAGAGGGGAGAGGGGGGGGGAGAGAGAGAGAGAGAGAGAGAGAGAGAGAAAGAGAGTGAGAGAGAAGGAGAAGAAGAAGGAGGAGGAGGAGGAGAGCAAAGAGATACACAAAGAAGGACAGAGAGAGAGAGAGAGAGAGAGAGAGAGAGTTTCTGTGACTACCAGCTATTATAAATAGTACATAATTCTGGGGCAAGAAGTGAACACCTATATCCCTGTCCCTTTTCCACAAACTATGGATGCATATATGCACGTGCTCAGTCTTCTCAACAGATCTCCCTAAGAATATGAGATTGGAACGTAGATGGCCAGAAGGACGAGTAAGCAATGGTTGTTGGAGGCCAATGTCTCTGTACAGAAGAACTTGATCTGTTTTTGTTTTTACTTTATTCTATGAACAATAAATGATGTGAGTGCAATATGGAAAGTTTAGTTCTAGGAATGCAGTGAGCAGATTACTTGGAGAGTGGTACTTAAATAACTAGGGACTCATGAGCTAGGCACAGGCAAAAGATTTCATATTTTAGTATTTTACAAATATTACACTTCCTCCCCTACAGCAGAAGTTCTTAACTCTTTACTCATTTTGGACCCCTTTTGCAATCTGATAAAACCCATAGACTATTTCTCAGAACACTGTTTTTAAATGCATAGAAGTGATTTCCGCATTATCTATGCCCATACTGTATTATTCTTTTCTACTGTTTTCTTTACCCACGTAAGTGTCACAGGAACTTATGGGCAAATGTCTCCAAAAAATGTCATTTACAAGAGTGAAAATGGTGATGCATAGGCTATGGGATATATGTCATACACCGGAGAATTTCAAGAATATTGCTCATGTGTCACATACATCTAGCTAACACTATCATGTATAGCTCAAATCAGAGAAATATTTAACAAAAATAATAAAATATAATAAAACAATAATACTATATTTTAAAGCTGGGTCAATATGTGACCCTCAGGGATTCTCCTCTATGGCCCCATTTCTGTTTGAGTTTGACATCATTGGCATACACTACACACAAGAGAAGGGAAAAAAAAAAAAGCTTGGCAAGTAGATGAGTCAAAGCAACCCTGCTGCCCATATAAAATTATTACTCTTTTGGGAGAAGAAAAACCTGTTGGTTGGCTCACCCTCACTGCCTGTTTGTAAAGCATACTCAATTATTCATCTTATTCACCTGACTGACCACTTAAAAATGATGTAGTCAGTGCCTGGGTAATAATTTCATTTCTAAGTGTTCTGCCTGGTTATTTTTCTGTGCGTGCACATTATTAATTAATGGCCCTAGAGAAGTGCATAAATTGAGGCACTCAGTAGCAAGGGTGCGTGACTGTATTACCCAAGAAAGGCTCTATCACCAGGCACTGAGGAGGCCCAGAAAGAAGTTTCATTTTGTTTTGTTTTCAGTTTAATTTCTTTTAATTGAATCAGAATAGGTGAAATAAATGCATTTGAATAAACCTCACAGAAGCCCACAATACAATAGGATACAAAGAGTGGGTATCAGCAGGGTCTTATTTAACATATCTATATCCACATTTCTGAGGTTTTATGCCACTAAGGGAGAATCAATAGTAAAGCACTTTGGGCCTTTGAAAAATATTGCCAAAGCTTCTCTGTGCATTAGTGTCTTATTAAATTGGGACACGGTATCATGGACTGGCTGTGTTTAAAACCTAAGGCCATAATAAAAAAAAAATAAAATTTTCCTGGTATCATCTCACTTTGTTGATTTAGCTTCTTCACACACCTCCCAGTTTGAGATAATAAAGCTTGGAGTAGGACCATGGACAGAGAGCATGCCAAGTTAAAAGAAAAAGAAAAAAAAAAGCCCTAAGCTGACATAGCCCTGGGTTCTATTGACAAACCCCACACTATTTTTCCATGTGATCCGAGTAAGTCGAAACTTTTCTGTGCCCTAGCTACAAAACAGAAATCAGAACAACCTAGCTGGTTGCCTGCTTCTCTGAACCAGGAATTATGTACAGAGGTGAAAGAAAATTTTTGGTTCCTTGAGAGAAAAATCTAAAGCCCTCAGTCATAATCACTGCTTAGGCATCAGCTGGAGACAAATCCAAACAGCCAAGCGGATTGAATGGAAATGAAGTGATTACTTTTAGGGAGCTAGAGTTCTCTTTGCCTATGTTTTTTTCCTCCTCTTAACCCTCTGGGTACATGAAACTTTTCTGGGTAATAGCAGTAGCTACTGTGCATTCATTCACTCCTAGTCAGAAAGAGCCATGAAGGAGCTGGGAGAGTAGCAGAGTACAGCCACCAAGACAGGGGCTGCAGGTACAACCTGAAGTGAATCCAAGCTGGCTTTTCCTAAGGCATGGAAGAGGTTGGCACCTGGCCACTTCTGGTAACCAAGCAATGGCCCCATCTGTCATGAAATGTTTGTATGACTTCTGACTCAGACATTGACAGAAGTAGGGGTGGGATGGAGAAAAGTTTTGATAATGACAGTAATTTATGTTTACTCATCCCACCCCAGCTGATTTGATCGGGAGTAAGGGGGAATGTATTGGATCAGAGGAAGGAAGAGAAATGGTGAGGGAGAACAGAGACAAAACTAAGAATTCTAATGTCACAAGACAAATTGTTAAGGTAAAGAGAGAAGGGGTGGTTGAGTTGTAAACCCAGTAAACTACCCCGGGTTGATATAGATTGGCTGGACAATTCCAAGGAAAAAAAGCAGGGTAGGGTCAAGGTGGTGGGATTAAAGAAGAGCAGGACCCCTGCAGGGTGCCATACAAAGCAAGGAGATGGTCCATATCCATTGGAATGATGGTGCATTAGGACAAAGCCCCAATTGCCCCCACCCTAGTTGCTGCTCTGAGGATGTCCTAGATCTGTTCTTCTTTAATTCTACCACCATGACCCTATTCTGCTCTCTCCCTTGGAGTTGTCTAGCCAAACTACTCCCAACCAGGGCAATCTGTTGGATTTACACCCAAGTTACCCCTAAACCCCTTACCTCAGCATTTTGTCCTTTGAAGGTCCTTTTTGCTGTTTTTATAAGAGCTGGAAAAACCATGAGCTTACTCTAGCTAACCAATTATGGCCAGAGATCTTCTTTGTCCCTTACAGGCAACAAACTATATGTAACTGATAGTATTAGTCATAATTATAAGTGAGCAAAAGAGGATCAATACCAAGAGCTACAGATGGGGAAAAGGAACATCCTAACTCAACAGATTTAGCCAATATTTGTAATGTGTTTAGTACAGTGCCTGGTATATACTAGGTTTTAAATAAAGGCTTATTTACATCTTACCCTCCACACTTCTTTCTTTCCTTTTTTCCTTCTTTTCTTCCTTCTTTCTTCCCTCTACCTGTAGCAATTCTCTTTTCCAGGGTCCTTGGCTCAGTGTTATTGTTATTTTTTATAGTCTGATAATTATATTTCAATATAACTGGTTCCCTTTGCAATGTTTTACATTTTTCTTTTTTTTTAACTAAAATAAAAATTTTGACAAGAATTGGCTTCACCAGACTGCCAAAGCATTCTATGACAAAAAAAAAAAATAGAAACCCCTGCTCTACTCAAAACAACAAATGTCACATCTTGATGGCAGTTACTCTGGACAAAAATATCTTTGGTATTTACTGAAAACTCTGTAACACCAAAGACCTTTATAATCAAGAGTTATCCAGCTCTCAGAAGACTTCCTGTGCAGGTAGGATGGAAGTGTCCGACTGACTTAAAGTAGCACCTGGCTCTTTATTTGGCTTCCATTTCCATGCAAGTACCTGGAGACACACACACATGCACACACACACACACACACCCTTCCCCCATTATTTCAACCAGTTGGAGATATCATCTGGATCCATCAGTGCTGCTATATTGGACTGTAAACTGATATGGAGATGGAGGGGGGAGGTCACTGATGGACTTACTTGAAAATGAGAGTGTGATACTGGTGAAAAAACCAATCTCAGGACAAAACCTAAAGAACCTAAAAGTATAGTAGTACATTCACAGGTGGTGACTTCCAACCAGGAGCTATTGTTGTCATGGCAAGCTAAAATACCTATGTTTACATGCTAGGTCAATTTTCATTTCTACCAGACATCTGGGATTCATTTACACTTATAAATGTTTTGTTTACCTATAATTTAGAATGTGGCATTTAAATACATACATATACATACACATATAATATATACATATATGTCGATTAGACTATGAATTATCTCATTAGGTTATGAGCTCTTTGTTATTCCACTAGATTCTGAACTCCTTGAGGGCAGAAACTATCTTTTGCCTGTTTTTGTACTCCCAGTGTTTAGCACAAAGCCTGGCATGTAGTAGCTGTTAATAAATGCTTTTGACTGACACATTATTTACACAGATGACATAGAGGACCTGGATATTACAGGGTACATTATTAAACATGAAATATTTTTAAACTTCCAGCTCTCTTGGCAGCTTTTAAAATTATATAATTAATTTTTTGTAGAATCATAATAGTTATGATTTATGAAAACATATGGTTTTGTCTATATTAACACATATTATGTATTCATTATGTTCTGCTTGGTGCTAGGTGCTGTCTTGTATAGAAAAACAGAAGATATGAACTATGATCCTTGTCTTCAAGAGCATAAAACCTATTAGAGTGAAATAAGACCAAAAAAAGAAGGGAAGAGAGGAGCAGATTTGACAGTCTCTGAGGCTTCTTCCAGTTCTAAATTCTATACTAGCTTTTCTTTCTTATATTGTACACTGCTTGGTCATACATGCGCGCTTTCTCTCCTGCCATATCCCAGTCTGTGGGAAGCTACTTTGTTACCACAAAAAAAAAAAAAAACCTAAACCAGGACACATTCAGCATCAACTCACATTCACTGGTAATCTAAAGAAGGGACTATTTAAAATCCTTGATAGTCTAAATAAGGGACTATTTTATTTAAACTCCTTAACATACAGGTTTCATAATAATTACAATGGATGTTTAGGTGCTATTTTAAAATTTCCTAAATACTTTGTTATAGTATGTCCTTTTAGATAACTGTATTGCGTAAAGTTATATTGCATTGCTTAGAGCACTGTACCTGGAGTCAGGAAGACCTAAATTCAAATCCTCAAATTCTACCTCAAGCACATACTAGCTGTGTGACCCTGGGCAAGTTAATCTCTCAGTTTGTTTCCTCTTCTCTAAAATGGGGATAATAATAACTGCTTCTCAGTGTTATTGTAGAAATCAAATAATATAAAGTGTTTTGCAAACCTTAAAACACTATATAGATATGCTTTTATCATCATCATCATCATCATCATATTACATAGGAGCCCTATAAATGAGGTAGTGTTAGAAACTGAGGCTCAGAAAAATAGTGATTTGCCAAGAACCACATAACTTTTAAGTGCCAGAGCTGCAGTAGTTCACTCCTAGAATTTGATCCGTTATGCCATACAGTTTCTAATCATGTTGTCTCTCTCAAAATACAGTTCATGCAGCAAGTTAGCCTACAATTACTCTCCTCATGCCAATTTTTGAAGTAAATCATGCAACAATAATCTCAATAGGTCAATGACTAGGATAATAGAGAAATGTTGCTATATATGTGGCCTTTCACTTTCTACTTAGAAAGGGGGAGGGAAGAAGTGAATGGTATTCTAGAAATGCATATATGAGCTAATGTGAAGATGAAAATTAAGTATAACTCCTTTGATAATCCAAAGTATGTTTCACATTGGCTTCCCAAATCTTTATTTATTAAGTTCCATGCCCTGAAGAAAATGTATTCATTTAGGTTATTTCAATGTCTCTCATCTTTCAGCAGCAGAACAGACTGTACTGCAGAGTTGTTATGGTCATTACTTAATGGAATACAAGCCAGGTTAGGCTCAAGGGCTAATAAAAGCCATAGTTTTTTTTTTTAACCATTCATTTAACCATTATTATTTCTTGGTTAGGTGTAGGAGCTCTGTCTCTAGAGAAAACAAGTAAACATAACATGCTACGTTTTACTTCCTGATAGAGTTAAATGAAATAAATGAAAACTGGCTCCTTCTGAAACTTGGACACTTTATCTAAAACCCCAATGAAGATGAATGAAAAATTGGAAAGACATACGAATAGATGAATAGCAATGTAAGCAGAGCCATTAGAACAGAATGCAGAGACTTCTGGCCAAAATGCTTGTTTAACAGAGGCAGATAGATCAACTCTCCCACACTTTCTCCAGTAAGACAAAATAAAAAAGTAAAAATCACACCAAGACAAATAATGATCAACAAATCCAATGAGAAACAGCTGTGTCTTCCATATACCTGTTGGTTTTTCATATTCAGGTATTTCTCTTGGGTTCTGGTTTTGTATATTTGTGTGTGACTTCTTTCACAACAAAAGTACCAAAAAAGTAATTCAGAAGGCCATGGGTCATAGGAAAGTAGGCCCCTACTAGCAAAACCAGCCCCTATATACAGGCAAAAAAAGCCAACAACAACCCAGCACAATCACAGATGGGGAGAAACACACAGTATGCAGGGGTTCAGTATCATAGGGCAGTAAGTATGGAAGTTTCCTGAGAAAGTACCAGGCTAGGCAGAAACTCACAGTGATAGCTACCTAGACTGGCAGTGATAAATGTGTGTGTGCTCCATGTCCTAGTCCCTAATATGCTGACTTGAGATGCCCTAAAAGTAATTTAAGATCCAGAGCTCCAAATCTCAAAAATTTAACAGAGCCAAGCCTTTAGGGGGCAGGGGTGGGGATGGGGGAGTCATATCAGGAATCTAAGTGACCCAGGATGAGACTAAGCAGAACCAAACACTGACCCAGAAATACAGCAGAGACCAAAGCCCTTGGTCAGAACTCAGGTTTGAGAGGTCATTGAACCAAAAAAGATACTGTGTACTATTAAACATATATTCAGAGATACTCCAACAGGCATGTTGTAACAATTGTAAGCAGATTTCAGGGATCTACATGAATACCTAGAATACATGAAGCAAGGAATAAATGAAATAAAAGCTCTGAAGGAAAGAAGGTGACACAGTGGTTAAAACTCTAAACCTGGAGTCAGGAATACCTGTGTTCAAATCCAGCCTCAGATATTTACTAGCTGTGTGACCCTGGGCAAATCAATTAACCTGTGTGTACTTCAGTTTCCTTATATGTAAAATGGGGGTTATAATAGCACCCACCTCCCAAGGTTGTTGTGAAAATCAAATGAGATAATAATTGTAAAGTGCTTAGCATAGTGCCAGGCATACAGTAAGAGTTATATAAATGTTATATAAATTGTTAGTTGTATTATTAGGAAAGGATTAAAGGAAAACAAAAGGCTTAGAAACAGAAAGTGGAAAGATTTATTCAAGTAACAGATTCCTTGAAAATTAGAAAGGACCAAGGGTTGGCAAATTACTGCCAGAGGACCAAACTCAGCCAGCTGCCCATTTTTTTGTATGGTCCACAGACTAAGAATATTTTTACATTTTAAAATGTAATCAAACTTCATTTTAAAATACTAAAAAAATCTTCATAGCTTATGGGACTTACAAAAACAGGTGATGAGGCTGGATTTTCTCTTTGGTCATAGTTTGCCAACTTTTGGAATAGACCAAACAGAAATCAATTACTCCACAAGACAGCAAGAAATATTAGAACAAAATCAAGAGTTTTATAAGTAAAAGATAAATTAAGATATATAAAAAACTGACCTAGAAAACAGGTCAAAAAGATAATTTAAATATCACTGGACTACTTGAAAACCATGACTTTTTTTTTTTTACAAAAATGGAAATTCTGGATTCTGGCTTTCTTTGGAGTTTTATTTTTGAAGTTTCTTTTTAGGAAGCAATTGGTAAATTCTTTCTGTCTTTAGAAATTCTTCCTGTCTTCTTTCTGTCATAGAAGACAGAAAGTTAGGTGTAGAAATATCTAACAATGTTAAAATAAGAGTAGATAAGTAGAGGAATGCTAATTTACCTTTCATTATATTTCAAGAAATTATACTTGGAAACTGTCCAAACTATAACCAGAGAGCAAAGTGAAGATAGGAAAAAAAAATTATTTATTAACTGTGTAAAGGAGAGTTGAGAAAACACACACACACACACACACACACACACACACGCACACACACACACAAAGAGTGTGGTGTAGAAATATATCAGATTCAATAGGAAAACAGGAGATGGTTTGAGAAGTGTTAAAAGATAGAATAATACTGTGGATTAGCAGTTGTAGGTAAAGTGAACTTCCTAGTCTTGAAGTGGCATTAAAAGACAAAAAAAGCTTAAGAACTGGAACTAAGGGAGTGGCCATCAATTTTGGAATGGCTAAACAAAAACTGATGTAGGAATATAATGAAATACAATTATACTATAAGAAATGACATGAGAAGATTACAAAGAATCTTGGAATTAGGCACTGATACAGAGTAAAGTAAGGCAAACAAGTTATACAATGATGACAACGTTGTAAAGACAAAAAAATTGATTTATGGACTTTGATCAAATCAATGATGAATCATATCTTTAGAAGGACCTATGATTAAGCATATTACTCATCTCCTGACAATGAGGTAATAGACTCAAGATGCTGACAGAGATGTGCATTTTTGGACATGACCACTATGTGTATTTTTTTTTTTGCTTGACCATGCTTTCTGTTATTGACGCCTTATTTTAATATTTTGCAATTTCACTGTAAATCTAAATGCACCAAACACATCTTTCCCTATAACTACAAAGTACACAAATAGAAATATAACAAATAGAAACAAGATAATAGTGGATTTTCATTCTTTCTTTTTAATTCGAGATGGAAAAAGGGGTTAACAATAGTTATAAAAAGTATGCATATAGGTGTGTATACCTTGTGTATGTGTATGTGTGACAGAAAGGAACAGAAAGTTCAGAATGAAACACAGAAGCATGACAGTTTTGAAAACAATGGTTTGAAATTTATTTAAATATTTAAAGGAATATATAAATGTAGTATATTTAGTATAAATAAATTATATATAACATGTATGTCACATATTTATTATATATAAAGAAGAATATTATATATACAATCACCCCTATAAAACAAACCAATGCTAAAATACAGAACACAGATCAATATAATCACCAATCTTCACTCCAGAGGGATGATAATAAATGACATGCCTCCTCTCAATGGAGAAATGTTAAACCACAGGTGTGGAATGACACATACATATCAGATACTGTCAATATTTCCATTAGTGTACTTAGTGTACTTAGGGAAAGATGTATTTGGCATATTTAGTTTTACTATGAAATTGTAAAATGTCAAAATAAAGCATCAATAAACCATGATCAAGGAAAGCAACTCTTGGAGAAGACAGCTGACCTTACCAACTGATAACCAACTCCCACCCACAGAGTAGGCAAGCCAGCCTAACTGAAGCAGCAAGGCAGCCGGGGAAGAAAGAGGAGGCAGTATATGCCAGATGAGTCAAACCACCACTGCACTCTTGACCACCATCTCCCTCAGACCCTATTGGACATGACCCAAGATCCTGAACCTTTGAAATGGCAATGCTTCCAGGCCAGTGCCTGCAGCCATCATCCAGGGAAACAATCCCTGTGGAGATACAGTCTGGCAACTGCTCCTGCAGGTGCTACACACACAGCTACTGAAGATCCAGAAAAGAAATTTCCTGCCAACAAAGACCTTGGTACTGCTGGATAGTTCAACATGAAAAAGTGAGATGATTTTATCAGTGGAAATCACATTAAGGAAGAAGCATTACCATGTGATTTGCTGTTGCAGCCTAAAGATAATGTTTTTCTTTTCTTGAAGCTAAAGCTTTCCATGTATATTGTCTCCCCCATTAGGAGATGAGTTTCTTGAGAGGAGAGACTGTCTTACTTGTCCTATACTACACACACATACACACACACACACACACACACACACAGAGTATATACATACACAAGGTGTATATATCCATACATATGTGTATGTGTGTATATATATATATGTGCATGTATGTACCTATGTGTGTATATATGTATATATGTTTTTGTAATTGTTAACCCCTTTTCCATACCAAATTAAAAAGGAAGAATGAAAACCCACCTTGTAATAAAAATGCATGGCCAACCAAAAAGTGGCCATGTCCAAAAATGCATGTCTCTTTTAGAACCTTGAGTCTATCACCCTTTTTTGTTTGTTTGCTTTTTGCTAGGCGATGGGGTTAAGTGACTTGCCCAGGGTCACACAGCTAGTGAGTGTTTTGTGTCTGGGGCCGGATTTGAACTCAGGTCCTCCTGAATCCAGGGCCAGTACTTAATCCACTGCACCACCTAGCTGCCCCGAGTCTATCACCCTTTTGTCATGAGATGGGTAATATGCACAATCATAGGTCCTTCTGGAGATGTGATTCATCATCAATTTGAACAAAGATCATAACTCTTTCACTTTTGTTTCTCTTTACAATGTTATCACCATAGTACAACTTGTCTTATTTGTAGACAATGTCTTATTTGTAGAATAGACAGTGCTTTGCATATAATAAGCAATTATTTTTTGCTCATGTTGAGTCATTTCAGTAGTGTCCAACTCTTATGACCCCATTTGGGGTTTTCTTGGCAAGGGTACTGGAGTGGTTTGCCATTTCTTTCTCTAGTTCATTTTACAGATGAGGAACTGAGTCAAATGGGGTTAAGTGACTTACCCAGGGTCACCCAGCCAGTAAGTGTCTGAGGCCAGATTTGAACTAAGGAAGATGAGTCTTCCTGATTCCAAGCCCAGTGCTCTTTTCACTGTACCACCTAACTGTCTATGATTAAGCTATAGTACAGTAAAGAAATGCCAATAATAAACATGTACCAGGGATTTGCAAATAGGAAATATCCAGCTTTAACTGGCAGCTAAGTTATTTCTAGAGAAAAAGTTAGACTTTCAGGGAACAGAACTCTCTGAGCAAATGACTCTTTGCCCCAAGACCAAGTCACAATTCTGCATTCTAGATGTATGTCTGCCTTTGATGTAATCCATCCAGACCCAGGAAGGAAACTTGGCTGTCTTTTAAATTTGCCAAGAAGAAAGATTCCCATAGTCAAAACACTACCTGACCTTGTCTTTATTATCATAGGTTTAGAATTTTCAACGGTGACAAATACTAAGTGACATTTCATTTTAATTCTATTTTCATCTTCTAATCCCATTACTAACACATACATTTTCCCTACAGTCTTAGTTCTCAGTCTTAAATGAAATACCAGTTTGGGGTTCTAAGATTCCCAGTCAGAGTACTCTCAGTTTTATCTACCCTGCCTAAATAACCAATTAACAATATGAGGAACAATTAAATTTAAGACACTTAACCGCATGTTATAAGTTTGATTTCTCAGTAGAAAAAGCCCCCTCTGCCCTTTTTTCCCTTCACATTTCCTGAGTAAAAAGGTTACTTTCCAGCAACTAATGATTCATGTGTTTGGGAAATGTTTCCAAAGGTCAATTAAAGACAGACTTTAACAAGACTTTCAATTTTCTAAAGTTGGCCAGATTTGTAAGGAAACTGAAATATTTACCCTCTGAAGTTCGACTTAGGTGTATAGATTTTGATTTAGAAGGTCATCTCAGAGGTCTTCTAGTGCATTTTGTAATGAATCAGGAAACTAGGACCAAAGAGAGGTTAAGTGACTTGCCCAGTCACACAAGTAGGAAGTAGAGGGATGAGTTTTGAACTTAGATCTGATATCTGGGATGTCTCATTCAACACCGGTTCCACTGGACCATTCCATCTTTCAATCTAAAAGGGGAGTATGGTTGCGATCTAGATCATATCTTTAATTACTTCAGAGTTTCTTAAGTAAACTCTTAATTAGATATTAACTCACTGGCTTCTGAGGCCACAAAGAATGCGTTCTCCAGATTCTAAACTACAGTCAAGTTCTCTACTTTGCTTATTCCTGTAGAATATAAACTCTTGAAGAAGGAGCTCATTTATCATGTTTGTCATCTTCTCCCTAATATTTAGCATAAAGGATTGCATAGAGTAGTGGCTTGTGAAACTGAATCATAGAATTGGCTAGTTTATAATGCCTAGAAGCAACTAAAGTGGATAAAATGTTAGACTTGAGTTCAAATCTCCTCATACACTAAATAGCTGTGTGACCCTGAGCAAGCTATTTAACCTCAATTGGCCTCAGTTTCTTCATATATAAAATGGGAATAATCATAGTGCTTACATCTTAAGGTTGTTGGGAGGATAAAAAGATGTCATAATTGTAAAAGTGTTTTCAAACTCTAATGCAATATATAAATGCTAGCTAGTATTATTTAAGTCATAGATACACTCATCCTTCCTTGATACTAATAAAATCAAGATACATGTTCTAATCAGTAAAGTATGGAATGGATAGCAGTGAGGACATGCTATGGGTGGTAAGAAGAAGAAAAAAAACTAAAGTAAGAGAGTTGGCATAGCATAAAGAGTTTGCTTTGGAATTAAGAATACCTGGATTTAAGTTCTTCCCCTGAGATACTGGTTGTATGACTCTGAGCAAGTAGTTGAGCATCTCTGTGACCCAGGTCTATTTTAAAAACTATAAATTGCAGAGAAGTTGTACATCTGTATTAGCAGACGGAGTTTCTTCACTGGAGGATTTCCCTATACAGATGAAGTCACAGGTATGGACCAAAAACCATGAGTAAATAATTGGCTGGTATTATCTTTTCTTTATATCAAAGGGGTATTGTAAGGATAAAAGAGATCATAGCTGTAGATTTAAGCTAGATGACCTTGGAGTCATCAAGTTTAATCTCCTCATTTTATAAATGAGGAAACTGAAGCCCAGAAAAGTTAAAAGATTTAAATGTGTCTAGAGTCACATAACTAGCAAGTGAGCGAGGCAGGATGTTAGCCTAGGTCTTCTTGACCTCTTTAAACCATTTGCCATCTGACTCCTAAAGTATTATATTTAATCTCTGATTTTTATATTCCCTCTCTTGAAAAAGCATTAAAATAGTGTATATTCTTTTGATTCTTTCTTCTTTTTAAGAAAGATTTTAAGTTTTAATTATCCCATTCTTACCACCTCTGAAATTAGTATTCATGGTATTTTCCACTGGAATTATTCACATTTTAGCAAGCAAATCTTTCCTCAAAACTTATTGAATCCATCTTTAAAGATTTCTAACCTCCAGATGGTACAAATAAAACTTGAAACTTTCGATTGTGGAAAAAAAAGAAAGAAAAAAAAAGATGGTGTTCTTTTATAATGAATAAAACCTACAGTTAGGGTCAAGGCTTCCATTTGGGTACCAAGAATGAGAAAAAAGCATTAAACATTGTGAATCTAAAACCTGGGTTAGCTTCAACCTAGTTGATCCAATTTTGAAGATCAAAGGTTGATCGTTTCCTTACCATAACTTTTTATGACCTTGCCATCATCAGGGTGTTTCTGTGAAAGATTGGTGTCTGTCTTGTTTGTGCTGGCATAACACACAGACTCTGCCCCCACTTTTCCAACTCCATTCAAATTGACAGGTTGGGGCCCCAGACCAAGGCTACTATTTCTTTTCTCAAGGTTTTAGTGGTTACCCAGAGAGCTCTGTTACGTCTTTCTGATATGATTCTTCATGAGCCTCTATCTGTTGTGCTCCCTTCAATATCAATTTTAGTTATTATCTCCCTAGTATCAGCTGACCAGTTAATCCCTGCTCAATGTCAGTCAATTGATTTTTTTTTTTTACAAATAGATATTTATTAAAAAGATGTAGCAGGAGCCAAAGTATAAAAAATTTCTAAATAACATCATCTACCATACCTCCTTGTTACCTGGCAAGTGTAGGCTCAAACTTAAAGTGGTTGCTACTAAATCTGGTTCTCAACACTTTCATTTCTAGGCATAACATAACGCATGGATGACCCAGACTTTTGCAGGGCGTAGTGACTCAAACTGTCTGGCTACTGTTTGGCTACTGTCAAACTTGATAGACTCCAGTTCCTGGACATCTGGTGGCTTTTACTATGTTCTAGAGATTGCAAAGTGGTTCTCTGGTCCATTCTGCCTCCAATACTCATTTGCGTAAGATCAGGAAAGAATAGAAGCAATGTAATTGTCATGGCACCCAACCTGTAAGTCCACTCTCCTGACTTCTGCTTCCTATATGGCCATTTCAGATAGTTTCTTTTCAACTGCCCTTGGGAACATTAAGCCAAGAAGACTGATCTTAGCATTGAGCGTACCCCTGAAAAATTAACCCTGTGGTAGGGATACCTCAATGGACCTTGAAAGCACAAAAAAGAGCTCTTGTGAAGAGAAAAATGGGCTTTGACAGCCCCTTGAAGAGATGGGCAAGATAGACATCACTATCATGAGAAACTAGTTGCACAAGGTCTCTAGGAATCTGCAAGCTATGAAGGCAGAGTATGCCAGCTGGTATCAGAGAGAATTTCTGCTCTACTTGTCCCTGATTTCAGCCTGTGCTATTAACACATGTTCTAGATCAGTGTTTCTTCTTCTTCTTCTTCTCTTCTTCTTCTTCTTCTTCTTCTTCTTCTTCTTCTTCTTCTTCTTCTTCTTCTTCTTCCTCTCCTTCCTCTTCTTCCTCTTCTTCTTCTCCTTCCTCTTCTTCTTCTTCTTCTTCTTCTTCTTCTTCTTCTTCTTCTTCTTCCTCTCCTTCCTCTTCTTCCTCTTCTTCTTCTCCTTCCTCTTCTTCCCTTCTTCTTCTTCTTCTTCTTCTTCTTCTTCTTCTTCTTCTTCTTCTTCTTCTTCTTCTTCTTCTTCTTCTTCCTCAAACACCAGAATACAAATATGGGATAGAGGAAAGAAAAAAAAATACATATCATAAACTTAAATATTGGAACTTAAATACAAAGTAAGAAAAGGAAAAAAGCATGTCATATGCATAGCAGAACATAAAAGAAGATTCAAAATATGTAATGATAAATTTTTATGTTGTGTTGAGAGCTGTCCATCTTTTCCTTGCTTTCTTGTAGGTTTTCCTTTGTTCTCTGCTATGCACATTCTACTTTGTTCTTTTTTTTTTTTTACCCTTCCTCTCCCTCCCCAAAGGCTACAATTGAGTATGGATATATTTGTACATGTAGATATACACATACACATATACACCTATATACATACATATACTTTCATATACATGCATATACACCTATATACATGGACATATACTTTCCCTAACAAATTCTACTCCTGATCTTTGTTTTTATATTTGTGCATATCTCTTGTTTCCTATCCCTCTTGATTCCTCTACTTTGCTTATACCTGTTACCTTGCCCTCCTATTACTTAGCTTACTCCCTCCAAGGATCCCTCCCCCATCTTCCCATTCCCATAAATCTAAACACCCTTCTATAGCCCCCTTTAACCTATGCCCTCACCCTCTCCTCTAGAGATCTGTCCCTTTTCCTCTCCCCCGTCCTTATCCTCTTTCAGTTTTATTTCTTCTGAATTTAGATATTTATACTCTTCTATACATACATACATACACATATGTGTGTGTATAATACACACACATATATATATGTGTGTGTGTATATATATATATATATATATATATATATATATATATATATATATATATATATATATATATATATAGTTTCCTCTTAAACCCCTTCTTGATGAAACTAGGTTACCAGAACTACCAACCCTCCTCCCCCATCTAATTCCTCTGTATTGATTCTTCCTCTTGCACCTCATTTGTATAAAATAATTATTCCTTTTAGTTGTTCCTAGATGGTTTTACTTTTTAAGTCATATCATATTCAGGTTTACCCCAATCTTTCTTACAAACTACTCAATTACTAATGACAATTTTTCTTCTCATCTGGAATTGTCCCAGGAAGACCCATGTTGTGCCCCTCTTCATATTTATTTTTACCCTAAGCACACATTTTACATATACAAAAAGTAAACTGCCTTTCCTTATTGAATCCCTTATAATCAATCTTTGGTATGGACCTTATGTTTCTCTTGGCTCTTGTAAATCAAATCTTCTATTGAGTTCAGAGTTGTTGTTTTTTTTTAACAAAGTCTTGAAAGTCTGACAGTTGATCAAATATCCATTTTTTTTCCATTGAGGATTATGCTTAACTTTGCTGTGTATGATATTTTCAGCCAGAGCCCCAGTTGTTTTGCTCTTCAATATATAGTGTTCTAAGACCTGTGGTCCTTTAGTGTCTCCACCACTGGGGCTTGTGTGATTCTAATTGTGGCACCATGTTATTTAAATTGTTTTTTTTTCTTGTTACTTTAAATATTTTATCCTTGATTTCAGGGTTTGAGAATTTGACTATAATATTACTATGAATTTTCTTCATAGGATCTCTTTCAAGTGGTGATCGATGGGTATTTTTCTATTTCTACTTTCCCCTCTTGTTCTAATGCTTCAGGACAACTTTCTTTAGTTATTTCATGTATTATTATACCAAGCTTCATTTTTGACCATAGCTTTCAGGCAGGCTGATTATTCTTATGTTTTCTCTTCTTGATTTGTTCTCCAGATCAGTTGTGTTTCTTATTTTTCACTTTCTTTTTTATTTTTTCATTCTTCATATTTTGTTTAATTATTTCTTGATCTCTTCTAACTTTGCTGTCTTCACCTTGCCCAATTCTACTTTTGAAGGTGTCACTTTCTTCCTTAAGATTCTGGATCTCCTTTTCTAATTGGTTGATTTTCTTTTCATAATCTTGTTTTTCTTGGATCTTTTTTTAGTTTTTCCTCCATCTCTCTCATTTGATTTTTAAAGTCTTTTTTAAGTTCTTCTGTGAATTCTTTTTGGCCAGGTGACCATTTGATGTTGTTCTTTGGGGTAGAAGAGAGTTTCTTTGCTACAATATTCTCCTCTGAAGATGAATCCCAGTCTTCTCTATTTTCATAATAACTTCTATGGTTGAATTCTCTTTCCTTTGCCTGTGCATTTTCTCCAGCTCCAATAGTGCCCATAGCCAGGGGTATTCTGCCCCACTACTTCTACACTCAATGGGTATGTGCTAATTCCTTCTCATTCCTGCTGCTCTCCACAGCACAGCTGGGTCTGGTGTTCTTTGTCAGCAGAGGTTCCCTCAATCTTCACTGGACTAGACGCCCAACTCCCCTCATTATCCTGGGGGTAAAAGTTCCTGTGGCTGGAACTGAGGCAGTCTCCCAAATCAGCTAATCCCAGGACTTGCCACTTGTTAACCTGGACCCTAGCCTGAAGGCGTTTACTCTTCACAGAGACCAAACCTTGCCTTGGGATTTTTCTTCTGATCTGGAACTGTCCCAGGAACACCCATGTTGTTCCCCGCTTTATATTTATTTTTACCCTGAACTTTGTTCTCCCTAAGGTGTTATTTTTATAGCTTTTGTAAGGGAAAATCTCCAGAGCTTGGAATTTTCAGACCTACTCCGCCATCTTCCCAAAATCCTCTCTAGATCAGTGTTTCTTAAACTGTGAGTTGCAACCCTATATGGGTAACTGAATGTGGAGGTCATGAAAAATTTGGCAACAGTAAAAGGTTTCTGAATGCACAACAACCAAAAATTAATTCAAAATAAAACATGTAATGAATACAACTTGTTTCTGGCAGAGCTCGACTTCGATGTAAGCTTGGTTCCAAATGCACAACATGCGTACTTTGCACTGTGCCTGTCTTTATACCACACAACACCATTGAACACTGTCTAAAATACATCGGCTCAGATTCGAGACTAATATATGTTATGAATTACAGTGTTTTTACTGTACATACAAAGTTTGCTACTCTTACAGAAACACAATAGTTTAATTATGGAAAATAAAGACTAAATATTTTCCTACCATCATTCTTCAGCATGTAAGTGTCAAATTAACATATCTTTGGATTGTATTGTTAGAATGTTTGATTTTTAAAATTTCTCTTATCTCTTTTTACAGAAACATAAGTGTTTAATTGCAGCAAGTAAAGACAAAAGCCCTTTAATAATATTTCTCCACCATCACTGCTGTAATGTGTATGTAAGTGTGAACATCATTTTTTTTAAAATCAAGCACAAACAAATGTAATTTGATAAGGTAAAGCTAGCATTTTTTTTTTGCCAAATTATTAGCAGTATTTATTCATATTTTAGGACAAAAACCTTTTTTTGGTTATGGATAAGAGGCTAAATTTAGACCAAAGAGGTAAAAATACTGATGACAATGTGACAGAGTCTTTGCTATGAGGTTATAGTACACCTAAATTGACAAGAAAAAGAACATATATCAAACTATTTTTGTAATATAGATTTACTTCTGATAATGATGATGGTGTGGAAAAACCTCTTTGCTTAATTTGTAATGAAGTATTGGCTGCAGAGAGCATGAAGCCAGACAATCTAAAATGACATCTTAATAACAAGCATGCAGCATACTGCAATAAACCAAAGGAATATTTTGAATGACTTTTAACATCTTCAAATAAAGAAAAGCAATGTTTGGAGAATTTTGTTACTGTCAATGAAAAGTATTTACTTGCATTTTATGAAACATCTTACTTAATTGCAAAAAGTAAAAAGCCCTACATGATAGGCTAAGATCTTATGCTACCTGTTACTATTAAAATGTCAGAAATAGCTCATTGGAAAAAATATGGTGATGAAATTAATAAAATTCCTTTATTGAATGTTATCAGGCTTAAGGGCAGCCCAGAGTTTGCAATTTAATTAGATGATACAACTGATATTTCTAACATGCTACAGTTGTTATTTTATGTAAGATGTGTTTATGAAGGAAGTATACATGAGGAATTATTCTTTTGTTGCCCTTTGGAAGGGCACACAAGAAAGGAATTCATATGTCTTAAAGTTGATGAATTTTTCACAAATGAAAAATTGCATTGGAATCTGTACAGATGGTGCTGGAGCAATGATGGGTGAGAATGTTGGATTCATAGCAAAAGTTAAAGCCAGTGGCAATGAACATATCACTTTTACTTACTGCGTGAGCCATCGGAAAGTGCTCACAAACAAAAAAAAAATCACCAGAGTTAGATATTGTGCTTCACAGTACTGTAAAAATCATTTACTTCATTAAAGCTGTGCTCTTAACAGTTATTTGTTTTCAAACCTTTGGAAAGACATGGACTCCAATTTAAAAAGCTTATTACTACATGCAGAGTTAATGTAGCTCTCAAGAGGGTGAAGTTTAAACAGATTACTGAAATTGAAACATGAAGTTGTTATATTTTTGACTGAGCAAAAGTCCAGTTTTGTTCGTTTTTTTTTCATAATGACTTATGGCTTTCAAAGTCTTTATTTGTTGGATATTTTTTAAAAACTCAATGATTTAAACATGTCCCTTCAAGGAAAAAAAATGTGACATATTTATGTTTAAAAGATAAATTTGAGAGTTTTACTAAAAAAAAGTTAACATATGGAAGAATAGATTGGAAAATGGTTCTTTAGAAATGCTTACAGCTACAGATGATTTTATAATTGAAAATAACCTTCCCGAAGATTTAATTGTAAGACTTATAATTGATCATCTGAAGTGCCTGAAGACACAGTTTCAGAAATAACTTCCCTTCAAATTTTGTTTCTAAAAAGCTAAGTTGGGTTCATAAACCATACTCAGTTGAAATAAAAAAGTCAGTCATCTGCCATTAAAAGTTCAAGAAGAATTTGCTCAGTTATCAAGTGACACAGACTTGAGTTTCCTAAAAGATCATTAAATGAATTTGACTTAGAATTAGGACAGAATTTCCAACAATTTCTGAAGTGGCCCTAAACATACTTCTGCCATTTTGTACTATGTATTTATGCTAAGTGGTGTTCTCAGCATTGATGATTATAAAATCAAAATATCAACCAATTCTGAAAAATGTTGAAGATGCTCTGCATCCTGCAGGTTCAAATATTCTGCCAAGATTTAATTCTTTATGTAAAAATAAACAAGCACATCCATCTTGTTAGTACACCAATTTGTTTTCATCTTTAATAAATGATAAAATTTTTTGTATACCAAAAAAATTGTTTTAAAATAAATTCCTTTTTGATTCATTATCAATAAATAAATGTTTATATATATATACACACATACATACATATACATACCCAGGGTTGCATAAAAATTTCTCCTGCGAAAAGGAGTTTCAAGTGGAAAAAGTTTAAGAAGCCCTGGTCTAGATGAGGTAAGAATATGATTAACCCCTCTCAAAAATGAGTATTCCTGGGAAGGCATGACTGGTACAGAATATTGGAGAAATGTTCTCATAGATTCTGAACTAGAAAACAAATCAATCCTTTGGCCCTTCAGAAATTCCATGGAAATGGCTTTCTTGAAAATGTTTTCATAGCAGAGAAGAAATGGGGAGATAAGGCCACACAACGGTCTGCCTTGTGAGATAAGGAGGCTAGCACTACCTCTCTACCCAACAGGAGCCTAACAGCATTTCTTCCATCACTTGCCACAGGAGAAGAGAGATTTTGTCTGTTCTTGACTTGTCAATACACACTTATTCCTGGATCAGCAGCCAGCTAAATGTCTTGTTATTACTATACAGAAAGAAAATAAGTCTCACCATGTACTTGCATGTCTTCTGATTGGGAAGGCTCCATTATTCGAGCCTGGGAGCACATTGGCCAAGCCTCCTTACAGATATATACTAGGAAGAGCATGTTGTGAATGCTTTAATAACTAGAACCAATTTTTCATTATGCTTAAGCCATAATCACTGCCTAGATGACACTGGGGAGATATTAGCTGATGATTATTTTGTGGAAAATATACCAGATGAAGGTTCATGAGTTATAGTGCTGGAGAATAATATTCCCAACACTTCAGGGTTGCACCTTAAGCTCTGAGAGCAGCAATAGATTTGATCTGAAGATTCCAGCTGCTTATATAAAGGAGAGTTGGCTGAATAGCTCTGGAGCCCATGTGCTTCACTCATTTACCTTCAGCTCAATTCAACAAACAAACTATATGTGCAAGACACTTTGATAATCACTATTAATTCAACAACTAAAATTAGAACAGTTGCTACTCTCAAGCAGCTTGCATTCTTTTGAGAGGATGCAATGTATACATGTTATACATTCATAACTTTTTAAGCATTCAGACTTTATAAGCTATTCATTTTTAACAAAAGGAAGATGAACTTAAAATATAGAAACATTTTCAGATGTTACTGATGTGGGAATTTGTTGAGTTGGATTATGAAGCTATGTACTGATGGATTTGGGTTTTGGGGGTCTCAGGTTGTTTTTAATTATTATAATCAATAATAATAATAGTAATTGCTTAATGGGTAGGCATAGTGAGAGGGTCAGATTAATTTTTAAATAGTTACTTGAAAAAAGCAAGTAAAATGCCAGCCCCTCCAAAAAAAATAAAGACTTTAAAAAACGAAACTGGCAAGATGGTATACACCTTTAGCCCCTGTTACTGGGGAGGATGATGATGGTGGATCATTTTAGCTCCAGAGTTCAGAGCTGTGATGCTAATCTAGACCTAGTTCAGTACCAATATGGTAAGCTACTAAGATGGGCACGGGGGTGACCAGCTTCCCTAAGGAAAGGTGAAACTTCCCAGAGAACAGAAATGGAACAGGTTAGCTTCCATGCTAATTAGTAGTGAGATCAGGTCTGTGAGTTGCTGCTGCTCTTCCAGCTCAGATGAGGTAGGGAGACCCAATCTCAAATTTTAAAAAAGTATTCAATCTTTAGTATGTACTGTTCTGCTAGTATTAACAATACCTTATATTCCAAAAGCACTTTAAGACTTGTACCACTTTATCTCATACAAACTGTTAAGTAAGGAACACAAGTACTATGATACCCATTTTAGAGATTAGGAAATTGAAGGTCAGAGACATAAAGGAACTCACTCACGGTCCCACAGCTGCAGAGCCTGGATTTGAACTCCAGTTCTTTCTATATTCCATCTATATATTCTCCTATAGCACATCTGCCTGTTGTCAGCCTTCAGCAGGTATATGAATTACCTTCTAGCTTGTCTCACTTTTAACTGTAGCCATTATTTCAAAAATACCAAGGTCAAGTTGAACCTTCTTCTTCATTCACTTTCTTCACTTTCTAGAGCAAGAGCTTCAAAGTGTCCCCTCTCAGCAGCTGTTGGGATGCAGAGAATCATTGTTGTTTCAGTTTTCCAAGAAGAATGCTGACATGAGGGAGCTCTCCACTAAATTATTCCTAGCACAAAACGTCATCAGGCCAAAACCTTGAGGGGCAATCTGGATGTCTCTCCATTATGTAACTCAGAAAGGTAACATCAGGAAAGAAAATGTCTTTTGTTAATATTTTAAAAGTGTCTTGGAGAAATCACGTATGATGATGTTATTCCAAGACTTTTTTTTTCCCTAAAAGACAGGAGAAGGTAATCTTACAAAGAAAATCCCAAAAGGAAATTATTCTTGGGCAAGTAAATTTCCTTTCATTTTCTTATATTTGAAAGGTTGTAGAAATGTTTGCGTTAGCCATGTATGTGCACAAATAAGGAAGGGGATTGACATGAAAGGAAATTTGCGTACCTGCATACATAGCTTTTTCCCAAGTCTTGCTATAAATCTACTGAATGATTATAAGGACTTAAGGAACCATAGTGTGGTGTCTCCATATCATCAGCCTTGCTGTGAATCTCTCTCTGACTTTTCACTCTAGTTACTGCCTCTGATCCTGATTTTTTGAACTTTTCCAACTGCACTCCTAGCAGCCTTCTCTCTATGGAGATGCCTCTGCCCCTGTGGCCACTCACTCCATTTGGTGAGTTCCTAGGATTACCACTTAAGGAAATGTCCAAAACCTCCATGCTCACTTCTCTTCCTACTTTTCCACCTTGCCCACATGGGGGTTCCCTCCTCACTTTGTGTCCCAGCTTCCATTTTATGTGTTGTCTTTCTCCATTAGAATGTAAGCTACTTGAGGGTAGATACTATCTTTTTTTCTTTTTTGCTTTTATTTACATTCCCAGTATTTAGTATGGTGCCTGGCACAAGATAAGTACTTAATAAATGTTCTCTCTATCTAGCTGACCCTATTAAATGGGTTCTTGCCTTTCTCCTTATAACATGCCCCCTCCAGTAAACTTTGTGCCCAAGTTTTAATAACTGGATTCCTACCTTATTCATCCATGTGTTACAATCTTCATAACTTCCTCAGTATTCCAATCCATCCTTCTTTTGTTCTCACCAGCTGCCTAAGAACTTGAGACCTGCTTCTAATCCCCAACTCCTATGACTTGATCCCTAAGACTTGATGCTGAATCTCCTTGAGACTGATGGACACTCTGCCTGAACCCCTGTATATTGTCTATTGCCAGAGGAATAGGATCATGGGATCTTAGATCTAAAGCGGGAAGAACTCTCAGAGCCAATCTAGTCCAACTCCTTCACTTTACAGGTGACCTAATAGCTCTACTTAACCCCTGGGTCTTGGCTATCCTTGATCTGTATATTGTGTCAAAAACTAAATCCACAAGATGAGAACATACAAGAACACCTAGATTTCTCTTCAGACTCTTCAGGCTCTTCAATTGCTTCCAGCACTTTGGGCTTCTACCTTCAAGAAAAAAGTTGGATGATGTCAACCCTACTTCAGATTGCTCAAGAGAAAATAAGACTGGAAAAAAGCCAACATGACAAGGATTAGTAGTATGCATCATGTCCCTATCCAAATTCGCTAAGCTAAGACTTCAGGGAATTCTCCGTTGGTGACATCTAGGATTCTCTTGGTTGAGCTGAGTTACCTCACTCCCAAAGGGAGAGCTCCTTCAACTCTCTATTGTCTGGTATTATCTGGACACTATTTGTCTCTGTATACTGTCTGATGTCTGTTTTGCTACTGCCTTGATAAATGGGTTTCATTGCTAAAAATACATACATACATACATACATACATACACACATATATATATATATAATTTCTGACATTACTGTATATTGGGAAATAGTGAAGTCCAACCACATCTATAAGAGCTCTTACCACAATCTGTATCTCCTTTTATTCTCCCTTTCAATAACATCCTATGAAAGCTAGAACTCAAGATCTTGACCCAGATGTTGTTTTGTTTCCAAAATGCCTCCACGTCTTCTTTCAAGCTAACATATAAATAGCCATTCCTACTTCTAGGTTTTACTTTCAGTACATGTTTTAATAAAAATAATAGAACTTCCAGCAAAAAACTTAATAAATGCATCATGTGTTTGTTACCTTAGGGAAAGCTTTATTCAAAAAAAAATAATTTCACTGTCTGATTTTTCCAATCAAGGAAAAAGAGAAAAGCTGAAAGAAACAGGAAATGAGTATCCTAAATTGAATAGGCTATCACATGAATGTGATTTAGAATGATGATACTTGGCTTTTATCCAAGACAATACATTAAAAAAGAGAGTTTTAAGCTCCAGAATTGACTTTAAAAATAGTTTAATATTTTATCCTGATGATCCATTGGGGGAATTCCTTAAATTATACTTAATAGTATAAAACCCAAAGGTTTCATTATAATGCTCTACAAGAACTAATGTCATCAAAAGTGGTATAATTATGAATAATTTGTGAAGATATTTTAAAGATGAACCTAAATATGTTCTTTTCTTTCTTTTTTTCTAAAAAAAAGTAAGTGCTCAAGACATCAAAGGCAATAATATAGATCATATCAGCAATGAATAAAATCAGGACAATTGGGTGTGAATACTATTCTCTGTCACTAGATGATTATATGACCTTAGGCAAATCACATCAGCTCTCCAAGCCACGATTTCTTCAACTGTAAAATAAGGATTTGGGGCTGAATGACCTCTAAGTTCCTTTCTAGCTTTAAAATTTTCTGATCTCAATGCATGTCAAAAAAGCCAATATGAATACCATATTTTTGGGACCAGAATGGTAATGTCAGTAATTTAAAGAGCTCCCAATAAGGGAACGCACCCCTATCAATGCAGATTGGCAACCGTTTTACAACTTATAGTCTTAGAGCACCATATAGAATGTAGCACCATGTCACACAGTCAACATGTGTCAGAGGTGAAACTTGAATTCAGATCTCCCTGAGGTAGAAGCCAGTACTCTATCCATTATATAACACTGCCTCTCACAAATATTATGTATTAACTTTTAAATTTAAATTTCTATATATTAACTTTTAAATTGATCAATCAACAAGTTTTTACAGACGATCTAGTGTGTTCTTCTAGAATACTGGGAAGGTTGTTGGTTAAAGATAACAGAGAAATACTGTCATGGCCCCTCCCTTCAAGAGGCTTACAATCTGATTGAGAAGACAAAATATAAGAATATGAAATGATAGACATGACAAATATGAAAAGTTATTTTGAAGTCACATATTAACAAGAGTAAATAAAATATTTAAGCTAGAATCTTCCCTGATTTTATTTAAATCTGAATTTCATGCCATGATGATTCAGTACTTACTTTCATGTCATTAAAAGCACCAAACAAGGTTCCTGGGATCACTTTGAGTCTTCAGTTACATTTTCATATAAACAAGGGCCTTATTCAGTCTTTTTATGTAGTAAAATTTTTAAAATCCTATTCCATTCAATAAGCAATAATCCCTTCTACGTACAAGGCACAGTGCTTAGTAGTAGGGATACACAAATAAAAAAGAAAGTCAAGAATCTTCCATACCTTACACCTTACCATTAGTCGAGACATCATTTCCAGTGGCCACTATCAGGAACATGGCTATGAAGTAATTAATCTAGGAAATGTGGAAAGCTTAACAGTATGTATGCTCTGGCTAAGCATTAGCTAATGTCTATAGCAGAAAAGACCAATTAGCAGGTTCATTTGTCAGGATTCTATTTATACCAATGTTAAGAAAGAGGTTTATTTATTACCTTAAGAAGGAGCTCATGCCTTGATGACCAGGGTCTGCATTTGAAAGTGCTGAACTGGGTCCTTGCAATAAAAAATAAGATATGGAAATTCCCACTCATTTTCATTACTGCATTTTATGTAGACTCCACATTAATTATTGATACCTATTTTTTTTCCTTAGCTCACGTTTAAAACACATAGCTATAAAGTCATCTGCATTATGGCAACCTTTCTATCATAAGTCATTATAATCCTTTTAAAATAGTTAAGTCTAATGGTGTAGATTTCTACCTTAATTGTTGTGATTATAATGAGTGATGTTTTGAGATGAATATAGCTCTGATTGACAGTACTGCTAAAAGAGCACTTATAACTCAAAAGGAGAGAGAAAGAATGAAAAATCCTTTCTGGGAGAAATGGCAAATGTGTGTGTGTGGGGGGGTATCATATAGAAGGTTCCTGTACAATGTAAAATGCAGTGCTGTTCCACTACCATCATTCGTCCAGTGACATGGCATACTTGGTAAAGGCTAAGATATCTGAATTTAGCTGCATTAACATGTGATACAATTTCAGGATGTCTCTGAGGTATGAAAAACATATTATATATACATATGTTTGTATATGTGTATATACACGTATACACACATAGACACATGTATGTACGTGTAGAAGATATTAGAATTGAACTAAGACACCTGAAGATCTGACTACAAATCCTGCCTCAGATAGTTGCTAGCTTTGTGATTCTGGGCCACTCACTTAACCTCTCTGTGGCTCAGTGTTCTCAGCTACCTTACAATGTAGTTTGGAAGGCCAATGAGATAATGCCTAGAAAGCATTTTGAAGATATGTATGAATTTTAATTATTATAAGTTCTAATTAGTGTGAATATTGAATCTCCCTGAAATGGTCACATGTATTCAAATTATCCATATTTGAAGTTATAGTTATATAAAATACAGTATTTGGCTATAACCCTTTTCATCAGGCTGTGTGTGTGTATATGTATATATGTACATACGTGTGTATATACATGTATATATGTACACACATGTGTGTGTACATACATATATGCATAGATACACATGTACACATGTGTGTAGGGGATATTAGATTATAAGATGTTAGGATACAGTCCTTTCCAATGTTCTATAACTGAATGTCATATTTTATATAACTATAACTTCAAATACTACAAATATGAATACATGTGACCACTTCAGGGGATTCATTACTTGCACTAATTCAGACCAGGCTTTGTTATTTGGTATTATTAATATAATAAGCATAAGATATAGTCTTGACTAGCATGTGGATGTTCTAGGTGAAATATGTTAGAGAATTAATTTCTTGGAAATAGAGCCTAAGGCCTATATTATTTATTTGGTTGAACTTTGGGATTGTTCCTGGTGAAAAGAAAAGAAAATTAATGATGGTAGAATATGTTATTGAGTTTTGCTGTTAAAGGCAGAGTGATGAAACGACATTAGACAAGTTTTAGAGTCCTCTAGACTGAATTTAGAGTCAGAAGACCTGAGTTCAAAATTCATCTCTGTTATTTGTCAATTTTGTGATCCAGGGAAAGTCACTTATACTCTGTGTGTCTCAGTGTAATCATCTGTACAGTGAAGGGATTAGACAGAATGATCTTCAACTTAACATTTACCTCTAGATCCTAGGAAATCTCTGAATACTCTAGCAAATTCTTGACTAACAACAAAACGCAGAGCACTGAATGTGAAGACCTGGGTGGATCTTATATAATTCTCAGTTTTAGAAACAAGTCCCAAACTGGTAATGAAAAACCATAGGCAGAAGGAATTCCAGTGTCAGGGGAGAAAAATGTTGAACTAGTCCAGGGGCCTATTGTAACATTTTATCAAAGACTTGTATCAGATGATCCAAAGGGCCTGAATACATATTGATAGGATATTCTCACTCTTTTTGAGTTGATAAATATAACTCAGGATAATTGTGGAAAAGTATAGTTTTTCCGGTAAGTTAAAACAACCTCTTCACTTACTAACACATAGTTCACAATATTAAAGAGAAAAGCTTTATTAAAATAAAGGAGGAGGGTACAGAAAACAGAGACATTTGAATAAGCATACCATTAATCCCAAAGATGTAGATAAATCCTGAAGTCATTTATCATCTCAAGTAAGAAGGTTACTTTAGGGGAGGCCCCGCTTCATTTTGCTATTTCCCCATCAGTTAGAGGCAGGTGGAAGGCTTGGTCGCCCTCTCTATCTCTTTTTCTCTCGTTCTTTGCTCCCTTCTCTTTCTCTACATTTCTCTCCTTCCCTCTGATGTTTCCTTTTTATTTTTATATTTTAATCGAAATCACCTAGACGTCCCCCCTCCCTTCTCCCTTTCTTCCTCCTCTTCCAAAGAGAGCTGTGCTTTATGACAAAGAATTTTTAAAAAGAAAAAGAGGAAGAGGAAAAAAATTAGCAACATCAAGCAAATACATAAAAAACCCTGATGTGATATGCAATGTTTCCCATCTGTTCCCCTTCCCCCCAACACACACACACACACACACACACACACACACACACACACACACACTCCCCAAAGAGATCAAGGGGAAGAGTATTTTCACATGTCTCTTCTTTGAAACCAAGTTTGTTCTGTATAATTTGACATTTGTTTTCTATTGTTTTTTAGTTCTTGTTTTGTTTTTTTTTTCATTTACATTGTTATGGTAACTGTGTATATTGTTTACTTCACTTTGTATCAATTGGATCATGCAAGTCTTTCCATGTTCCTCTGTATTCATCATATTCATTATTTCTTACAGCACTGTAATATTCCATTCCATTAACGTTCCACAATTTCTTTATGCATACCGCATTTGCTTTGTGACCTTTAATACTAGGAAAAAAAAGTGCTGCTATAAATATTTTGGTGTATTTGGAGTCTTTCATTTTTGCCCAATGACTTCCTTAAACTATCTACAAATGAAATCCCTGGATCAAAGAGTACGGACATTTTAACCAATTCATTTTCATAATTCCAAATTGTTTTATGTAATGTTTGTATTAGTGTGCAGCTCTACTAACAATGCATCAATGCCTGTATTTCCACAACTCTTCAAACATTGACTATTCCCATATTTTGTCATTTATGACAATTATCTGGATCTGGATTGAATACATGGGTTGTTTTGATTTGCATTTTTCTTAGTATAAGTGATTCAGAGCATTTTTTCATATGATTACTAGTGTGCAATTCTTCTAATTTTTCTAACTTTTCAAAATTCTTTTGAGAATAATTTGTTCATACTTTTCAACATCTATCTAATGTTGTTGTACAGTAATTTTTCAGTCATATCCATCTTTTTGTGACCCCATTTGGAGTTTTCTTGGCAGAGATACTAGAGTGGTTTGCCATTTCCTTCTCCAGTTCATTTTATAGATGAGGAACTTGGACAAACAGGGTTAAGTGACTTGCCCAGGGTCACATAGCTAGTAAGTGTCTGAGACTAGATTGGAACTCACAAAGATGAGTCTTCCTGATTCCAAGCCCAATGCACTATCCACTGCACCACTTAGCTGCCCACTATCTACTGGGGAATGGTTTTTGGTCTTCTATATTTCCATTAGTTGTCTACATATCTTGAGTATTAAATCTTTATCAGAGCTATTAGATACAAATATTCTTCCTTGTCAACTACTTCCCTTCTTTTCCTAGATACATGCATTTTGGTTATGCAAACACTTTTTTAATAGCATATAAGTAAAATTATGTATATGCAAACATATATAAACATATATTTATATGTTTGTATGTATATATACATACATATACACATACATACACACATACATCTATATATACCTACATACACCACTAATGATAGCAACTATGAAAGTGGGAAAGACATATGCGTCGTTGTGTTTTTTTCCTCCTCTTACTTCTCCATCTTCTTCTCCTTCTCCTCCTCCTCATCCTTCTTGTACTCCTCCTCCTTCTTCTTCCTCTTCTTCTTCTTCTTCTTCTTTCTTCTTCTCCTTTCTCCTTTCTTCTTTTTCCTTCTCTTTCTCCTTTTTATTTTTCTTCTTATTCGTTCATAACATCCATTTTGAATGTATTGGTATTGTGGAATATGGTAGAAGGATTTGGCATAAACCTAATGTTGACCAAAATGTTTTCCAGTTTTCCCAATAGTTCCCATCTATTTTTAACAGCTATTCTTTCCTGGATAATCTATGTTTTCAGGTTTGTAGAACATTGGGTTGTTATATTCCATTATTTCTAATGGCACTTTCAACTCTGAGAAAGGCCATCTGATCTACCAGGTATGGCATGTTCTCTTCTGTCTCCTTCTGTGTCATTGTCCTGTATAAAATGAGGACAAAACCTTTGGAATTCTCTCCTCTACTTCCCACTTGCTTTCTTCCTCCTTGACCTCCTCCTCTCTTTTTTCAGTATCTCCCAGTCATCCACCGTGAGGAAATTTCTTATATCCCTTTGGGTACTTACATTTTATTTTCCCTATTTACTCAAATGGTAGAGGAGAGAAGGAGGAAAATATTCCTATTTTCATCTACAGATAGAATTCAGCTTTTGCAAAAAATATTGAGGATAATGATTTTTTTTTAAATTTAAGGTGATGTGGTGAAGGGAAGGAAATAAGCATTTATTAAATATCTACTGTGTGTCAGGCACTGTGTTAAGTGCTTTACAAATAATATTTCACTTAATCTTCACAAAAACTCTGGGAGTAAGGTGTCATAATTATCCCCATTTACAGTTGAGGCAGGCAGGACAAGTTGGAAATAATCAAGACAGGGAAAATACTAGTATTAAAGGGGATCAGGAAAGGCTTCTTAGAGAAGGTGAGAACAATTCCTCTCAGATCATGAATTTTCATGATTTTTAAAGTCTTCAGAAGAATACTGGTTTTTAAAACTTTTTTTCACCCTGCTGGCAGGAAGCTACTTAGGATTATTCAATGTTATATTCAGTTTCCAAAGTGTGATCAAAACCAATTTTTAATTCCATTCAATTTTGAGCACAGTTTATTTTTCATCTGTAGCATCTGTGCATATACATGTGTACACACACACATATATACATACATATATACACACATACACATTTATGTATGTATGTATGTGTATATATAAATATATGTGTATATATGTGTATATATACGTGCATAAATATTTGTGTGTGTGTGTGTGTGTGTGTGTGTGTGTGTGTGTGTGTAGAGATAGAGAGATAAATAGATAAATAGACCAATCTGATGACTTTCTCTATCTAGTGAATACCATGACCTGGTAAATATCTGTTCTTGACTTACTTTATTTTGGTTATAGTTGTTCTTGTCATTTTATTTTGTTTTGCTGTGTGGATGGATTACTAGACTGATCTCTTTTGAGTGACAGTAGATCTCAGTGAGAAGGCTTTACTTCCCAGGCTAATAGAATGAGCTAACTGTTAGCTCCAGAGACAAGCATTTGTAGATTTTCTCTATTATTTTTATATTTGGACTTTGTATAAGTAGGATATCTCCATAACAATGGTAGTAAGCATACGTCCCTTAATGTTAATATTCAGTGGATTGTTGAACTAATTTATCATCATGATAACAACAGGTTTTCTTAATGTAGACAGAGTATGTAGTAGGAGGGACAATAAGGTGATTAATGAAGTGGAGGTGTAGACAAGTGGTCTCCATGTGGCAAGTTTTGATCTTAGGAGAAATGCATGGGGGAGGGTCCTGAGCTGAGGTTTGGGTTTTTTTTGTCAGAAACCAATAAAAACCCACATGAAAAATCCATAGCATCAGAGAATGAGATTTAGAAGTTTCAAAAACTTCAAAAACCATCTATTCCAACCCTTTCATTTTATAAATAAGAAATTAACTGTGGACTGTCTCAAGACTAGTGGAGGACTTTTAGACACCTTAGCATTACAACTAAGGATACAAATGGTCATCTCAATCCTTAGAGTATCCAGTGACTAAATAAAATTAGATGAGATAGAGAGAGATATATACCTTAATAAGCTAATACTATTAAATAAATGAGCTTTGGGGTATGTGTGTGTGTGTGTGTGTGTGTGTGTGTGTGTGTGTGTGTGTAGTTGGCCCATCACTGCCAACTGCCCCAAAGGCAAATTGTGCACATTAATTTTCTTACAATTTATACCCATCAGGCTACCTTTTGTGATATTTCTCCATGCAATAGATGCTTATGTTTAATCAATAAATTCATCAGATAAGGTGGTCAAGCAATGTGGGGAAAGGGAGAAAAGGGAATAGTTTACTAAGTGATACACACACATAAATTTATAGCATAGTAAGTGCTATAGAGATGTTAGCTATTATTATCATTACTATGTGCCAGGCACTGTGCTAAGTACTTTACAAATGTATTCTTGTTTGAGCTGCGTAACAACTCTGTGAGGTAGATCTCATTATCCCCATTTTACAGTTGAGAAAACTGAGGTTAAGTGACTTGTCCGGGTATATAACTAGTAAATGGCTGAGGTGGAATTTGAACTCAGGTCTCCCTTACTTCAGACCCAGTACTCTATCTACCGCACCACTTAGCTGCTTCTGACACTGTAGATATAGAAGGATTGAAACAGGAAGATCAAGGTTCAAGTTCTACCTTTAATACATACCGACTTTAAGCCATGGCTAAGTCAATGAACCAACCAGCATACCTTTCTAAGATGAGTTTCTAAATAGATACAGATCTGCATTGATAGATTTAGTTACTCCTCCGTCCCACTCCCTGAAAGTCTTTTTTATCTATAAAAACACAAGTCTAGCCCTTTAAAATAATAATCATTTTAAGACCTTACCAATAAGCTCTCCAGAGGAACAACAAAAAAAGCATGTGCCTGTAAGCATATTTTAAAGAGTTGCATTCAAAGCAAACAAGCAACAAATATGTATTGAGTACTATTGTGTATTTTAAAGACACTATGCCAAACATTTTTATTAAAAATGATTTACTTTTTTACTTATACTTGATAAGATTTTTAAAGAAGCAACAGATCATAATGGAAGTCACTATAACATCTCCCATAAGCAAGCAGAATTAAGGTAGAAAGACAAGATAGTCATGTCAGGGGCAACGCGACTCCTCATTGGTTCCATAATAAATGGCACTTGTAAAAGTGGGTATTCATGATTCCAACTCTACTACTGCTCCCCAGACTAATCCAATCATATTGAAATCAGGAAAAGAAAACAAAACAAGGAGGTGGCAATAAACACTGCGTACTGTATAACCAAAACACCTGGCAAGTCTCTCAAAATGAACAAAATAAAGCCCATAAAATATTTTTTTTCCTCTGTCCAGAACATAAGCAAATGAATCACTTCTCTAGAAAGGAAACCTCTGGGTAAGCCTCAAGGATAAAATCCAAAGGAAGACGTTTTAGCAGAGTTGACTACACTGTCTCATCAGAGCTATAACTAATCAGGCTTTCATCTGGGATACAGAAATTTGTCATCACTAGAGCTCAATTCTGTCACTGCCTTGAGGCTCTACACTATCAGTCTAGTTTCTATCAGGGAGAAATAGGCTTGTAATCAGAAGATTGGAATTTCAATACCAGCTTTGCTTTTTGTTAGCTGGGTAGACTTTGGAAAATCTTAAGTTTTGTTTTGTTTTTGTTTTTCCTCATCTAGTAAAAGGGGACAAAAATACCATCCTGCCTACCTCAGAGGAAAGTTGATGTTAAACGACATAATGTGTAAAGCTTATTATACTTATAAAGACATAAATGTAATTTATTATCATTGCTGGGCCTATTTTGGTAATTATATCCCGTAAGATGGATGCAAAACAAATTGGCCCTCTAATGAATTTTGCAACTAGGAAACACTAATTTAAGGAAGTTCTGCTGTCTAGCATACTCTGGAAGAATCAGTAACCATTCCATTTGGCCCTTCCTTTTGCCTTCTGGTTTTCTCTGTGTGCCTGTGTGTTAACTAGCAAAGGGTAAATAGAGCTTTACCTCAGGATGCCTATGCGTAGGAGGAGCTTACTATTCACAAAGATGTGTTTATTCATCATACCAGTTCCTACAGCTCCCCTCCCTTCAACATCTATAATCAGGGTGGCACAACTTCACCCTCACTGTGGTGCAACTGCCCCTGGATGTCATATTTGTAATCCCATCACCATGCCATTCCATAGAAAGGACCAAATTCAGTAATCCCCTCCTGAACTGTATAAGGGCAGCTAGATAGTGCAGTGGATAGCACACCAGGCCTACAGCCAAGAAGACCTGAATTCAAACGTTGCCTCAGATACTTACTATCTATGTGAACCTTAGCAAGTTATTTAACCCTGTTTGCTTCACTTTCCTCATATGTAAAATGAACTGGAGAAGGAAATGGCAAACCACTCCAGTATTTTTGATAAGAAACACCCAAATGGAATCCCAAAGAATTGGATGCAAATGAAACTGAACAACAACAAAAACTGTATATGCCCAATACTCAGTTATGAGTAATTACAGCTTTAGGCCTGGGCATCAAACATACCCCACTTCACCCCCAGGTGTCCCTGTCAGAAAGTTTTAGAACAAATAAATTACATAATTGACATGAACACATAACACACAACCTAGTAGGATCTGACCACCTGCCTACCATTACACTTCTGTCATTGACTTCCTCCAGGTGCCATGCTAGCCTGTTTGGATGAATTAGTATTTGTAGTTGAAACAAAATGTGATAAATTATAAATTAAATACATATGGGCCCCATACATCTAGATTTCTGATCACATTACTTGTAATTAGAAAAATTTGGATACTCCTGTTCTAGGGTATTTCACTTATACTGAATGAATCAGTGTCCTTTGATTTCTTTCTATAATGTCGCATCACCATATTAACCAATGATTCTTCATTTCAATTTTCAGTGATTCCTCAGTCGTCTTGGGAAGATGACAAGAGCCAGCCAAAGGATACTGATATATTATCTTCAGCCCCATGATCTGTGTGGCCCCATGTTTCTGAACACTTGGAGATAAAATAGGACCAAATGCAGAAAAATATGGGATTCATTTAGTGCTTAAAACAAAAGTGTGGGGGCCCATATTCATACAATTGGCCTGTCAGTGCCAACTGCCCTTAAAAGACAAATTGTACAGGACTGTTCCCTACAATTCATACTAATCAAGCTGCTTTATGTAACATTTTCCTTACAAAGGATGCTGTTTTTGTTATTTTTGTTGTTGTTGTTCAGTCTTGTTCAACTCTGTGACCCCATTTGGGTTTTTTTGGCAAAGGTACTGGAGAAGTTTGCCACTTCCTTCTCCAGCTCATTTTATAGATGAGGAATGTGAGGCAAACAGGATTAAGTGACTTGTCCAGGGTCATATAACTAATAAGTTTCTGAGGCCAGATTTGAACTCAGGAAGAAGAGTCTTCCTGATTTCAGGCCTGGCCCTCCACCTGCCCCTATGCAAAAGTTGCCTGTGGTCAGCAGCAGCCATTTATTAAGCACTTCTGTTATGCCAGGTATTGTGCTAGGCACAGAAGATGCAATGACAAAGGTGAAACTATCCCTTGTCTCAAGGATATCACATTCTATCAGGGGTATAAAATGTTTGCATATTTATACAAACTAGGCACAAAATAAATATAAAATAATCAGATTTTAAGCTGATTTTCCATGTATAAAAATGTTGGCAAAGGAATTGAGCCCAAAGCATAAGTTAACCTGATTCTGCATATCTCAATGTACAATTCTGCTGATAATACATCTCAGTGATTAATTTAAGCACAGCTAGTTGAATTCTCTCATCTCTGGTTTATTGATTCATGGATATCTTAATTATTGAAGGACTTTTATCTGATTCCTGCCATTAAATCTATTTCCCAACACTTCAACATTTAAATTCAAAATTTTATACTCTTTTCTTCTTTTGGTTGCCTCAGTTTTCTTCCCACTGAATTTAAATCAATTGTGAGAAATATTTAAGTACTTTTTATGTGCAGACTACCATACTAACTATGTGCTGTGGTACAAAGATGAAATTCATAGATTTAGGGTTAGAAAGAACTTTAGAGGAAATCCAGTTAATACGTTTTATTTTATCTAAAAGAAAACTAAGACCCAGAAAGAGTAAATTATTTGCCTAAGGTCATATGGTAGTAAGTTTCAGAGTCAGGATTTCAACTCAGGTCCTCTGTTTCTGAATATAGAATATTTTCCACTGCATTCCATTACTTCCAATCTAATCGTTGTTTAGAAGAGGGATAGGGGAAGTTATGTAGATCTTCCTTAGTTCAAATCTGGTCTCACATACTTGTTAGCTGTGTGACCCTGAACAAGTCTCTTAACCCTGTTTGCCTCAGTTTCTTTGTAAAATGAGCAAGAAAAAACTTTGCCAAGAAAACCTCAAATGGGGTCACATGACTGAAATGACTGAACAACAATGAGAAGGGGAAGGTGGTTTGAGAGCAATATGATGCTTTCTGTTTTGGGTATATGCCAACAGGACATCCAGTTGGAAAAGGTCCAGGAGACAACTGCTATGCAGACTAGAGTTACGGAGAACATTTAGGCTTGAATAGTTTGGGGATTCTTCTTCATAGAGATATTTGAACCTATTTGAACAGATAAGGTCACCAATAGAGGCAGTGGAGAAAGAGAAGAGGGCCCAAAACACACCTTTAATGACTCCCACATGTAGTGACAAAAAAATTAACATACTTGTCAGGTCAGAGAAAAATCATGAGAGCAGCATTACAGAAGTCAGTGGAGAAGAAAGAATCTAGGAGGAAGGGATCATCAATGGTGTTAAAGGCTGTAATGTTATTTGCCCTACCTCTATTCTACAGAAGCCTTTACAGACCTTTAAACCCATCAAGCCTTTATTAAAATGGGCAGGAAATACACAGTAAGAGCCACATTATAGGATGACCTACTTTCATAGACTTAGCTCTTCACAGAAATGCAGGAATCTAAGACAACTCCAAAAGACTCACGATGGAAATTGCTATCCACACCCAGAGAAAGAAATAGGGAGTCTGAATGCAGGTGGAAGCATAGTATTTGCTCTCCTTTTCCTTTGTTGTTTTGTTTTATTGCTTCATTCTCAAGGTTCCTCCCATTAGTTCTAACTGTTCTTTACATCATGACTAACGGGAAAATATGCTTAATATGAATGTATATGTAGAGCCTATATCAGATTGTACACCGTCTTGGGAAGGGGGAGAAAATTTAAAACTCAAAATCTTATGTAAGTGAATCTTGAAAGCTAAAAGTAAATTAATTAATTATCAAAAACTAAATACTTTTTTAAATGAGCAGGAAACTATTAGGTACAGAGGATACAAAGACAGAACAAAATCCAAGCCCTACCCTCAAAGAGTTTACACTCAATGTTTTTTTTCTTTCTCTGTTCCCAGTCTCATTCTGAATTCCCTTTACTAAAGTATACATGCCTGAAAGTAAAATCTTTTATTCTGTCAGAGAGACTAACACCAGGGTAGATCTGACTCAAACTAACCCAAAGATTTTCCTTCTGAAAGGAAGTTTTTGTGACTGTGATCAAGTCACTTAACTTCAGTGACCTACTTTTTTTTTTTAAATCTGTAAAGCAAGTAATAATTAGACCACCTACCTTGCAGGATTGTTGTAAGAAAAGTACTTTATAAATTCTGAAGTGTTATAGAAAATTTAGTTGATTGTAGAAATAGCTCACACTTATATTGGCTTGAAAGCTTGTAAAGTGCTTAATGTACATTAGTCATTTGATCCTCACAACAACCCTGGGAGGTAGATGCTATTATCCTCATTTTATAAATGAGGAAACTGGGGCTCTGAGAGCTTAATTATGTGCCCAAGTTCATATGGAAATTAAGTGACTGAACTGGGATTTGAACTTAGGTTTTCCTGACTCTAGATTCAGTCACTATACCCTGTGCCATGCTTCTTAAACAACGTCATCATTGTTGTTATTGAGAAGGGACATAACATGGTGTTTGAGTTCGGAGTCAAAGCAAAACCCCAATCCCATCTCTCACATTCATTCATGCTATGAATTTTGGTAATTCACTTCTATATGCCTCTGGAAGCTCCCCAGGATTCCTCTATTAAGTCACAGATGACTATCAGTTCCCATCAAGCAGTTCCCATGAAAACAAAATTATGGAAGATTCTTCATCATCATCATCATCATCATCATCATCTTGCTTTGCCAATGACTTAAATATTTTTCAACTGCTCGTGCTATACTTGAGTTGTAGTCACTAAAATATAGAGATATACTGAAGAGTAACAATTCTGAATGCAAAATGCTAAATATCTATGTTGATGAGAATTAAGAAAAGTTTCCAGGAGCCCATAATGTATTGATTTAGCAAGGACTTCTGTGGTTGATAATAATATATGTCCTAGCCCAATGTTGCAGATAATTTGCAAAAAAAAAAAAGTCATTTTAAACCTTTAGGAAATACATTCAACTCACAAAATTGGCATTACAATTACTAGGTTAAGATATTATCTTTTTGTAGCAAATACACTGAGGATTTTCCTGCTGATTACTATGATTTTTCAAAAAGGGGATAGAAAAAGAGACAGAAAGAATATTAAATATTTTCAGGGATCATACTAATTTTCATTAGGCCTAACCTGATTTTTCTTAGGATTTTGGCCTATGGGCCAGTGTTTATTTTTCTCTTTGTACATAAAGCAATATAATTTAGCAATATGCAGGGAACCTATGAGCAGGGAAAGGACCTTCATTTTTGCTCTCTGGCTTCTCTTGCTCTCTCAACCTACACACACGCTTGCAGCTCTGGGGTTCCCAGAGGGAAGACTCTCTCTACTACCATCTCTCTTAGGATCCTATGACTATTATCACAAAATGGTCCTATTGTTACTGTCTCTCTTGGGGTCCTATGGCTAACTTAGGTGTCAAATAGATATGTAGTATACTAATAATGAGAAGCTCCTGAGTCTCCAGTGGTTACACAAAATCAGACATCATGACACCATTAATTCATAAACAAAAAACATTTAGATAACTATAAGGCAAAATCAAGATTAATCATAACAATTATTTATCAGAAGGCAAAAGCAGGAATGATAATATGCCTTGTTTAGTAAAAGAAAAAAAACAGAATAATCAAAACATCACAATCCAATCACAGATGTGAACTGTGTCACACAATTCCATCAACGTCTATGGGAGCAATATTATGTACAAGGGTAGGAACACATAGTAGGAAGACTCACAGCTCTGGACTGTAGACTTTGATATTCCTGGTTCCTTCAGAAATAATCTGTCTTTTGGAAAACTGATTTTCTGCCAAATTCTCCCTTTCTGGTCCTCACTGTTTTCCTGCTGGGAAAAGTCCCTCCTCTTCTGCCTCTGAGCCAATAAAACATCCGTAAGCCCTTTGCGCTTGCAGCCACCCTCCAAAGGTTGCTGAGAAAATTGTTGTGCCCTTTCAGTAGTAAACAGTTCCTGAGGTCCTTATACTGAAAATAACAGGTGATTCTGCTAACTAGCCTCAAACTTCTTATAGTACAGGTTAGAGAGAAAAATAAACAGATGGAAAATATGTCTTTCCCCCTTATTTCTTCCTCTCAAACCAGGGAAGACAGTAGAGGGCTACACAGATACCTCTGAGAAGTTTCTTCTCTTTCAGAATTTAGATGGTGCCAGATAGCAAAAAGCTCATTTGCTCTTCGCAAAGCAGCAAAATTCAGCTCTCAACCAATGGAATCCCAGCAGCTGCTAACCTATCCACAAAACAATGCCTCTCTTCCAACCTCTAAATTTTGATCTGAACAACTTTTATGACTTCTGTCACCAACCACCTATGACTCCTATACTCAGCTCTCTCTCCTACTCCTTCTTCTGTCTCATTGTTAGTTTCCCAACAATCCTCTTTGTGTCTTCTTGACTCTATCTCATACTGGCTTCTTAACCATCCTAATGCCTCAAATTCCCCTAGGAATGTTGAGAGGATAAAATGAGATAATATTTATAAAACACTTAGTATAGTGCCTGACGCATAGTAGATGCTTAGTAAAAAATTGTTTCCTTTTTTGGTTCCCTCCTTCCCCAAATCAGAATTGATGGTCAGTGATTTGCCTTTACTCTATGAGTTAAAACTCAAGAAATATTTATGACATAAGTCAGCTATTAACCCAAAATTTCTTATGCAGACTTCCTTTTAGTCCTCAATTATTTGACTTATAATCTTGTCGAGTCATAAATTTCAAAATTCTGAAAACTCACATGCAGGTGAGTGGATGGACAATAATGCCCTGTAGTTATCCTTATCTCAGTCATTGGTTTTCCTTAGAATAAGTCCTCTCAATACATTCATAAAATTGACAGTTCTCTCTCCAGTCCATAGAAGAGTCTGTTTATTCTTAAGTGGATTTCATCATTTTTCCCTAAATAAATGTTGTCTTTCAGAAACTAAATTTTTCATACATAGAATGGGGAAGTATTTTACACATGAATTATGCAGTAATGAACTTCTCATTACTTTAAATTTTAAGGGTCATCAAGGATTTTGTGGAAAACATCCTAGGACTGAAGAGGAAATTGAATGAAGGTCTCTTTCAATGCTGAGGTTCTATGATTAACTGTTCTCTTGCTGCTTCATGTGCTAATCTTATTCCTTGAGAGAAGAGGCTACATGTTGTATGTAGCTTTCAAAGTATCTGACATGATGATGGGCCATAGTGGGAATGCTATAAATATTTAATTGATTGATTTTTTTAAAAATCATATCACCTGAAAGGTAATTTTGTTTAGCAAATAGAAAGCAGGATTTGGAGGAGGCCTGCACAACCTGTGGCCTGATTTAGAGTCAGAATGATCCAGCTTCAAATTTTATTTCCAAAACTATCTATCCATATGATTTTGGACAAGTCATGTAACCTTTTAATGTCCCAGTCCTTGAGACTATAGACTATAAATGACTTACTGATCTGCATTATTGGCAGGATTTTCCTCTTCAGAAGTTCCTCACATTTATGAATCCCACAAAGTGAGAAAAGAATTATATAGCCTAATCAGGTTTCTGGTGCTGGCATATTTAAAGTATTACTTTTCTGAGAGAAAAAGACAGACACACTAATGCACTATTGGTTGAGATGTGATTTGGTCGGACCATTCTGGAAAGCAATTTGGAATTGTGCTAAGAAAGTGACTAGAGTATCCCTACACTTTGACCCAGAAATACTGATATTTGGCATATAACCCAAAGATATCATGGCAGCACTTTTTGCAGTAGCAAAAGGGTCACAGGGAGACAGCAAATGCCCATTAATTGGGGGAATGGCTGAACAGATTGTAATACTTTAAGATGAATCAATCAATACAGGTTTACTAAACACCTATTGTGTGCCAGGCACTGTGCTTAGCCCTGGAGATACAAAGAAAGGCAACAGAAATTAGATGTTGTGGAGCTATAGGAACTGATTAATATAAAGAATTAAGAGAAGTTGTAACCCTAGTGCTTAGCACAGTGCTTTTCATAGAGTATGCATTTAATAAACATGTTTTTTCAGTCAATCATACAGAGAAACATAAGAAGACACAGGTACTGAAGCAAAGTAAACTAAGTGGAATCAAGACATTATACATAATGACTACAATAATACAATTTGAAAGAAGAACAATGGAAAAATGAGTGCTGTTTAATGATAAGCCCAAGAAAATAGGTAAGAAAATGTACCTCCCAGCCTTCTTTGTAGAAATGAGGAACTATGGGTATAGGACAGAGCATAGAATATCAGATTAGGTCATTATATTGTCTAGTTTTGCTGAATTGCTTTTTATTACAAAAGATGGTGTGCTGGGCAGAGAAAGGTGGGAGAATACATTTAGAAATGACAGAGACATATGAACAAAATATGTACACACACACACATATATATTTAAAAGTATTATAAAAAGCAACAATTCTTCTAAAATTTATTTTCATTACCTTAGACTCAAAGTTTAATTTATAAAATGTATTTGTATGTTTGCACATTTATAAAAAAAATTTATTTCATTTATAAAAGTCTGAATAAAGGAATGTGTTACTAATGAAACAATATAATGCAAGTAATCGAGAAGGTTGCTTTAATATCTAGCTGTGACTTCCAAACAGTTCTCTTTTTAGAAAATCTATAGATGATTCTTGCTATGCTTCAACATTAACATAACACATTCTGATTCTTTTATTGTGCTTCTGAGAAAGATGATGAGTGAATATTTTTTTCAAAACTATGTTCTTAGTAAAAATGGCCTATTTTATGAAATTGGAAAGATGCAAAAATCAAAAGAGAAAAAAAATCTTAGGAGATGGAATGAAAATTATTAAAAACAAGTAGTCTTTCATTAAAGCATCTTTACATGTAGGATTTTGTTAATTCGTGAGCATTCCTGAGTGAAAGAGAACTCTGTTATCAAGACTGAAGAGGCCCAAGGGCCTTTTAAAATTGTTGAAGGAAAAAAATGAGGTGTTTTGAAATTCTTCTGGACAAAGATATTCAAGAATTTAGGATAATGTGATAATGTTTTAAAAATGCCCATCATGCCAGATCTTATTTCAAATGGAGGATAGCATTTTTATATATATTTTAGAAACAGAATTAATAGGATTAAATGGTGTGAATGAAATAGAATACTAAAAATCTCATTTGAAGCATCACCAGGACTAACTAACAAGAAGCTTGTAACACCCAGGCACACACACACACACACACACACACACACACACACACACACACATACACACACACACTCTATTATTATTTGAAAATAAGAGGGGAAATGGAAAGAAACTGTTTTTGTTTAAATGAGTTGCCAATTCAGAAAACCTGTGAGTGAACTATATCCTATCATCCTCCATGCCTTAATCAACCATGGTCCACGGTAAGCATCTAATTACATGGGCATGAAACATCATTAATGTTGCCTACACATAGAAACAGTTATGGGAATTTCATATCATCTGTGCAGATCAGTTTTTTTCAAGTTATTCTAGTGTTCATTTCTCCACTCCCTCTTTAGCCCTGCCTCCTAGAATACCTACTTTCCTTCAAAGCTCAACTCAAATGTCATCTCCTAAATCCTTTCCTGTTCCCTCTTCTCCCTAGTTACTGGTGTCTCCATCCTCCCCAAAATTATCCTGTATTTATTTTATGTAAACTTTAATGTGAATATGTTGCCTCTCCCTAAAAAATGTCTTTATGTTTCTGGTGCCTAGCTCATTTGCACTTTTTTATTACAAAGATGGGGCTTTTCCTTTTTTTAAATATTTAAGAAATTGAAAGAAAGGGGACCTAGTGATAGGGTTCACAGGAAAAAAAAGTCATTGAAGCATTTTTTAAAGCACAGAAGGAAGTTCATAAGGAAACAGAAAAGCAGGACAACTTTGACATTAACATGCTGAGTTTATTATAGATTTTTAAAATAAGAGCAAATTGTATTGTAATAGAAATTCACATTTTCACTTACAATCCTCTCTTACTTTTTACTCTAGATAAGGAAATGCTCTGTTTTAATGTTCATTAAATTCAGATAAAAATTAAAACAAAAAAAACCCTTTTTTTTTTGTTTGCCTTCTTGGTTGGTAGCGAAATAAAACTGACAACAATCTTGCAACCTTCGGCAATAAAGAAAAGAGATGTAATTAGAAGTAACTGTGCCTGGGGAAAATTCAATTGTTGATTTGTTTGTTTAGGGAGTGGCTGGTACAAAAGACAATCCCACCTAGAATGCAATCATGCCATGAAGGATAGCACAAGCCCAGGGGTGTTCTGATAAATATTTAAAAACCTTTCTCCAGAAAAAAAAAAGCTAGATGGATAGACATGTACCCATATACACACACAAACATATATATATACAAATATATATGTGTATATATATACATATGCATACTTTTGAGTTTAATCTGCACCATTAAAATTCTATTCATCAATTAATAAAACAACAAATCATTCCCTGATTTATAACATACGCTGATTTCTGATATGTTTCAGTTGGCTCCAGCACACCCCTGTCAGACCCCAAAAGAGCAACAAAGCCTTCCAAGTCGTGTATGGGAGTGCTAGCTCTATGAACTAGGTATGATAAGAAAGAGGGGGTGCCTATGTCAACACCCTGTGGCAAAACTCCAATAACCCTATTCTAGTTCTGCCCTTGATAGAAAACCAGTTCCAACCAGTTCAAGGACAACTGAGGCAGAGAGACCTTGGTGCCTCTCACACCAGGATTTCCTCTTAGTTGACATGAAGAGGCCACCTCCTCTTCCAGAATAAACAGTCAGCATTTCTTTCTACCCATAAAACTAGGGTGATATTATTTATTTCCCTAGCTAGCAGGGGCCTGCAGAGGTTTATTTAGTTGGTGTTGAAATGAAAACAAAATGAAAAGTGTTGAATATGAATATTACTCAGGATAGCACTTTATGAGAAAACTCTGTACTTGTCCTTTCCTCTCTGCAGGGTATTTCAGGACATCATAACAGCTCCAAGAGAGGCTTCCAAAAAGACTTCCCTGTTAAGAGTCTGCTCAGGTGGATCACCTCAAACATGATAATAATTAAGTCATCAATATAATTCACTAGAGTTAAAAGGCATTCTTAAATTGCTTCATAACTTATAACAAGTGCTTCATTAATCAGAACAGTATCAATGTAAGATCATCGAAAAAGTCAAGCAGAATAATGACTAATATTTTCGGACCTGCATCTTTGCCATCACTACAAACCAATCTCTAATAGCAGACTGACTAAAGACATGAAGTGGCCTATTCCCAGAGGTAAACAACAGGCTAAAGTCTAATGATGTATGCATTCAGGCACAAAATTCTTTACCCAAATATCTTACTGTGCCGTATCTCATTGGCTAAGAATAAAAATAATAATAACTCCAAGTCAGCATGAAATAATGGATAGGACACTTACCCTGGAGCTTGGAATATCTAAACTTAGTACATTAAGCCATTCAGTGATGCAGGCAATTCTCTAAATAAGTTATAGATGACTTGACAATCTGCAACAAGGGAGGGTATTTCCATACCAGGAGGTCCTTATGCCAATGAAACTACAAATCTGAACTGAATTGGTAATACTGGTGGTATTGATACTATGAGTACTAATAACAATAGTAAGAGCTTATTCTTTTTTTTTTTTGGCTAGGCAATGGGGTTAAGTGACTTGGCCAGAGTCACACAGCTAGTAGGTGTCAAGTGTCTGAGGCCAGATTTGAACTCAGGGCCTCCTGACTCTAAGGCCAGAGCTCTATCCACTGTGCCACCTTGCTGGCCCCAGAGCTCATTCTTATAGATTTTTATGGTGACCAAATGGTTGACACACATAGTCTTTTTGGATTCTCACAACAACCCTATGAGGTAGGTATTTTCCACAGTTTTCAGAGGTGGAAAACAAAACTTGAAAACATGAAGTGACTTGCCTAAGGTCACACATCTCTTGTCAGGGTTGGAATATAAATCAATTTCTACTAACTAGTCCTCAACCTGCTTGCTGCTATGTTACCCCTTTTTAAAAAAGAGAGACTTAGACTTCATTTTTTTTATCTTTTTATTTTAATTGAAGGCACCCGGGATGCACAGTGGATATGAGCTCTGGACGTGTAGTTACAAAGTCCTGATTTCAAATTCCACCCTAGGCATTTACTAGCTATGTGACCTTAGGCAAGTCACCGACCTTCAGGCTCAGTTTGTAAAACAGGGTTAATAATAGCAACTCACAGGGTTATGTTGAGGATCAGCTGAGATAATATGTCCAGTGCTTTGCCTAATTTAAAGGGCAATATAAATTCTAGCTATTATTTTTTTTTGGGGGGGGCTAGGCAATGGGGTTAAGTAACTTACCCAGGGTCACACAGCTAGTGTCATACATCTGAGGCCAGATTTGAACTCAGGTCCTCCCGACTCCAGGGCCGGTGCTCTATCCACTGCACCACCTAGCTGCCCCTATTCTAGCTATTATTAAGGGGCTTAGGGTTTTGTTTTGTTTTGTTTTTACTAATAGAAATGTATTTTCTCTCCCCTCCACCACCACCTCATTTGGGGCAATCCTGGTACAAATGTGTATATTCAAGCAAAACCAATGACCTCATCAGGTCATGTTAAAAAAAATGTCTCATTTTGTACCCTGAATCTGTCCGCTGTCTAATCAGGAGATAGAGGGCATATTTTGTCCTAGTGTTCTGAAATCATGGTTGGTCATGGTGTTGTTCATATCTCTTTCAGCTTTCAGCACTGTTTACATTTACAGTGTCATTGCTATTGTATAATTGTTTTCTGGTTCTGCTCATTTCATTGTCACCAATTTATAAAAGTCTTTAAAATTGTTTGTTTTAACAATATTGTTATTATAGCATTAATTGTTCTGCTGGTTCTGCTTATTTCACTCTGCATCAGTTCATATGAGTCTTTCCACATCTTTCTGAAATCACCTGTTTCCTCTTTTTGTTTTTACAGAACAATCATTCTATCATATCCATGTGACACAATTTGTTCGGCCACTTCTAAATTGATGGACCTCCCCTTAGCGTCCTGCTCAATAAAGATTCTTGTACAGCAACACCCTCCCATGCCCCAACATCAATTATTTGCAGGATCCAAGACAGAAGACAAATGTCCGACCATACCAATGTTTATTTAATTACATAATTAGGTCCCTTTAGAATTTCAGAAGTACCTTAAGTAGACCAATCTTTCGCTATGCCAATCTTTAAAAGCAAAAAAAAAAAAGCCAAAAAAGTGATTTTAAAGGTGATATTTTCTAAATGAATGGAGTATTGTTTCCAGAAATGAATACAATAGCAGGTTTAAAATTATATGAGTTAGTGCTAGGTTATAAAATCAAATCTCCTGAGCTGGAAGGGTCTTTAGAAGTCATATGATTCAACTACCTGCATTTTACAAATGAGAAAATTTAGACTCAGAGAGGTTAAATGATTTTCCCAAGGTCACACAGGTAATTGGTAGCAGAGCCATTATTGGAACAAAAGTCCTCTAGACTCTGAGGTCAGTACTCTCTCCACTGCTGCCTTGAAGAGTTACCCCAACAATAAAAGTGAACAACTGTCCCTGACCCAGTCATTTACAGTATCTCACTCTAAAAGTCTCTTTTAAAGTTTCAGTCATAGTCCTCAAATAAAGCTTAGCTAAATGAATTTTGAAGAAAACAATCGGCAAATCTTTATATAAGCATGATTAAATAGAGTCCTTTCATTTTCAAAGTCAGCTTATTTCTTGAAAGTTGGTTGTTCTATTTTCATTAATTCCACTAGGTACCCTTAAGAAGTAGTGTATTTGAATTTTCCTATTCCCTAGCAAGGACACAGGCTCAATCAACATTTTCCTATATTTACGACTATACGCAAAAGAATAAGGCGAATGATTCTTGAACTTCCATCTATTCTTCTATTGTTATTTATTAAATAACCATTTTTACTTAGAAAAAAACAGTAGTCTAATATGTATATTGTGAAGAGGTTGAATCAAGCAAGTTCAAGCAGTTTGTCTTCATGATATCGTCTACAGCCAACTACCTTGCTCCTTTAACCTATCATAACTCATTCTTTCCAAATCCTAACCCTGGATTACCCCCACCATCTATCTTCTCAGTTTCTGCACATGAGTTACTAAATGCCACTGGAAGTCACACAATGATGTTGACTGGGTATGTTGCAAATACGTTTTATCTAGTTTCAGCTGAACCTTCACTACTATGTACAAATCCATTTGCTCCTTCTTGAGTGACTTCTGTCACCCTATGGTACATGCTCCATATGCTTTTTTTGTTCTCTCTTCAAGTGACTTTCTCCCCTTCTCCTCTCAGCATAGAATGTCACCTCCTACTTTACCAAGAAAACTGAAGCCCCATCTTCTCCTTACTTCTACCCTTCAAATCTCATTAGCATCATCCCCTGCTTTCTCTCTTGATCCAATCTTGAGGAAGTAGGTGGCACTTTTGCTTGCCAAGGCTAAGCCTGTGCTCTTGATCCCACGTCCCTGCCCCTTGGTTTATCTGGGAATAGTTCCTTTCATCATTCCCTCTCAATGTCTCTTTATCATTTGGCACCTTCCCTACAGACTACAAATAGGCCCAGAAGTCCCTTTTAAATATATCCTTTAAATATATTTCCTTGACCTTGGCAACTCTTCAAGCTATGTTTCTGTGTCTCTCCTCTTATTGCCAACTGCTAAGAAAAAGAAAATAAGTAAAATTGTCCACACTTGTTGCCTCCAGTTCTTTACCTTCTGTTCTCTTCTCAACCTATTCCAATCTGGCTTCTGACACCATTTTTCAATAGACATTACACTAGCAGGCAAAGAGTTTTTACAAAGGTTAGAGTTCTAGACCTTGAGTCAAGAAGACCTGAGTTCAAACCTGGATTCATGCACTTACTTGTTGTGTGACTCTGGACAAGTCATTTAACCTCTGCCTGCCTCAGGTTCCATATCTACAAAACAAGGATTATAGTTCCTACTGCAAAGCTTTTATGAAGATAAAATGAGATAACATCTGCAAGCATTGCAGCCCTTAAAGTGCTATATAAATGCTAGCTATTATTATTTTTCAAGTAATAAATAACGCTAACCCAAATAGCTTTTTTCTCAGTCTTCACAATTTTTAAATTTATTTGCAGTTGTTAATATCGTTGATTACCTGAAGTCTTTTACAGTTTGGCTGCTACCTATATGTACACACTTTAGGTTCTAAGCAAAAGATCTATTTCCTGTAGACGCAGTGTTCCAACTCCCATCTTTCTGCCTTTATTAGGTTATTTCCTATGCCTGGGATGTGCTCCCACTTCACCTTTCCTCACAGAATCTCTGCTTTGCTTCAAAGGAGAGGACACATGCCCCCTCCTACAGGAAACCTTTCCTGATCTTCCCAGCTGTTAGTGCTTTCTCAGGCCCCATCTTATGAAATTAATTTTCATTTACTCTGTACAAATTATATATACATATATATGTTATATGCATATGTGTATATGTGTTTGCATGTGTAAGTATTACATATGTGTGTGTGTATTATGTGTTTATATGTATATGCACATATACATATATATCCTTGTTATGTTATTTTCTTACAATAGAATGTAAGTTTCTTGAGAGCAAGGTACTATTTCATTTTTGACTACATTTCCAGCACCCAGCACAGTACCCAGTTCCAGGCATACAGTTAAATATTTATTGAAATGAATATATATTATTGAGATGAAAAAATAATTCATGGAAGGGATTTTTGTTCGCTTTTTTTTAACCTTCAATGTGATTAAAACAGTAACAATAGTAACTGACATGTTTGCAGTGAAGATTTGACTATGGTCAAACAACTTTTAACTATCAAGGATAGGATTTTACCCAAGGTTGTCCTGACTCCAAGTATAGCACTCTTATCTATTAGGTAATTTTAAGTTTAAAAAAAAATCAGCCACCACAACACTCTTTGAATCACTTGTTCAAATCCTGCTCACTTTTTTTTAATGTCCAGCTCATTCTAATCTCTATAAAGTTCTATTGCCCTTTTATATTCTTTGACTTCCCTATGTAATTAATGCCTGCACCAAACTTCCATTGATCTTAGGTCTATAACAAAAAGTTTCACTTAATATAGTGCTTTATTCATCATCACACAATCAAAAGGAATAAAATTTTAAAAACATATTAAAAATTATTAATAGAAAGGTTTCATACCCATGGCTTCTCCAAGACCTGGACAATAATCTATAAGCAAATTCCAAATTCAAGTGTTCCCAAGCACAAATCAGGTCCTAAGACTTAGGGACCCCCACCAGTAGCTGTAGGCATCCCTAATGCTGGTGGTAGCAAGGTACTGAGATTCCTCTACCAATCCATGTCTTATTACTTTAACCTGGATGATATGGCATTGAAGAACTTTGCCAAGCATTTCCTACATCAGTACCATGTCAAGAAGCTGATGAAACTTCACAACCAATGAGGTGGTCATATTTCCCTTCAGGGCATCAAGAAACCAGATTGTGATGACTGAGAAAGTGGGCCAAATGAAGTGGAGTGTGCTCTGCACTTGGGAAAAAAATGTCAGTCAGTCATTACTGGAATTGCAAAAGCTGACAACTGACAAAAATTACCTGCATTTATGTGATTTCATCAACACTCCCTACCTGGGGGCAGCTAGGTGGAGCAGCGGATAGGGTACCGGCCCTGAATTCAGGAGGACCTGAGTTCAAATCTGGCCCCAGACGAAATACTTGATACTTACTGGCTGTGTGACCCTGGGCAAGTCATTTAACCCCAATTGCCTAAGAAACAAAACAGAAGAAAAAAAAACTATCTGGATGAACAGGTAATGTCCATCAAACGACTGGCTGATTATGTAATCAACCTTCACAAAATGGGGCCCCCAAAATTTGGCAAGGGGGAATAACTTTTTAACAAGCACATCCTTGGAGACAGTGAGCTCAGCCTCAGCTTGGCTTCTCCCACACCTGGAAACTGTTGGCATAACTTCTATTGTCTTTTAATGTGTGCATTTTTTGATATCTCACCTTTCCATAATCTTTTCACAATCCAAAGACTACCCCCATTTACATCCTATAAAGTGACTTGGTATTGATGGAAAAAAAAATCCTCCCTGTTGCCCACATTCCTCACTATTGTTGAACCCACCACTCCCTTCTGTTTATGCTGGTTTATGTCTTATGTCATTTCTGCACAGCCCTTCATCTGTCTTTGTCACCTCAGTCAATTAGCTTGGTGGACATGTTTACCAGGGAAATAGTATGAGTTTGCCATCGTAAGGCATAGGGGCCAATGACTCCTCACAAAAGGGTATATTCCTGTTATACATAAAGTAGAAAGGTGGAGCAAGTGATCTCCCAGGTCTTATCACATTTAAAAAGTCAAAATTGAGCAATTTATTTACACAATGCATATACCAGCAATAATGACGGGTACCATATCATCAAGAGGAAGGATGACTTATTAGGCAGATTTGCAGAGGAGATAAACACCACAATTTTAATTTGCTGGCCCTTTTAGTGACCTAACTGGGCATAACATCCAGCTATACATCTGAGTCTGTGACTCATCAAGACAGGAGCTTGGAAATTGCAAGATAATGGAAGTAACTCTTAGGCATCATATTATGTGGCATTTTTTTTATTTGTTTAAGCAGAAGCTAGGTGGCTCAGTGGATAGACCAGTAAACTTGGAATCAGGAAGATATGGGTTCAAATCTAGCCTAAGACACTCACTAACTGTATGACTCTGGGCAAGTCATTTATTCTATGTCTGCTTCATTGTCATATTGAAAATGGTGAAAATAGTACCTACCTCCAAGACCTATTGTGAAGATAAAATTATTTAATATTTGTGAAGTACTGTGCAAACTTTAAAGAGCTGTATAAAAATTATAAGAACATCTCTACACTCATGGCTCTGATCTGATGTTCACCCCGAAAACTGATTGGCATTTTTAGAAGGAGGTCATTCATGTTGGCCGTACAGATAATCTCAGATAAGGAGATATAGTATATATCCTGGCCAGGTGGAGTCTAAGGGTTTAGTTATTGTTAAACAATTCATCCCCACTCCAACTCTCTAATGAATTCATACAGTATTCTGCAAATCAGGATACTGAACTACCATGGCAAGCACTTTACACATAATGAAGTGCTTAATGTTTGTTGCTTGTTTAATTAAAGACTAATGAGCTTACATGCCATGTCCCAGATCCAGATGAATCTTTTCCTGACACTTCACTGCCCCTCATTATTAGTGCTTTCACTGCCCATGGTAATTATTTTGTATTTACTTCCTATATATTTTTATTGATTTATCACTGAACATGTTTTCTCCTACATAGATTATGTTTCTTGATAGCAGGAATTATTTTACAATGCTTTGCACTTAGTAGGTATTCAATTAATGCTTATTAAATTGAACTAAATTGGGGGCAGCTAGGTGGTGCAGTGGATGGGCACTGGCCCTGAAGTCAGGCAGGACCTGAGTTCAAATCAGACCTCAGACTTGACACTTACTAGCTGTGTGACCCTGGGCAAGTCGCTTAATCCCAATTGCCTAAAATAAATAAATAAATTGAACTAAATTTCTGAAGAAGGCAGAAGTTGCCAAGAATAAAATGTAGTACTCTGTTTTTTGAAAGACTCCCTTGTTTATGTACACACACCCCTAAATATATTCCTAGGAACTCAGCAAAATCCAGGCTTGATCATTGGGATCACCCTGTTGTTCGTCTGTTTTCAAAGAGGACCAATGCTGCCAAGTGTGTGAATTGTGTGAACTGGATTTAAGGAAGGCAGAATTGTGCAAAGTCATCAGTCTCACTCTCTCTTTCAGAGTCATCAAATTCCAGTGGCAAGACAAAAGTCAGGAAGACTGGTAATGGTATGGGGTGCAGTGGATGACCGTGGCATCTTCTATGTCTGATCACCTTCTAAGTGCTCCACATCACTTGGATGAATCTAACCATTCAGCAAGCACCAAGGCAGCTGAGGGAGACTGCAGAGAACTAAAAGGACTGACAAAGGACAAAGGCTCCATTGTAAGGAACCAGATCTGGCTAAATTACATGTATTTCCTTGTAGACAGGAAGGCCTAGGTTCTACCTGGATGACAATTATTCAGATCCATTTACCATCACTTAGCAACTCTATCTAATGAATTATGAGCTATTATGAAACTGAAAAAATTCACTCCACTTGTCATTTTTGTACATCAAATTACGTTGTCCCAAATTGCCATAGAAAATGCAGGAACAATCATCCTCTTTGTAGGAGAGAATTGAAGGGCTGACTCTGAGGCATGGGAAATGTTGGCCTGTTGTCAGAGGCATGGGTTGGGGAGGGTCCTATCTGATCAGTTGGAAAGGGTATAGCCCAAGAGATCACACACAGGGAGTTATTATCCTATATCCCCTCCCTCAGTGTATCTATCAGCCATAGGGGAAAGTCATCATACGCTATGATCCAGCTACAGTGGCCTATTTGCTAATGCTCACACATGACACTTCCAACTCCCTTCTCCATCTTTTCACTGGTTATTCCTAACACCTGGCATGTTCTTCCTCCTTACCTCCAGGTCCTTGTCTCCCTAGGTTTCTTCAATACAACTCTAATTCCACATTCCGCTAGAGGTTGCCAGATAGGTTTGGTTTTTGGCAATAATGAGCTTCCACAAATTCCTGTATCCATCAATTCTAGATCCTGAAGAGACCTTAGAAGTCATCTGATCATTGTTTTTTCCTTTTGCAGATGAACTTCACTGGAGATGTGAAGTGCCGTGAGTGTAAGGTCTTAATTGGCAGCAGACTAAACCAAATTGTCACCTTCTTGCTCTATCACACCCAAGCATTCAAGTACTTGTCATGCCTCATTGCTTATTCTTTTGGTAGAGCTGAAAGTATAATACAGACTCTAAGAATGTCCTGATGTTAACTACTGGAAGAAATAAACTAATAAGATTTTCCAGATTTCTCATTGTTCAACAACAGGAGTCCATATCACTGAATTACTAGTTAATATCATAAAACTCACTTGAACTACCTTCATCCTACATATATCTAACATTATACAAGACAAAATAAGGAAATTTATGAATTTTAATGGGTACATCTAGATAGCCCTGTTTTAACCTTAAAATACTACATGTTACTCTATTCCTACCTCCTTATTACTAATGTTTTACAGAAGCTAGTCTTTGCTAGCATCTATGGAGTGGAACTAGTTTGGGTTCCTGTGACATACAAGGTACAGAATACTATTGAGTTTATGTCACAACTTCAATCAATCATCAAGAAGGTTTTAAGAACCTACTATCTATGGACTAGGCACTAGAGATATAAATATAAAATTAAAAACAGTCCATACCCTTAAGTAGCTTACCTTCTCTTGTAGAAAATGAGTAATACATACATACATACATACATACATACATACATATATATATATACATATACATATATACACACATATATACCCATGAAGTTACCTTCCGTTTATACTCTGTGTATCTTCTATGTACATTTTTTTGCTTGTTGTCTCCACAATTAGAATGTCAGCCCTTTAAGCAGAGGGCCAGTGTTTTAGTTGCTCCATAATAAATGCTCATTGATAAACTTGCTAATTTTAAGAATATGAAAGCAAAGAAATCTTCCCTATGTCCACTTACTATAGAATCTATTTACATTACAATGGGAGATTTACATTAGATGTCAAATAAAGAATAGTTTTAATGATAAAATTTACTTCAGCAAGCATTTATTAACTACTACATCCCAGGCACTGAGCTAGTTGCTAAGATTATAAAGACAGAGATAAAATAGCCCCTCTCTCAGGAGAATGGCTAGAGAAAGATCTCCTTTATTTAGAAATCTTTCAGAATGGCTAGTCAACTACCTTTTCAAAATGCTTTAAATTCACTCCTGCCTTAAGGTGACAGGGTAAATTAGATAACATTGTTATAATCCTTCCTGCAGTATGATTCTCTGTCAGAGGAGACATAATGACAGCTTACAGATATCTGAAAAACAGGAAAATCAGCAAGGAAGAAGAGTTATTTAGCATTGTCAAGAATGTGAAAAGAAGAAATTGGAAGAAAATAAAAATAAAAGTCTAGGATTCATCTGACGGGGAAAAAACTCTTGATGAGATAGCTTTGAGTAAAAGACAAACTCTCTCAGAAAATGTTGAAGTTCCATCCCTTGAGATATATAAATGGGAGAGTGTATTCCAAGGAACAATTATGGAGTGGTGAGAGTGTAACCTAATTGGTCTTTTCCATCACCACTTTCAATGACTCTTAAAGAAAGTAAGGGGGATAAACAATCATGAACTCTCAATGCAATCAATGATGGGTGCACGGCAATCAACCTCACCATTTCACAGGTGTTTATGGCAAGTTTTTAAGAGGAAACTTCTTTAAACTTTAAACAACATGTCAAAGTAGGCCACGAAGTAGTAGAAAAGGAGGAAAATGAGATATGGTGTGACATCCTACTCAAATGGCATAAGATTTCCTCCAATTTGACAAATGACAGATACTCATACACAAAAGAACTCCATGTACAGAACTAGGTGTAGGAGGAGGGTGGTGAATATTAAACACAAACTGAGGACATTGTTCCCAAAGAAAAATCATCATCATAAGTTAAAAAGTGATTTTGAGTTGTGTATGTGTAGGGGTGTGTATTGTGCTTGTGTGTGTATGTGTTTGTATGTTCTCATCAGGGTTCTTAACTAGAAAAGTGGATTTTTTTATGTTTAAATTTTATTTTTCCAAACTTCCTATCCCCTTCTTTTTGGCAAGAAAAAACTATAGCTTCCATTCCATCTGTAATTTAAATGATATGTTTCTGCTAGTAGTATTCCCCATTAAATCTACTTCCCCTTGAGTTCAGTCTGTTATGTAGATATGCAGGCCATTTAAGATAGAAATTTAGTAATAATGCAGAGGTGTGTGCCAAAGAGGTCCCAGGCCTGGAAATGCACAAGCACGATAGTGTGGAATGGAGGGGCAAAGCTCTCCAGTTTGGAACATTAATAGGTAATTGTTTTCTACTTGCAAACTTTTGGTGAAGAGAAGTTTTCTGACCATCTATTGAGCTGAAGATGAGTATGCATATGGAAGGACAAAGTGACCCCTCTACATCTCTCTCTGGCTGTATTTGAGTAAGGAGCACACAAATATGTAGGCTTGTAGTAGGGAAGTGACCTCAGGTCCTTTCTCACTTGGTTTCCAGGAGTCCATGAATTCAGAACATGGCTGTTGGTTGTTTTTACCTCTATGTGATATTTATTCTTTCCTGTTCTCAGGTGAAAGTGTATTTAAGTTGGCTATAACCTTTTAACTTCAAAGGTTTGGGAGACAAAAAAATAACATAATTAATCTAGATGAACTAAAGGTCAATAATCTCTAAAGAAATCATGAAAAATGTAAGAATGAGGAGGTCTTAGCATTAGCAGACCTCAAATTATACCCCCAAAACAATAATCACCAAAAATATTTGATATTATTATGAAACAAAAACTGGGTACAGGAAAAATAGAAACAACATAAGTATAATTGTATTCAGTAAATCCAAGGACATCAACTACCCAGCCAAAGACTCCATTTTCAATACACACACACACACACACACACACACATACACTACTGGCAAAACTAGAAACCAGTCTGGCTGAAACTAAATTTACCCCATAACCTCGAACCAAATGACAAAATAATTTCCCAATGACATAAAAGGTCCTACCATAAACATACTGAGAGAAGGAAAAGAGATATCCTTCATGACCTCACTTGAAGGGATAACTAAACAAGGGAATAAGTTCATCATAAAAGTTAATGTGAACAATTTTCTTTATTTTTTCCCTTACTCCTCACTTTCTGGATCCCTTCTGGATATTCTCTATTCTCTAGATTTTCCTGACACTATTCTCTTCAGATTCTATTCTTATATTTCTGACTGGTTCTTCTTAGTCTCAACTGAATCTTCGTACAGGTCACACTCACTAAAAGTGGGAGTACCCATGACTGTCCTGGGCCGTCTTCTGTTCTTTTCAGCTCCCATGGTTTCAATTATCATATCTGTACAGAGAGAGAGAGAAAGAGGGAGAGACAGAGAGACAGATATAGATAGATAGATAGATAGATAGATAGATAGATAGATAGATAGATAGATATAGATATAGATGATATATATATATAGAGAGAGAGAGGGAGAGAGAGAGAGAGAGAGAGAGAGAGAGAGAGAGAGAGAGAGAGAGAGAGAGAGAGAGAGAGAAATAGCTAGATATTCAGCCCTAATCTATCTCCTGAGCTTCAGTAGAAATCACCAACTGATCTTGGACATTTTAACTTGAATTTTCCATAGGCATCTCAAACTAAACATATCTAAAACAGAACACATTATCTTTCCCCAAAATTTTTCCCTGCCTTTCCCAACTTTCCTATGTCTGATAATGGTACTACCACCATCCTCGCAGTCATCCAAGCTTGCAAACTCATTGTCATTCTCAACATATCACTTGATATCTTTCCACCACATGTAGGCAGCCTCTTGTCAAGTCTTGCCATTTCTACCTTTATAGAATTTCTTCTGAATGACCCTTTTTTCTCCAACCACGTAGCCACTTCCTTAGTGCAGGCCTTCATGACTCTGGATATTGTAATAGCTTTTTGGTTAGTCTCCCTGCCTCAAGTCTTTCCCCACTCAAATACATTCTCCATTATCAGCTGCCAAAATTAATCTGATCATGTCACCCTGACCCCCACTAAGTTCTAATGGCTCCCTATTACCTTTAGGACCAAATATAAAATCTCTTTGGCATTTAAAGCTTCCCTCTTTAACCTTTCCAGTCAGCTTGTACTTTACACCCTTCCATGCACTTATGATCAAGTTACATTGGACTATTTGCTTCCCAGATACCTGAAAGGGGAAAATCTCCATTTTGGATTCTCATCTAAGAGCCCACTCCCAACCCCTAAGAGATGTAAAGGGTGGGAAAGTAAAAAAATAAAATATCAGAATACAAACATAAATCAGATACAGAACAAGTAGTTTTACCCCATGTATAGAAAAGGGAAAGATAAGTAATAAATAATTATAAAATGAGTACAGTCAGTGGAGAGGCTTATTCAGTTGTGTGGGGGCATTTGCAAGGAGCTTCTTTGTGAGAGCTACTATTAGCTATTTACATTTTACCTCCTCTGAGTACAACTCAATGAATACCAAGTGGGCTCCATCAATGGTTTCTCTGTCTTTGTGAGTCAATCTTTCCTTCTTCATCAGTCCATTTCTGCCATTTTCTCTGCCACAAAAGTTCTAGTGACTTGGTCCTACTGCTTGGATGTACTAGAAATGGAAGATGCCATCTGTTTTTTTGAGATCTCAGCTCAAATCATAGCAAAGGAAAGAGTATGCAAACAGGAGGTAGCCCCATCCCAGACACAGGCTTACCTAGGAGACCATGACTGTCTAGCTTTCAGCATCTACCTACTGAGCCTCTGGAGCTCAGAGACTCATCTTTACACATCAATACCATCAGAAAGAAGAAACTCTTAAGGGCATGGATTGAGTATCTCCATGGAGGTCAGACTCAATAGCCAACTGAATATGTCCTCATTACTGATAGGAAGTGGTCAGAGTAGATTTTACCTGCTGTGAATAGAAGGTTGGGAAAAATGCACCTTCATCAAGCATCCCCAAGGGGATGCTACAGTTATAATCCTTCAAGTTCCTCAGATGATCCTCAGCTTCCTCTGAGATTTTGAAGTAAAATCATATTCTCTGTATTCCAAGCTCTATATTTTTATAAATTTTATGGAAGTAGAGAAAATGGCAAGACACTCTAGTCAGAACAGAATTCCTCTTAGTAATGTTAACATTTCTTTTGTCTATGGAGAAAAGTTTCCAATAAAGTCCTACTCCAATATCTCATTGTGGTAAAGAAGTACTCCTGTATTCATAAAGGCTATGCTAGTTATCTACCATCTTTCTTAAGTTTTACACTGAGGTGTATGGGGTGTTCAGGGAGATCTAGCACTTCTGATGTGAGGGCTTGCTGAGCCTTTTTCAGGGCTGCTCATCTACCTTTAGTGTCCATTTGTCACTCAACTTTCACTTGTGCCTCCAAGAAGCTGTAGAATGTGTAACAGCTATACCCCACTGCAGTAAAATTGTCCCAGCAGATTGGCCAAACCATGTGGACAGTAACCAACAGGTGTTAAACTCATTGGTGAGTTAGGGGGATGTCTACTCCAAACATGTGAAGACTTCTCCCAGCGTAATGAGTAGGTGAGAACAATTTGCTCCAACAGCAACAAAGGCAACAGAAGCAGGCATTCCAGAGTGCTTCGAGCTTGGTCAAACACTGAAGATGCCAAGGTCATCAACTGCATCCTGGGCCATCGCCAGTAGTTTTGACTTTTGTCTTGCCACTGAACTTTGATGTCTATGAAGGACGAACAACAAGAAGTCCTAGGCAGGAATTTTAAGTTTATTGTCTGAAGACCAGCCTAGCAAAGTTCAGAGTGGGAAATTACAAAAAAGTTGACTACTGGGGGATGAAAATTCAAGAAAGAAAAACTTATAATCTGCTAAAGTACAGAGATTTTATACTCTGCATTGGTACAAGGATAAAATCATGGATTTTTTTAATCATAAGAGTTATTTCATTTTGTCTCTGACTCTTTTCTGAATCTAGAGAGGATGACAATAAGAGAAAACTTTCTCAAAGAAAATTTTTTTTCTTCTACTTTCTTAAATTCAGAATATTATCTAAACAATAAATTGAGCCCTGATTTGTAGTATTTGCCAATTTTCTAGGTGTAAATTCTCAAACTGAAAATTTAACAATCAGTTCTTGCCCATATGGGTTGTATCCAACACACCTCCGCATAAGAATGGATTGTTGCCATAGGATTTATCTTTCTCTGTGTTCTATAAAAATAAACTGACAGACAAGCTCTTTGTCCTCCAAGAAAGGTGTCAAAGGGCATGGGGTGGTAGCTCCAATGATGCAAAATGAAATTCTTCTGTAACTGTGTAGATGATCATTGACAGTTATTATGGTAAATAATAATAATAATAATATAAAAATTCATTACCTTTTCTCCAACCTGTTGATGATGTCTCCAAATTTATCTACAACAGGCATTATAGTCTACTTTTGCGACTACATACACACGCATTCCAGGGTTGTAGAAGGTGCTAGACTTGGTGCTTTGCTGCTACAGTCTTCAACATCCCAGCATCATTTCCATGTACTACAAAATAAGGACTTTAGTGGCAGGTATTCTCAGTGATGATAAGGAATACTAAACCTATTAAGAGTACTTATCCTCTAACTAGATTGCTGTGCCACATTTGCAAGCTCCCAAATTTGGAAACACCTGGAGGGGACTCAGAAGATTGTCATTTGACAGATTGATTTATCTGGAAATCTCAGTTCTTTGAAAGATGCTCATCACAAGATTCTGGGGTCTTGAAATTGTCATTCATCATTTGTCACCAAAATTCTAGCTGTATTTTTTTAGCAGACTGAAGTAGCTAAGGTAGAAAAAGGTGTATGTGTGTTGCCCTATCAAGTAGGAGTTAGGAAAAGCCCAAAGAAAACACATAGATTTAAAAAACAAAAAGGGAAAAGGTTGTCACTGGATTTCACTTCCAGTTTAGCTTTTTAGGGAGAGATTGATACAAGACTGATTAGCATGTCTCTTAGGATTCATTCTTTAAGGTTTAAAATTCATCTTTTTTTCCTAACATTTTTTACATAAAAGGGATTGAGATTGCTACAATGATCATAAAGAGATAAATCTTAGAATTTATGACACATTTTTGTGCAGTCATATATTTAGAACTGGAAAGGTTGTTTTATCTAATCTCATCCTTTTACAGGTGAAGAAACTGAGTCTAAATCAGGTTCAGCAGCTTACTGGAGGTCACACTGTTAACAATTTACATAACAGAGATAGGAATCAAACCCAAGCCCTCTGACTACAAAGTCTGTTTTGTTTTTACCATACCATGCTAAACCATTCTATCAAACCTATATAGACACATACAGAGAAACATTAACATGAAATGAAGCAGAACTCATTTTTATCATGGTTATGTACTGACCTCCTTTGGATTTGAAAAAAAAAAGTATTTGGAACAACTACAAATATAAAGAATAAGAAAGATAAGAAAGAAAAAAATCCCCATGCTTTTATAGAGTATAAAATTTAGTAAAGTTGGTAGTAGTAATACTAATAATGATTAGGTTGGTTTATTTAAAAGTAACTGGATTCTTAGTAGTTTTAGATAACCATATACAGAACATAATTTGGTAAAATTCTTTTTCCCAAATGAAGTTAAATATTCTAAATGATCAACAACACATTTATAGTATTCTAAAATAATTACTTAGTATTTCTTATAAATATTTTCTAAAAATAATTCATCATACTTTTGAAAAGGAAAAAAAATAGACACTGTAATTATAATGATATATATTATTTAAGAGTTCCTACTCTTCAGCCAGGAGAAGTAAAATGACATTGACATCACATTTAGATCTGTTTAGCAATATAAAAAAGATGAAGATCTAATTGAAACAAAGAAACTAGCACCCATTTTACCCCTTCAATCATATTTTGTCATTTATAAAAGTTGAACTTTGTTAAAATAGGCAAAACATAAAATATTGTTGTAACTAAATATTTTAAAAGTTGATACCTTCTTTTAAAAAATAACTTTCATTTATGCCCTTTTTCTTAATATTATAGTCATTTCAAAACAACCTATCAACTGGTTAAACCCTTATGACAAAAAAAATGCAATTAAGGAAAAGTGCATGTTATACTAGGCACATCTGACAATATATACAATACATATAATATTCTGACCTAGGAATCCCTCATGTCTATGCCATGAGGGGGAGGTATATTCCCTGGGACCATCAATAGATTTTCAATTAGAGTTTGACTTTCTTGAAGTGATTTTTTCATTGACATTGTTATAAGTAAGCATTGTATTACAAGAACCAGAGGAAAGCCTGGCGTGTGTTACATAAATATTCTATGATTTAGCATTTATAAAAAGTCTTTAAAAATAACAAAAGAGAATGAGGGACTATGGATCACCACCAATAGGAGAACTACAGGCATCAATAAAATCATGAATTGGACTACATCCTGAAACAAATGTGTAGTTTAGCTTTGTTGTCTTTGCTGATGGTGGTGTTTCTTAAAGAGAGAGATCAAATTCTTGTGGAAAGGCTTACATAATTTGATGGACAATGAAGTCAGAAGAGCCAAGAAAACATTACATACAATGATCAAATGGAAAGAACAACCACAAAACAATCAGGAATGAAGGTTGAAACATTACAAAGTATGAGCCTGGCCACAAAGAGGAGCTATGAGAAGACACGTCCAAGTCACTCATTTGCAGAATCGGAAGGCCCACAGATGTGTTGCACTGCGTACATTTTCAGACTTTTTCAACGTATTGATTGGTTTCGCTGATGTTTTTAGTCTCTTTTTTTTTCTTTCAAAAGTATTATTTGTTACATGAAGATGGCTCCATGGGAGGAATACTGGGAAAGATCCTGCTGATGTGAAAACACAAAAGATATCAATAAAAATTCATTTTTAAAAAGATCAGCTTCATAAGTAAAGGTTTAAGAAGACCTAGACAGGCAAAAATATATGTGAAAAAGCCCTGGATTGTTTAATGACCGTAAACAATATGAATCCACAAGGTGAAGAGGCAAACAAAAAAATGATGCAAACAGGCAGCATTAAAAATAACTGACATTCATTTAGCCTATTCAAGTTTGTAAAGCACTTTACATTCATGTTCACATCTGAACCTTTATAATTACCCTGCAAGATGAGCACTCCCTCCTCATCTTACAGGTGAGGAAACAGAGAAGGGTTAAGTGGTCCCATGTACAGTATCAGAAGTGGGATTTGAACCAAAGTCTTCCTGTTCCCAGTTGCTGCACTCAGTCTACTACATGATGCTGCCTCTCAGTAGAAACCTAGAATTAAAGAATGAGACTGGTGATACTGTCTCTGTTTATTTGCTTAATGAAAGAAGTGGAAACTGCACCGTATGAACACAGCTTAAATTTTTGTGCCTGGGGAAATGGAGGAGTATGGGTAGGGGGGAGGTGGCCTGCTGAGTGGGGGAGGCAGGGGCCAGATGTTAAGCCTCTAGGATGAAGAAGCATATCCTTAGGAAGACCGTGGACTAGTGACATACTCTGCTGATTGCTTCATTATTTTGTGGCAAAATGGAGAGTGAGATTCAGAATTGCACAGTTTGAGATTATTTCAGAAATCAGAGAATGATGGTGATTTGAACATTGGTTTCTGGTTTTGCTGAAAAAGGAATTTATATGTACGAGCACTGAATATCAAATATAGGCTAAGAAGAATTTTAAGAGTTATGTGGAAGATTGCAATTTATCCATCTTTTACAAAATTAAAAAAATATTCCCAACTGGTACATAAAGTTCTGTTTTTGTTGTTGAAAAAAAAAACAAACGTCTTTGCGTTATAAAAAAATGGGTTGGGTTCTGGGAGGCCAGACATAGCCAATATGAGTAAGAAGTGCTCTGTAATACATTGTTGTCATTATTCTCTAAATGTCAGCATCCTCAAGGAAAATTAAGTCACCCCATCTAAATGATGGCTCAAGATACAAGGACAGAATTGAACATTTTGACCTCCAGTCTCACATCACCAACTGCCTTTTTAGACATCTGAAACAGGATATCCCATTGACATCTCAAACTCAACATGCTCTAAATAGAACTCATTCTTTCCCAAAATAACTTCCTATCTTCCTAACTTTGCTATTCCTGTCGAGAGTACCATTATCCTCTCAGTTTCCCAGATTCACCGCCTCAGTGGCATCCTTGATTCCTCACTTGCACTCACCCCACATTACAGTCTCTTGCCATATCTTGTCATTTATGCTTTTACATCTCTCCTGTGCATTCCTTTAACTCTCCACTCACAGTATCTACCCAAGTACAGGTATTCATTCTCTTATGTATAGACGATTACAATAGCCTATTGTTAGATATCCCTGTTGACCGTTCCCTTTACCCCCACCCCTCTCAATAAACTCAAGTTCTTCCCACTTATTTCTCCATCCAAGCTATAATCTCCTCTTCTTTGGATTTCAAACAATCAGGTCCCATCTTAGCTTTCCAGTCTTCTTGCTCCTCTTCACCCGCTCCTATATCCAACAATCCTTGTCCTTTTTGATGTTTCACACAGGCAACATTCCATCTCTCCACCATGACTGGCTACTTCCATGACTTGAATGTTCTCTCTTGTCATCTCTGCCTGCTGCCTGCTGTTTTCCCTGGCTCCCTTAAAGATTCAGTTCAACTCCTACCTTCTTCAAAACTCGTTCCCACTTTCCGTATGGCTAGTGTCTTCTCTCGGAGATTACTTTCTGTTTACACTGTATGTATTTTGTTTGTACATAGTTGCTTTCTTGTTGTCTCTTTCATTGGAATATGAGCTCCTTGGCAGAAAGGACAGTATTTTTTTTTATTTTGCCTTTCTTTGTAATCCGTGGGGCTAAGAATGATGCCTGGCACAAAGTACTTAATAAATGATTGTTGACTGACTAGCCTTAAGGGTTAAATAAATAAGTGATAAAATAAGTTTCTTCAAAAAGGGTTATCATACAAAGAAGAATTCTATTTGTTTTCTCTGACCCCTGGGGGCAGAACTAGATGTAATGGGTCCAGAGTCAGGTGTTGGTTGGATGTAAGGGGGAAAATATTTATATTTAGAATTAGCTCAATACACAGCGTGGTGATGCTTGATGGGAATACCTCATCAGATACTAGTGAGAGTAATCATTCATGCATATTTTATAACACTTTAGCACTGGTCTTCTTGCTTTTTCTCACACACAATACCTTATCTCCCATTTCTATGCTTTTTCACCAGCTATCACCCATTCCTGGAATGCTCTCCCTTATGGTCACTGCCTTATTATTTCTCTGGCTTCCTTCAAAACTCAGCTCAAAATTCTCTCTGTAGATGACACATACAGAATTAATAGAAAGGTGTTTCAAAGACAAAATATTAGGTCTTTTGCAGAGACTGATGTTTATCCACAAAAATACAAATGTTTCCTTCACCATTAGAATGTACAATACTTTCAAACAGAGACTGTGGTGGCTAGTTTTTGTTTTTGTTTGTTTTGTCTTGTTTTTGGCTTTTTCTTTGTATCTCCAGAGTGTTTAGTTTGGAATTGACTCCATCTTACGTGTAAACAAATTAAATAAATGACCATTAATTTCTATGAACTGAGAGAGATGGGGTAGGAAAATAGTTAAGGTAGTGAGCAGAACATATAAACGTACTGATGTTATCATGAGATACTAGGAAAAATTCATTACATGCTTATTGTGTGCCAGATATTATGCAATAAATGCTGACTGACTGATTGACTTCACACTCTGAGATTTAATATAGACTGCATATTATTTCCACTCTACAGAAAAGGGAGCTGAGCCTCAAGATTTACCCAGGGTCATATACCTAGAAAGTAGCAAAACTGGGATTTGATCCTAGGTTTTCTGACTTATTCATTGCCTTTTCCACTGCACCATGGTGGCCCTACAAAGTACTTTTATAGAACTAAACTGAAGGGCCTCAGGGTTAAATGTAGGGAGTAAGATTTATTTTCTGTCAATTTCTTTTTTAATTTGAAATTGACTCCATCTTATGCGTAAGCAAATGAAATAAATGACCATTAATTCCTATGAAATGACAAAGATGGGGTAGGCAAATAGGTAAGGTAGTAAGCAGAACATATAAACATAGTGATGTTATCATGAGATACTATGAATGTATACAGAGCTGGACAGGGCTAGTATGATGAATAATTAGTTTCCATGTGGTCTGGCAGTTCAGTCAGCCCTCTGTGATTATCCATTAAAAAGCTATTCCTCTGGCTTCAGGTTATCTGTGCTTTGGGCAGTAACCCTGAGAAGGCAGCCATAGCAGATTCATATCTGCTTCAGCAAGTCAACATGGCTGTCACATCTTAACCAACAATTTGGTCACTTTGAGAGTGGCTAATAATCCACACAGATCTAGCCATCATTGCTAAGCTTCACAAGGGTAAGGTTGCCCATGTCTACCAATCAAAGAAAGCTAATTGAGCAGTAGCAGCTGGTTTACCTAATACCATGGGCCATGTGAATAGTAGTAATAATAGCTAACTCCACTAGTACTCTCTCTAATATGCTATGACTAAAATCATGGATCATAAGATTACAGACTCTAGAACTGGAAGGTACCTCGGAGACTATAGAGTGCAACTCTTTCATTTTATATGGTGCTTTCTTTAAGGTTTGGAAGGGCTATATACATACAGTCATATGTATATATACATATATATGTGCTTGTACACATATATACAAACATATGTAAATATATATTGTATATATTTATGTAATCTAATTTGACCATATGTATGTATATATGTGGGTATATCTATCTGTCTATCTATAGAATTTGGTCCTTGAAACAACCCTGTGAGGTACTCATTCTTATTATCCCCATTTTACAGAAGTAGAAATTGAGGTTGATGGAGGTTGTCAGTCAACTCGTTGTCGTTCATCCTTTGTTTTTGAACAGGATCAATGACATTATGGGGTGAAGTCTTGATCTGTGTGTGAATTGAAATTAAGTGAGGCAGAATTGCACAAAGTCCACAGCCTCATTCTTCCTTCCAGAGTCACCAAAAGTCCAGTGGCTATGTGACCCTGGGCAAATCACTTAACTCTTGTTTGACTCAGTTTCCTCAGCTATAAAATGGCAATGATAATAGTACTTACCTCCCAAGGTTAGTGTGAGGGTCAAATGAGGTAATATTTGTAAAGTGCTTAGAATAGTGCCTGGTACTAGATAAGTACTTTCTATTGTGGCTCAGGGAATAGCACTGGACCTCCAGTCAGGAAATCTGGAGTTCAAATCTGACCTGGGACACCTACCAGCTGCGTGTTCCTAGGTAAGTTATTCAACTTCTGTTTGCTTCAGTTTCCTCGGTTGTAACATAGATGATCACAGCACCTATCTCCCAGGGTTGTTGTGAGGATCAGATAAGATAATAATCATCAAATGAATGGCACATAGTAAGCAGTATACAAATGTTAGTCATTATGATTATTATCTTCTGTTGTTTGGGGATATTTCTTCTTGTTATTTATATTATTTTATATTTACATTATTTATATTTATATTATTTGTTTTAACATAAATAGGCACAATCTTATAAGACAAATAATATACTGAACAGCAAAGAGGCTGTCAAATGGAAAAGGTAGCTTCTAAGGATCCAAATTCAATAACTTTACTGCTTTGCAAATCTTTCTGATGGATAATAGCAATAGTTTCTCTTCTCCATGCTAAACATCTCCAATTCCTTTAACTGATCCTTGAATAGGATACTTTCCAGGCCAACCATCACCTTAGTTGTCTTTCACAGACACTTTCCATTGTTACTAAAATTTTCCTAGAATTGGACTCAAAATTCCATAAGTGTTCTGAATAGGGCAGAGTGCAAAGGGACTGTTACATTCCTAATTCTGGACTCCATGCATACATTCATGCAGGCAACCTTAATTCAAGCAAATTATTTTGTCTGACATGTCAAATTGCTGACTCAAATTGAATTTGTTGTCTGCTATAAGTCTCACATTTTATTCCCATGATCTTCTGTCTTGTTATTCTCTGTCCTATACTTGTTCATTTAATTCTTTAAATTCAGCTGTAGAACTTATATTTATTCCTATTTAATTTAATTTTCTTATTCAGTGTTGGCCTAACTTTCTACCCTCCTAAGGTTGTTTTGGATTTGATTCTATCAATCAAAATTTTAATTATCTCTCCTCCATGCCACTCACAAATTTAATAAACATGCCAACCTTGACTTCATCCATTTCAGTAATATAAATGTTGAACAGAACCAGCTCAAGTATCCATGGGGCACTAACCAAGACACCTCCTTCCAAGTTGCCATATTTCCATTCAACTCCACCGTTTGGTTCAGAATTTTTCAACCACACCCTAGGCTGCCTAATTGTAATTTCATCTCATAGATAGCTTGCCATATTGTGCAAGGGATACCATGAAATATTGTTAAGTGCCTTGTGAAAATCCAGGTATACAACAACTCCTAAATGCCCTAATCTACCAGTCTAATAAGCCCATCAAAAAAAAAAAAGGAAGAAAGAAAGGAAAGGAAAAGGGAAAAGATGTCAGTCTCACACAGCTTGTTGACATTGGAAAAAATTGAAGTAAGGTGGAAAATCTCTAAGACAGATGTCTTCACCAATGAAAACAATTTAGTTGAAAGATTAAGATTACAAGGCAGCCTCAACAAAATGGATAAATGAGTTCTGGATTTTGGTGCTTGGTGCTGAGGAAAGATATCTAAAAGATGAAAAAAAATAGTTTAAAGCAAGATAATAGTAAGGGAAATAATTTTCACATGAAAGAAATGTCTTGAGTAATTTTCACCATTAATATTAAATTATATAATTAAAGATTCACATACTCATGGGGCTTTGTTAGACCACATCTAACAAATAATAGCTAGCATTTATATAGGATTTTTAAGGTTTGCAGAGCGCTTTACAAGTATTATATCATTTTATTCTCACAACAGCCCTAGGAGGTAGGTTCTATCATTAGCCCTCCTTCAGACTTCGTCTCATTGATTTGGACATAAGTTTTAATCTTGCCATAGATACTAGTTGTGTGACCCTGGGAAAGTCATTTTACCTCTCTCAGCCTTTGTATATATGCATGTACACACACACACACACACACACATATGTAGCATCCTCATCATTATTATTCCCATTTGAGACACATGCATAGATACAATGATACCTTTGGAGGTAGTTTATCTAGCTGTGAAGGAAAAATACAAAAAAGGAGGAGAAAAATAAGGATAGAATGGTTGTGTATCTAAGTTAATTCTTCCATTAATCATCCTTCCCTTTCCTTCTCTGTCCCCTGAAAATTAAGGAGGTGGAAATGACTTCTACTTAATCCAACCTTCTCATTTTTACAGATGAAAAAACTGAGTTTCAAAGATTTCATAGTATGTGATTATATCATAGCATGACTTCTAGCCATATACTCGGGCTGGAGGGCCATATAACGGTCATCAGGTGAGTGATGTAAGTGGGAAGCAACATAATGCAGAGGAGAAAGCCAAGGAATTAGTATCCTAGCCGTGAGCAGCAATTTTGGCATGCAGAATAAGCTTCATAAAATATCGCTGCAATTGTCTTCAAATAGATTTTAAGATAAGACAAATGGGGGGAGGAGCATAAGACAAAAGGTAATTGGAGAGGTGAGATAGGTTCTGAGACAGCCCCCTGTCTGTTACACTCCCGCTTTAATTAATTAATTATCCTTGTCCTAGCAATTTTTTTTTTCTTGATCACTAGGCATAAGCGCTAGAGCCGGTATCATGTATTGGCTGGGGATAGTTAGCCTGGAAGTCAGGAAGAACTAGGTTCGAATCTCACTTCTGATGTCTTATTGACTTTGTGATCCCAGGGGAGACACAACCATTCAGTATTTCTCCAAGAATATAAGTTTTAGAGAAAGTTCCAGTCTCCATTGGTAGAAGGAGTTTCCCCTCCAGGCATTCCTTATTCTGATGTAATCACACATCTGGTTAAAAAAAATAGGCAATAAAAATATGACCTTAGTGATTTACATGCTGCTGGAGTCTAACTAGAGACATCATAATGTAGATTTTGAATCTGTAGGGCAAATCCAGCTCTGATTCATGTCGAAACCTATGTTTTCATACTGGATCTGCCAATAACTTCTGTGTGACCCTGGGTAAGTCACTTAACCCCAATTGCCTAAAAAAAAAAAAACCAGCATTTTTCTTCAGGCTCCAATCCTAACCTCTATACTTTCTCCATTATGACACAGGAGCCTTCCTACTCTCCAAGTTCACCCTGCCACTAGAGCTCATTTCTCTGATTGGCTGGCTCCTCCCAGAACCTCCAGGTTAAGGAAAGTGCTTACTTTATTTTTCCCTCTGTCTCCACTTCTGACTCTCCAGATTTTTTTCTACCTTGCTTCCCCTACTCCACTTCTCATATTCCTTTTTGATGTTGTCTTCTCCCTTTCGAATATAAGCTCTTTGGTAGCAGGAACTTTCTTTCTGCTTGTATTATATTTACAATGCTTAGCATAGAGCCTGGCATGAAATAAATGCTTAACAAATTGTTGTTGACTTGGCCTAACTTGAATTCTAACCATTATCCAGCTTCACTGACTGCGCAATCAGTATAGAATTCACCTCTATTCCTTGGCGTAAAAGGAAAGGAGAATCAGTGAATGCTTGGGGAAGACCTTGAGATCATTAGGAGAATAAGAAACTCATGTGGGAGTTTTCCCCATACATCAAAAGCCCTTCTGTATTGCTTTGGATCAGGTGGAACAGGGCTCATTATGTATAACTGCTATATTTTAGCTTCCCACCTTATAATAATTCCCACTGAAGCAGTGGGATGGTTCCAAATGGACCCCTCTCTCAGCTCCATTTGTATCCTTAGCATGGGGTAGTCAATCCATAACAGCAGTCATAAAAACAAATTGACTGCTCCCTAGGGCACATATTTGTAGTAGATTCCAGTAATACAATGACAAGAACATTCTTTAAGCTGTAATGTCTTGCTTTTTTTATGCTTTTATAAGTCCCGTTATTGATTTGTTTATATTCCATTTGCTTGCTAATGGCCTAGAAATATACTGTACAACATCTAACACATCATTATCATATTTAATTCTTCTCTTTTCTAAACTTTTATTCATATGTTTCCTCTGATGTTTTCTTAGGAAGACCCAGGCTGGGAAACAAGTAGTTTATCCTCAGCCATGCTAAAGACAGATATTCACTAGAGTATGTAAATGGACAGACATGGAAAGTAAAATGCCGTGATAAACTAGAATTTAAGTCATTGCTCCAGACAGGCTATAAAAATGTTATTAGGAATTTGTTGCAGAAACAAGAGAAGCCTGCTGTTTCTAATTCACTGCTGGTTTGATCATCCCAAAGACTAATAAGTTGTGCCTCTAGATGGAACATACATATTTTACAATTTGGGTCTAACAGCGTATTTATATAGCCCCTTTGTATTTCCTTTGCCCACATAACCATAGATCTGCCATTTTAACGGAATTTCAACTGGACTAAAAATCCTGCTTCTCTTCATGAATAAATATATGATGAAGAATCATGCAGGTGAGCAAGTCACTTAATTTTTACAGATTCGTTTTCAATTGTTTGAGTTTATAGTTGAATTGAGAAATGCTTGAGGATATTTTTTGGTAGAGGGAGATAGAAGAAGGAGAAGGAAATATAGACTTGTGATTTTATTGCTATAGCAAATTTTCCAGTAGGGGAAGCCCCTCCAGCAATGCAGATCAACAATTCATATTTAACTAATAGTCTTAAGGGTTGTTGAGGCACTGAGTAGTTAAGAGAAATGCTAATGGTTATGTACCTTGCATTTGTCAGAGGCAAGATTTGACCCTAGCTCTTCGTAACTCCAAGGTTGGTCCTCTCTCTAATACACCAATGGTCTTCAAAAAGGATATTTCATCACATGATTTCAAAAAGGTATTGACTTGACCCCAATCAACAGGTAAAAAGATGGGTTGAATCCCATCCCCTCTGTGCTATAATGACTCATTGGGCTTCTTTCCAATATAATTAAATCTATCCTTGACCCATTACAGCCCAATACTACCCTACCCCAGCCCTTTCCAAGCTATCTATGTCAGCTCTTAACTTTCATTATATGAGCCCATATGCTCCCCAGAGGAGTAGTTACAACCTAATCTCAATCACAGTTTCATAGGAGCTGTTGGTGAAAGTCCCCCCAGCATATTGCCAAGGAAAAATAAAGTTGTACATGATCAAAAAAAGACTAAATCCTACCTCTAAAAATGCCTGCAATCTTTCTCAGGCTTAAAAATGTGTTTTCATAACTATATTATCTGATTTGTTTATTCATTTTAATTTTTTAAACTTCAAATGGGAAATTCGAAGCAAATTTCATTTGGTTGTATGTGTGTTTGTGTGATATTTTCTCTTGCTTTTACTCATCTATTCTTTTATGTAAGAAATTATATTACCAGTAATTTCAATCCTAGCCATATCTTGAACTGGAGATATATCAATCATATTCTTCTTTAAGTGAAACATAAAAGGGGTTTCTCAAGATTCCAACTTCTTTGGGGGAATGTCTAATTGTCTAATTTTTGGATCATATTAGTGAGCCTGCCTGAAGAAAGGAAAGACATCATGGTGTAGTGGGAAAAGTAGTGGAGGTATAGTCAAAAGAGCTGTCTCCCTGGGAATGGGAAGTGGAATTTTCTGGTACTTAAAAAAACACATTTGTATAAAGAAACATTAAATGATAATTCACAATTTTGTTTTTATTTCATCATTGCGGTTGTTGTTTAGTAGTTTTTCAGCTGTGTCTGACTCTCCAAGACCCCATTTGGGGTTTTCTTGATAAAGGGTATTGAAATGGTTTGCCCTTTCCTTTCTCCAGCTCATTTTACAGACAAGCAAACTATGGGAAACAAGATTAAGTGACTTGCCCAGGATCACACAGCTAGTAAATGTCTGAGGCCAGATCTGAATTCAGGAAGAGTCTTCCTGACTCCAGGTCCAGTGCTCTATCCACTGTGCCACCTAGCTGTCCCTATTTCTTGATTACCTAATAGGTATAGATAGAACTGACCTCAAAGCCAGGAAGGCTTCAGTTCAAGTTCTATCTCTTACATATGCTGACTACATGACTCTGGCAAGTTGCTGAGCTTTTATTGCTTAGGCAAGTCTCAAAGGCCATGAGTTTCAAAGAAAGTGCAGACCTTCATTGGAGAGGAAACTCTTCATGGGGATGCTTCCTCTAACAATGAAATCATAGGCCAGTTCTTATCCTTGTTCTCAGCACTTAACAAAGTATGGCCCAGGGCAAGCATGAAAAAAAAATGCTTATTGGGGTGAATTGAAAAACTGAATTAAAGACTAAAGCACTGGAGATTTCTCTTTTTAAGTTATTATTCCCCCTAAAAACAACTTCTCTAGTTAAAATTTTAAGATTAAATGTGGGTATTTTATTGAGATTAATTTGCAAAGATTCCACAGCCATAGTCAGTAGATACCTGAAAAGATGCCATCTGTTTCTTTTTTTCATTTGCATCCATAGATTTTTGTGTTTAGTATACCAGGGAACATATGAGAATTAATTAGGGAACACGTGAAATCTTAAAACAGATGGCATCCATTTATTTCTTACAAATGTATCCTAGTGAACGTGTGTTTTTGTTTTTGCCATGCTTGCCCCTGTGAAGGGTGGTAGGGAATCACTGATGACTAGAAGTTAGTTAGTAAGCAAATATGGAAGGGGTACAAACAAAGGAATAAGCAACTGAATAGTGGTTCCTATTAAAGATGCTAAGTCAAGAAAACCAACAGAACTTCTTTATAAATAGACTTAAAGTCTCATTTACAACACAATATTCTTTTCCCCAATGTTTCCACCTCTATTCTTTCATTTCCAAGATATTTTCATCTGATTTTTTGGTATTGCATCAGAGGAAAAATTAGCATTTCATAGAATCATATGACTCCTATGAATGTGAATCATTTGATTCAGAGTTGCAGGGTATGTCATAGATCATCTAGTCCAACTCTGCCTGGTACATTAATGTCCTTAACAGCAGCTTGATAAATGATTATTTCATTTATTACAGGCAATTCAATACCTCATGAAGCAACCTATTTGTTTGGTGAAGAATACTAGAAATTAAAAGAAAGTCTTAGTGGGTATAAAACAAAATCCCAAATAACCAAATATGGGTAGCAACATTTTCATTGGCCAGAGAGCAAACTCAGGATCTGACAAGATGGCAAGCTCTGTGTCATATCAGCAAACAACTGAAGGAACCAGCAAAGTATCATATCTTACTGTCATGCCAGAAATCCTATCTATTTAGCTAAGAAATAAAGAAGGTCCAGTTGATTCAAACATCTAAAATTATATGTCAGATAGAAGTTTATGAACAGCTCTCATCAATAGCTGCCAATTTATGGGTATTTGAGTCATTCTCAAATTGCTTTTGTCCCCTCCAGTCCCATGTAAGGACCCAGTCAGAGACCTGAAAAGGACCTTTCTTCCAACTTGGGAGCAGGAAACATCAGACTATTTCCTCTAGCATAGAACTTGACCAAGAAGAAACATGGACACTTAAAAAACTCTGCAGAGGAGGGGTTGGCCAAGAGAATTACTGGGTGGAACTGTATACCAACAGATTTCAATGCAAACTCCCATTACTCAATATTCTCCACTATACAGACATGGTCAAATGGCATCTTGTGCTGGTCTTTATATTTGCTGCAGCACTGACCTTCTAGTAATACAATATGAGCCTCTAATAATGGAATACAATAATAGAAGTCATGTATGGACTGATGCTGAGTGAAGTGAGCAGAACCAGAAGAACATTGTGCACAGTAACAGCCACATTGGGCAATGACTAACTTTGATAGACTTAGCCCTTTTCAGCAATGCAGGGATCTAAGACATCTCCAAAAGTCTCATGATGGAAAATGCTACATGGATCCAAAGAAAGACCTATAGAGTTTGAATGCAGATTGAAGCATACTATTTGCTATTTTTTTCTTCTGCTTTGATTTGTTTCCTCTTTCTTGTGGTTCCTTCTATTGGTTCTAATTCTTCCTTACAACATGACTAATGTGAAAATATATGTAACAGGAATGTATATGTATATGATTACATGCATTGTTGTGGAGGGAGGCAAAGAGGGAGGGGGAGAAAATTTTAAAACTCAAAAGCTTGTGGAAATGATTGTTGATAAATCAAAATTAATTAATTAATAAAAATAATAGAATTCAGACAATGCTTTCAATTTATTCTTTTGTTGGAATTGGGAAGACTGGGATTCAAATTCTGTCTCCCTGTTTATTCTATTCTCTCTCTCCTTTTAACCTATCCCTCCTCAAAAGAGTTTTGCTTCTGACTACCCACTCCCACAATCTGCCCTCCCTTCTCTCACCTCCCTTCTCTTATCCTCTTCCCCTCCTACTTTCCTGTAGGGTAAGATAGACTTCTGTACCCAGTTGAATATGTATGTTGTTCCCTCTTTGAGCCAATTCTGGTGAGAGTAAGGTTCACTCACTCCCCTTCACCTCCCCTTTCTTTCCCTTCACTATAAAAACTTTTTTTCTTTTTCTTTATCTTAGGGTAAGATAATTTACCCCATTCTACCACACCTTTCCCTTTCTCCCAGCATATTCCTACCTCATCCCTTAATTTTACTTTTTTTTAATATATCATCCCTTCATAATCAACTCACACCTCTGACCCCCCTCTGTCTATATGTCTATGACTCCTTCTATCTGCCCTAAAAATGAGAAAATTCTTATGAATTACAAGTATCATCTTCCCATGTAAGAGTGTAAACTGTTTAACCTTATTAAGTCCCTTATGATTTCCCTTTCCTGTTTACCTTTTTATGCTTCTCTTCAGTCTTGTATTTGAAAGTTAAATTTTCTATTCAGCTCTGGTCTTTTCATCAAGAATACTTAAAAGTTCTCTATCTCATCGAATGCCCATTTTTTCCCCCTAAAGCATTATAATACTCAGTTTTACTGTGTAGGTTATTCTTGGTTATAATCCTAGCTCCTTTGCCCTCTGAACATCATATTCCAAACTCTCTGATCCTTTAATGAAGAAGCTGCTAAATCTTGTGTTATCCTGACTGCAGCTCCATAATACATGAATTGTTCATTTCTGGCTGCTTGCAATATTTCTCTCCATGTCCTGGGAGCTCTGAAATTTGGCTATAATATTCCTGGCAGTTTTCATTTTGGGATCAGTGAATTTTTTCCATTTTTATTTTACACTCTGGTTTTAGAAAATCAGGTCAGTTTTCCTTGATAATTTCTTGAAAGATGATGTATAGGGTTTGTTTTTGTTTTGTTTTGTTTTATCATGGCTTTCAGGGAGTCTAATAATTTTTAAATTCTCTCTCCTGGATCTGTTTTCCAGGTAAGTTGTTTTTCCAATGAGATATTTCACATTGTCTTCAATTTGTTCATTCTTTTGGTTTTGTTTTATTGTTTCTTGATTTTTAATAAAGTCATTAGCTTTAATTTGCTCAATTCTAATTTTTAAAGAATTATTTTTCTTCAGAGAGCTTTTGGACCTCCTTTTCTATTTGGCCAACTCTACTTTTTAAGGATTTTTTTTTCTTCAGTGAATTTTTGGGTCTCTTTTACCATCTGGTTTAGTCTGTTTCTTAAGATATTATTTTCTTCAGTATTTTTTGTCTCTTCTTTACCAAGCTGTTGACTCATTTTTCATAACTTTCTTGCATCACTCTCATTTCTCTTCCCAATTTTTCCTCTACTTCTCGTAATTGATTTTCAAAATACTTCTTGAGCTCTTCCATGGCCTGAGAGCAATTCATATTTTTTTTTTCTTGGAGGCTTTGGATATAGGAGCTTTGACTTTGTTATCTTCATCTTAATATGTGTTTTAATCTTCTTTGTCACCATAATAATTTTCTATGGTCAGAATTTTTTGTTATTTGCTTGTATACCCAGCCTGTTACTTGACTTTTAACTCTTTGTTGAAGTGAGGCTCTGCTTCCAGAGTGGAATGCTCACTGTCCCAAGCTTCAGGGGTTTTGTGCAACTATTTTCAAAGATACTTCTAGACACTTGTAAGTTTTCAGCTGTTCCAAGGTGGTATGATCTAAGGACAGGTGTGTTTACTACTCTCCTTGCCTGTGCTCAAGTCTGTGAGTGACCACAAGTACTCTTTTTTGCCCTGGAACTGTGACAAAGGCTCCTACTTCACTGCAGCCACAAGCTCTGGTGTGCTAGTGCTTCTTCTCTACCTGGAAGTGCCACCCAAGGCTGTGACCCAGATCCAAGTATGGATAAAGCAACAGCCCTGCCTCAGTACTAGCAAAGAAACCCCTGTAATCTCCTTCTGTCCAGCTGTTCAACCCCTTTGCCATCTGTGGGCTGAGAGCTCTGGAAGCAGCTGCTGCCATTATCATTGCTGATTCAATGGCTCCCAAGGCCTGCTCCTAGTTTTCTGGGGTCTAGGCTATGCTGGTGGGACCTGTGCCAAACCACACTCCCCTCTCCCTCTGGTGCAACAGACCCTTGCCTTCTGACCTTCTCAGCTGTTTTTGGTGTCTGTGGGCTGAAAGGCCTGGTCCACTGCTGCCACTCATTCACTGGCTCCCAAGGCTTGTTCCTAGTTTTCTGGGGCCTAGTCTGCCACTGGCATGTCCTGCACTGGATTGTGCTCTTTTCTCATTCTTTCTCATTCTGGTGTAACAGACCTTTCCTGCCAACCTTCCAAGTTGTTGTGGGCAGGAAAATTGCTTCACTCTGTCTTCTTGTGGGTTCTGCTGCTCTAGAATTTGTTTAGAGTCATTATTTAAAGTTATTTGGAGGGGTTTGGGGAAGAGCTCAGTTGATTGCTTGCCTTTACTCTGCCAGCTTGGCTCTGCCTCTGAACTTACATATTCTTTTATCACAGAAGGTTCATACTAACTCCAGTTCAAAATATGATTATGAAATAATTACTATTTTGTGATCTGAACCATTTATTTATCTTCTTGAATCTCATCTGAAAATGAAAAGGTTGGCATATATGGCCTGAAAGGGTTCTTCCAGCTGTAGATCTATGATCCTGGAGTACTATGACTATTTAGGGTAATGAAAAGGAATTGATGGGAGATTGTAAAGAAAAAAAGCTTGTAAAAAAAAGGGGAAAAAAAAGATTGAAAGGCCATACACATCAAAAATTGTCAGGGTTTACTCCATTCATATCAGCGATGGGAGAGGGGAGAGAACCAAACTAAACACAGATGAAATGTTGTATTCAGGACCAGAATACATTATCAAAGAAAAGCACAAATAGAGTAAGGCTAGACTTTGAAAAGGAAAAGGCTTTGTGATTTTAAAAATAAAAAGCTATATTCATAACCCTTTGTTATGGAATTTCCTATCCAAATGTCAAAGAAGTAGGTATTTGTATACTTTTTTTCTTCCTTTTCATTTTAAAGAGCATCTTAGAAATACACAGGTAGAAGTCCCTTAGAATATGTTGTGAATATTCCACATGCTGAATTATGCCATTAAATTCAACACTGAATTGGACTACCTCTGTCACAATTGGAATTGACCTTCATTCTATTTCTATGGTAACTCTGATTAATGGAACATCCATAATGCAGGGAGCAATACTGAGTGGACAGCACAGAAGCTCAAATCTCCCAAAGATTTTATAACCAGACACTGTGAACTAAAATTAGGGTGAAATCATTTAAGTCCAAATAATGTAACTCCCTCCCATCATCTGTCAGAAACTTGTCTTCTAAATCTTCTGACTGGAAATAAGTATTGCCACTTGAACAGAATTTTCCACAGTTATCTCAGTCATCATCAACTTTATGATGTATTTTTATGGTGATTTAACGTGAAACTGTCAATCCTGGAAGTTATACAACCAGAGATAGAAGGGGTGGCACAAACAGCAAAGACCATCTCCAATATCACCAATTTCCTTCATGTGGTCATTGAAGACATCTCTAAAAGTAGAGGTTGTTTGTTACATGGTTACCACTAACAGGGGGGTATTTGCTTTGGTTAATACCTTTTCTTTCCCATCCATCACTTTCTTCATGATTGCCTTTCTCTTTATTTTCATTCCTATTGTGACTTACATGATACTGTATATTCCTGATCCACTTTCTATCTCTTACTACTCATTTATTCATTCAAGAAGCACTTAATAATGAATGTCTCTGCCAAGATATGGTACAAAATCCAAAGACAAAATATATAGCACTCTACTAAGGGAAAACAACATTATAAAGATAAGTTGATACAAAATAGATATGCAGCAACAGATGGCTATTGTATATATATATATATATATATATATATATATATATATATATATATATATATATATATATATATATATACCTATACCTCTCACTAAGAGGTACTAATTCTGTTCACGTATGGAAGGGGCTCAGCACCAAGGATGCTTGCATTCTTAGAGAGATCAGGCTCATTCTCAATGAGAAGTCTTGAAATTCTCTTTTGTTCCCACCTCCAAGCCTAGAGGGAAAGCACCTAAAGTTTAGGTATTTACGTCTAGGCTTACCCCAAAAGGGAGCAAAAGGATATTCAATATGCAATATAGATCCCGTATAGGACTGGTTTTTTTTTCTCCACACAAAAGAAATGCTTGAAACACAAAAGACTCATAAGAACTTATTTTTAAAGTCTTAAAACATGAAACAGCATCCCATAACTCCAATTACATTCTCCCCAAGATCAATACTTAAAACATTAAAACAGGAAACATTCTGTTAGGATTATGGAATAGTCATTCACTTTCACTCATTCCCTCTCTACTGTGTGAAAAATTCCCTCATCTTCTGGTTCACATCTTCTGGCAAATCAGAGCATGGCTTGAACGCATCTTCCTCTCAATGGCCATCTCCTCCGAGAAGGGTATAGTTAAAGGAAATTCCTTCTACAGCCAGTCACTTCAGAGGCACCCATTTCTTAAAGCTAGCAATTTTTCAAAGTTGCATCAAGAATGCCTCTAAGTCTAGGATCATCCATATCAGGATTACAGCATAGTTACTGATGATCAGAAAAAGAAACACAAGCTGAAAGGGTCAAATTTCAGGTTGAATTTTGGGATCAACTTCACTTAGCCAGTGAATGTATTCACTGCCATGTGTGAGCAGCTTCCTCAAAAGGAAGGGGAATGTAGAAAGAACCCCTTTACTTCTTCAGGGAAGTCCAAGACAGAGTGTCCAAATACAATTCAGATGTGAAGGGAGAGCTTTCCAGAGGGCAGAATCACTTCTTTTAATGTCTACTAAGTGGGCCACTCTTAGTGGCTTAGTGGCCAATTCCCTTTGATGTAGCCCCCAAACTCTCTCTACTGCAGCCATGGGGGTCAAGGGATTGATACATCATGCTGAAGAATTCAACACTGAGCACATGTATCCTTGAAAAAAAGCCTGGAGGAGCTCATTTCTACTAGTGATCCAGTGGGTATCTTCTAGCTAGAGCAGTACCCCTGATTTCCCTATCACCTATACAAGGCCACTACAAAACAGTATTTAGGAAAGAGGGTACTAACAATTGCACCTGGTCAGGAAAGGTCTCAGGCAGGATCTGACACTTGACTTGAGTATTTAAGGAAAGTAGAGACTGTAGGAGACAGGGTAAGGTAGAAGGGCTTTGTTCAGGCTGGGATAATATTCTTTCTGTCTTCTTCATTATCTCTTCTTTCTGTCCTCATTCTCAATATCACCATTCTCCAAGGTTTTGTCCTCAGCCCTCCTCTTCTTTCTAGAAGTGCTCTCTCACTCAGTAATCCTGTTCACTCCTGTGATTTTTTACCTGTCTTCTGTGTTGCTGACACTTCCCACAGCTATCTAGCTTAGCCCTGACCTTTGTCCTGATATATAATCCTATGTTTTTAAATATCTGATGGCACCTCAAACAAAACCAAATCTATCAGTTTTCCTCTGAAACTTACTCTTCTTCTTGATTTTCCTCTTTCTGTTAACGGAACAACTATTGCCTCTGTTATACATGCTTTGAGTCATTTTTGTCTCTTTTTTTTTCAATCAAACCCCACTTCTACTTAAAAACCAAGTCATGTCCATTCTCTTTCTGAATTAGTCTCTAGCTCTTGCTTACCATTCCATTGGCTGGGAGCATGGTTCAGGTGCTTATTATCTATTCCCTGGACTATTTGCAATAGTCTTGCAACTGATGGAATCTGAGTGCAGATTGAAGCATATATATATATATATATATATATATATATATATGTGTGTGTGTGTGTATATATATATATATATATATGTGTGTGTGTGTGTATATATATACATACATTATATATGTGTGTGTGTGTATATATATACATACATTATATATGTGTGTGTGTGTGCGTATATATATATATATATATATATATATATATATATATGTAAACTTCATTTTTCTTGATGTTTTTATTGGGGGGTAGGTCTGAGTTTCTTTTTACAACAAGACTAATATGACAATGTTTTTCATGATACTGTACATGTTATAACCTATCAAATTGCTCGCCTTTTCAATTGTTTTTATATGTAATTGGAAAAAACAAAACATTATTTTTAAGTAGTCTCCCAACTGGTCTAGACATAGTCTGTGGAGGTCCTTAGATCTGGTTATCCAGTGGGTGAATCAACATGATGAATGTCAAGAAAATGGTCATGGCAGATGGCTAAATAGAATATGAAGCCTGGGGTAGTCTGGGCTAGATAAAATACAATCTTGCTACTCAAGTATTTAAAGAGCTTAAGTGACTTGCCCATGGTCATATAGCTGGTAAATGACGAGTTGAGATTTGAACTCACGACTTGCTGACTCTAAGTCCAGCACTCTATCATTAACAGCACCTAGTTCAATGTCTTAAACACTTCAGATATTTCCTAAATGATTATTGAATTTAACTGAAATAAATAATGCTAAAAATGGTCAAGTTTAATAAATACACAGAGATTAGATTATAATTGATATATTAAAAATATTCAACCTACAAGGATACAGAATATGACATAAACCCACAATATTTTTATTTAATGCTATTCTTCCTCAACAACAACAGGAAAAGGATATTCCCTGAGAGGGAGATTATATTTCAAGCTCACAAATTTTCTCACTGTCCATCACCAGAGAATTCATCTATACATAGTGTAGTGCTTTGGACTTGTAGTCAAAAGATACAGGTCAGAGTCAAGCCTCAGGACCTCACTAGTTGTGATACTGAATAAGTTACTTAACTAGTATGAGCCTCAGTTTCTTCGTTGGCAAAATGGGGGAAATAATGCCTATGCTACCTATCAAACAGGGTTGTTGATAGGGTCAAGTGAGATAATGTATGAAGCATTTATTGATGTGAAATAAATCTGCTTTCCCAGCATATACTGTGTTCATTTGAGAGTCAGAATAATTTAAGAGGTAATTATGAAAAGTGAAGGTTACATATTTTTCAGCCCAATAACTTTTAAGTCCTCCGCAAAAGACCAAAATATGAGTTTCAATAAAACCCACTAAACCAAATAACTGTAAATAATATGGGTGAAGAAGGCTTGAAATGTCAATATGTTTTTATATAAGATTTCCCACTCAACTCTTCTACAATAAGTAAATAAGGAAAAGAAATTAGGCAAAGAGATATTTTTCTAGTACTCATTGAAACCTTATCCTAGATTTAATGATAGCTTAAATGCTTGAAGGACAGATAAAAACAGGGAAAGGTTCTGTTTTAAATAACACTACAGAATATATTTGTAAAGGTCATTTGAAAATTCTGACTTTTGTCTATTTACCTGGCAAATGAAGATAATTGGAAAGGAAAATTACTAGGCTCCAACAAAAATAAGGGCAAGCAAATTTATTTAGGTAAAATTAGAACAGTGAACCTTCTGTGCAGGCTACTTCCTAACCACAGATTCAGAATTATAGGTGCACATATTTTCAATTAAATTAAGCTAACAAACATTTGGTAGATACTTAATATGTGCAAGTCATTGTGCTAGACACTGTAATACAGTAGAAATGAGAGCTTTAATCAGGTTACAATTCAATTGCCATTAAAGCAGGAGATTTGACTTTATTCTAAATAGCCAGAGTAAAGTTGGGAGGGGGGTAGAGTTGGGACATGAGAAGAGAGAATAAAACAGCTAATATCCACTGTGGGAAAGGTGGCACAGTGGATAGAGTGCCAGATCTCGAGTCAGGAAGACTCCAGGAAGATATTCCAGCCTCAAACGCTTGCTGTGTTACCCTGGGCCAATCATTTAACCCTTCTAGCCTTGGTTTCCTCATCTGCAGAATGAGCTGGAAAAGAAAATGTCAAACCACTGCAGTATCTCTGCCAAGAAAGCCCCAAAAGGGGTTAAGATATGACTGAAAATGACTGAACAAAAAAAAAAGTGATAGAGAATCAATAAGTCATGAAGAGAATGATTCCCATGTAGCAAGAAAGGCCCAGTTAAAAGTGGACATCAGTCAGCCTAGGCAACATGGTTTTATTTTTTTTCTCATAAATGATAAACACCTTGGGATTAGGAACAGAAGAGGCAAATGGAAAGAATTACCTGGAGTCAATACCACTATTAGGTCTGTATGCCAAAGAGATCATAAAAAAGGGGAAAGTATCCACATGTACAAAAATATTTATAGCAGCACTTTTTGTGGTGGCAAAGAATTGGAAATTGAGAGGATGCCCATCAATTGGGGAATGGCTGAGCAAGTTGTGGTGTATTAATGTAATGGAATACCAGTTTGTTTTATAAGAGGTGATGAACAGGCAGATTTCAGAAAAACCTGGAAAGACTTGTTTGAGCTGAGGAGAACATTGTATACAATAAGAGCAACATTGTGCAATGATCAACTACGACAGACTTAGCTTTTCTCAGAAATACAACGATCTAAGAGAATTCTAAAAGACTCATGGAAAATGCTAACCACATCCAGAGAAAGAACTATGTAGTCTGAATGAAAGTGGAAGCGTACTATTTTCATTTTTTTGTTTTTGTTTTGTCTCCCTCATGGTTTGTCCCTTTTGTTCTGATTCTTTTTTCACAACATGACTAAGGTGAAGATATGCTTAATTTGATGCTACATGTATAACCTCTATCACCTTGTTTGCCATCTTGAGGAGGTAGGAAAAAAGAAAAGGGAAAAAATTGCAACTCAAAATCTTATAAACATGAAAGTTGAAAACTAAAAAAGTAAAAATTTTTTTAAATGACAGCATCAAAAAAAATAATTACCTGGAATTTAAGAATTCTGAACTCAGAAGCAATAGGAGGTCCAAAAAATTAGTGAAACAGGAGTGGAATAATTTGGATTCCAAAATGTTCAGTTTTTGTTTTGCTCTACTCCTTTCTTCTGTGATTAGCAAAAGTCCTAAATAAAACATAGTTGGCTAAAGAAGTGCTTAATAATGCTAAGTGTATTTGTATACAACTGGATCATGGTATATATTAGTTGGTTAATCTGCCTTTAGTTTGTGGTCTACTGTGATCCCCTCTCCTTTTCTACCATGCTTACACAAAATCCTCCTTGCTCCAAGTTAGGCTGTTTAACTGAAGGAAGAAGTCCATGGCAGAAAACCAGTGAGGGGTTAACAGTAACCCCAATCTGTAGCCATTCAACTAGAAAATATGATTAAATGAACAAGTCAACAGGTAAGAAGTTTACTCCAATGAGGCTTTAAAGAACATACAGTTGAAAAAATCATTTCCATGTGGCAATTCAGGGCTACCTGAATATTCCAATCTTACATACAGTTCTATGTGATAATGTGAACAGTTCCCAGCCTGCATCATGAAAGTAATCATCTTGACGTGAATTAGAGGTTTGGATTTAGCTTACCTTCTAAATTATCTCAAGGCCTGGTATTAACTGTGTGCCATATTGGTCCAATTATAGGCTTTACTCTTAAAATGAGATCTATTTAAATGGGGGGGAAATGTAAAATTACTATACTGAACAAAATGTTATGGAAAGTACACACACACACATTTCTGTTCTGATAAGGATGTTTTATTCATCTCTTTATTTTCATTATTTCACTGTCATTCTATTGTTAAAAATGTGATTGCAGACCACACTTTTATATACAAATCTGATTTGTAGAAAAGGTACAGTCTAGATTTGCATTACTAGGGTATTTAAATCAATTAAGATCATGTTTGTCCATGTCTTTCTCTGTCAGTATCTCCTCTTGACTGCCTTTCTCCTGCTCCCACTTTGATTTTTTCTTTCTCTTTTTGGCACAAGTTACTTTTTGTTCTTCTACCTGAGTTTCTAATATTTCTTTCAAACTATTATAAGGTAAGATCAGTGAAAAAGTGCTTGATTACTGAAGTAGAAAAAAAATTGTGATGATTTTTTGAGGAATCCAGTTTGATCTTATTGATGACTTTTTCTAAAATAGATGCTTTTTGGGAATACATTAATCAAATTATATGTTTAGTTTTTAAAATCATAAAGTGATTTAACAGAGGACACTATTCTTGTGCTGTTTTAATAATCTTTCTTGACAAGCTTCAGTATTTTTCCCTAAAGATACCATTTAAAAAAGAATTATATTTCAGAGAATGCCAAAGTTCAAAAGGACCTTAGAGATCATACTGTCAAATTCCTCCCATTCTACAGATGAAGAAAATGGATGCTAGAGAGATCAAATGATGTGCCCATGATGAGATAGTGAGGAAGAACCAAGACTTGGATTCAGGTCCTCTGAAAAAGTAATGCTGTCTTCCTTGCCCAGCACTTAGTAAGAATTCTTTTTTTTTTTCGACACAAATTTCAGAACTTTATAAAAATGAGATAAGGCTTAATAAAAATTACCATAGAATTTATAGAAATGGAAGGGAGTTTAGTGGACATTTTAAAGATGAGAAAACTGAGGCACAGGGAGGCTAGATGATAGGTAGTAAGCATCAGAGGCAGGATTTGAACCCAGGACCTCTGACTCCAGATGCTCTAAAATGTGACCAAAATTGTTCAGCGCAGACAAATATTATTCTTCAATACTTTAGCACTTTTCTCATTTTCCTTTGCTCCATCCGTGTTTTGATGCATGGCATACTTATCTATGTATTTGTTGAACCTCATCCCTGGCACATCCCCATCAGACTCTAAGATCATTGGAGGAAAAGACTGAACCAACAATCCACTATTTATTAAGCAACTACTCTGTGCAAAGGATTTTGCAGTGCCCTGGAAACATACAAGCAAAAATCTAAACAGTACTCTAAACTCAAGGCGTTTACATCATATTGAAGATGTTGGAAGAGGTAGCTATGATGTTGTTGTTGTTGATGATGATGATGATAATGGTGATGTTGTTATTCATCCTTCATGTTTTAAGATCAGTGACATCGTGAATAAGTGAGGTCTTGACTTGCCATGAAGGATTTGAGTCAGAGCTGTGCAAAATCTTCAGCCTCACTCTCTCTTCCAGAGTCATCAATGTCCCATGGCAAGACAAAAGTCAGGACTATGGGTGATGGCCTGGGGTGCAGCGGATGACCTTGGTGTCTTCAGTGTCTCACTAAGCTGTAAGCACGCCACAGCGTTTGCTTCCGCCACCTTCATGGCCACTGGAACAAATCATTCTCGTTTGCCCATTGCCCCAGGAGGAGTCTTGGGTAGGCACCCCCTCATCTCACAAAAAGGTTTAAAGCCTAACTGGTGAGGTCAAAAGAAGGGTCTGTGATAAGATAATGAGTTGGAGAACCAAGATTTGGATTCAGGTGTCCTGACAAAATTGACCTTTGTCAAATTTGGAGGGAGGAATACAAAATGGACAGAGATAAGAAAATATAAAGCATGTACAAGGTAAACACAGGGTAATTTTGAGAGGCAATGAGCATTAGTAATCGGTATCATCGGGAAAGACATTCTGTAGGAGGTGGCACTTAAGCTGAGTTTTGTCCAAAGCTAGGGATTCCAAACAGTCCATCAATCAATCCCTTCCTACTTGCCAAGCACTGTGCTAGTCACTGAGGATACAAAAACAGAAGGAAAACTAGCCTTCACCATCAATGAGCTTACAGCCAAGCTGCTGTCTACAAAATAAAGTGCTCATTCAGTTAGTTTTCAGATATAGCAAACTGAGAATTCACAAGGTAAATACTGTGGATAAAGTGCTGGACTGGAGTCAAGAAGGGCTGAGTTCAAAGCTCTTTTTTTTAACTTGTTTCTTTTCTTTCTTTTTTTTTTGTTTTAGGTAATTGGGGTTAAGTGACTTGCCCAGGGTCACACAGCTAGTAAGAGGATTTGAGGCCGGATTTCAACTCAGGTCATCCTGACTTCAGGGCCAGTGCTCTATCCACTGCGCCACCTAGCTGTCCCTCAAAGCTCATTTTACCAAGGACAAATCTCTTAACCTATTTGAACCTGAAATACATCCCTAAGCCTTCAACACCATGCTATAAAGAGGCTGCTGTCAGTGTCTACACCAACGAAATCACAGATTTTTGATATGAGTATATAGATTACATGCAATTGGTGTTAATTAGGGATCCATCCTTGAGTTCTTCAAACAGTTATTTCCTGCAGTGTTCCTGAGCTCCCATCATCAACATTTTACTGCAAGACATGGAACACAAAGGCCTCTAATGAATTGCACATGAATATCATACGGCAGGCTGTGTGGAGGTACTTGGTAGGTATGAGTTGATTGTGATACATAACAAATGAGAAATTTTGAAAAAGAGTATAAGGGACATCAACATGGAAATGCGAGACAGAAAAAAGCAATGAGCTGATGATGTGTGAAGAAAGAGGGTTGGATGAGTTCTAATGGGATGCTTGCAATGCCGTGATAGAGAGACAAAGGACAATGAGTGAACCCCCTTGGGCAAACTTACTGGAGGATGCAGACAAGTCACATAGGATGGACAAGTAATGATTGATTAAGATCTGTATTGCTAAGTCAGTATCATCACAAATCTTTTGGAATATATAGTAGCTACTGTATATTTAAATTTGATGACATCTATGTTTGTCTTATCTCCCCCATTCAGATCATTTGGGAGGTGAAGAAGGGAAGTAACTTCTTTGCTAAGTAGATAATTATTATGATATCTTATAATATAAGAGGAAGAGAATAAACACTTATATAGCCCCTACCATGTACCAGGTACTGCATTGAGTGTTTATTATAAATATTAGCTTATTTAATCCTTGAACAACCCTGCAAGTTACTTGCTGTTATCATCCCCATTTTACAGTTGAGGGGAGTGAGGCAAGCAGAGGTTAAGACTTGACCAGGGTCACACAGCTAGTAAGTGATGAGGCTGAATTTGAACTCAAATATTTCTGACTCCAGGCCCAGATTTCTATCCACTGAGCCACCAAGCTCCCTACTATAAAGCAGGGGTTCTTAATCTTTTTTGTTTTGTGTATACCTTTAGCAGGCTGGTGAAGCCTATGGACACCTTCTCTGAAAAAAAAAATATTTTAAATGCATTAAATAAAATACATAGGATTACAAAGTAAAAACAATTATGTTAAAATACAGTTATAAAAATAATTTTTTAAAAGTTTGCAGATTCCAAGTCAGGAACCCCTGATATAATATGTATGTATGCATGCATGTACATGTCTGTATGTGTGTATATCATATGTGTATATTATATATGACATCTATGCATATATAATTTTAAATAACTATATTAGTGCTGAGTAAAAGCATGAATAAAGTGTGCTGAGCATTAAAAAAAATTTGATATTTTGTATAATATTTTTGGAGTTTGTATTTTTAGAGTGAAATTTGGTTATTTTAAATGTTTACTTGAGTTTTTGTTTCTTAATTTGATGAATAACAATAATGTCATTTATGAAGTATGCAGTCAGAAAATGTCCAAGGCTCAGGCTTCTTTCTTTGTATATTTCCAGGGATTACTTCAATGCAACTGTCAAAAAGGAGTCTGTTTCCTCCAGAGTTGTGATTAGCCAGTCTGGCTCCCAAATTTGATGTTGGTGGGAGGAAAGCAGAAGGAAAATAGCATCAGGCAACTTTCTGAAAAAAGACAAAATGGGCAGAGAGTTGATGCAGAGGAACATTCTCCCCCTCCCTCACTCCCGCCCTACTGGACAACTTCTAGAAGGAAGAGTTGGGGCAGGGGCAGGGCATAGAAATAATTTGTTCCCAAGGGCTGCAGTCCCTGAGAGCAACTCTAAGGAGGAGGCAGAGGGAGTGAGAGGGGAATCAAGTAGACACACAAGAGGAGAGAGGATGGGAGACTCATAGCGTAATTGTTCAAAGTCTGAAGTTATCAGAAATGGGAAAGTGCTGCAGAAAACAGTTTGCCCTGGCCAGGGATATTTGACCTTGGTAAGACCAAGAAGAAAGTTGTGCACCAGTGAGGTGGAGGGTCCTTGATGATATAACATAGACTCCAGGAGAGAGCAGCTAGGTGGCACAGTGGACAGAATGCTGGTCCTGGAGTCAGGAAGACTCATCTTCATGAGTTCAAATACAGCCTCAGATGCATCCTAACTGTGTGACCCTAGGCAAGTCATATACCCCTATTTGTCTCAGTTTCCTCATCTGTAAAATGAAGTGGAGAAGGAAATGGCAAATGACTCCAATATCTTTGCCAAGAAAACTCCCAATGGGATCGTGAGGAATCAGACAAGACTGAAAAATTACCCCAAAACAAATAATGATAGACTCCAGAAGATGGATAGGACTCCTGTGGTACAGTCATAACAGAATATATCCAGGAAAAAGTGAAAAATGGGGGGAAAGGATATCTGATCACCATTGATCTAGGTAGATCGGGCAACACAAGGGGATATATGGCAATAGGGCAGAACCCTCATGGGAGAAGGCTGGGTCCAGGAGAGGTACAAGACCTTCCTGGTACCTTGGTTGAGCCACCCTGCACAGTTAGTGCTGTAGGATAATGTCACAGGTAGAAAACATAATCAGACTTCTGGATTAGTCTCATTTATTCATAGTTAATTTGAAATAATTATAAAATACACATTTATACAGTGCTTGTTGGCTTACAAGTAACTTTCTATATAACCCTATGAGAAAGGTAGTATAAGTACAATGATGAAATTCTGGCTCAGAGAGATCACACATACACACACACACACACACACACACTCGAAAGACACATATGGAAACTAAGGACTCCAATACACATACTTGATTCTTCTATTTATACTTGTTTAAACTTTGGCATCGTCTCCTCAGTTTTCTCATCTGTAAAATGAGAAAGTTCAAACAGATGAACCCTTCTGGCTCAAAATCTATGATGTTATTGTCATAAGTGTTATAACAGCAATACGAATCTCACCTCCCTGACTTCAGATTTTTCCCTGCACCAAACTATTCCTAGGAATATAGTATTGATAGCTGATTTTGTAGCGTGTTCACAATGACATGTTGATTGATTTCCTCAGGGTCATACGTCTAATAAATGGGGCAAAGGATACTTGAATACAGGTCTTCATTTTCCAATTCAGTTCAATTCAACAAACACTGGTTCTTTCTATTACTCTATTTTGCTGGAGCCTAGTACAATATCTTTCCATTTTCCTGCCTTTGTCCAGTATTCAAAGTAATTGGAATGTATGTTTTTCAGAATGCTTGCCTCACAGGGTAGGTTTCTTATTGGACATTCTCAGAGGCACTGAGGTTGACCAGGTGGAAATTGCACGTGAATGTTGCATTAGAGTACTCGGTGACTGTGCAGTTCAAATTATAATTCTGTATCTGTTTACTGAGTATGTCAGGGTACTTTGCTGAGGGAGTCAAAAAACATAAAACATAAGCCTTGCCCTCCTTAAGTTTACTGTCTAGTAACCTCCATGAGAACTCTGTTCTCAATAAACTTGGGATGACATGTTACAGAAGAATTGGTAATGCTGAAGATACATAGTTTGAGTGCCAGAATTCACTCTTTAAAAAATCCTTCACGTTTCATCACCCCAATGCAGAGGCAAGCGCTATTAAACATCTAATTAGACTCCAGGGCAATTTAATGCTGGTGTGTGTGTTGTGAGGTTGCTGCATGCTATGCATCAGTAAACACACTGGGCTATCTCAACAAATCTGTTCAGAAACAGTAGGAGGAAAGCAATGTTTGATGGCTCTGGAAAAAAAAATTCTCAATTCTTTTATTTAAAAAGAAATCTTTAAAAAGGTCTTTCAGCTTGTTAAAAGGGAATGTAGGAAATCCCCAGAGCACAGGCTTTCTATCTGTTGATTACTTCAGAGCAAAGGATGACTCTTATTGAGCAGATGAATGGGGCTGGTTCATGACTCTGGTTCAAGAGTGTCAAGGGATTGATTGCCACCTGGAAGATGAGCCTTTTAATTAATTTGGAGTGAGAAAAAGCTGATGTCAAAGAGAGAAACCAATACTGCAGACAGACAAGTCCCTTTTGCATTGTCCTGAATGCATCAGAAGGAGTCAAACTGTATTCACTAAATTGAAAATGATTTAAGAATACTCTGGAACATGGCCTTGGCAAGATTTAGAGTAAGGGGATACACCCCAGTCTTGCTTTAGGAATGTTTCCCCATTTTTGTGGTGTGCTATTTTCTCCCACCAATCCATAGGCAAAATCTGCTCATTGAAAAAAGAATCTGGTATCAATCATTAACATCTTAGTGTGTTTCAGTCAATGTATGTCTCTCAGAGGTAATGCTAATGGTAGAATGAAAATCCCTTTTCCTTGTTAAAGTGATTCTGGTTAAAAGTCACTAGACCATCTCTACCCTGTGACTCAGAGTTCACTTTACTAGGCACATACCCAAAGAAATAAAGGACAAAAAGAAACTCTTACTATATATCAAAATGTGTAGAGATTTTTCATGATTATAAAAACTGGAAACAAAGAGAGTGACTTGCTAAGCAAGAAGTAATTGAACAAATTCTCTCTCTCTCTCTCTCTCTCTCTCTCTCTCTCTCTCTCTCTCTCTCTCTCTCTCTCTCTCTCTCTTTCTCTCTCCATACATAGAGATATCAACATATACACAGAACTAAATATAGTTACATGAATATAGCTTATTGATAGGATTGGTCCAGAAGAAATAATGTATTTGGGAAGACTTGTATGAACTAACAAAGTAAAAATAAGCAGAACCAAAAGAACAACATACAAAAGCACTATAATAAGGTAAAGAAAAACAATGCAAATAGGCATTAAACTCAGATTAATTAATGACCATTTTTGATCCTAGAAAATGTATGATGAAGCAGAGTAGAGAGTCAAGAGATTAAAGACACAGATATTTTATATTCTATCAAATGCAGAATTGATTACTGTTTTTGTTGTTTTTACAAGGAAGGGGTACCTCATGAAGGCAAATATTTTGAATGATAGCTGGGCACCTTGGGGCAGACAAGGTATAAAATAGAGGAAACATGACATGGGAATTGAGATTGGGGGTAGTAGCACCAGGAGAATAGTGAGTTGGAGCTGAAGAGTAAGGTAAGTAGAAAGGAAGTGAAAATTGTAGCCATAGTGTTAGGGTGGGACAGGGAGGGGAATCTGTGCTGCTGCATCTCTCATGCAAAATTCCAAATCCCAAATCCCTCCCTTGAAATGTTTCCTTTATCTTATATCTGGGCTAAGAGAGGGGGTGGAGGAAGTAATCATCCTCTGGATGCCAGGCTGTCATTCAAAACATTAGCTTTAGTGATTTCCCAGCCTTAGCCCTGCCTATGGGGCCTTACTCAAGTAAAAATAAACCATTTACAATGTAAACACCAAATAATGAAGAGGTGGGTCATTAGCAACTGAATGGATCAGGAAAGGACTTCTGTGGGAGGAGTCTGAGTTTTGATGGAAGCTACTGATTTTAAGACATAGAAGTGAGGAGGGAATGGATTCCAGTCAGGAAGGGGCAATCTGTGCAAAGATACAAAGATGGGAAATAATGTCATGAATGAGGACCAGCATATGGGTTATTATAGCTGCGTTGGAGCTTGTAGAGGGGAGAATAACGAACACTAATCCCAGAAAGATAACCTGATGCCAATTTGTGAAGGTCTTTAAATGGCAAACAAAAACAAAAGAGTAGTAGGAGACCATATAAGGAGGCAATAAGAAGTCACTGGATCTTTTTGCACAGAGGAGTGCCATGGTTAAACCTGTGATTTGGGAATATTATTTTCATAGTTTCTGGAGGGCAAAATTGAGAGGGGAGAAACTTCAGGCAAAGAAATCAATTAGCAAGCAGTTGTAATAGCCTAGGTAAAAGATGATAAGAGCCATAACAAGGATGGTGGCCATGTGAGCGGAGAGATGAGATGCACATGAGAGATGTTGTGTAGGTAAATTTGATGAGATGACAGTTGTTTGGATGTGGAAGTGGGGTGAGAAAGAGTGAGGAACAGAGAATAATTTAGAGGTTTTAAATTTTCATATCTGCAAAGCTGGTTGATATTTCCCTATAGAAATAGGGAAGTCAGGAGTAGAGGTGAATTTTTAAGAAAGATAATAATAGAATTCACTGGTAAATCCATTTGGTCCTAGAATTGTTTTTTTCTTTTGGGGTTTCATTTTTGATTTGTTCAATTTCTTTTCTGAATACTTGATAATGAGTTCTATTTTGGATATGTTGATTTTGAGATGTCTATGACATATCCAATTAGAAATGTCCAAAAGAAATATGACTGAAGTCCAGGAAAGAGAATTGGGTTGGATATAAAGATACGAGAGTCACCTACATAGAACTGGTAGTTTAATCCATGAGAGCTGATGAAGTCCCAAAGAGAAGAAAAGAGGGCCTATAACAGAACCTTGGTATACATCTACAGCAAAGGAGACTGAAAAGAAGAGAGACAGACAGACAGACAGACAGAGAGAGAGAAGGAGGGAGGCAGAAACAATCCATGAAAAACCCATAGAGTATATAAGAATAGAGGGCAGCTAACAATGTCAGATGCTACAGAGAAGTGGGAAAAGATGAGGACTCAGGATTCAGAAAAAAAGCCGCAATGGATTTGGTAATTAAGAGACTTTATGGAAAGCAATTTCAGTTGAGTGAGAAAGATGAAATCTAGATTGCAAAGAATGAAAGAAGTAGAAGTAGAGGAAATAGAGGCAAACTGTATATACAGATTTTTGGGGTTTTTTTCAAAATAGTTGGGTTATGAAGGAGACAAGTGGCAAAATCATTTTAAATAATGGTAGGATCAAATTAAAGAATTTTTAAGGATGGGGAAGACCTAAGAATGTTTGTAGAGAGCAGAGACTAAGCTAATAGAGAAGGAAATATTAAAGTTTGAATGATGAATTTTGGGAATCCATTTGCTGGACAAAACAAAAGGGAATGTGATCAATGGTATAAATAGAGAGGTCAGCTTTAGTGAGAAGAGTCACCTCCTGAGGTAAAGGAGGAAAAAAATCAAGAGTGATGGCAAAAAGTCTCAAGATTTAGAGTAGAGGAGAAAGAGCTCAGACAAATGGCCTCTTATCTCAGTAAAGTGTTAGTGGAGCTTCTGAACTGAGAAGATAGGAATGGGAAGAAAAGAAGTATTAGAACAGCCGGTTTCAAAAATGTGTTATTCAACTGCAGTAGATTTTGGTTAGAATAGTTATGTGACATCTTCCAAGAGAGATGTACAACAAAGTAGCAGGAGTTAAGGGAGTATGTGGTGGGGGTAAGGAGGTGCACAGAGGAGAAGTTATCACCAAAGGCTGAAATCTGACAATGTGTGAGTAGTGTTAGGAGAAGGGGGCAAGGAATTTGGGGAAAAGGGATTGTGTAAAGTCAAATTGTTTAAAAAGTCAAAATAGAGAAGGAAAGAAAGTGATCAGGTAATGGTGATATTTTGGGATAACACTGAAGGAAGTAGGACAAAAAGTAACAGTAAGGACAAAGAATAGGATTAGAAGTAGTTAAGCATAAGGAGACATGGAATGAACAGAAGTTATAGTCTTAGGAATTTCAGGGAAAGGATTCTGGGGAAAATGGTGGGTTAGATCAGACAATTCCAAGCTCTCAAGATTTTCACCCACAAAAAAGATAAAATAGCACCTCAGGGGAACATAGAGTGGTAAAAATAAGTAAGATTAGGGGCAGAAAGATGGTGCTCCTGGGACAAATGGAGAAGGTCTGAAGGAAAATCCCAGAATAAGGTTCGGTCCCTGTGAAGAGTAAACACCTCCAGGCTATAATCACTTAAACAAACAAGAGGCAAGCCTTGAGGTTAGCCGGATTGCAAGGCTGCCTTGGCCACATCACAGGAACTTTTACCCCCTGGACATGGAGGGAAGTTGGGCATCTGAGCCAGAGAAGATCAGGGGAACCTCGGCTGACAAGGAAAGCCAGATCCAGCCATGCTTCAGAGATGTGGCCAGGGGTAGGGGTGAGAAGGAACTAGCACATGTCTAGTGAATGCAGAAGCAGTGAGGCAGGGACCTCTGGTGGTGGGCACTTACAGGAGGCTGGAGGTCTTGATTTCAGGTCCAGGCCAGAGGGGAGAACTGAAGGAGGATCTGAGGCCCCCATACTCCAGGACTAGAAGTGATTACAAAAATTAAGCTACTACAAAAAATGCATAGGCAAAGGAGAAAGAATGTAGAGAGAACATAGAATATTCTCTATATAGAATACAGAATATAGAATATGGGGAAAGAAACACAGAGAGTTACTATGGGAATTGAGAAGAACAAGGTGCATCTTCAGAAGAGGATACAGAAGCAAAGAAACTTCCTTCTACCCCAAAGATTAAATTCCTATGGTCACCTGCCCAAAAAGAATTAATAGAAGATTAATTAAAAATTAATTAATTAATTAAACAAGACTTTAAAAACCAAGTGAGAGACACTGAAGGAAACCTAAAAAAAAAAAATCCAAGAGAATCGAGAACATTATGGAAAGGAAGTCAACGAATTAGAAAAGGAGATCCAGAATCTTAAGGAAGAAAATGACTCCTTGAAAAATCAGAATTGGGCAAAGGGAAGCTAACAAAGTTATAAGAGATCAAGAAATAATAAAACAAAATATAAAGAATGAAAAAATAGAAGAGAATGCGACACATCTCATAAGAAAAACAACTGATCTGGAGAACAGATCAAGAAGAGAAAACATAAGAATAATTGGATTATATGAAAGCAATGATTAATAAAAGAAATTTGATACAATAATACAAGAAATAATTAAAGAAATTTTCCTGAAGCATTAGAACAAAAGGGAAAAGTAGAAATAGAAAAAAAAAGCCACTGAACATCACCTGAAAGAGAACCTATGAGGAATACCCACAGGAGTATTATAGTCAAATTCTGAAACTGCCATCTCAAGGATAAAATATTATGAGCAACAAGAAAAAAAATTTTAATATGACAATGCCACAATTAGAATAACACAAGACTTGTCTTGGAACACTACCAAAAAGCAAAAAAGCTGGAGTTTTGGCCAAAAATATCATACCCAGCAAAGCTAAGCATATTCATGAATGAAAAAAGAAATGGGCATTTAATGAATTGTCAGACTTTCAGGACTTTGTTTAAAAAAAAAAAACAACAAAACCTGAACTTAGTAGAAGATTTGACATACAAGAGCCAAGAGAAATATAAAGTACATATCAAAGAGTAATTACAAGGAACTCAATAAGGACAAATTGTTTACCTTTTATGTATATAAAATATAAAATGTTAAGTCTAAGATTGTTATTAGTAATAGGGTAGTTTGTAAGAAAGGTTAGGGTAAACCTGAGTATGATATGACTTTAAAAATTAAAACCATTTAGGAACAGCTAAAAAGAGGAATTATCTTGTACAAATGAGGTGCCAGAGGAAGAACCAATGGAGAGGAATTAGATGGGAGAGGAGTGCTGTTAGTTCTGGAAATCTGCTTTCATTGGGAATAGGTTCAAGAGGGAACAATACATATATATCTAGAAGAGTGTAAAAGTCTTCTAAATCCAGAAAGAAATGAAATGCTAAGAGGACAGGGAGCAGGGAGAGGATAAGGGAGGGATCTGTATAGGGGAGGGTGGGGGAATAGGTTAAAGGGGAGTATAGAAGAATGTTTAGGTTCATGGGAATGGGAGAATAGGGGAGGGATCCTTGGGGGGGGAGAGGTAGATTAAGTAATAGGAGGGCAAGTAGAAGTAAAGTAGAGGAATCAGAAGGAATAGGAAATAAGAGATGTGCCCATACATAAAAACAAAGATGAGGAGTAGAATTTGTTAGAGAAAGTACATGCCTATTTATGTATGTATCTACGTATACATGTGTATGTATATATCTATATACAAATATATTCACACTTAACTGTAGCCTGGGGTGAGGAGAGGAAGGGAAAAAAAATAGCAAAGTAAAAAGTACATAGCAGAAAACAAAAGAAAACTTACAAGGAAGCAAAGATGAACAGCTCTCAATACAATGTGCAGTATTTATTATATAGGCTTTCTTGAAATGAAAACTTATTGCTATATATTTTAATCCTCTTCTATTCTTTGCTGTACACATGACAAGCTTTTTTCTTTTCTTATTTTGTATTTAAGCTTCAATATTTAGGCTTATGTTTCTTTTTATTTTCTCTATTGTATATTTTAACTTTAGTATTTAAGTCTGAAATTTGAAAAAAATTAAAAAAAGAAAGGAATTGCAGCCTCCTCAATTATAGAAGGGGAATATTTGTAGGTAATGTTGAGATCAAGGGTATGATTGTCCCTATGAGTGGCAAAGATGGAATAAAGGCATAGACCACAGGAGTTGAGGAGGCTGAGAAATGAGGAAGTCAGTATTTGAGACGAGTATCAACATTCACATGGAAGTCTGCTGGTGTAAAGGGAGGAGCTGGGGTAGAAAGAAAGACTTTCAGAAAGGATGGAGAATGATATGGGAACAGAATGATAAATGTCATGAGGATTGAATAAGATGACATATCGGGATAGAGAGAACCTCCAAAGAGGATAGGTTGCTGAGTGATGATGGTAGAAAGGGAGTTTGGAAGTGGCAGTATGTAGCAAAATATATGCCTACTATTCCTCATTCCGGATCAATGTTAGGGGAGGAAAGGGGAGGGTGGTTGAGGAGATACTTTGTGCATAAGTATCTAACTCTATATTGTTCTGTCATTCAAAGTACTCTATAATTTTGGTAGTTCAGTTGTATCCAACTCTTTGTGACCCCAAGGACCATAGCCTGCTAGACCCTTCTATCTTCCACTATTTCCCCAAGTCTGTCCAAGCTCATATTCATTGTTTCCATGGCTCTATTTAGCCATCTCATTCTCTGCTGTCCCTTTCTCTTTAGACTTCAATCTTTCCCAACACTGAGGTCTTTTCCAATGACTCCTGTTTTCTTGTTATGTGGCAAAAGCATTTAATGCTCAACTTCAGCTTCTTACCTTCCAATGAACAGTCTGAATTCATTTCCCTAAGTATTGACAGATTTGATCTCTTTGTTGTCCAAGGGATTCTCAGCAGTCTGCTCCAGAACCACAATTCAAAAGCATCAATTGTGCAGTGCTCAGTTTTCTTTATGGTCCAACTCTAACAGCCATACATTGCTACTGGAAAAACCATAGCTTTGACTATATGGACCTTTATCAGTAAAGTGATGTCTCTGCTTTTTAGTACACTGTCCAGACTTGCTATAGATTTCCTTTCAAGGATCAAGCATCTTTAAATTTCATGGCTGCAGTCACTGTCTGCAGTGATCTTTGATCCTGAGAATATAAAATCTGACACTGCTTCCATTTCTTCTTCCTCTGTTTGCCAGAAAGTGATGGGACTAGTTATCATAATCTTAGGGTTTTGTTTTTTGTTTTGTTTCATTTATGTTAAGCTGCAAGCCTGTTTTTACACTCTCCTCTTTCACCCTCTTCTAGAAACTGCCTAATTCTTCATTTTCTCACAGCAGAGTGGTATCATCTGCATATCTGATATTGTTGATATTTCTCCAAGCAACCTAAATTCCAGGTCCTCTATAATTTGGGATTATCCTATCTGTTCAGCTTTATCTCTTCCAGCCAGTTATATCCTCCAGCCAAATTAATTATGCATTCAATCAACAAGTATTTTTTAAGCCAGAAGTATGGAATGACCACTCTTCCGGGCACAGAGATGCAAGGATAAAAAGAAAACAACTTATCTTCAAGAAACTTTACCCTATATCAGGGAAATAATATATAACTATAAGTTTATATGAAATATATGCAAAATAAACATAAACATACATTTATACAAAATAAATACAAGGAAATATTTTGAAAGGAGGTGGAGACCTTCAAAAAGTAAGAGAACAGGATAATCAATGTCCCTACAATACATCCTGACTCTGTGCCTTTGATCTTTCTGAAATGTCTTCCCTCCCTGTCCTTACCTCTTGAATGCCTACCCATCTTTTAAAATCTAATGAAAAGTTCACCTCATTCATAAAGTCTTCCTAGTCACTATTGACCTTTCCCCCTCTGATTTCACATGTTATTGTTTTGCATTTCTCTGATACACTTCTCATGCATTGTTGTTTTATTTGTGTATGTCATATCTTTTTCATAGATTAAAAACTTCATGAGGTCAGAGACTTATACCTTATCTAAATTCTGCATCTTTCCTAGTACTTAGCACAAGAGAGCACAATGCTTTGAACACAGTATGTACTTTAAACATTTATGTTGAATTGAACATCGAAATTTATGTTGTTTCAAGTAGTTTAACTAAGGTGATATGGATGGTAAGCAGAAATGAGGCTCAAAACCAAGTCTGATTCACAATCTAGTGCTTTTAAAGATCTTTGTGCTATTAATGAGGAGACAGGACTAGAAAACACACACACACACACACACACACACACACACACGCATAGACTTTCACCATATACAGACAACCCTTTCATAATGCTTTTGGATTTAAATTGTTTGATCCCTCCTTTTTCATGCCACCACCAAGAATTCCCTTGAAACTCCCAGATGTAACTCCAAGCTTCTAGGAGCCATTGGAATGTGGATGACTGAACTCCAAAATGAGTGCTGAAAGGAAAGACGAAGCGTAGCCTGAAAAATGAAGGGACATCCATGCAAGATTTGGAACAAAAGCAATGGAGAATACAAAGAATACCTTGAACCTCTCATTCTTTTGAAATTAAGGAAAACATACTAAGCACCAAATATGAGCAATAAAAAATGTGATTGAAAAATCTATTAGAAAGAAAAGAAAGAAGTTCTATCAAAGGAAAAGAAAAGATTCAAAGGACACTTGCAAGAACAGCAACTGAGCCCCAGTTATCGATGTCTGTCCACGTGGGTTTTGGATGATAAAGTAAGTGCTTCAGAATTAAGATTTCAGTAAAACCTCATATTCTTCCCATCTTTGTGTAATTTCCAAAATATCACAAATTGAATCAAAGTATAAATTTAGAGAACTCTTTAACTAGACTATCATCCATTATACTTTATTACCTATTATACTTTATCAATAAGGGCAGCTAGGTGGCATAGCGGGTAGTGCCAGACTGGAAGTCAGAAAGACTCATCTTCCTGAGTTCTAATCTGGCCTCAGACACTGATTAGTCCTGATCCAGACAAGTCACTTAACCCTGTTTGCTTCAGTTCTTTATTCATAAAATGAGCTAGAGAAGGAAATGGCAAACCGTGCCAGTCTCTTTGCCAAGAAAACCCCAAATAGGGTCATGAAAAGACAGACATGACTGAAATGACTGAATAACAGCAGCTTTATGAATAAAGCATACTATTAACACTGAGTAAAGACATTCTTAAGGACCATTTTTTTTTATTTTTGTCTTTGCATCCCCAGAATTTTCCACCATACTTGGTGTATAGTAGGTACTTAATAAATGTTTGTTGATTGAATGATTCTGGGATACGCTCATTCCAGACAATCAGCAGGATCATTTCAAGGGAGTAGCTTATAACTCCATCTTTAGAGATATCTTCATCTTCAGGGATACTCAAGATGTTGATAAACATGTTACACGTTCATTATTATCATAGTTATTATCATACCTTAGAGTTACAAGATGCTTTCACACACACAATTTCACTTCAACCTCACAACAGTCCTGTGGAATAAGTGGTGTAAACATTAGTATTTTCATTTTGCACATAAAGAAATTGGGGCTGACATTATGCAATGGCTAATATTGTTAAACTGAACCCTTCTCAGCATTACAAGGATCTAAGACATCTCCGGAGGCCTCTGGATGGAAAATGCTGTCCACATCCAAAGAAAGAACTATGGAAGTCGAATCGCTATCACTTATTTTTACCTTCTGCTGAGTTTTGTTTCATCTTTCTGATGGTTCCTCCTATTGGTTTTAATTTTTACTTACAACTTCACTAATGTGAAAATACGTTTAATGGGTATGTAAATGTAAAGCCTATATCAGATTGTGTGCTGTCTTGGGGAGGGTGGGAGAGGAGGAAAGGGGAGAAAAATTTTTTACTCATAAGCATATGGAAGTGATTGTTGATAAATCAAAATAAATTAATAAAATTTAAAAAAAAGAAATTGGGGCTGACAAAGATGAAGTCACTTGTTCACAATTACAGATTATAGAAAGTGGGAGAGTGAATTTTGACCCAGGTCTTCTCAATCTAAGTGTATTTTACATTATAGTATGTTGTGACCTTATATTCCTAAAAATATTATTAAGAACTAAGGGAAACAATGATATTCTAGGAACAATGGTCTATTTTTAATGAATACTATTTTAGTTTGCTGGAGAGTAGGAGTAGGGATGCTTATTCATACTTTCCTGAGAATTAAATACAAATTGCAAAGAATGAAAATAGATTGTATTAGAAGGTATTGTCAACATAGGAAAATATATGAACTCAGGAAGGGGGAGGAAGGGAAGAAAGATGAGAATGGCAAATCTTATACAGTAAAGAGGTGTTTTCCTATTTCCTTCTTTTCCCTTGATGTGATTTTATGTCAGTCACTGAACTGTCTCCAAAGCCTAGAGAATCAGTGAGGAAACTACTTGAAACGATTAAAAGCCTCAGAAAGATCGGTTAATGCAAAATAAATCTACACCAAAAAATCGTCACTATTTCTTTAACTACTAACAAAATTTAGGAAGAAATAGAAATTCGGTTTAACAGCATTGCAAAATTCATAAGATACCTACAAGTGAACCTATCAAAACATACAGAAGTACAAATATATAAAAATATACAAAAACAATAGAAACAAATGACTGCAGAGATAACCATGGGTCATGGGTAGACTGTGACAGTCTAAGCAAAATGTAAATATTACTTAGTTTACAATTTCAGTAAAACATCAACCAAATTATGAAGTGAATTTTTTTCTCAAGTAACAGAATAGTAATATTGGAATAGTTCTTCCAATTCATTTGGAAGAACAAGAAGTCTAGAATGTCAAGGGGAATAACGAGAAAAAGTAAAAATAAAAGGGGTGTAAGGTTTCCAGATGTAAAATTGTATTATATTTGGAACTGGTCTAACAAAGCGGAAAAGTAGATTATTGGAACAGACTTAAAGAAGGAAAAAAAAAGGTAAACTGAACATTGTAACTTAATGTGTGGTAAATCTAAGAATATAAATGTCTGGGGAGGAGCTACTGTCTTTTTGACAAGAACTACCAGAAAAACTTGAACATGGTTGCTGGAAAAAATTAGGTTTAGACCACCATTTTACACCATCAACCACACGTCAATTCAAAATGGATATGTGAATATAAAAAATAAAAATTTAGCTAGAATAAAACCAGATATCTCTCACTTCTATGCCAAAGAGAAGAACAAGCTAAACAAAGGAGAGAGATCATGAAGTATAAAACTAACAATTTTATCCGTACAAACTTAATGTTTTTGCAGAAATAAAATAGAGAAATGGCAGCATCGGAAATATGTTTGCATTAAATATCACCAATAAATGTCTCATCTCCAAATTATGTAGGGACCACCATAAAAAGAAGAGTCATTGCCCAATTGATAAGCAAACACATGATGAGATGAATTTTTTTCAAATGAAGAATCACAGACTCTAAATGACATCATGCAAACATGCTAAAAATTACTAATGGTAAGAGGAACACACTTTTAAAAAAAAATCTGAAGTTTCACCTCATGCTATAAAATTAGTAAAATCACAAAAGATGGGATCAGTAGTTGTAAAGCTTGTGGAAAATATCATTGCGTGGTTGGCAATCGTGAAGTAGTTTAATGGTTCTAATATCTATTTGGCATTTTGCAAGAAAAGTGATGAACTCTTTTGATCCCTTGACTCAATTATTCAACTAATAGATATATGCCACCCAACAAGTCATAGATAGAAATAAAGCCCTGATATACATGCTTAAATATTCATAGATGAATTCTTTGTGGTAGCAAAGAACTGTAAACAAAATGGTTGCCCATCAGTTGGAAAGTAGTAAGGGGAGAGGGGACTATAATAAATTGTTGTATGCAGTATCATTATGCAATAAAATCTGAAAATTATAAGTAGTTCATGGAAACAAGGGAAGAATTGTATAAAACGATTCGGAACCAAGGAGCTAGGTGGTGCAGTGGATAGAGTGCTGGGCCTAGAACCAGGAAGACTCTCTGCATGAGTTCAGATCTGATCTCAGATGCTTACCAGCTGTGTGACCCAGGGCAGGACGTTTAACCCTATTTGCCTCAGTTTCCTTATCTGCAAAATGAGCCGGAGAAGGAAATGACAGATTACTCTAATGTCTTTGCGAAGAAAACGCTAAATGGGGTCATGAAGAGACAGGAATGAGTGAAACAACTGAAGAACAACAACAACGATAAAACAATGCATAAATGGAAAGATTAACAAAAAGCTGAGCTCTCAATGTGTGTGTGTGTGTGTGTGTGTGTGTGTGTGTGTATTCGGATGTCATCACTCTATTTTAACTTGCTCCTTTTCAAAAGGGAAGATTCAATTGGAAGGGAATGGGAATGAAATAACTAATATAAAAATAAAAAAACACTATTAAAAAATATGGTTAAAAAGATAGGTACCTAGTCCACCAACTAAGTTCTCTCCCTTCCGGGGTTGATATCCTCAGACTTTCAGATGGCAGTGATTTCACCATCCTAGTGGATTATAGTAGATTGTAGATTTAGAATTGAAAAGTGATGTTAAAGCTCATCTACTCCAACCCCCTTCTCTTCTATAAAAACAAAAACAAAAAACAAAAAGCTATACCACTCTCTTAGAAGTGATAAAAAAAAAAAGCATTCTGATAAAAACAGGACATTTAGTTACTCAAATATTTGTTGTTTTGATTTAATTGGCCACATAAAATGAGGTCTCTGACTCAAATTAACCCCACATCATTTCACCTTTGTCTGACTGATTCATGATACAGCAGCATTAACAATATTTGGCACATTCCTAAGCAGTAGGTTTTCTATTTGTGACTCAGTTTACCTTATTAAAACAATGGAGCTCAATAAAAATTTCCAAATCATCACTTTTGGAGTAATTTTTAATGGGTTTCAATATAGCTTTGTATTTGAGTATAGGATACTGAGTCATATAATTGTTCTAAGATCTCTAAGTCATAGACCATTAAATATAGTTCCTTAAATATTGGTCATTTTAACTTCATGTGCAGAAAATGACATAGATGGTTAGAGTTTGTATTTAACCTAATTCAGCTTTTCTCATAAAAAGGACATTGTTTCAGAAATACTAATGAGCTGAACATTATTATAGACTACATTTCCTTAGATGGACCCCTGATCTTAGCAATATAATATATTTTCCATTCACTTTGTGAATGACTTTGGATTCAATTAAAGTGACTTTGTACTCAGAGTTCAATACAATGACCATCTCCAAACAGAAGCATATAGAAAGCCCCTCCAATAAGGAACCCCTTGATAGAAACTGATGAGCATCCTATGTATCTGCCACTCAGGTGTCAAAATGATTTTCCTAAAAATCAGGTTTGACCATGTCACCCCTCCTCCCATTCAACAATCCCCAATGGCAGGCCTGCTATCTTTTCTGGAATCAAACATAAAATCATCTGTTTGACTTTTGATGCCCTGCATAGCCTGAGTAACCCCCTTCAACTTTTTCAGTCTTCTGACACCTTATACCTTCCAAGTACTTTAAAACTCAGTGACATTGGCCACCTTACTGTTCCTCAAACTCCATCTCCCAACCCCAGGTATTTTATTGGCTGTCCCCAATGCCTGGAATTCTCTTGTTTCTCATATTTTCACTTCTTTTGGATTCATTCAAGTCCCAGATAAAATGTTATCTACTACAAAAAGTAGATCTGCATTATCTCCCAATCTCCCTTAACTCTCTTGCCTTCTCTCTGTTAATCATCTCCAATTTATCATGTGTATAGTTTGTTTATACATAGCTGTTTGCATCTTGTGTCCCCCATTAGACCATGAGCTCCTTCAGAGCAAGGTTTGGTTTTTGCCTTTCTTTGCATTGCCAGTGCTTAGCAAAATGTCCAGCATGTGGTAGGCACTTAATAAATGTCTCATTGATTGTCTGATTATTGGTAAGCATTTTACAATAAACATATCTCCCTCTCATATGCCCCTTAAAGTTAATGATCAATGTACCATTGAACGAAACTATCTCTGTGGTTAAATTTCAGATTTTTTTTTGTGATTTTAAAATTTGCACAGAAGTTGTCTCACCTGAGGAGAAATTAAAGTATTTTTAATGAAATCAAATGTTTTTATGAAAGAAATAACAATTACAGCAAGATATCGTATACTTATATATACATTTCTGTTATTTCTGTGACTGTAAAAAGATATGCCACACCGATCATTTGTGGAAACCTGCATGATGTCTCTTTTTCATGTCTTCATCAAGGATGCCTTTGATACATTCATAGACCATGTTCATGAAGATTTTTATAGAAATAACGTAAGAACATGAGTCACTAGTGGATGACGTTTTCTTAATCGCTTTCGGCAAGGGGAGCAAGGGTAAAAAGCAGCGTCTGTATTTTTCTACTCTTTTGGCATCTTCTAATCTTTGGGGCAGCTTGAGAATTTAACCCTGTACGCCTCTAAATTTAGGTCATCTCCAGCACAATTCTTCTATATGTATTTGGCCAGGTCCAGCCCCTCTTTCTGGGCAGCTAGGTGACTCAGTAGATTGGCCTGGAGCCAGGAAAACTCATTTTCCTGTGCTCAAATCTAGCCTCAGACACTTGCTATCTGTGTGACCCTGGGCAAATCATTTAACTTTGCCTCATCTTTGTCAACTGTCAAATGAGCTGGAGAAGGAAATGGTAAACCACTCCAGTATCCTTGCCAAGAAAACCCCAAATGGGGTCACAAAGAGTTGGACATAACTAAAAATAATTGAATAGCAACAAAGCTCCTCTTTCCAACCACACTCTCATAAGTGCAATTGTCATTTCATGACATAGGCAATTCTGTGCTGAAGGGGGAGAGCACGCCACCAGCATGATCAATGAAGAGAGTTCACCATGGAAAGGCTTGCAGATCAATTTCATTTCATGTCTATTTGTTATTATTACCACAATGGGGAAGTCAGGGCAATTGACCTGTGGAACAAGAAGATGGTAGTTGTTTTTTCCCCACTGAGGCTGCTTAAAAACAGTAATGACAAGCTTCTGGCTGATCTTTCTGAACTGTGTCTCATGCTGAATTACTGACTGTGTTGTTAGAAAAGGGCTGTGTTGTGAACAGAGAAAGTAGAATCCCTACATGTTGCTGTGGGGACCAGCTATCTGCGCTCTGTCTCCGATTCCATTTCTGTTTCTTTCTGTCTCTCTCTCCCCGCCCTCTCTCCATCTCTCTCTGTCACTGTCTCTCAATCTCTGTTTCTCTGTCTCTCTCCCTCTCTGTCTCTCTCTGTCTCTCTCTCTATCTCTCTGTCACTCACTCTCCCCACTATAATATATTAAAAGGGGTATATAGGGTGTTCTTTGAGGACTAGCACCTCTGGGGCAAGGGCTTGCCAAACCCTTTTCAGGGCTGCTCATCTATCTTTGATGCCCACCTGTCACCCAACTCTCACTTCTGGCTGCAAGAAGTTGTAGCGTTCTTAGTGGCCATACCGTGGTAAAACTATCTTGGCAGACGAGATAAACTAGGTTAAGGGTAACCAACAGGCCTCAAACCCATAGGTGAGTTAGGGGGATGTCTACTTCCAAGTGGGTGAAGACTTGCTCCAGCAGAAGGGGATGATTAGAACAATTTGTTCCAACAGTCATGAAGGTAGCTAAATCAGGTGCTGTGAAGCACTTAGACCTTAATCAGATGTGGAAGATGTCAAGGTCATCCACTGCATCCTAGGCCACTGCCTGTCATCTTGACTTTTGTCTTACAACTGAACTTCAATGATTTAGGAAGAGAGAATGAGGCTGATGACTTTGTACAACTCTGCTTCGCTTAAATCCAATTCACAAACAAGTCAAGATGTCATTAGTCCTCTTCAAAAATGAAGGACAAACAATGTAAGACATAACCTTTCTAGAGAGGAAAGCCAACAATTCATTTTAAAGTTTCATTGCCTGTTATGAGATTTATCAAGTTGTCAATAAAAATTAAATAAAAATAATATTAGCTCAATCTGCCTCTAGGTGGTTTCTAAACAACCAAACTATAGTGAGAATGCCCTTGCTAATTATACCCTGATAGTTAAATAATCGGATTATGCTATGCCACATCCCTGATAACCATAAGGATATATATCTATAAGACCAAATACAAGGAGGCCAAGGAGTGTCTGAATGTGCTGAACAAAAGAAACGAGGGGAAAGAATTACTTGTCCCATTGACCAGTTCTGTGTATGTACCTGGGAAGCTACACAGTATAGAGCATGTTCTCATTGATGTAGGAACTGGCTACTATGTGGAGAAGTCAGCAGATGATGCTAAAGACTTCTTCAAGAGGAAGATTGACTTCCTCACTAAGCAGATGAAAAAAATTCAGCCCGCTCTGCAGGAGAAGCATGCCATGAAGCAGTCTATCATGGAGATGAAGAGCCAGAAGATTCAGAAGCTCACAGCCCTGGGGCTATCCCAGGCAGCCACGACCAAAGCCTGAGAGGGGTTGGGGGAACTGAGAGCACGTGTACAGAGCCAATAAAAGTGTCCGCCAGAAAAAAAAAATAAGCTTATACTCTAAACTGGCATTGCCTCCTGGCTGCCATGACTTCTACTTGCTAAGGACAATAAGATACTTTGCTTTTTTAGGCTTTGGTCTCTTTCAACTTCCTCTTTTGGGGACTATTTAATTCAACTGTTCTAATAAAGGGTGGTAGAGTTGATATTTTTATTTTTGCCTATTTTCCATTTTTCTGAATCACCGGTTTGTTTAAATAGATGGAGTTGGGTTGGAACTGCATCAGCAACATGACTTTTTGCCTTTCATTTGGCTAAAAAATTGATATTGATTTTGATCTTTGCTCTAACCAGTCATTGATCTGATAGTACACAGATTCTAAAATAATGTGTAAGCAACATGTCAATTCCTCTCTATTAAGGTCTAGTTGACCATATTTTTTCTTTTCCTGTGTGGTGTTCACCACACCTAGTACTTTCTAGCTCCGTTTTTAAAGAAAGCATTCAGGAGGTATAGACACTAGGCTACAGGCCTTTGACTTTTGACTTAGTTTCTAGGATCGTTTCATTTAGTGCTTAATAGACTTTCTCTACACTTTCTTTGTATGAAACAGATGTTGTCACTAAAGCTATAACTTTTTTTTTTAACAATTGCTATATATTTAGTTTTAACACATCAAGTCCTGGCCAAAAATAATCTAATAGTACCTTTCTTCCCTCAAAAAAAGTATATTCTCCCCAAAACAGTTAAGACAAATCCACCCTGGTTTGTTTACTCACATTCCTCACAAGCACCCAAAGGGTAAATAACAAAGTATCACTTAAAAATAAAGTTCCTAAATGCTTTTGTACACAAGATGAAACCAATTCAGTCAACACCTGTATGTGTCTCTGTGATGAGAACCTGTAAGCTGTCATTCCACTTGATGGCAATTTCTTTGGCTTCTGGTTTCATTTATATTGCCAACATTAACATGAATTTGACTCAGTTCCTTTGGTAAAGCATTCAGCTTTCTTTGTCATTGAACAAAGGCAGCACATTAAAAGAGTCAACAATTAAATTAATATTTGTAGATAGTCTAATAACTAGGTGTTACTCAGAGCTCTCTGCCCCTTTTGTCCCCATCAATGTGCCGTTATAATTGCAGAAACAAAGGACAATGACGATGAATTTTTGTATTATCTCTTTTATAAATCCCTACGGCCAAAATATTTGTTATCTAGTAGAGAGGTATCAAGCAAGTGCATAACGCTCCCAAGTGAAGCCTGAAGCAGATTAAAATGTTATTGGGAAATATTTAGCAAAACAAACAAAAAAATACAATAAAGCATGATGTTATATTTTCAAACCAGGTCAGTAAGCAGCCCATAGGGATCCTTAGTTGCAGATTAGTGGCCCCTGATTCTGGCTGAGTTTGACACCACTGGTATAGTAGAATGATTTTGGGCAATGAACTTCTCTGTTCTTAGGTAGAGTGGTCCTGGAGCAACGAGCAACATCTATTGCCAGATCCATAAAAGCTTTTCTATGTTGGTGGAACCTATCTGCTCTTCAGCTCATATGACAGAGGCTTTGAGAATTCTGGATCACCTCCCTACCATAATGAGCCATCGGCATGGCACTTTTTGTGGAGGCTAGGGATCTGAGAGCTTTGTGGGAGTTGTGTAGTACCTTCTACACAAATCTTAATGTTTGCTACTCTGTAATGGCAGCATTGAAATGGTTGTTCCCCGAAACTCAGGGCCTAGACAACACAATTTCCTGACAGTCCTTGAACTACTTGAGACTGGTCTTTTATATAGTTCAAATAACCTATGTGCTATGATTTTATGGGAAATAAAAGGCCCACACTCCAAAATAATTGCCCTATTGGATGATCATACTGAGTAAATTCCCACCATGAAAGCTACTCTTTTTGGTCAAGGCAATGTTGCACGAAGTGTAAAGTTAAAATTCATATAACCTGGGAGGTAACACATTAGCCCTTTGGTGATTTAGCCAAGAATAGTTTCTCAGATTAGGCAGCCAAAGTACAACTTTGAAAGAATGGTCACAGGCAGGTTAATAATAACTCATATTTAGATAGTCTTTATGGTTTTCAGGTACTTCCCTCCCAATAATCCTGTGAGGTAGATTTTAATGTTGGTAAATGTAGTTTGAGGGGGAAAAAAAATGAATCATGAGCTATAACCCAGGAAAGGCAGACCCAGTTGGGGAATTGAATGGAGGGAGGATTTGGGAGAGGGAGGAATTAATACCTCCTGAGGAGAAGAAAAAAGGAGGACACTCAAAGAAAAGTGGCAACGCTCTGAAGATAAAACTTCCTCTTTTGCCCAAGGCTGGCCTGGCTGACACTAGAGATAAAACATATATAACACATGAAACACATTCCAGCTAAAAATCTTCCCAGACAGCAGAGAGCCAAGAGCTGTCATCAATCCAGTCAAGAAACCAGCACTTCCTTTGGAAGACTAGCACACACAGTCTAGGGCTGGTGAGGCCTTAAGCTTTTGATCAAACTAAAGGTCTGTAAAATTATGGTACTTTCCTCCACCTACATATTATTCTTAACATCAGACAGAGTAAAGAGACTCCAATAAAAGATCCTGGTGTGCCGTCAATCTGTCAGCATCAAAGACTCACTCAACTAATGATCTGTGTAGTGAACTTGAAGAAGGCAATCATATCCCTAACAGACAATGATCTAGGCTATGATTTCTGTTACTAGGGGGAGCTTGTGGAAGAATCTATTGACTGGTTTACACTTAAGATTAATTTTGATTCTTTTTTATATCAGTGGGCTAGGTCACCCAGCAGAGAAAACATTCCTCAGTTTCTAGTCTCATGCTACAGCTTGGTGGTGTTTTTACAATTGAAAGGATAAGGGGGGAAGAGTTGATTCCTGTGCTTGTTTGAATTTTTAATAATTCTGCAGTAACCCAGGTCTGCTCAGTGACCCTAAGATTGTAACTCATTTCTCTCAATGTGTTTCCAGTTGAGTTTCCAGCATGGAATCTCCTTTAATATGGGAGGCTTGGTCCTGTGCTGTTTAGCATTTTTAATCAGTGACTAGTATGAATGCATAGATGACACGAGGACCAGGATAACAAAGATAAAACACTTCTCCAGTTCATTCTATAGATGAGGAAACTGAGGCATACAGGGTTATGTGATTTGTCTAGGCTAACACAGCAAGAGTGTGAGGCCAAATTTGAACTCAGGAAGATGAGTCTTCTTGACTCGGGGTCTGGCATGCTATCCATTGTGCTGCCCAGCTGTCCCATTAAGTCTTGTGGCTAGTTTCAAAAACTATTTTCTAATTACAAGATGGGAAGGTATGACTAGAAATCAATTCCTCTGAAAAAAGATATAAGGGTTTCAGTGGCCCGAAACCTAAACTGATATTCATAAAAAAAGATACAGCCATGCTCAAAAGTTTTTAGTGACTCCCTCTATAGCTGCTTGGTTAAATATGAAATCTTCAGCCTGGAATTTAAAGCCCTTCAAAATCTTATTCACATCCACCATTTCAGAATTATTTAATATTATTCCCATTCATAAAGTCTCTATTGTAGTCAAATTGTGCTGCCAGTTATTCCCCAGACATAATGCTTAGTCTCCTACCTCTGTATCTTTACACAAGTGATTCTCCACACCCTTAAAAATTCCCTTCTCAGGTCCACAGCTTAGGTTTCACCTTCTATGGTAGATCTTTGCTGAGCCCACACAGGCTGTTAGAGCCGCTTCCAGGGGTGTTGCAGTGTTCAAATGATGCGATGGATGGACATAAAGCATTTTGCAAACCTTAAGGTGCTATATAATTACCAGTTATTCTTACTAATAATAATAATAAATATTCTTAGTAAATTATCATATTTTCAGCCTGTAGTAACCATCCTTCTAGTCGGGTGATGACTTCATTCGCTGACCCTCCTACTGCCCTCCTTCTGAGTTCAAACAATGTTTATAGAGAAATTCAGAGGTGTGCTGGTGAATGTTTAACAACCAGATTCTCCAGAAAATAAACATATATGTGTGTGTGTGTGTTTGTATAAATATGTGTGTGCATGTTTGTATACACGCTTTTATGTTTAATTTGCATTATTAACATTTTCTTAAGTCTAGACAATTGAAAAATGATAAATCAAGCTCCAATTTGTAGTGACTGCTGATTTCTAAGGTATAAATGCACATATAAGAAATTTAACAATGCCTCTCCAAGCCAGGTAGAGTTGGCTCCAGCATACTCCTTTCTCTCTTGAAATTACTTTATATTACATTGCATGAGATAGGGAGGGCAGCTAGGTGGCACAGTGGATAAAGCAGTGGAACTGGAATTAGGAAGACTCATCTTCATGAATTAAAATCTGGCCTCAGACACTAACTGTGTGACCGTGGGCAAGTCACTGAACTCTGTTTGCCTCAGTTCCTCATCTATAAAATGAGCTGGAGAAGGAAATGGGTCATGAAGAGTCAGACACAACTGAAACAGCTCAGCAACAATAACAACGGGATAGTAAGAGGTACTGGATCTGTAATTTCACTGGCATAGGAAATCCTAGGTGAGGAAACTACTCCTACCAAAGCAGTTTGGCATCTCCTCTGAAACCTGCAGTCTTAAAGACACATGTCAAGGTCACACAGACAATCTGTGTCAAAGGCAGGACTTAAACCCAACAAGCTCTTTTTATTTTGAGGCTAGCTCTCTATCCACTACACTATGCAGGCTTATTTTATATATGTGTATGATTTACTTAATTGTTTATATGTTCTATTCCCATTCACAGTAGAGATAAGCTTCTTAAAGTCAGAAATTATGTCATTTTTGTCTTTTAATTTCCATCATCTAGTATAGAGTCTTTATCATAATAACCATGATTACAATGACTAGCATTTATATAGCTAGCACCTTCAGGTTTGCAAAGTGCTTTACAAATATTATATCATTTTATCCTCAATCAACCCTGAGAGATAGATATTATCTTTGTTCCCGTTTTACAGATGAGGAAATTAAGACAGACAGAGATTAAGTGAATTATACAGGTAGTCTAGTATTCTACCCAGTTATGCCATCTATTGGCTTAGTATGAAAATACTTTGCAAAAAGTAGTCAATTCATGCTTTTTGAGTTGAATTGAATTAAATTGAATATGAGCCAATAGTATGATAAATCAGCCAATAATATCAACTTAGATTTCCTCAGAGACATTATAAGAAGTTTTCAGGAGTATGGATGTGATAGTACTACTGTATTCTTCCCTGGTCAGACCACATCTGACATATTTTGTATAGTTTTATGTACCATATTTTAGTGTTACCTATGACTCAGTAAAAAAAAAAAACTTTCTGGGCTCACACAGGCTAGGGCTGTAAGAAAGTCACTATTATTTCTTTGGCTCATTGTCTCCACCTAGAGTTGCTGTTTAGAAAAAAAAAAGGAAGAAGCACACACCTTTTACTCAGGTTATAGCTATTGTCTGGAATTCCCCAAATTTGAATAAAAATATCTCCAGTTCCCATTCAAAGTATCAAAGCCACACATGAGTCACCTTTGATTTCATCCCATAAAAAATTTTCAGAAGAAAACAACTCACAGGACCTCAAGAACACTTACAGAAACACTAATACTCAAATAGCTTACCAGTTCCCCAATCATATTGGAGTCCCTTGTGTTCTCTCATTAAGGCCATACCATACACACACACAATCTAAGGGGAGTAGCCCTCACTTGACTCCAAACAAGTATACATCACCTATAATCTCATCATTATTAACTGGAGACTCAATTGATCACCAACATCCCAACCCTTATATTGGGAAAGACACCCATAATGTAGATAATAGGGCATGGTCATTCACTCCTGTAATCTTAGCTACTAGGGAGGCTGAGGCTAGCAGATCTCTTGAGCTCAGGAGTTCTGAGCTGCAGTGTGTTATGCCAATTGGATATCCACACTAAGTTCAACATCAGCATGGAAGCTCCAGGGAGTGGGAACCCACTAGGTGCCTACAAAAGGGGTGAACTAGCCCAGGTTGGAAGTACAGCGTATCAATACTCTTGCACCAATAATTAGTGGGATCAGATCCTGAGTAGCCTCTGTACTTCCCCAGGCAGAAATGGGGAGGCTCAATATGACAATAGCAATAAAAGATAACAAGGAGAGTACTAGCATGGTAAATGGCCACAGTTGAAGGAATTAGGGATATTTAGCCTGGAGACAAATAGCCTTAAGGAGGATATAATAGCTTTCAATTATCTGAAAGACTATGAAGCAGAAGAGAAACTAGATTTTTTTTCTGCTTGACTATAGATTGCTGAAATACGAGCAACAGATAAAAGTTGTAGGGGAATGTTTAGACTTCCAAAGAAGGATAGGAAGGAAACATTTCCTGAGAGAAGTTATCCCATTGGTTAGTTCTTCCCCAAACTTCTATTTTGGAGAAAGGTCCAGAGCAGACACCCTCATTTTCCAGACTTAGCTACTATGTACTGAGCAGGTGCCTTTCTTTCCCCTCCCCCTGCTTTTTATCACCTGTTTTATCTGTAGTTTTCCCCCATTAGAATGTAAGGTCCTCATTCCCAAATTGATAAATGGTCAAAGGATATGAACAGGCAGTTCTCAGATGAAGAAATTAAAGCCATCTATAGTCATATGAAAAAATGCTCTAAATCACTATTGATTAGAGGTACCACATCACACCTATCAGATTGGCTAACATGACAAAACAAGAAAATTACAAATGTTGGAGAAGATGTGGGAAAATTGGAACATTAATGCATTATTGGTGGAGTTGTGAACTTATCCAACCATTTTGGAGAGTGATCTGGAACTATGCCCAAAGGGCTATAAAATTGTGCATACCCTTTGACCCAGCGATAGGACTTCTAGGGCTGTATCCCAAAGAGATAATAAAAATGGGTAAAGAACCCACATGTACAAGAATATTTATAAACCATCCTTTTCTACAAGTTGCGTTACTGCCCAATGAATGTCTAGTGAGGACAGTACTGGTAACACCTACACAACACACACACAGCTCTTAAAGCTTTGCTTTAACATGGTGCAATTTGTGGAACCCTCCCACAAATAGTTATTTTAAAGCAAATATATCTATGTATCTATCTATCTATATATCTATATCTATATCTATATCTATATATCTATATCTATCTATCTATATCTATATCTATATCTATATCCATATCTATATCTATATCTATCTCTATATCTATATCTATATCTATATCTATATCTATATCTATATCTATATATCTACGTATATAGATATAGATATAGATATAGATATGGATATAGATATAGATGATATAGATATAGATATAGATATAGATGATATAGATATAGATATAGATATAGATATAGATATAGATACAGATACAGATACAGATACAGATATAGATATAGATATAGATATAGATATAGATATAGATATAGATATAGATATAGATATAGGTATAGATATAGATATAGATATGGATATAGATATAGCAGTTCTTTCTGTGGTGGCAAAGAATTGGGAATTGAAGGGATGCCCATCAATTCAGAAATGGCTGAACAAGTTGTGGTATATGAATGTAATGGAATACTATTGTGCTATAAGAAATGATGAGCAAACAGACTTCAGAAAAACCTGGAAAGACTTATATGGACTGATGCTTAGTGAAGTGAGCAGAACCAGGAGAACATTGTACACAATAACAGCAATATCGTGCAATGAATGACTTTGATAGACTTAGCTCTCTTCAGCAATGCAAGGATCTAAGACATCTCCAAAAGTCTCATGATGGAAAATACTATCCACATCCAAAGAAAGAGCTATGGAGTTTGAATGCAGATTGAAGCATACTATTTGCTATTTTTTTCTGCTGTTTTGTTTCTTCTTTCTTATGGTTCCTCCTATTGATTCTAATCCTTCTTTACAACATAACTAGTATGAAAATTAAAAAAAAAGAATGTAAGCTCCTTGAGGGCAGGTATTGTCCTTTTTGTTATATTTGTATCTTCAGTGTTTAATACAGTGCCTGGACTATAGAGAGTGTTTAATAAATACTCATTGACTTGACTTAATAAAAATGCAATGAGTTACCTAAGGAGATGATTGTTTTCTCTTATTGAAGATATTTAGACAAAAGCTGAATGGTGACTTGTGGTGTGCATTGTTGAGGGAATTCTTGTTTAGCTATGAATTGGATTAGGTGGGCACTGAGGTCCCTTCTTAGTCTGAAGTTTTGTGATTTTGAGGTAGTTGTCTCATTGGACAGAGGTTGGGATGAGCACTTTACAACTTTTCAGTTATTCTCCATCATTATGGCTTTTGTTCCTTCTTGACTCATCTTGATTAAAGATTCTGTGTCTTCAGTCTTGATTTTCCATTGTAGTATTCTGGATGGCCTTGTCTGTTTTACCTTATTAAACCGGGTTTGTTTGGTCTCCACTGCTAACTCTCTCTCTCTCTCTCTCTCTCTCTCTCTCTCTCTCTCTCTCTCTCTCTCTCATATTCCTGGCTTACGAATATTCACTTGATCTCTGATTAAAGACAAAGGAAAACTAACTTCCTGCAGAAATTCCCAGTCCTACCCCCAACTGTCCCCTGCACTGGCTATCCTATGGCTATTAAGCCTTTCCATCTCACCAACAAGGCAAGGAGGGCTCTTACATACCAGCCCTTTATGGGGAGGCAACTGACTACATGTACTATTCTTAAAGAGGGCCAGTAGACCACAAAGAGATCTCCTCTACCCTGCCCTTGGCTTAAACCTGCAAAAATGCCCATTTAAGAGCTTTGGAAATTTTCAAATAGATAAGGTAAGAGTTTCAGGAAAGTGAAAGTCAGATGTAAAAAACTTTACCTGCTTCAGAATTTCTATCTTGAGCCTACTTAACATATCAGTACAAAATTTAGAATCAAGAATTGCTGTGTCTACAATTAGGAAATATGACAATACAAAATATAAAGAACTCCAGACCTGAAATAAGAACTCAGCATTTTTTTAAGGGATTGCAATGTGTTGGAGACATAAAAACAAATTTTTAACAGTTTCTGCCCTCAGGGAGCATATATTCTAATGGCAATAGATAATATGTACAAAAACAACTAAATAAAATTTATATACAAATTAATCTAAGTAAGGCATTAATTTCAAGAGGGAAAGAATACTAACAATTGGAGAAGGGAGAAGGATGAGGATGACACTATTCCTGCTCTGCCAAGTACTGGTTGCGTGGTCTTAGGCAACTAATTTTACTTCTCTGATTCTCTGTTACCTAATGTATATGATAGAGATACCAACACTTTTATTTCCTACTTCATGGGGTTATATGTGAGATGGTATATTAAAAAAAAAAGCTCTTTTTAAAAACTAAGGCTAATTATAAATAAGTGGTTACTGTGGTTGTTGTCATTGTTGTTAATGTAATTTATGTTCAAACAGAAAAGAAAAAGAAAGCCTGATCTCTCTGATTGCTACCCTTTCTAACTGTTTGCAAATAGAGCAAATGTGAGAAGCTGTTTCAGGGCAGTTTCCAGGCATGCTTTTGAAGAGAAAGTTTAACTTACTGTTTTTTCTGCTTTCTTAATTGATCTCTACTCAGCCTGTGAAGGGCAAGTGCCTTTTCTCAGAGCAACTATATTTAATTTGCTTAATAAATTTTCATAGGATATGTAGGCAGTGTTAAAATTCACAATAATTTGTTGAATATCTATTATCAATAGATCAACAAGCATTTATTAATGCTTAATGCATTATATATGCTTGATGCACACGAGCCAATCACTATGTGTGGTGCTGGGGAAACAAAAACAAAAATGAAATAGTCCTTGCCCTCGAGAAGGTTACCTTCTAGCCATGGGTGTGTATAAGGCAGCTAGAGTGCTCGGCATGGAGTCAGGAAGACTCATCTTCCTGAGCTCAAATCCTGCCTCAAACACTTACTAGCTGTGTAACCCCAGGAAAGTTACTTAACCCTGTTGTCTCAGTTTCTTCATCTGTCAAACGAGCCAGAAAAGGAAATGGCAAACCACTTCGCTATCTTTACCAGGAAAACCATAATTGAGTCACACAACTGAACAACAGCTGGGGCAGGACATGATAGGATTCATACAGAGGTGATACCTTAGCTGATGTTGGTTGAATATTAGGGAGTCTAAGAGGCAGAGGTAAAGAGGGAGTGTAGTTTGATAGAGGAAGAAGATATTTGGCAAATGATTGGCTATTTGGGGTGAGTGACATTCTGGAATTTAAGATGACACCAAGTTGAAAATCTGTTTGACTAGGAGATATATGGCAATACCCTCAATGAAAAATAGGAAAGTTTAGGGAAAGATAGGTTTGAGATAAGGAAGAGATAATCAGGGAGGCGAAAGAGTGAAGTGGAAAGAATACTGAGCTTAGAATAAGTAGAGTTTTGTAATTGTAACTGTAATTTTGGGCAAGACATTTAACCTTCAAGACCTCAAATTCCTCATCTATAAAATTAAGATGTTTGAGCAGGTGACCACTGAAGTTCCTTCTACCTCCACATTTCTGTTTTCATAAGGTTTTAAGCAATATAAAGGAATATAACCAGGTAAAACCTAAAAATAGTCCCAACATGAAACTCATTCAGGAGTATATCCTTTTGTAAAACAACAGTTTTTCATGACATTTTGTTTTTTACATCACCATAGTTTTTCTTTTCCAGTATGACTACCCTTTCTTCTCCCAAAGAGACATCCCATATAGCAAATTGTATTTTAAAAAACAGAAAAAAATCAGCACAGCTAATTAATTCATTGAAAAAGTCAAAAAGCATGTGCAACGTGCAACACTTGTTAGCCTTCCACCTTCATAAAGGGGTTAAGAATGTCCTGTCATTTCTTCTTTTGAGTCATGCTTGATATTTATAATTTTGTTACATTTACTTCTGGGGTGGGTGTGTGTGTGTGTATGTGTGTGTGTGTGTGTGTGTGTGTGTGTGTGCGCGTGTGTGTCTGTGTTTGTTCTTTCTATTTACATTGTTTTAGTCATTGTGCATTTTGTTTTCTTGTACATACTTCACTCTGAATCAATTCACGTAGACCTTTCCATGTTTCTCATCACATTCAACATTTCTTTATAGCATAGCAATATTCCATTAAATTTATGTACCACAATTTGTTTAACCATTCTTCAATCTATGGGTATCTACTTTGTTTCCAGTTTTTGCTACCACAAAAGGTGTTGCTATAAATATTTTGATATATATGAGGACTTTCTTCATAGCAGTGACTTCCTTGGGTACAAGCTCAGTAATGGAATCTCAGGGTCAAAGGGGATGGATATTTAATCACTTTATTTACATAATTCCAAACTGTTTTCCAAAATGGCTTTACCAATTCACAACTCTACCAACAATGCAGTAGTGTATCTATCATGTCACAGCTCCCTCAACAGGGAATGTTGCAATCTTTTGTCATCTTTGCCAATTTGTGGCATGTAAGGTAAAAGCTCAGGATTGTTCTGATTTGTATTTCTCTTATTATCAGTGATTTGGAGCATTCTTTCATGTGGTTGTGAACACTTTTCCATTCTTCTTTTGAGGACTGTTTCTTCATATCCTTTGACCACTTATGTATTGGGAAATCACCCATTTTTGCTACACTCCAAGGAATTCCTCTTTCCCCAGGCTGTGGAGGAACTGGTAGCTGTAGGAAGCATTGTCCAACAATTCCTTGAAAAATGGTAAACCTGGAAGTAGCATGTGTAGGGAAAGACTTAGAACGGGGAGACCTGGTTCCAAACCTAGGATATAACACTTACCATGGGAATATAAAGACATAACACTTATCATGGGCAAGTGACTGAACCTCTGATCTTCAATTTCACTATTCACAAATGGGGGATGATAATACTTGCACTTGCTTCACAATGTTTCTATGTGGAATGGCAGATAGCACAGTGGACTTGAAGTTAATAAGACCTGAGTTTCAGTCCTGCTTCAGACACATAATAGTTATATGGTATTCAATCAACAGTCTCTTATTAAGCACCTATCCTGTGCCAGGCACTGTGCTAGATGCATGGAACAAAAGAAAAATAAATGAAATGTCCAGTGTTATATTATATTGGGGATACAGTATGTAAATATATACAGAAGAAATACCAAATGTATTCAAGGTGACTTAAGGCAGGAGGAGGAATTATGTAGAAGATAGTCCTTACCCATGAGTTTTGAATGAGACTAGGGATTCTTTGAGGTGAGGGGAAGAGGGAGAACAATATGAAGGATGAAGTAGTATATGGAAAAACCAGCAAAAAGTGCAATCTAGCTAGACTGTAGAATACAGAAAAGAGTATAATGTGTACTGAGTATAAAAAGGAATGTTACAGCCAGATTGCAAAGCATCTTAAAAGTCAAATAGAGGAAGTTATATATTTTATCATAAAGGCAATAGGAAGATACAGGAATTCATTAAGTAGAAGAGTGACATAGACCAGTTCTTAAGGAAAATCACTTTGGCAACTGAGTGGAAGATAGGCTGGAGTGGGGAAAGACCTGAGGCAGGGAGACCAATCAGGAGACTAACACAATAGTCCAGGCAAGAGAGGACAGAGTAATCAACAGGAGGCTGTTCACTTTTTTGTGGTTTGGACCCCTGTGGTACCCTATTGAAGTCTATATATCCCTCAGAATAATGCTTTTAAATTCAACAAATACATAGGATTACAAAGGAAATCAATTATATTAAAGACAGTTGTGAAAATAATAATACAAACCAAAAAAAAAATCAGTTCATGAGCCCAAGGTTAAGAACACCTGGCCCAATCTGTGGTGATGACACTAATTAGAAGGGAGTAGTGATAAGAGAACAGGTAAAAGAGATGTGGTGGCGGTAGAAATGGCGAGGTTTAGAAACTGTCGGGATTTGTAGGGTGAGGAATAATGAGCAGTTGAGTATGACATTGAGATTATGAACCCGCCAGCCTGGGAGAATGGTGGAGCCCTCAATAGAGACAGGAAAGTTCAGAAAAGGAGTGGGCTTAGAGAGAAAGATAATGATGATGTTTTGGACCCTGGGCAAATTAACCCCTCTGAACTTCAGTTTACTCATCAGTAAAATGGAGATGATAGTAACACCCACCTCATATGGTTATTAGGAGGAGCAAAAGGGATAAAGTATGAAAAACAGTTTGCAAAACTTAATGAATTACACACATAAGTTATTATTGTCATTGCTATCCTTAAAGTTCTAATGACATTCTATTAGCTATACTGATGTATCTCCGACTAGCTGGACCAATTGTATTAAGGCATTATCATCACCAAATTAAAACACTAAAATGGTGATTCACCCTTACTAATAAGATAGTCTATTCAGGTAGCCCCAAAAGCTACGTCATTCACAACGGAAGGAGATTCCTCTAACATGACATTAGAGGCCATTCTATCATAAAATGAGGTACTCTATTTGAAATATTTTTTGTTCTTTCATTTTTTCTAGTGCTATCACCTGAACCTCCCTCAAATGCACATACTATACACTTATGTATATGATATATACATATATGTATATATATACACATATATATACATATATATACACACATATATATATCAAGAAGGAGAAAGTGAAAATGAGAGAGAGAGAGAGAGAGAGAGAGAGATGGGGCAGGGAAGGAGGGTTAGAAAAATACAGAGAGACACACCCAGAATGGGACAGGGAAAAGAAAAGAGGGGTGAAGAGAAAGGAGAAAGAGAGAAAAAGGAGGAAGAGAAGAGAGAAAAAAGCACTTGTGGCAGCTAAAGCAGTATTTGAGACCTGGCAGCATCACAGTGAGAAGGCCCCAAACCCCTATTGTATTCTAATCAGGTTATAAAAATCTGAAATACAACCAACATGACAGAAACATTGCCTAGCCACAGATAAAGTAGGCAGAAAAAGTGGATAAGCTTCCACTCCTCCCTTACTTTGTTTCCTAGTTTATGGCAAATCTATAGGCAGACATTTTTTCTTCTAATCTGTAGTAGGCTCCCAGGCTCAGGTTCATTCATTTCCTCAAGGAGAATCATTCATTAAGTTCCCACTACATGTAATGCACTGTATACTGGATGATAATAACTCCCAAGCAGTGTAAAGAACTTACGACCATGGACCTGGAGTCAGAAAGAGCTGAGCTCAAATCCCATCTCAGACACCTACTAATTGTGTGACTCTCTGAAAGTCACATCAATTCTCTCAACTTCCTCATCTATAAAATGGGCATCATAATAGCACCTAACTCACAGAGTTATTGTAAGGATAAAACGAGATAATATTGGTAAAGCATTCAGCAAACCATACAAAATGATATAAATGTTAGTGAAGATGGTGATAATGATGATGATATGGAGACTTAGATGGAGATGGATCAAAGGTAGAGGATGTTTTCTCATTAGGCTTGGACTTCCCTCTCTTCAGAGTGGTTAAGTCTAATTAGCCTCCCACCAGGTTAAAATTCCTCTCTCCCCTCATACAATCTAGCAGTACAACAGCTACAATAGTCCTCAGTACAACCGCTAGTCAGAGGGAATCAATAGGACAACAGCTGAACATAAAAAAAAAACCTAATATCTTGGTAACTGGTCCCATCACTTCCTGGCAAATAGAGGAAGAAGAAATAGAAGCATTGTCAGATTTTATATTCTTGGGCTCAAAGATCACTGCAGACGGTGACTCTAGTCATGAAATTAAAAGCCACTTGCTCCTTGGAAGGAAAACTATGGCAAATCTGGACAGCATATTAAAAAGCAGAGATATCACCTTGCTGACAAAGGCCCATTTAGTCAAAGTTAGGGTTTTTCCAGCAGCAATGTATGGTTGTGAGAACTGGACTATAAGGAAAACCAGTGCTGCAGAATTGACACTTTTGAATTGTGGTACTGGAGAATACTTTTGATAGTCTCTTGGCCAGAAAGGAAATCAAAATAATCAATACTTAAAGAAATTACTCTGACTATTCATTTTAAGGACAAATATTGAAGCCAAAACTTACTTTGGCTATGTAATGAAAAGATGGGACTCATTGGAAAAGACCCTGATGTTGGGAAAGATTAAAGGCAAAAGAAAAAGAGAATGACAGAACATAAGATGGCTAGATACTGTCATGGAAATGATGAACATGAACTTGGACAGACTTTGAAAGCTATTGGAGGATAGAAGAGCCTGGTGTGCTATGATGCATTGGGTCACAAAGAGTAAGACATGACTGAATGATTAAACACAACAGCAACAACAGCCCTTTCCACTTTTAGATAGCACTAAATCTTTGGAAGATTTTCCTTATATCAAGCCTAAATCTTCTTTGCAACTTCCACCTATCACTTCTTGTTCTAGACTCTGATTTCAAGAAATTTAATCCCAGTTCCACAAAACTGCCATTCACATACTTGAAGCCTACTACATATACACCTTCCCAAAATCATATTTTTTTTCTAGGCACAGCATACCTAATTCTTTGTTTGAAATTATTTCCATGCTTTTCAGTCCAAATGCCATCTTTCCTCATTCCACATAGACCTTCTATATTTGTCAATGTCCTTCATAAAATATGATACCCCAAGCATAACAATACATTAAATGTGGTAAAGTAGTGCATGGTACATTAGAACAATCACCTCCCTCCTTCTGAGCATTATGCCCCTCGGTGAATCCCTTTTTGTGGTCAGAGTACACTAACCACCTTAGATCTTTAGATGAAGTGATGTCTAGCCATACATCCTTCATCTCATGCTCAGGGAGTAGATTTTCTTTTAATTAAAATGTAGGATGATTAATATTTCTATTAATTTTCATTTCATCAATTTGGCTCGTTATTCTAGTGTATTAGATATTTTTTAGGTCTTAATTCTGCCATCCAATGTTAGCTATCCTTTTCAGCTTTTCATCAACTCCAAGTTTAATAAACACACCATCTATACCTTCATCTAAGTCACCAATGAAAATGTTAAGTGTCCCAACACCAAGGACAGATCTCTGGGACTTCCAATGGAGGTCTTTCTCCAAGTTTGCATAGTTATTAAATTACTATGCTTTAGGTCCAGTTATTCAACCAGTTTAGCATCAACATAAATATATAAATATACCATCTAGCTGTCATTTTTCTCTCTTGTCCAAAAGAATAGCAATATAAGAAACGATCAAATGCTTTGCTGAAGTCTACACAAGCTATGTCTAGGCCATTCTGCATAATTGATAAATCTAATAGCCTTATTTAAAAAAACAAATGAAATTAATTTTTCACTAACTGTTCTTTGATAAAGCTATCATGGCTCTCAATGATCATCATTTTTTTTTCTGGATATATAATATCACAAGGATAATGGAGTCCATTCTTCTTCTTACACCCATGTTCTGCTACAATAATATTATCAATGAATGACATCATCTGCCAGGGGAGTTTCAGTCTTCTCTTAAGTCTACCTAGATCCCAAGTCCATTTTCCCTGTCATGAGTCCCAGGATCATAGTTCTTCCAGAATTTCTACCACTTTATTTACTAAGTCTAGCATCAAGTGGACAGTATTTTGCCTTCCCAAAAGGGTGTAGCAGTGGATAACTAAACAATTCAAACTATACATTGTCTAGAACTCTTTGATCTGGATCAATCCTATGTGTGAGAAATTTCTAAGATCTGGGAAAACAGTAGATGAACAGCCACTTGGTAGAAGTTTTGTTTTATTATATATTGTATTCTCTGTGCATTGTGTTATTCTTTTGTTTATTGAGTCTTTATGTGTAGAGAAGAATTTATGATACCAAGATTCTCTTACTTGAGCTCCTTGAAATATAATAAGTATAGGAAAAAGAGAAAAAAAGTTTTGCTGTTGGATGGAGACTGAAAACTAACTTCTAATCAAACACTTCAAGAACTCTACTCACCCCCTTGACAAAAAATCAGCAACACCTTGTAGGCAGAGCTGAGGAAGAAGAAATCATTCACTCTCTATAATGGGGGCATACTTATAAATAGCAATCACCTCAGGAGAAAAAATATATATACCTATGACACACTTTTCAGTTTAATCTACATTATTAACTCCTATATCTAGTCAATCAACGAAACAATAAATCAAGCCCCAATGTTTAGTGTTTGCCAATATCTGAGGTATAAATAATCATACTAAAAATTTAAGAATCATTCTGAAAGGGGAAGCTAGTTGGTGCAGTGGATAGAGCTCCAGCCTTGGAGTCAGGAGGACCTCAGTTCAAATCCAGTTTCAGACACTTGACAATAGCTGTGTGACCTTGGGCAAGTCACTTAACCTTGATTGCCTCACCAAAAATAAATAAATAATAATAATAATAAAGAATCATCCTGAAATCCACTCCAAGCTGGTTCCAGCCTAATACCCCCTATAGATATAGAGAACACTGCTGCAACACCTATGCTACAGTAGATTATGTACAAGCCCACCAAGGTGAACATTGGCTTCCCCCAGTGAATGGCTGTCAGCGCCACCTAATGGTTATAATGTTATGCTGTCCTTAAGGCTCATTCTTTCTGCATTATTTATTATTCTGATTGCCTTGTTACTAAAGAAATAGCAATTGAAGTGATGCCACTTAGTTACTAGAAGGCTATTATTCGTGTTTGATAAATCACATGGCTCCATGGAAGAAAACACAAGGCCCTCTTTTGGATTTTCAAGGAATAGTATTGAAAAAAAATATTTTTCAAAGGAAATTGATTTTGTTCTAAAGAAATAATTTACAAAATGCCTTCAACAACTTCTATTTACTCGATTATATGACAACATTCCTTTAAGTCATTCCCTTGATAGGTCATTTGCCATGCTGCCAGCCTCAATAGCTCTGTTCAAGTGGCTATATAGCTTACAGAAGAGATATGGGGAAAATTCAACATATGTTCCTTTATCAGTTTTATTCCAGCAGACTGTTTCTGTTGTGAACAGTAGGAGGAAGTTCAATGAATAAAGCATCCCTTGGAATTAATAGATGAGTTTCATGGGCAATGGTGTTCAGGGAACTATAGTTCCATATGAGGAACAAATAGAAAATAGACATGCTGTCAGCAGAAAACAAACAACAACAAAATCAACTCTTTCCAGGGGTTACACAATTCCCCAAATTCAACTACAGCTAAGTACAGATGGCTGAGAAACAAGTAAATGAATCCCTAAAATTATGCAAATTGCTACTCATTGGAATCATTTGACAGCAAAAACAAGCTAGCTATGTAGATTTCCATTATGTGAAACACCTAGGTAAAGTTTCCAGCCAAATGCTCAGTTTCTCTCTGAAGCCCAACCCTCACTCCTGTATAGTAGAATGGTCTTGCTCTTAGGTGCTCTGTTTGTGTGGCTTTCCTATGTAGTCACTCTTATTATAAAGTCCTTTTTTCAAGAGAATCTCCTTTGACCATATTTCTACCAGGCTCCTTCTTTATCAACATTTTCATTATTTATACCAGCTTTTATAATCCTCTAAATGGACACTACTACAAGTGTGAGAAGCTTCTGGATATATCTGGATTTTTAGTTTCCCTTCTAGTCACATCATTCCATAAGGCTCTATTATTCTCTCTGTGCCTATCTCTGTCTCTCTGTCTCTCATGATGTCTTTCTTTTTCTCCCTCTCCCTCTCCCTCTTTCTGTCTGTCTGTCTCTCTCTTTCTCTGTGTGTGTGTGTGTGCGCGTGTGTGTGTATGTGTGTGTGTGTGTGTGTGTGTGTCCTTCCTCCTATCACCTCCCACCCCCTGAAATTAATAGATGAGTTTCTTGACCAGTAGTGTTCAGGTGCTCCAGGCAGAGAGTTTTATAGGAAATGGTGTTCAGCTGAGAGAGAGACAGACACACAGAGACAGACAGAGAAAGAGTACTTTATTAAATACTTACTGTTTGCCAGACACTGCTGAACACTGTGAATACAAATACAAGCAAAAGAAAAGGTAACCTCTGCCCTCAAAGGGCTTATATTATAGTACTCAAAGAAAATACATGAAGTAGAACTAGAAAGGCAAGGAAAGAGTAATCTGAATGGTATGAGGGGGGAGAAAGAAAGCTATCAAGAAAGCAGGTAAATTCAGAGAGGAAGTGGAACCGTGAGTGATACATAGAATTAAATCTACTTCCTTCTGTCCAATCTGAAAGAAACTGTCCTTATTCTCTAAACCTTATGGGTGGATGTGGGACTCTGAAAAGGATGGAATGGTGGATTACTCAGCACAGTCCAAATCATTTATTCAATCAAAACACATTTATTTAGCCTGCAGCATTGAGTTATGGTCCTAAGAATTATTGGGAGATATTTAAAAAGTTCAGGGGACAGGGCCAGGGAGAGATAGACAGACAGCTAGAGACAGAGAGACAGAGTGAAGCATTTAGCTTACTATGTTCTATGAACTGTACTAAGCACCAGGGATACAAATACAGACTAAAAACACAGTCCCTCTCCTAATGGAGGTAAGGGAAAAGGTACTGCGGTTGGAGAGGAGGTAAAGAAGTCCTGTGAGTGAGTTGAGTCATAAGTGATGTGACTGTGGCTGGAGCACCCTTTAAATAATGTAGTGGTCTGGGCTAAGTAGTTATCAATCAGGTGAACAGTACCACAGGGCAGGATTTTTTTTTTTGATGAGAAGGTACAGAAGTCCAGTGAATGAAGGGAATCAATATGTAATATGAGTTTTCATTTTAATAGAATTATAGTCTTAGACTGTTGGAGTTAAGGGGAAACTTAGAGAATACCTGTCCCAACTCTCTCATTTTACAGATTGAGAAACTGAAGTCCAGAGGTGTGAGATGACTTTCCCAAGGTCACATGGAAGGGCAGAGACTAGAAGCTGGATCTTCAGAGTCCCAATTTAGGGCTCTTAGCTATGAACTATGTTTTAGTTATTTATAAGACAAATGAATAACTGACCCTTACTGAATATGAAACAAAGTTTCTGCAATATAAAATTGACAACATTTTTGTTCATGTAGAGCCTTTTAAAAATATTTTCCCATAAATTCACCTTGTTTACTAACTCCCTCCTACAGATGATATGGTTCCGCTATTAAACAATTTATACCCGGGGGGCAGAGCTAAGATGGAGGAGAGAAGCCAAAAAGTTACCTGAGCTCTCCCCAGTTTCCCTTGAAAACAACATTAAATCAAGCCTCTAAAAGAATTCTGAAGCAACAGTATCTACAAAAAGATGGAGTGAAACACTTTTCCAGGCCAAGATAACTCAGAAGGATTTTAGGAAAGGTCTGTCTCATTTGGGTAAAAGGGAAGTACAGACCTGCATAGGCAGGTATCCCGGCAAGCCAGTGGGAGGCTCTTAGCCACAGGACAGATCAGGAACCAAGTCCCCCGGGTTATAGTTCAGCAGGTGAATGGCACAGCAGGCTTGCTGTGAGGCCTCCAGCCCCAGTGCAGCAAGCAAGCTGCCAGCCCTGAAATCCAAGGCACAACGGGCCAGGCCACCCTAGCACAATGGGCGAGCCTCCAGCCCTAGTGGCCATGGCACAGATAGCCAATGACCAGGGCCCTGGCACCCAGTACAAGAAGCTTAGGGCTGTGTGCCCTGTACCCCAGGAGCAGATTTCATTTTTTTTTAATTAGCAGGAAACAAAAAAAATAGCCCTGACCATAGAAAACTACTATGGCAATGGGGAAGATCAAGACACAAACTCAGAAGAGGACAACAATGTCAAAACGCCTACAAGTGAAGCCTCAAAGTAGAGTATGAATTTGTCATAAGCCAAAAGATCTTTTTAGAAAAGCTCAAAAATGATTTGATAAATCAAGTAAGGGAGGCAGAAGAAAAATTAGGAAAAAGAAATGGGAGTTATGCAAGAGAATTATGAACAAAAGGGTCAACAGCTTGGGAAAGGAAGCACAGAAATTTACCGGAGAAAACAACTCCTTAAAAAATATAATTGGGGGGCAGCTAGGTGGCGCAGTGGATAGAGCACCGGCCCTGGATTCAGGAGGACCTGAGTTCAAGTCCGGCCTCAGACACATAACACTTACTAGCTGTGTGACCCTGGGCATGTCACTTAATCCCATTGCCTAGCCAAAAAAAAAAAATGTATAGATAGATAGATAGATAGATATAGATAGATATAGAGATAGAGAGAGAGAGAGAGAGAGAGAGAGAGAGAGAGAGAGAGAGAGAGAGAGAGAGAGAGAGAGAGAGAGAGATATAAAATTGGCCAGAAGAAAGACTTCTGGGAGCCAAGATGGCAGAGTAAGCAGCAAATCATGTAACTCTCCAATATTCACCTCCAAATAACCATAAAATAGAGCCCCATAACAAATCCTAGAACAACAGAACCAGCAAAAAGATGAGGTGAAACAATCCTTTAGCCCAAGAAACTTGGAGAATTGGCAAGAAAGGTCCACCTCACTTGAGTGAAAGCAAAGCGCAGTCCAGGATAAGAAGCATCCCAGCAAGCCAGCATCAAGCCCTACCTCAGCAAACCAGTGGGAGATCCTGAGCTCCAGTGCGGTGGATCAGGCAAACGCCAATAACCGGGCCTGGGGAACCAACAGATTCCAACTCCAAGAACTACCACAGGCTTCAGTGTAGCCCCAGGCAAAGAGGCCAGACCCTCAGGTGCTTCAACACAGCTCCTGGAAAGCAGGTAAACAACAACATTACAGGTGCCTAAGCAAGCAGGAAGCTGCCAGCCAGCACTGAACCACCATGTTTCAGCTTTGCCACAGGGAAAAAGGCACCTGCCAGAGGTCCTACTACTGAAAGCTTGAGTGAGGAAATTCAGAAACACCCCCCTGGGCCTCAGCACAAAACAGACAGCAGCACTAGGACCCCAGCTTAGCACCAGTTAAATGTCCAGACTCCATGGCCTCCGGCAGGGCCGGCCAATTCCCATCTCACCCCCTCAGTGCAGCACCAGACAACCCCTGGGGGCCTTAGGGCAACGTTAGTGCAGCACAGAGTGAACAAGTAGAGCCTGCAGCCACTAGCACAAGAAGACTGAGACAAGGTCCCTTCCACCCTAGGGACAGAGCTCAAATTGAAAAGAAAGGGAAAAGGCCCCTAAGAAAGATGAACAAAAACCAAAACAAAACAAAAAAAAGAATCTGACCATAGAAAGCTATTACGGTTGACAGGGAAGACCAAGACACAAACTCAGAAGAGGACAACAATATAAAAACACCTATGGGCAAAACCCCAAAGAAACATGGGAAGTGGTCTCAAGTCCAGAAAAACTCATGGAAGAGCCCAAAAAGGAGCTTAAAAATCACATAAGAGACGTAGAAGAAAAAATGGGAAAAGAAATGAGAGTGATGCAAGAGAAATATGGGAAAAAAACCTCAACAGCTTGTAAAACTGATCAAAAAGTATAATTGACCAAATAGAAAAGGAGATACAAAAACCAACTGAAGAAAACAACTCCTTAAAGAGTACAATTGGCCAAATAGAGAAGTAAGTACAAAAGCTAATTGAGGAAAATAATACCTTAAAAGTTGGAATTGGGCAAGTGGAAGCTAATGACTCTATGGGACATCATGAATCAATCAAACAAATTAAAAGAATGAAAAAAATGGAAGAAAATGTAAAATACTTCATGGGAAAAACAACTGACCTGGAAAATAGATCCAGGAGATACAATACCAGAATCACTAGACTGACTGAAAGCCATAATCAAAAGGAGGGCCTGAACACCATCTTTTGAGAAATTATCAAGGAAAATTGCTCTGATGTCCGGGAACCAGGGGGCAAAATAGGCATTGAAAGAATCCATGAATCACCTCAGGAAAGAGAAACCAAAATGAAAACTCCAAGAAACATTATAGCCAAATTTCAGAACTATCAGGTCAAGGAAAAAATACAACTGGCCAGAAAGAAACAATTCAAATATCAGGGAGTCACAATCAGGATCACACAGGACTTGGCAGGTGCAACATTAGAGGATCAGAGGTCATGGAACATGATATTCCAGAGGGCAAACGAGCTAGGACTACAATCAAGAATCACTTACCCAGCAAAATTAAGCATAACACATCAAGGGGAAAAACAGTCATTTGACAAAATAGAGGGGTTTCAAGCCTTCATAAGGAGAACATCAGAGCTAAACCAAAAATTTGACATCCAATAACAATTCTCAAGAGAAGCATAAACAGGCGAAAAGGGGAAAAAAAATAAGGGATTGAATAGAGCTAAACTATTTACATACCTACATGGGAAGATGATACATGTAACTCTTAAAAATTGTATCCCTAACAGTACAACTAGAAGAAATATACATAAACAGAGGTATGAGTATAAGGTGAATTTGAGGGAATGGCATAAAAAAATTTAAGGGATAAGAAAGATGAGTTCAAAGGGAAGTGGGAGTGGAAAGGATTAAGTAAAGGTTGGGGGTGGGGGGAAATGACAGAAGGGAAAGCAGATAAGGGGAGGTAGTATACAGAAGCAAAACACTAGTGAGGAGAAAAAGAGTAAAGGGAGAGATAGGACAAACAAGAGGAAGAGTAGGGTGGAGGGAAATACACAGGTAGTAATCATAACATAAATGTCAATGGGATGAACTCTCCTCTAAAACAAAAGTGGATAGCACAATATGTTGCTTACAAGAAACATACTTGAAGCAGAGAGACACACACAGATTAAAAGTAATGGGCTGGAGGAGAATCTGTTATGCTTCAGCTGAAGTAAAGAAAAAGCAGGGGGAGCAATCGTAATTGTAAACAAAGTAAAAGCAAAAATAGACCTAATTAAAAGAGATAAGGAAGGAAACTATATCTTGCTAAAAGGAAAAAAAAGTGCCTTAGACAATGAAGTAATCAAATTAGAAAAGCAAGGATCAGTCTAACTGTCAGATCTATAGGGAGGAAAAGAATTCATAACCAAGCAAGAAATAGGGAGCATATAGAAAAGATAATTTTGATTATATTACATTAAAAAGCTTTTGTGCAAACAAAACCAATACAACTAAGATCAGAAGGAAAGTAGAAAGCTGGAAAACAATCTTGACAACAAGTGCCTCTGATAAAGACCTCGTTTCACAAATATATAGAGAACTGAGTCAAATGTATGAGAATATGAGCCATTCCTCAATTGATAAATGGTCAAAGTTTTCAGATGAAGAAGTAAAAAATATCTATAGGCATATGAAGAAGTACTCTAAATTACTTTTGATTAGAGAAATGCAAATTAAAACAACTCTGATGGTACCACATCACACCTATCAGATTGACTAATGTGACAGAAAAAGGAAAATGATAAATGTTGAAGACATGGAAAAATTGGGACACTAATGCATTGTTGGTGGAGATGTGAAGGTCAGCAAATGAAACAAGGGCTCTCTGGATCCCTCTCAATAAATTTATTTTCAAACAATCTTGTGAAAACTTAGGGAAAGAGAGAAGAGCATAAATCAGTGAAGAGAAAACAGAGGTTTAGCTGCTCTAGGACAAAGAAACATAGAGATGGACCTGCCAAATTCTAGGATGATGGATGATGGGGAAAAAAAACATAGATTGAGATATGCTTTGCAGTAGATATAGTTGTGGTGTATAACCAGGAAATTTTTCTTCCCCACTCTACCCCAATACATCTTTTCTATAAAGGAAGAAGGGGTCACCACAGTAAATAAAAGACCTAAATGGCAAGTAAAAATAACACCATCCACTAGCCCCAATCTCTTGTCTGCTTCATAGGTTCACAAATAGTCTGCTTTCTGTTTTCTGACCAACTTGGGGCATTCGTTATGCTAGTGAGATTAATAACAGGTGGACCAATATGAAAAGGCAAAAGAGAGTAAGTTTCCATTGTTTCAGGGCCACAAACACCATCACCCAAACAGAGTTTGTTCAAAGAGAGAAATGAAAAGTGGCAACTTTTTAATATATCACCCGTACATTTCTGTGACAGACTGCAAGGATTGTTGGAAGAAATATACCTTATTCATCTAACAGAATTGAGAGGTATTGAAAGTACTCTTCCTTCTCCACTTACCTCAGTGTGCTATTATTTTCCTGGTTTGCTAAGAAAATGAATCAAAAAGCCAAATCATCAGTAATAAGTTCCAGAAGAAAGAAGCAGAATAGAGAATGCTCCTGATCAGAACATTCTTCATTAATTTTTGTAGCAATTTATCCCAAAATGAAATAGGTTCACATGTCTGTCATACTCTGTCCTTTTGTTGTTTCTAGAACATGTTTTCTCTATTTTAAAAAGTGCCCTAGGCCCAATTCTTCATCTTTCTTATCTCAAAATTAATTGTCAACACTAAGCCTAATCCTACTTGAATTGATTTCTCCAAAAACTATAAAATATTTTACTGAGCCTTACTGATTAACCTATTACCAAAATGATAATATTTCTCATTTATAAAGCACTTTATGATCACAAACCTCTTAACAAACATTATCTGATTTCAAACTCATAACAATCCTGTGAAGTTAGTAGTGAAAGGTTATTATCTGCATTTTACAAATGGGAAAACTGAGAACCATAGACAGTCACTCAGCCAACAAAGTCACATAGCTAAAAAATAAGAGATCTGGGATTTGAAATAGACATCTCTCTATATACGCGCATATAGATAGATAGCTACATATACGTACGTGTGTGTGTGTCTGTGTCTGCGTGTGTAATTTAGAGAGAGTCTTGGAGGGAAGGCTCTAGCATTTAGGATGATTGTCAAAGGCTACAATTGTAGTTGCAATTTGAAAGAAGCCAAGAAAGCCAGGAGGGAGAGAGCCTTTCCGGGTTGAGAGACAACCAGTGAAAATGCATGGAATCCAGAGATGGATTGTCTTGTGTAAAGGTCGGCAAGAAAGTCAATGCCACTGGATCACAGAGTACCAGCAAGGGAGTAAACTTTAAAAGTGTTGAAAGGTAGGAAGGGGCCACGTTAAGAAGGGCTTTAAAGCCGAACAGGATGTTATATTTAATCATATAGGTACCAACTGGAATTTATTGAATAGCAGGGTGGCATGGTCAGACCTGTGCTTTAGGAAGATGGACAGCTAAGTGAAAAATGGACTGGAGTGGGGAGAGTAGGGAAGTAGAAAGATTGCGTAACTACTATGGATCAAAGGGGGAATTTGAACCCAGGTACATCTCTCATTACTTCTTACGGTGCATCATATTCACATTCCACAATCTGTTTGGGTATTCCCAAAAGGTGGCTGTCTGCCTTGTTTCCAGTTCTGTGCTCATACAAAAAGTAGGCAGACTCTATTTTAAAGGGGATTGGGGGAGGAAGGAGTGACTTAGTTTGGTCTAGCTTACAGGACTTCTTTTAGGCCCCCAGACACCCTTATTCAAGTCTTACTTTCTCTCTTTCCAGGTTAACTATCAATGGAGTAAATATCTTGTTATTGTTTTTTCTCAGGCAGGCATGTCAGACCCTTTGGCAATTCATTATTTTCACTCTCTCATTGTTGAAAGCAAAAAGAACTAACGTTTTCTTAGTCATCTCTTTGCCTCTTGTATTTCTACAACTTAGTTGTGTTCCTCTTAACAATACTCCCCAGCACATTCTTGTTCAATGCTTATGCATTTCTGACCCTGCCCTTACATGCTATTATGTTCCTCCTGTGATTTTTTTTCCCCTTTTTTATCTAGATGACCTTTCCCTTTTTAGTCTTTTAAATCCACCTGGCAGAAGCACACTGATATTGCATTATTTTTCCTGTACTTTGGTATCCTGTATTTTTCTTCTTTCATCTATCTCAAACATTGTATCCTTCAGAAGCCTTCAGAGAAACAGAATGCCTATTACCCCTCATTTCATAGGCCATTAATCCTTACATGATCACTCCCTTGTATCTTCACAGTCTTTTCAAAGTCATTTCATTCTTTTATTTCTGTTCCTTCCATTTTCCATTCTTAGTCTGATGAAATCCATTAGCTAGTGATCAATAATATTTCGATCATCCACAGCTCTTAGCATTGGCTTTAGAACAGTCACAACCCATATACTCTCACCTCACCTTTCTAACAAAATGTTGTTTTTATCTGAGCATGAGCTTAATGCAGTACCATTCTACTTTGGTTTCATTTTGTTTTCAAGAGATACCATCAAAATAATACTTTTCTTTGATATAGGTATGCCAGATTTGCTATTCCCGGAGCATGCTGTTGTATCTTTTGCTTCCATGCCTTTGCAGACTGCATCCTATGCCTGGAATGCTCTGCCTTCTCACCTCCATCTTTTGGAATCCCTAGGACTTTTTAAGGCTTAAGCCAGATGCTAACTCCTACATTATCTTCTCTAATCTCCCCAGTTGTTAGTGTTTTCTGTGTTACAGCCCCTGAGTTGAATGTAAGCTCTTCTGGGGCAAAGCCTGTTTCCATTTAGTCTTTGTAATCTCATTTCTTAGTAGCAAGACGTGCACCTTATGGGTGTTTAATAAGTGCTTGTTGGATTGGATTGGACTTTTGATATCCTGATGGAAGTCCATTTATAGGGTGAGGTATAGGATTCCTTTATGGTGATTTCCATCCTATATTTTATTCCTTGTGAATTTAGGAGTTTTTCTAAACGGAGTGACATATGTTTAAGCAAGTTCATGATGAGTAATCAAATAATATTCAATACCTAGAAAGATGTTTTTAGAATAAATGAACATGATAAAAGGAAATATCTCTTAAAGGAGCTAGGTAAGATAAAAGTCCCTTAGGTTGCTGAGTCAGCCTAGAGATGCCACTGGAAATGGCAATGCAGGCAAATTATAAGTTTATAGTGCTCATAAAAACTTAAATACAGGTTTCAAAAAAAAATGTTTCTTACCTCTAGGACCAACCCCAGACAAAACAGTGAAATAGGAGATAGATATTTTCATTGCTCTTCAACTCCTCTTATGATGATCTCCCCCGCCCCCTCATGCTAAGAATTGAGCCCCGTTGAGCCTTTGTTCTACTACCCACCATCCTGAGAAGTATCAAAAGTTAAGAACCTCTTTCTGGTCCTCTTTTTTTCCCTCTGCATGGAGGCAGCTAGGTGGTGCATGGACAGAATACTGGCCCTGGAGTCAGGAGGACCTGAGTTCAAATCCAGCCTCAGATACTTGATATTTACTAGTTGTGTGACCCTGGGCAAATCTCTTAACCCCATTGCCTAGCAAAAAACAAACAAACAAATTTAAAACACAAAATGTACTTCATAAGGAAACTTCATATTGATTGTGACTCCTCTGGGGTCACTCCCCTAATTTGGACTTATATTTGAAAATTTGTCCCAAGAAAGTGAATACTAACTACCTAGAGTTCTAAAGGTAGTCCTGTTAGTGATGGCTTCTAACACTATAGCTTGTAAGTCTCCATTGATATGTTTCCCATTTTCAACCAGCCAGTAGATTCAACTACCTATTAGAAAATGTGTTTTCACAAATAACATAACAACTGGTAGTAGTTACAAACATTTCTCTATAAAACTTAGTGTATGCTCACTCATAAAGACACAAAGAAGCCAGCAAGAGAAAGTGGGCTGAAATGTAAAATACAATGGTAATGAAGCATTTGCTGTTGTCCTTCATAATTGAAGCAGGCCAAAACGACATCATGATGTCAGGGTCAATTTACAGTGTGTCTGACTATGGCTGATCAAACCAATAGAAGCTTGGAAGGCTGTACCGCAGGTAGAGCACAAATAGTCTGTAGGAATATTTGGGAAGGAGCTGGCTCTAAACTTGGACACCTCAAATTTCTTTTGAATTACTGCAATTCTGCTTTGCTCATAGAACATAGCACCTTCTTTGATGTGGGCATGCCATGATGGAAGGTTCTGTGCCAATGTTGCCCATGTCTCACAATTGATACCAAAGTTTTTCAGAGGGATCTTGAGTGTGTCCTTCTATTACTTCTTCTGCCCTCTTACTTTGTGTAAGTTATCCATAAAAATAGTCTTTTGGGAAAATGTGCATTCAACATTCAAACAATGGGGCCAACCCACTGGAATCGTGCTCTGTGCAGTAGGGTTTGAATGCTTGGCAGTTAAGCTTGAGAAAGGACCTCAGTCTCCAGTCAGAATCTTCCTAAGACATTTCAAATGGAAGCAATTCAATTTTCTGGCATGGCACTGGTAGATCGTCCAGGTTTCTCAGGCATACAACAATAAGGTCAGCATAATGGCTCTGTAGATCTTCAGCTTCATAAACAATTTAATACCTCTTTTCTCCTACACTTTCTTTTGGAGCCTCCCAACCACTGAGCTAGCTCAGGTAATACATTCTGCTAAGGTAAATGAACTTATCCACATCATTCAAAATTTCTCCATTTGGTGTAACCCATGGTTCCACATATGGATGGTGCAGTGTTGGCTCTGTTTTCTTGGTATTATTTGTCAGGCCAACATTAGCACAAGTGGTGGAGAATCAATCCATATTTTGTCACATCTCAGTCTCAGAGGTTGCATTGCAGGCACAATCATTTGTGAATAAAAGTCAAACGCCAACTCTCCCTCTAATTTAGTCTTGGTTTATAGCCCTTTCAAGTTAAACAATATACTGTCAGTGTGGAAACTGACCTTGATGATGTTTTCATCCTTGTTGAAGGCATCTGACAACACCATTGAAAATATCAGGCTAAAAACCATGGGAACAAGTATACAATCCTGCTTCACTCTGCTGGTGACTGGGAAAGCATGAGGGCGTAGTCTATTTTTCCAGAACCTGTGCAAACATGCCATCATGAAATTGGCATACAATACTGATGAACTTCTCCAGGCAACCAAATTTTGTCATGATCTTCCACAAGCCATCATGACTGACAATATCAAATGCCTTAGTCAGGTCAACAAACATTGTGTACAGACCTATGTTCTGCTCCTGGTATTTCTCTTGGAGCTGTCAGGCAGCAAACATCTTGTCAACCATTCCTCAACCCTTTCTGAAGGCATACTGGCTCTCAGGTAGGTGACCATCTTCCAGCTGAAGGATGAGCCTATTAATACTTCTGGTAGAATTAAATACTGCCTTCTTAGAAAAAAGATGAACTGCCCTGCAGATAAACCCTGTGGAGTTCTCATTGCTTATTTAGTAGCTTTTGAATTTCCCTAATATTTTCATCAAACCAACCCTCATATTTGTGAGTGTTCTGGCCCAGGTGACTAAATGCAGTACATCAGGGCTCTGGCAAGAATCTTACTGGCAATGACTAAAAGTGAGACCTCCCTGTGATTACTACAGGGCACCTATTTCCTTTTCCTTTATAAAGAAGGACAATGGAGGCATCCTTGATCTACTGGGGAATAACCCCTCTTGCCCTATAACCCAGAAGATTCTGATCAACTTTAGTTTGAGCAGTGGACCCCCTGCCTTGTAAGTCTCTGCTAGAATGGAATCAGCACCAGGCACTTTGCCACATGAGAGGAGCCTAATGGTATGCAAAATATCTTCTCCAGTTGGAAGTTCTACTGAAGAGGAATTGACTTCAACCTGAGGTATGTGCTCAGTGGCTTCAGCACTGGTTGATGATGGTTTGTTGAGAATACTATTGAAGTGTTCAGTCCTTCTCTCCACGATCATATCATTATGACTGATCAGTGTGGCTCCATTAATAATGAATGGTTGAGATGCACCATATGTCTTTGGCCCATAAATAGCCTTTAGGGCATCATAGAAGTGTTTTAAATTGTTACTATCAGCATAAAACTGAATTTTCCCCATCTTCTTACTGAGATAAGAATCTTCTATATCTCTAAGCTTCACTTGCACTTTACTTCAGGTGGAATTAAACACATTAGAGAAAGATGAACTGTCCTGCAGATAAACCCTGTGGAGTTCTCATTGCTTATTTAGTAGCTTTTGAATTTCCCTATTATTTTCATCAAACCAATCCTCATGTCCGTGAGTGTTCTGGCCCAAGTGAGTAAATGTAGTACTATACACCAAATCTCTGAAAGCCGCCCACATTTTTCTGCTCTACTGTTGCCAACTATGTATTGGTTCAGCTTTCCCTTCAAGTCAGCCACAAACTGCTCCAACTCGTGGAGAAGTACTCTAATTTGTTGATGTCGAGCCTTCTGGTAGTTGTCTTGCATTGGGAACTGCTTTTACTGAACATGAATGTTTAGCTTAAAGAGGATAAGTCTATGATTGGTCCAGCACTCTGCACCACACATTGTCTTTGTCACTCTTACATCCTGTTTTTCTATTCTCCTTACAATGACATAGTCTATTAAATGCCAATGTTTGCTGCAATGGTGAATCCACAAAGTTTTATTGCATTTATGTAAATGGAAAACCGTATTGGTGATTAGAAGGGCAGGAGACACACACGTCTTCGGTAGTAAGGGACTGGTGCTGTTGCTGTTTCTAACTCCATTCCTCTGAAGGACTCTCTGCCATGTCTGATAGTCTGTGCCTAAGCTGGCATTAAAGTCATCCAGAATTACAAATTTCTTCTCTCTCAGCACATTGGTGATGAGGGTCTCCAAGTCTTCATAAAATTTTCCTTTGACCCCATCATTAATGAGGCACACATGTAATGAAAACATTTGATAGAGGCATAATTCTGGAACATGTATTCAGTTGTTTCAGTCACATCTGATTCTTTGTAACCCCATTTTGGGTTTCCTTCTCCAGCCCATTTTAGAGAGGAGGGAATTGAAGCAGAGTTAAGTGACTTATCCAGGGTCACACAGTTTGTGTCTGAGGTCTGCCTTATAACTCTGGAGCAGCAGGGCCTCAATTTCCCATCTTTATCTAGACAAGTCCCATGAAATTCACTGGGGGTGGGCATCATTTTTGGTGATATTCATGTTGCTCCATTGGGCTGGGTCCCCAAAGAGTATGGCATCTCAGATACACGGGTGACTTAGCTGGGCTTGCTCCACATAAGGCACGGAGGTTTTGCAAGATGTGCAAATACACTGCTGAGCAATACTATGTAGGTTACTTGGATGTTGTGGTAGCTTCTCACCAGACAAAATATATGTGTTGTATGGGAGAATCCTCAGAACTACCAAGCCTTGATCTCCAATGGACAATGGCAGCCCTTACAACCTCTAGCCTTTAGCTTGTTAATTTGGTGTTAGTGTGCTCTTCCTCCAGTGCTCTTTTTAGCTACCGGGCTACTTTCTCTTTCATAAATGGCAGAAGATCTTAGATGAAGACTAAAGGAACTTTCCAGCTTGGCACTTCAAGACCTCAGCCTTTAGGGTACCTTCTTGTGCCTTTTTTTTTTTCTTAACATGGGTCATTAGTGAATTATTCTGGAAATGGACAATACCAGCTTTGCTGGTTACCCCATACATAGAAAAGTCCTTTATTTAAAGATTTAGATAATGATGATCATTGCTTGCTTTGCAATTGCAAAACAGCTTGTTCTGACAGCATACTTCTTGGTAGATATGACCACTGCCAAGATTATACTATAGCCAATGAAATAACAAAAGCCATTGCTGAGCTAGCCAAGAACTCTGGAACTTTTAAGTCATTAAGATAGGGCAAATATGAAATGAATAAGAGATATGTGCTCAACAGCATTACAAAGGGTTCTGTTCTTCTGTATTTGTTAATGCATACCTATGAGACTTTTGTACCTTAGGCAGTTTCTGTGTTGGAGAAAAAAATACAGACCTATACCTGATAACACATGACACAAAAATACCTTTTCTCAAAAGTATGTTACCTATAATTTATGGAGACCCTAGATATGAGCCATACATAAGCTTCATGTTAGAGATTTCACTGGAGATATTCTGGGTTAGGAGAAGAGGCAGAAAGAGAAGCCTGAGCTAAGCCCCTTTGCAGACAGGCACCATGACACAAAAATTTTTCCCACGGAACAAGAACATCAGAATTTTTGTCCTTTGTTAGGAAACCAATGAACAAAACTGTCAGTTATTGTGAAAGGGTTCTGAAGTCAGAATAAGAGAGTGTGTGGTCATTTGGTATTTAAAACTTCACAACCTATCTCTGTCTTACCTTCTGAGTCTTTTTTTTTTATATTTTGGACCTCTTCACAAACTCTACAATCCAGAAACACTGTCCTATTTGCAGTTCCTCAAACACGATTTTCCATCACCTTGCACTGGTTTTCACCATGCCTAGAATGTTCTGTCTCTTCTCCTCTGCCTCTTGGTTACCATAATTTACTTCAAGACAGCTCAAATCCCACCTTCTTCTGGGAATCTTTACTGGTCCCTCTCCTTCCTCTGCAGCAGCAAATGCTCCCCTCTCTCAGAATGCCTTCCATCCAATACAAACATTCATACATACACTCATATATATGCATATATATACATGCATACATATACACACATTTACACATATGTATATGCATAAATACACACACAGAGGTGCTGGAAAAGACTTCTGAGAGTCCCTTGATCATCAAAAGGATCAAATTAATCAGTACTTAGAGAAATTAATTGAGGCTATTCACTAAATAGTTAAGCTGGAACTTAAATGTTTTGGCCACATAATGAGAAGATGAGACTCATTAGAAAAGACTCTGATGTTGGGAAAGATTGAAGGAAAAAAGAGAAGGGGGTGGCAGAAGATGAGATGGATAGATAATGCCATGGAATCAACAAACTTGAACTTGAATAGACTTTGAGAGATAGCAGAGGACAGAAGGGCCTGGTGTATTTTGGTCCATGGGGTCATGAAGAGTCATACATGGCTGAACAACTAATCAAGAAGTTGCATTATATGTATATGTATGTATATGTATATGTATATGTATATGTATATGTATATGTATATGTATATGTATATGTATATATGTGTGTGTGCATATTTTATGTATTAAATTATGCCTGTATTATGCATTAAATATACACACATGTGTGTGCATGTATAATTATGTATGTATATTATGTATGTATGCATGTTGTATATATTTTATGCATACATTATGTATTAAATATACACACACCTATGTGTGCAGGTGTAATGATAATGTACATAGTTGTTTACATGTTGTCTCCCCAATTAGAATCTGTTTCTTAAAGGCAGGAACTATTTTTGCCTTTCTTTGTATCCTCAGCACACAGCATAGTGTTGGCCCATAGAAAGTTTCTAAAAACTGCTTGTTGCCTAACTCTGACTTTGGACAAGTCTCTTTGGACCTCAGTTTTTTGATCTTTAAAAAGGAAGGGTTGCATTAGATCACTGCATCTCCAAGCCCCTTTCAGTTCTAAAGTCTAGTATCTTGTCACCTTTTCATTTTAATCTCAGACTTCATGGAAAGAGGTCTATATCACTAGGAAAAGGTAATCCTAAAATGTGATTTAAGCATCACCTATGTCATGGAAATTATGTGGGGAGGATTTTCTTGATAGATTTAGAAACCAAAAATACCTGTACAACATTCCATAAATATTAGGAGGCTTTCCCATGTGACTCAATTATTTTTTAAAATTGTCAGATGTTTTATTCACAACATAGGATCATAGAGTTAGATCTGGAAGGACTTAGAAATCATATAATCTAACTCTTTAATTTAACAAATGAGCAAATTGTGACTTGGGAATGTAAAATGACTTTCCAAAGAGGCAGCGAATGGCAGAAACAGGATTTGAACTCAGTCCTCTGAAACACGACTCTTTTCACTTTCCAGATTTTATTCTGATAAATCTGATTGTCAAATATTTAAATGATATTTACAACCTCATCAATTCATAAGTTCCCTCAAATCATACAGATCTTGAAAACAGATGTAAAGCACTTAGAACAGTGCTTGGTACATCGTAGGTGTTTAATAAGTGCCTGTTACTTCCTTCTTTTTCCACGTCTGCACATCCTGCAAAACTCTCGTCCGTGTCCTCACCTGTTTTTATCACAAAGGGTCCACCAAACATGCCAGATAACTTCCTCAGTTCCTTCTGACATTGCCAGAATACCAGAAGATTATTCTGATGTTCCAGCTGTCATTCTTTGCCTCTGTCACATGACTGGCTAAGTGACACAATGGATAGAGTGCAAGGCCTGGAATCAGAAAGACCTGAGTCCAAGTCCAGCTTCAGACCCTTGCTAGCTATTTGATTCTGAGCACGTCATTTAACTTTTGTTTTCCTCAGTTTCCTCATCTGTAAAATGGGGATAATAATGCTACCTACCTCTCAGGGTTGTTATGAGGGCCAAATGAAATAAAATTTGTAAAGTGCTTAGCACAGTGCCCGCTACTATATAATGCTTATTCTCATCCTTCCCCTTCCTCTATCTCAGACTTCATTAATTACATTTGCTCCTGTTCTTCAGAGGTCCTCAGTGGTTACATATTGCAGCTTATTTACTTGTACCATAAGCGACTGCACTGCCCTATATGTGATACTCATTTCCACTCTTTGAAGAGTGCTGTCTTCTATGACTTGGATGCCACGTAGCAACACCAATTGAATGTTGGTATTAAAAAAGACCCGCCTATGTTTCACTGAAAGCCTGGAGTCATTAAAGGAGCTTTGCAATTTCCCAAAAGCAATTCAATCCATTCTCCTCCTCCTATTCAACTCTAGACCCAACACATTATCCATCTGTACTGTCTCTGCCAGATGTACACACTGATGGACAAGTTCTATGGGTAATTCACAAAAAATGCATGTTCTAATCTGAACAATAGACATTCTTCATCTATGTGATATTTCTGCCAGGCTCCTTTGAATGATTACAGATCCCTTTTAGTAGGCTCTGCAACGTTCTGGGATTTGATGAGGACCTCACAATCCACAAGGAATCACATTTCTACTTAGAAGCTGTTCTGGATCTCCTCCATCACAGTGGCAAACACTTTTGGCAAGCACGCATTCCCCTCTATTATTCCTTCCCTGATTATGATCAGAAGGTTGCTTCTGTTATGTTTTTCAAGGAATATTGAATGATGTTGGTGTGTAGGTAGGAGACACTTTGATATAAAAGAGACTGTAGATTTTTATACCATTGCATCACTTTGTAATCTAAAATAAATAAGCATAGTATAACATTCTATTCTTTACAACTTTCCATAATTGTGAAATGATAAAGATGTGATTCATCATCAAATATTCCTTGCAAAAGCTTGTTGTTTGTCCCAGTTTCTAATAGCTTGGGGAAAGCTGACCAAAAGAAAAATTAGGTAGAATATGTTGAACAGTTATAGCTGAATCCACAGACAAAAACCTAAGTACCCCAAAAGTTAAAAAGTCTTATGGATGAACACTAAAGAACGCTAATCCTTAATACGTTTAATGCATTCCTTCTCCACAAGCCTCCATGCTCCAGCAGGGAGGAGAAGAGGGAAAGGAAAAAGCATTTAGTAGGTGCCAACTGTATACCAGACACCACACTAAGGACTTTATAATTATTATCTCATTTGATCTTCACGATAATAGTTGGAAATAGGTGCCATATCATCTCATTTTAAAGTTGAGGAAACGGAGGTAGATAGAGGTTAAGTGACTTACCCAGGGTTGTAGAGCTAGGAACTATTTGAGGCTAGATTTAAACTCAGGTCTTCCTGATTCCAAGCCCAGCACTCTTTGAACTGTGACACCTAGCTACAATGCATGAATCAACCCCTAGTCTCATATTTGGGACCCCCACAAGGATTCTCTTTCTATTATAGGGACTTCGACAACATATTCTACACTTGTCTAATCTCTACTATGTTGGAATGAGCAGGACAGGAAAGGAAGGGCATTGAGCTACCTTTTGCCTAGGGTGGCCTGTATGTTAGTCTGGAAACACGAAGACTATAGGACTCAGAAACAAAATTAAAAGCTGGTTAAAAAAAAAAAAACTAGGGCAGCTAAGTGGTACAGTGGATAGAGCACTGGCCCTGAAGTCAGGAGACCCTGAGTTCAAATCTGACCTCAGACCAAACACTCTACACTTACTAGCTGTGTGACCCTGGGCAGCTCATTTAACCCCAATTGCCCAAAAGGGAAAAAAAACCTAAGACAATTTATAAATCTTTAGCCAAACTGATTAAAATGAGAAAAAAAATCAAATTAACAAAGTCAGAATGAATAAAGTATAACCATAATAAAACATATTAAGAAACAGAAGAAAAATTCTCAGAGCCTACCAGTCTCATATCCAAAAAACTGAGAACTCAAAAGAAATAGATTACTTTAAAAAATTTGACTTAACCAAACTAACAGAATAATGGAGATCTTAAATAACCCAGCCACAGAAAAGGAAACAGAATTAGTAACAAAAGATCTAGCAAAGGAAAAGAAAAATTTCTGTTCTAAATTTATTTTCAATATATATTTTCAAACTTTCAAAAAATGACATATTACAGAAATTTTTTCTCAAGAACTAGGGAAGAACACTCTGCAAACTCCTTTTATGAGACAAACATAGTCACAATACCTAAGAGAAGAATAAAAGACAGAGAACTATAGATCAATACCATTAATAAATATTTATTAAAAAATTGTAATGCAAAAGTACAGTAATTTCTATTTAAAAATCATTATAATCAAGTTAGAGTTATACCAGCAATGCAAAGATGGCTTAACATCAGGAAGATAATTAACATAATTATATAATTTTTAAAAACATACCAAACCACATGATTATCTCAATAAAAGCAGAAAAAACCTTTGATAAAATACAACACTCACATAGTAAAAATCCTACAAAGCATGGTCAGAAAAGGATTGTGTCTAATAATTAATAATAACAACAACAAAGTCTCAGAGGTGAAAGAGAAAATCTGTTTAAAACAGTTACAAAATGCATAAACTATCTAATAGGCAATCTACCAAAGCATACACAATACCTGTGTAATTAAGATTTCAAAAATACTTCTTGGGGCTGATAGGTGGCACAGTAGATAGAGCTCCAGCCTTGGAGTCAGGAGGACCTGAGTTCAAATCCGGCCTCCGATGCATAACACTCACTAGCTGTGTGACCCTGGGCAAGTCACTTAACCCCAATCGCCTCACTAAAAAACAAAAGAAAAAAGAACTTCTTAAGTAAATAATGAACAATATTAATAAGTTGGTAATACTCAGTGTTTATGCTTGGACCATGCCAAAATAATAAAAATGGCAATTCTACTTAGTTGAATTTACTGATTTAGTGCCATGGCAACCAAACTACCAAGAGGATAACAGAGCTAGACAGAAGCATAAAAAAATCATTTAGAAAAACAAAATATCTAGAATATCAAGGAAAAGAATGAAAATAAAAGGTAGGAATGAAGGAGGAACAGCACTTTCAGATTTCAAACTATAAAATAAACAACTATAATCAAAATCATCTGGTACTGGTTAATAATGGAAAAGTAGATCTATGGAATAGACTAGAAAAAGAAGAATCAGAAATAATTGAAATCAATAACTCATCATTCAAGATGACAATAAATTATTTAAGAAAGTATTCCCTGCAAAGCAATTTAGAATACTGCAAGTAAAGAGATCAAAATTCCCATAGCTTTTGACCCAGAAATTCTACTGCTAAGCATATTCCCTGTGGAGGTTAATAACAAGAACAAAATTATAAACACCAACATATTCACTTTTTGTGCTGACAAAGAGATGGGAACAATATAAATGCCCTTCAAGTAGGGAATGGCTAAACAAAATGTGGTTCATAAATGTAATGGGTATTGCTGTGTTGTAAAAAGAATGATACAGAGAAACATGGAATAACTTAGCTGAACTGATTCATTATGAAATAAACAGAGATAAGAAAACAACATACACAATGACTACAATAAATACAAACAACAAAATAAATGAAACAACATTGCAAAATTATAATGACCAAATCTGACACCAAGGAAGAAAAAGATATCCTTTGCCAGCTCGTTTTCTGAAGTGGGGTTCCCTGGGTGTGGAAGATTGCATATGAAGTCATATTTTTATAATATATTGATTACTTTTGCTGAACTTTTTATCTTCTCTACTATAAGGAATGACACTTTGCATAGGGAGTTAGGAAAGGAGGGATAGAGGAAGAAATATGAAAACAAAAATATATTTGAAACAAAAGAAAGCCTCTTTCTGCCAAATAAATGGGTATGTTGTTAGAAAAAGTAAGATTGTTGGCATACTTGCCAGAAATTAAACCAAAAGAGAGAGAGAAAAAGAAATTAAATCTAAACATTAGGATGGTTCTTTTTCAGCAGCAAAGAAAACAGTGGTGTGATTGGTTTTATCATCTGCCAAAAAGTGTTAAGAAATGGTATTTCATAGATTATTTAGCCACTGTGTATTGCAATATTGTTGTTCAGTTGTTTCGGATATGTCCAACTCTTTGTGAACCATTTGGGGTTTTCTTGGCCAAAGAAAGATACTGGAGTGGTTTGCAATTTCCTTCTCCAGCTCATTTTAAAGATGAGGAAACTGAAGCAAACAGGGTTAAATGACTTGCCCAGGGTCACACAGTTAGTGTCTGAGGCCAGATTTGAACTCAGGAAGATGAGTCTTCCTGAATTCAGGCCTGACACTCTATCCACTGTGCCACCTAGCTGCCCCTAAGTACTAATGATACATATCTATAAAAAAAAAAAATGACCATGAAAGTAACTTCAATTCATGTACCAACATCTGTTGTTGAGAATGAAGTTGTAGAGAAATTCTAAAATATTTCATAAGATTAAATCAACATACACTCTTATAGTGATTCCAGTGCAGAAAAAATAATAATAGTAAGGATGAGAAAACTATATGGGAAAGTATAAAATAAGAGAAACCAAAAAGACTTGTGGGTTACCCAGAGGCCTTATTCTTTGCAGCACATGTAGACTCTGGAGAAACTGTACCAACCCCACCTCCAGTGGAAGCCCTCAACCAACAAAACAAGATACTTGTCCCCTCAGGGCTCTCCTGTGAGCCTGGAGGACTCAAGGTATTTTTTATTGCTCCAGATTGAACCCTCAGGGTTTTGTCCTAGCACCTCTCCTCTTCTCCCTCCTCACTTGGTGGTCTCATCTGCTTCTGTGAATTTAATTGCTATCTCTGTGATCAAATCTATCCATCCTGTTCCAATCTCCTTACTGACCTCCATTCTTTCATCTCCAGCTTCCTAAACTGGATTTCTAGCAGACATCTTAAGCTAAACATATCCAAAGCAGAACAGAATTTCCCCAAAACCTTCCCCCACTTTTACCTTCTCTATTACTGTAGAGGGCAACACCATCCTCCCAGTCCCTCAGACTCTTAACCTAGCAGTTTTGCTGAATTCCTCACTGTCTCTCACCCTCATATTCAAGCTGTTTCTAAAACCTGTCAAATATGCTCCTTTCTCTCCTCTGACATTGCCACCATGGGGTGCAGGCCCACATCATCTCATATTTGGACCATTACAATAGCCTGCTGATGGGCCCAGCTGCCTCAAGTCTCTCTCCACTCCAAACCATCTTCTATTCAGTCAGTAAAGTGATTTTCCTGAAGTTCAAGTTCAACTATGTCCCTCCCCTACTCAGTAAACTTCAATGTCTCCCTATTATCCCTAGGATCAAATACAAAGTCTCCGTGGCATTCAAACCTCTTTATAACTCAGCCTCCTCCTACCTTTCCAGCCTTCTTACACCTTACTCCCCAACACGTATTCCTTGATCCAATAACACTGGCCTCCTAGCACTTCCATGAACAAGACAGTCCATCTCTCAGCTCCAGGCATTTTCTCTAGCTGTCCTCTGTACCTAGAATGCTCACCCTCCTTAGCTCCGCCTATTGACTTTTCTGACCTTCGTTGTGTCCCAACTAAAATCCCATCTTTTACAGAAAGCTTTTCATTACCCCTTTTAATTTTAGTACCTTCCCTCTGTTAAATGTTTTGTGTGTGTGTGTGCATGCGTGCATATATGTATATATGTATATGCACATATATGTATGTATAATTTATTTATACATAAATTTTTTATATATAATTATCATATATATGTATAATTATCCTGGGGGGGGTGTATACATAAATGTGTATATACACACACACACACACACACACACACAGGAGATATATATATACACATATGTATATATATATAGGTATATATAGATTATATATAGTATGTATACACCCCCCAAACAGGATAATTATACATACATGATAATTATATATGTGTAATCATCCTGTGTATATACATGTCTCTGTATATGTATATGTGTATATATAAATGTATATGTGTGCGTGTATATATATATACACGCACACATATGTATATATGTATATGGGGGGGTGTACACATATAGTCCTTTGGATATATTTGTTTACATGTTGTCTTCACCATTCAATTCGAAGCTCCTTGAGGGCAAGGACTGTATTTTGCCTCTTTTTATATCCCCAGAGCTTAGCACAGTGCCTGGCACATAGTAGCCCTTATATAAATATTTACTGATTGATTAGGATCCCTCTCCAGTGTACTTCCTGCCATCATTATTAACTGATAATTCATAGTTAGCAGAACTTAATTAGTTGGTAGAAAAGTTGTATATTTAGAACAGCTGATACAAACGTCCCCCAAAAGGCCTATGATACAGTCTTCTACCAGTACATATAGTCCAGAGAAAGCTAGGTTCAAAATTAAACAGTACAAAGGGAGTAATTCACAACTTTTAAAAATCCTATTTGCTGGTGCTTTCAAGATTTCCTCTTAGGGATGGTGTACCTTTTCTGCTGTGTTCTTTTCCAAATATTTGACGTGAGTCCAGGCTGTTCATGAGTCCAGATATAGATACTGTCCTCAGTTGCTTCTGTCCTCGGGATGATGCTAGGATGACACTAGGAAGATGGGAAGTCCAAAATCTTCTGGACCCTTTGAGGTTTGTATAGTCTTCCTCTAGCCAAAGTGATAAGGGAAGATCATGGCCAAAGGTAAGGCCTGGGCCTCTGCTCCTCCCTCCCTTGATTCTTTTTAGAAGTTTAGTTAAAATTATCTTTTCTCTCTGAGCTTTCCAATCTCTTGAATTCTGAATTGACACCTTAGTTTTGTGCAGCCCTCATAGGATATTACAAAATTTCTCTCCCAGTTGGAATAGATTTTCTATAACATCTAGTTAAAATGGCTTTGATTGATTCTAGAAGGTGCCTAGGCCTTCACATTTAGATATGATTGATTGATTCAATCACGTAGTTTTCTTACCTAACAAAGGTAATTACTTTCAAGTGGGATGAAGTAATCAATAGATCCCTCCCTTATACCTTTATATCATAAACATTCTTCATGAAAATAATTTGTAAACTCTAAGCACATCTAGCATTACATAATAGAGTAAAATAGTTTATATTTTAATAGACAGGAAAAGCTTTATTATTTATGTGGGCATTGTCTCTGATACAATGATCTGTATAGACCATGGACTCATCAGAGCTAAGAGCATAATTAATTAAAAAAAGAAAAAACACACAAAAGAAACAACCACATAGGTGTGTGCAGAGCTCAAGTGCAGCTATTTTCTGCCTCATTCCAATTAACCATGTGGGACTTCTTGGGGGCTTGCTGCTGGCTATGTATGACTCATTGCTAAAGGGCTTAAACAGTAAACAAAAAGTTATCTAGTTTACTGCTAGGTCAAAAGAGTTGATGACTTAGCGGACTCTTTAAACAAGGGGCAGCTAGGTGGAGCAGTGGATAGAGTATCAGCCCTAGAGTCAGGAGGACCTGAGTTCAAATTCAACCTCAGACACAAAACACTAACTAGCTCTGTGACCTTGGGCAAGTTACTTAACCCCATTGTCTAGCCAAAAAAAAATGGAACTCTCTTTTTTGTAGCTCCACAAGTGACAAAATGTAATTTCATGGAGTAGTGGGCAAAGATACAGTCTTTCTCTATCCTAGTACAAGAGTGATCTTACCCATATGGTGGCTGATGCTAGAGGACTTAACCAAGTAAGGTTGTACCGGACTCCTCTTTCTCTTTACTTCTCTTTATTATTTCCTGATCTTAGGTGAGTAAGTGTCCAGAAATGGAAATATATAGGTGATCTTGGTGGGTTTCAAAAGGCCTGGAGGTCTGCAGCTGAGACAACAGGATTGACTTGCACAGAAGCCAATGGCAGTGTCCACCAGAACTGCAGTAGCTGATAGCAAGGAAAGACTCTGTCCTGGAGAATTCTGCTACCATTAGAAAAGGGGCCTGGCCTGGCTGCCTTTAACAGCAGAAAAGGCTTAGAGTGACTGGATAGTGCTAAGTGGAAGGAGAAATAGAATATGTCCAATAAGGCACGTTATGCTTGCTGTTGTGTTTTGCTGGCGTTTAAAATATTAGCCTCTCAACTAATCATAACCTTAATTACAAGTTGTTACCAGATACTGTTCTAATCACTCTGCTAATGTACACTTGGATTCTCTTATGTTTATTTGTTGTTGTTTTATGAATAGGAATAAACCACTTATTTCGTGCCCAATTTATATTGCATATTGGGTTTCATTAAATTAACTTTAAAATAAATAAATAAAATTATTAAAATAATTTTTAAAAATAAAATAGAAAATATTAAAAATTAAATTAAATTAAAGACATGAGCCATAACTTTTATTATAAATAGCCTAATACCTGGCAAGCCAGAGTTGGGGTTTTTAATTGTGCCAACAAGTAAAAGAATGGGAGCCTAATCCCCCTAATTAGAGTTCAGGCTTTCCCAGAAGTGAATCTAGTCAAATTACAAAGGCTGAGGACAGAGCAAGGAGTAGTGCAGGTCACCATCCCCAGAACTCCCAGAACTGATGCTTCTATGTTAAAGTGATAAATTGATAGGTAGGTAGATAGGTAGATAGGTAGTAGGTACATAGATAGATAGATAGATAGATAGATAGATAGATAGATAGATAGATAGATAGATAGATAGAAATATATGATGTACAATTTAGCCCTGAGTAGTTTTCATTTTTATTTTCTTTTCCAAAAATTTTCCCTCCCTGTACCCCCTCTCCTATCTATTGAGAAGGAAATAAATACAATACCCATTAAACATATGAAGTCATGTAAAACATATTTCCACGTGAGACATGTTGCAAAAAGAAAGAAGCAAGAAAAATAAAGAAAGAGAAAAAATATGCTTCAATATGCATCCCAGGTCCATAGCTTCTATATCTTCTATATCTGGAGGTTGAGAGCATTTTTCATCAGGAGTCCTTTGGAATTGTTGTGGATCACTGTATTGATCAGAGTTAGTAAGTCTTTCATAGTTTATTATAATTACACTATTACTATTACTGCTTTCCTGATTCTGCCCATTTCACTCTTCATCAGTTCATGTAAATTTTCCCAGATTTTTCTGAAACTCTCCTCTTTATAATTTCTTACAACACAACAGTATTCTATTACAATCATATATTATAACTTGTTCAGCCATTCCCCAATTGATAGGTATCCCCTTAGTTTCCAACTCTTCGCCACCATAAAAAAGAATAAATATTGTTGTACACATGGGTCCTTTTCCTTTTTCTTTGATCTCTTTGGAGTACAGACCTACTGGTGGTATTGTTGCATCAAAGGGTATGCAGCACAGTTTTATAACCCTTTGTAGCTCTGAATAATTTAAACAATTGACAATTATAAGTGGGGAACAAACAACAGAAAGACATTGGCACCAACTATAAGAATTTTTCCAATAGTTTAAGCAACAGAAATTAAATGCCACATGGAGAATACAAGCAACCAAAGTGCATCTTAGTCAACAAATATCCTATTTGCTTACCAAATGGAGAGAAATGTCTGCCAAAGGCAACATTAGACTAAAATGCAAATTCATTTGTAAACTCTTATAAGGAAGGATAATGGGTAGTTATGAGTACTATGGTCACATAAAGGTGAGAAAAAAGGGTGGAGGAGAAAAGTAGTTTTAAGAGAAAAAAAAAAAGCTTGGCGAGATATCAACCAAACAAAAATCATCAAAAAGACATTTAAGAATTAAAATGGGAGGGGGATTACAAACAGCAGAAAAGTAGGAATTATTTGTAAAAATCATTGTAACAAACTATTTTCTCTTTCTCAAGAATAGTGGAATCACCACATCTGAACACTTGCATCATTGTGCAAGATGTACATACAGAGGAGAAAGAAATGGGACTAAAGAGCAAAGAAGGGGAAAGTAGCCAGACTGGATTAATGGAACATCAAGGAATGTGTGCTAGAAGCTACACAATTGTGACTAATATAGAAGGCATCTGAAGAAAAGGAAGGCACCAAGGCATGGGAAAAATCTTGGACTTTATTAATTTTTTTAAACCAGAACATGGAGAAAAAAGCTCTAGAAACCCTATCTAGTACCAGAGATCAGAGATGGGAAGGACTTCAAAGATCCTCTAGCCCAAACTCTTCATTTTACAAATTAGGAAACTAAGGCACAGAGCTATTAAGTGACTTGCTCAATATCGCTAAGGCCACAGAGATAGTAAATGCCAGAGCCAGAATTTGAAGCCAAGTCTTCTAATTCTAAATCCAGTATTTATTCCGTTACACCCAGACCTAGTTTAATAAACTGGAGGAAAACGGCAATTATTTGTTTTGTTTGTTGTTTGTTGTTTGTTTCGGTTGTTGTTGTTGTTGTTGCTGCTGTTTTCACTCCAAGGGCAAACATCAAAGATTGCTCAGGGCTAGATTCATTGCCCTGAATGTAGACAATTCAGATAAATGAGTCCCAGGTCTGAACCAAATGAACCAGAAAACCTCAAAAGGGTAAGGAAATGTCATATTCCCCTGTGATCTCAAGACAAATTCCAAATCTTGCATCTTTCCTTTTTGACAAAGCAATGCCCATTTATGAAATCTGGCAAAATCTAACCCACTGCCAATGTAGTCTGGATCTTCTCAAAACCTTTAGGGCTCCTGTATTTTGCCACTTAACATAAAATGGATTGAAATGGTTTCTACTAAGACACACCAGAAATATATACAGGTCATAAGCATCCCCATTCATTTCATTCAAGAAATGAAAGTCAGAGGACAAATACTATTATAGAACCCTAATGGAGACATCACTATGCATTTGTTTTTATCAACAAATGGTTTTAGGGAAAATGCAACCTCTCAATAAACCTACTATTATCGTGGCATGTCAACAGGCATTTATTAAACCCTATTATTATTAGCTATATAAATGCTAGCTATTACTATTATTATGAGGGACTTCAACTATCCAGATTTCTAGTGCACATTCCATTCTATTAAGAGTCTTGTTCTAATATATATATTTTTGTCTTGCCTCACTGACAATTTCTTCATTCAGGAAGCAGAAGCAATTCAGAGAACTACTACTCTGTACCTAATTCTCATCGTCAGAGAAGGGCTGTTTGGTTAAGCACAGGGGGTGACCCTGAGAAAAAGTGTTCATATCATTGTAATGTTTCTATTAGCCAAGGAAGTAAACGTTTAGGCAGTAAGTCAACAAGCATCAGCCAGTAGCTTACTATGTGCCAAGTGCTATGCTAGGTACAAGAAGTGAACAAGCAATAGGTCAACAAGCATTTATGATTGCTATTTTTTACTAAGATTACTATAATTCATTATGTACCAGGCACAGTACTACACATTAAGAACACAAAAGAAAGGGAAGGCAAGGGAAGGGAAGGGAAGGGGAAAAAATCAATCTCTACGCAGGAGAAATTCACATTTAACTTGCTCACAGTCTCATGGGGAAGACAACATGTAAACAATTATGGCCAAATAGGAAATACATGTGATAAATTAGTGATTCTATCAGAGGGAAGGTTCTAAGATTAAGGAGACCTGGTAAATAATATTTATAGAAGCTGGGACTTTAGCTGGGACTTGTTGGAAACCACAGAAGCCAAGAGGAAGAGATAAGGAGGGAGAGAATTCCAGGTATTCCAGGGGTATGGCCAGCAGAAATGCAAGGGCAATATGAGGAGTGAATTAGCTGATATTGAGGTAGAACTTTCACTTTTACAGTGTGCTTTATAATTACAAGATCATTTTTGAGCCTCATAACCCAAAGAGGCAAGTGCTATTATTATCCCTGCTTTATAAGTAAAGAAATGGAGGCATTAGCCCGGGATTACACAGCTGTTCTAAAAGGTAGGATTCAGACCCAGGCCTCCCTGAGTCTGAGGCCAGAATTCTATCCAGTGTGCCATGATTTTGAGGTAATTAAGTCTATTTGGTTAAAGGTGATATTGTGGATAATTTGAACACCTCAGCAGCATTCTCATAGACTCATAGAATTGTAGCTTCAGAGTTGAAAAGTACCTTAGAGGATATTTAATCCAACCTCCTCTGATTCCCTTAAAGGATGTGACTTGTCCAAAGTCACACAAGTAATAAGTGTCAGAGGCAGGAGTTGAACCCAGGTCTTCTGACTCCTGATTCTTTCTACTATTTGACTCTACCCTCGATTACTGGACCTCAGGGTTTGTTTGGTTTTTTTTTTCACATGTAAATGCAAGATTTAGGCTGGGTGGCCTCTGAGGTCTTTTCTTGCAGTCATTTGATGAGTCTATGATCCTTAGTTTAAGATATTGAATACCTTAAAACACAAATGTGTTATCCATTAAATTCCTCAGCCCCTGGAAGTCCTGTCTTTCCTGAATCCTCTCAAGTTGTCTTAGGATGACAATTGCGTTATCTATTTATTTTTGTTGTTCTATGTTTATTTTGTGGTAATGCTTGTTTGTAGAAGAAATCTGGAATTCCTAGAAATTTCTGACCCCCTCTGCCATCTTCCCAGAATGCACTACCCAAATGCCCAGATGTCTTTAAATGGGAAAATAGAGTGCCTAGGGTGCAAGCACATTGAGTCAGCATATGAAAGAAACAGAGACAGAGACAGAAGGAGATGCACAGAAAGAGGCAGAGATAGAGTAGAGTCAGAGAAAGAAACAGAGACAGAGATAGACACAAAGAGAGAGCCTAAGATAGAATGACAGAAAGGGAAAGAGAAAGAGAGATGGTGAGGAAAAAAAGAGAGGAGGGAAAAGAAGAGAGAGAGGGAGAGAAGGGGAAGAGAAAAGGGGAGAAAGGGAATTGCTATTATTGTTGTTTGTCCTTTGCTCTCCAAGAGAACTAATGACATCACGAGGGGGGTGTCTTGACTTGTGCACAATTCAGATTGAAGCCAGGCAAAGCACTACGAAGTCATCAGTCTTACTCTCTCCTTCAGAGTCATCGAAGTCCAGTGGCAAGACAAAAGTCAGGATCATTAGTGATGGCCCAGGATGCAGGGGGTGACCTTGGCCTTTCTAAATTAATATTGGGGAAGAGGAAAGCATCTATACCAACCTGCAAACAAGGTGCCCTATCCAGCCTGGAATAAAAGTATTACTGATGACTAAGCAAAACAGAGGCATATTTCTAATGACTGTGAACTCCTCGAGAGCAGGGTCTGTTTTTTGCCCTTCTGTTTGTAACTACGATGCTTAGTACACCGCAGGCACTTAAGGAATGGTAGCTGACTAATAACCTAATAACCTAATGACTTTAAGCCCCATTGTAGACAGATCACAATATATTACATATTACACCTTCATATTACACCTAGTACTAGTAATTTGGGCAACTCTTCCTTCCAGTCATTTTTCAGCTGCAGCAGGGAGTAGAGAATGGAGCACTGCACTTAGAGTCATAAAGACCGAGGTTCCAATCCTGCTTCAGACATTTACTTCCTGTATCACCCTAAATAGGTCACTTAATTTCAATTTCCTCTTCTCTAAAATGAAGGTACTCAGTGGCTTCTAAGGCACTTTCCAGCTCAAAATCAATGATCCTCTGAGCCTATAAATTCTAGGCTCTTCCTCTCCCTAGTTGTATGACTTTGGGCAAGTGCCATAACCCCTCTGAGTCTTGATTTTCTTATCTGAAAAATGAATCATAAGATTGGAAACATAGAGTTGGAAGGGACCTTAGAGGTCACTGAGTCCAACTCCCTTAAGACTTTCACTAACAGTTTCACAGGGTTGTCATAAGGAAAGCACTGAATAATAATGCAAAAATGCAGCATAAATGTGAGCTACTATTAAGTATTTGTACATAAAGCCTATCTTCATAGAAATCCAAATACAGAGTCATATATGCTTCTGTAGTCCAGGCTTCTGGTCCTAGAGTGCTACCTCTAACTACCATATCTCATTATTTCTCACATTCCATGATACGGTATCTGGTAGAATTTGGTTATAATTTTTATTTCTTTGGCAAAATTAACAGTCTAACCAGCACAAAGGCAGGTCATCTAATTGCTATGATCTTTAGCTACCTCTCAAAAACAACCTCAAAAACATGAGGATCAAAACCATAAGTTTCTTCTTGGGGAAATCTTTTGAACAACAAATAAAGACTCATTCATTGCCCTAGTGATGAAATAAAAAAAAGTTCTTAATGGCTTAGGGTAAAAGTTCAGTGGTGATTCTGAGTTCCTCAATCTGGGGGTGAGCAAAGGAAGTGTGAAGGGAACTTAAGAAAGAAAAGAAAACAAATCTACCCAAAAAATCCTCATCAGAGAAAATTAACATCAGGTACCGGATGGCAAAGATTTCAAAAACACCGAGCCACTTTCAGAGCTAATTGGTCTGAGTAACATGACACGACAAGGGCAGAAACAACTCATTCGTTTGTTAGAATGTGCACACACCACTATTCATAGAAGAACTGGAAGGCTTCTAGGAAGGAGAGGTAAGTCACCTGGGAAATGTTAATGTCAACTCTTTTGTGATTAATGCAAAATACTGACTGTTTCTAAAACTTGAAGGAAAAAAGAACCATTAGAATCATACCATAAGCAGCTTCCTATCCCAGACATTTACATAAGACAGATCCAGAAGGACTCAATTCCACTCTTATCCAGCAAGGGATCCCCAAGGTAATCAATAATACTGTTTTCAGAAAGGGATTGAGAATAATGGAAACTGGACTGAGTCTATGATTCCATAGGGAACTCTATCAATGTATATATTTATCCTCTATGCAATGTATGGTCTAGAGGCATTAAGTGGTAAATGATTTACCAAGGCTCACATAGTCAGTTTATATAGGAGGCAGACCTTGAATCCAGATATACTTGACTCCAAAGATAGTCCTCTATCCATTTGACATTGAACACTGTTCACAATCTGGCTGTTCCCTACCTTTCCAGCCTTAACTTCCCTCTATGCATACTGCAATTTATCCCAAATGGTATTCTTTCAGTTCCTCATTTACAGCACTCAATCTCTCACCTCTATACCCTTATGTTGACCACCACCTTTTATCTTTGTTTCCTCAGCAATTAGCGTTGTGTCTGGCATATAATAATAGGTGCTTAATAAATGCTTGCTGATTGGTTGATTGATTGAAGAGAAGGATTCTAAGAAGCAGATATTAAAAGAGAATGCATCCTCAGTATGAGAGTGTCATGTGCAAGACTGATGGAATACCCATTCTGAGGAAGTTCTAGTAGTCCATTTTGACCAGAATATGTTGTTTGTCCTTCATTTTTGAAGAGGACCAATGACATCATGGAGTGATGGCTTGACTCGTGCATGAATTAGATTTAAGTGAAACAGAGTTGCACAAAGTTGTCAGCCTCAGTTTCTCTTCCAGAGTCATTGAAGTCCATTGGAAGACAAAAGTCAAGATGACGGGCAATGGCTAGGAATACAGCGGATTTCCTTAGCATCTTTGATGTTTGACCAAGCTCAAAGTACTCCACAGCACCTGCTTAAGCCCCTTCATGTCCATTGGAACAAACCAATTCTGCTTCATATGCTTGGCGTGGATATCCCCTTAACTCACCGACAGGTTGGAGGCCTGTTGGTTACCCTCAGCCTGGTTTGGCCAGTCTGCCAGTGTGATTTTTCTGGGGTGTGGCCACTGTGCATGCTACAGCTTCTCGTAGCTATAGGTGAGAGTTGGGTAAAAGTGGATACTAAAGGTGCATGAGCAACCCTGAAAAGGGTACAGTAAGTGCTCACACTAGAGGTGCTAGTCCTTCCTGAATACCTCAAATACCCCAAAATCAGTTGGAGAAGGAAATGGCAAACCACTCCAGTATCCCTGCTAAGAAAATCCCAAATGAGGTCACAAAGAGTCAGACATAACTGGAATGTAGAGGTCATGGAAAAGAGTAGCCTGAAGTTGTGATAGCAAGGTCAATGGAAGCCAGAGAGGAAAAGAACTTAAATACCAATGTAATGAGTGTGTATTTTATCCTATAGAAAATGTGGCACTGTAGAAAGTATTTGAGGAAGAGTTGTGACATGATAATTCCTATTCCTTAGTAAGATTATTTTGGAGCTATATGGAAGATGGAATAGAGGAGAGAGAGAGAGAGAGAGAGAGAGAGAGAGAGAGAGAGAGAGAGAGAGAGAGAGAGAAGAGAGAGAGGAGACTAGAAGCAAGAAGATAAAAAAAAAGATATTCCATGGAATAGGTGGTAAAGGGGTACATTAGAGAAATAGCCCTGAAAATGGAAAAAGTGGGAATGAATTTGAGAGGTGCTGGGGAGGTAGTATTGGCCTGATGGTAACTTATAGGATCTCTGGAATTTAGAAAGAGGAAGAATGAAGAATGACTCTGAAGTTATAATCTCAGAGACTAAGAAAATGGCAGTTAAGTTTAGAAACAGATGGAATTATTCTGATGCCAAAGAAAGCAGGAGTCTCTAAGGGTATTTTTATTCAGGATAAATGAATGGGATTGGAATTTCCCAAGTGATTTTCTTTCCCTTCCTAGTAAGGGATGATCATAAAAATAAAATGTAAAGGGCCAATCAGCTATACCATGAAGAAAGATTTATGGATTCTTCACTAACAATTAGTCCAAAACTTTTGTAAGTGTTTCATGAAAAACATCTCCAACCACTCCATCACCAAAATTTTTGTTCCTTGATTCCCAGTACACGATTACTTATTCTATCACACTTCCTATTTTCTGGGTACCTGTAACATTCAAATACACGTAACAGTAACTTAAAATGAACTTCTGAAATCTCAATTAAAATTTGCACAAAAGGTAAGGCTATAGTGAAAAGGGCATTCAATTTGGAATCAGAGAATCTATCTCCAAAATCTGGCTTATTCACCTAGTTATGTGACTTTGGGAAAGTCTCTGGGCCTCAGTTTCTGGATCTACAAAATGAGGTAATTGGATCAGAAGCAAGCAAACAACAAACATTTATTATTAAGCACTTCTTATGTGCCAGATGCTGTGCTAAGCACTGGGGATACAAATATAAGCAAAAAATAAAGAAAAAGACAGTCTGCCCTCAAGCAGCTTATATTCTACTGAGGAAAGATAATGTATAAAAGGAAGATGACTAGAGAAACTCTGAAGTCCTTTCTAGATCTAAATTCTATGATCAAATGATATAGACCAGAGGTGTCAAAAACCTGGAACACAGGGAACATGTAGCCCACAACACTCCAGGATATTGCCTAAAGCAGATTAAAATATGATTGGGAAATATATGACAAAGTAAATAAAAATACAATGTAACATAAATAACATTAATATGTGATTTTTCTAAGTCAATATGCAGCCCATAGGGATCCTGATGTGTAGTCCTGGGACTCTTCCTATTTGAGTCTGACTCTACTGTTACAGACCCTCTTACACTTTATTAATTTTATCTTCCACTAAAGAAATATTCCTTTCATCAATCACTCTACAATAATGAAATTGCCTGGATATTATTTATGCATATTGTACTTGACCATGAGTATTTATTCCCTCCACTTAGCTATTTAGCCAAAGCTAATTTTCCATACTTTTGGACATTATTATCCTTATCTATCCCGTAAATCCTTCAGGGCAACAAACTAATAACAGTATCACAGAATCTCAGGTGGAAGCTCAGAGATCATCTAGGTCACCCCTTACCAGAATATAAGTCCCCTCTGCAGCAAACATGACAATTGGTCAACCAACCTCTACTCTAAGAAGCCACATGTAAGAAACTCATTACTTCAAGAAGCAACACATTCCAATTTTAGACAGATATAATTTTTAGGAAAATTTTTCCTAACCAAATTGTAACACCATTCGTTCTTAACAGGATCCAATTTTATTTGCCAATTAAAGTCTGGGAACATGGCTCTGTTACAAGATGGCTATTAGTCTTGTATGCTAAATAACATGCATCAGACAGGACCTCAGCTCTACCAAAATCTTCAGTATTATTCCCAGATGAAAATAAAATTGAGTACTTAATAGAGCACTTAACTTAGTTTGAGGGAAGAAAAAATATATTACAATAAGAATACTGTTCAGGGGGACTCTTACAAAAACTGCCTTCATGCATCTACCCTCTTTAATGAGATCACCTCTCTAATATTTGAATTTGATCCAACAGTAGGCAAGACCACCTATTGTTTTCTCTCTGTGTTGACCTGAGAGTGATGACTCATATTAGGATTATGAAGAAAGCAATCATCCATCACGAGAACAGTCTTTGGCAGCACTGAACACCAGCATTTCCACACAGAGACAACATGCTGGTACAGTCCAATAATCCAAGCACATTAATTCCAACTCTGTATGCTATAGATTCATTTGGAGAAGTCTCAGCCTACTATACTAAAGAAGTATAAATCAAATTTAATAGACATTCCACAGCAGCTAGTACTATCTAAATTCAGGATGCTCCCAAGTAGGCTGTGCTCTGAAAACAGATCTTGGGGCAAATATCTCAACCATCCTAAACACATATACTGCTAATATGATTTACTAAAAAATCCAACCTACACAATAAGGGACATCTCTGAAAATTTGAGGAATAAAAAGCTCTATATTGGGAATCAAGAAACCTGAGCTCTATGTTGGCTTTGACAATTAAAAGCTGTGTGACCTTTGGCAAGGGATTTAACCTCGCTAGAGCTCCATTTCCTCATCTGCAAAAGGAAAGAATTGAGCTAAACAATATCTAAGGTACCTTCTAGTTCTCTGTCCAATGTTCATTTTGCTATCCCCTAGTCAATCCTATTATTTACAATTATTCTGACCAAAACTGTTTCTTTTTGTGCTGCCTTCTTTCCCTTCATTCTACCTATGATCTTCTTTCTATTTTATTTTCCTGCTTTGGTACTCCTACTTCCTATCCCTCTTTCCTTTTCATCTCTTCTTCATGCCTCCTTTTCTTCTTAATACCTCATTTTCTGTATACCTTCTCTCTCAAAACAAAAACAACTAAAAATGTTAGCTGAGTGTGAGGATGTTGTCAGTAGGGGTATCCTGGTAAATGTTTAATAACTAGCTCTCAAAAAATACATGACATACTTTCTAGTTTGAATCACATTATTAACATTTTCTCAATTTTTAAGTCTAAAAACCAAAATAAATAAATAAATAAAGCCCTAATTTATAGCATTTGCTATGATACCTGAAATGCTCACGCTGAAAATTTAATAATTGATTTTCAGGAGCTTGGCTGTATCCAGACTTATCCCACAACACCTGGTCTCTCTAGACATTCCATTTGTCTCTAGGACAAAATGCAAAAAAATATTCTAACTTTCTACGACCACAGAGTCTGGCTCCAATATACATTTTCAGACATTTCACAGCACGCATTTTCACTTTCTCTATGTCCTAGTAAAAATCTGACTCCCAGTTGTTCCTGGATCTCATTCTAACTTCTGCCACTGTCAATATGTCTATGCCATCCTCCATATCAGGAAAGAACTTCTTCTCTATCACTTCCTGTTAAAATCCTTCTTTTTCATTCCACACCAATTTAGGGATGAAGTTCTCCATGAGACCTTCCTTGATTACTGTCTGGAGCTCAATTTCATACTCATTTGTTTGACTATTGACAGGTTACCTCAATTCTCTTTATTTCATTTCCCTTATCTGAAAAAATACAGGAACTTAAGTAAGACAGACTTTAAGGTCCCTTTCCAACTATACATCCATGATTCTATAACTTTTCCAATGCACTAAGTTCAATGTAACTTGAATTATAACAATGGGTCTACATGTCTCATTCCCCCAATGAGATGTAAGCTCCTTGAGGGCAGGGACTGTGTCTTATTTCATTTTTAATCCCTTTTGAAGCATCTGACACTGTGTCTTGAATATACTTACTTCAGTGGATCCATGATCTGAGTACCTTGGGTATTCCCTGCATATACTGTGGGTATGTGGGCTGTTCAGGGAAGACTAGCATCTCTGGTGAGATGCTGTCACCCAACTCTCATCTGTGGCTCTGATGAGCTATAGCATGCACAGTAGCCACACTCCAGTAAAAGCATATTGGCAGACTGGACAAACCAGGTTGAGGGCAACTGACAGGCCTCAGACTCATCAATGAGTTAGGGAGATGTCTAGCTCAAGCAACTGAAGACTTTCCACAGCAGAATGGGCATTTGAGAACAATTTGTTCCAACAGCTATAGAGGTGGCTGAAGCAGGCACTGTGGAGCACTTAGAGCTTGGTCAGACATGAAAGACACCAAGATCATCCTCTGCATCTCAGGCCACCACCAATCATCTCGATTTTTGCCTTGCCAGTGGACTTCAATTGCTCTGGAAGAGACAGTGAGACTGGAGACTGCGCAACTCCAATTCACACACAAGTCAAGATAGCACCCCGTGATGTCATTGGTCCTCTTTGAAAAGAAAGGATCAACAGCAGCAGCAGCACCAGATCACAACCTGTCTGTACTTTTTTCATCTAGTACAATTTTTGTCCATGACCACCCATAAATTTTATATTTAAAAAAATCCAGTGTTCTGGAGACCTTCTTCTAGTTCTTATAATGTATCATCAGTGCCACTTGGCTGTCCATCCTTTGTCAATCCTTTTCAACACATGACTAGCCCACTACATATATATATATATCCTTGTATACAATAGACACTTAATAAATGCTGATTGAGTGAAATCAAAATGAATCTTCACATGGGTTTATAGAAATGAAATGCATGAGCATTCACTACCTAATCCTTATGAAACATTCCTTTAGCAATACTTCTTAAAAGCAATTAATTAAAGAAAACCAGCTAATGCTTTCCTCCTCCACAAATTAAATTAATTCATAATTAATAAGATAACAGCAATCTACCAAGCTGCAATCATTTAAACCAGGAAACCAGGATAATAGTAAATTAATCAACTTTATCTCTTAAAGTACCACATCAAAAAGACACAGACACATAGTTTACTTATACCCAGAAAATACTGTTGGCAGACTGCAGGAGGTAAGTATAAGGTCTGACTTAATCAAAGGTTTCATGGGAAGACGTGAAGCTTTATTTTTTTTTTCCAGATGAAAAGGAAGATTTCTTCAAACCCAAGTAACATTTCTATACTTTCACGTTTGCAAATAGGTAATTAATGAAGACATTTTCTATGGAAAAATCACCATATTTTCCCCTAAAAACATAATTATTGAATTTCTATATTTGGAAGATTCAAGACACATTTCATATAAGTCAGTGGAAGCACAGTTTGATATTTCAGAATCACTAACATTCTGTAAATATAAAAATTATGAAATTCTCTCCAGAGCTATTTGTTATTTCACCACTCTGAATTTAAAATTAATACAATGATAAGATTTAGGATAGAGAGGAAGAAAATCTGGAAGCAGAAAGGAATAATACTACAAGCCTAGAAAGAAGAGGGTCAGGCTTTTTAGAAGGCCAGGTTTCTATTGTTCTGATGTTCCAGTGTTCCAGAACTCTGGTTCATGAGGAGGGAGATCGGATGGGAACAAGAATGATGTCTCAGTGGAGAGAACCAAACTGCAGAAAATTATTAATAAAAGCAGTCATGGTGTTTGTCCAGTCTGTTCAAAGATAATGCTGTTGACCTGAAGAATTGAGTTGAAATAATTTAAACAATATTCAATCTAAGGTAGCTGAGGTTTCTGAATCAATGTCAGGGATCTTTCACGAGTAAATACTGATTTTCAAAAAGGGAAGGGCATGAAGAGTTCACATCATATGCCAGTTAGCTTGAACCATTCCTGGACAACTTTTAAAATAGATTATTAGGGATAATTTATAAAAATAGATGAGCAAAGCAATGATCACAGAGAACCAGAATGGCCACAACAGGCATTGATCATGTAAATTGACTTTTTTTTTTTTGGACAGGGTGCTAGACTTATAAATCATGAGAATGCTGTACAAATAATATGCCTGGATGGGTGGCACAGTGAATACAGCCCAGAACCTGGAATTACAAAGGCTTACATTCAAATCTAGCCTCAGACACTTACTAGTTTTATGACTTTGGGCAAGTCACTTAACCTCAGTTTGCCTGAGTTTCCACATCTATATAATGGGTATAACATAGAACCTTCTATCCAAGGTTGTTGTGAAGATCAAAATGAAGCAATATTTGTAAGGGCTTAGCATAGTGCCTGGCACATAGTAGTACTCAACAGATGTTGTTTATTTCTTCCCCGCTAGCCTTATGGGCAAGATGGAGAAATCTAGGCTGGACCATAAGGCAGATTTGGAAGTAATTGAATTATTGGATTGAAAAAGCAATCATTAATGGATTGATGTCAGTTTTGGAGGATATCTCTGGTGCTATTGAATATACTTATCAATAAATGCAGTGAAGGAATAGAAGTTAGAAGGGGATGCACATAGGTCACCATGAGCATAAGCTACCTCTTAATAAAAGGATTTGTTCTGTGAAGTTTGAATTAAGTCAAAGGACACTGAGGACCTAGAGAGCCACATGTGGCCTCAGGGCCACAGATTTCCCACCCCTGAGTTAGCTAATGCTGCCTTTGTTTGGAAAACTCTGTGAGAATAAGAAATCATATTGTTAATGTCCATTGATGCCCTAGGTAGTGTTTTCACCCTAACATACTCCTTTGGCTTAGGAAGCACTGCTGTAAACTCTATTTTCTGATTCCTATCCTGCCCCCTTGGACCTTGGATTTCCTTCTCCAGGTGCTTAATTTCCATGTTTTCTTGAGAATCCATAGTGTTCTGTTTCATCAAGTCATAGTTCAATTTCCTTTGTCTTACAGATTTATTTAGAGACATTTTAATCTTTTAAATGTCTTTATAATAACCTTCTATTCTAATTGTAGTATATTCTCTATTGATTTATCTGCTTATATACTAGCTTTTTAACTAATTTTTTTTTTCCTTCTGTGATCTTTCATGGTTTGGTTTGGTTTGGTTTGGTTCTTTCTTTATCTTACCCTATTGTTAATCTCCTCTCTTTTGTTTATTTAACCCCAGACATTAGGCTGGAAAGTTTTCTCAGTCTCTTCCCATACTAGAAATCTTACTTTTCACCAGACTTGGTCCCTGGCCCAATTAGGTTCTTTGGGTACAGGACCGGCCCCCACTCAATTCCAGACTGATTTCTTCTAGTCTAATACAGGCCTACATGCTGACCCCTTTCCCCAGTTCCTTCTACTTTTTAGTTCTTTGACTGGGATGAATAAATATCTGTTTTGTGGAAGGTTTGGAGGAGGGCTAGATGGGTGTACTACTAAGAGCCTCTGTCACCTTCAGGTTCCCTAACCTAGGGATTGCCCCAAGTAAAAGAGAAGCAAGAGTCTCCTTCTCCTTAATATATTGCCCCCTCCTCCAGCATATGGTGACTAGGTAAAATTCAATTATGCTGCTAATTGCTACATACTGTGGAGTTAAAAAAAGAGAATGATTTAGCATAGACTACCAAAAAAAGGGAAATCCCTGAGCGGGTTCCAAAGCACCAGCTAGTAGGTTGGCCTACAGGAGCATAGAGGCTGACAGAAGAAGGGCATTGAGTAACCAAGTTAAGTATTAGTTTTCCCAAATGTTGTCATAAGGCTACTACTTTGGTGGGTTTGTTTTTTTTCTTATTGTGTGAAAACAGTTGTAATTCTCTGCTCTGGTATATAATCCCTCCTCTTTTTTTTTGAGAATTAATAAGTGGTAGAGGTGAAAATCTAATCTACCATGTCATTGGTCATGTGACACAAAACCAATGCACTTCTTTTGAAAAGACTAATTGTAAATCTATCATGTACATTCTGGTCCTCTCTCCCAGGCTGCTACATTTGCCCTCGAGATTTCACAGGGTCTAATCTTGAGATGTCAGGGTTTTTCTATTTTCTGTTGCTACTGACTCAAGACTCCACTTGCTTTTTTTCTCCCATTGCCAGGGGACTGTAGCATCTTGGTTTGCTTTAACTGTTTAATGTCGATTAGCTTTTATAAAGGGATATGTACTTTGAAGCCATAGCACAAACAAATAGTACAAAAACTTCTCTTCAATAAGTTCAGGTTTCTTCCCAATATCTTCCCAATATGGTTTCTAAGGGAGTAGGCTTAAAACCTAGCTCTTTTTCTAAACAGCACCAGTCCCACTAAGTTCATGTGAAAAAGCAGTCATCTCTGAAACTGAATATTTTCCTCAGCTACTGTTGGGCTATGGTCCTGAAGGTCACTCCTTGCTCATCAGGGCATCAATGCTATACTGCCTATGAAATTCTGCTTAGAATCAAAATCCCAGATATCAGATAAATCATCAGAGAAGATACTAAAATTAGAAAAGGAGATAAGACATTGTCCTTCCAGCCTTTCAAAGCTTCCAAGGTTGAAGATACCATTCCCTTCACTACATGGTCTCTCACCAGACATCGTGAGTGAAAGAGTCATTGAAATCCCCAAAGAATGACTGGACTGAAAGAGGAAATGGCTGATATTGAATGCCTCCAGAGGTAAAGTCTTCAATATGTAGTTAACTGACTAGAACCAGTTACAGTATGTCGACACATGTTTCATAGTCCCTCTAAGCCACTTTCCTTATACACTGTCCCAGATGCAAACTCCTCAGCATCCTTGCCATGTAGAGGTTGTGTCCTCTCTCAAGAAGTGACCTTAAAGGCCATAGCCCAGCAGTAGCCAAGATTCATTTGCAGAATGACTGCCATGTACAAGAATTTGGTGGGACTAATGCAGTTGAGGAGAGGAGCTATCCCCTTGGAAACCAAAGCAATGTTGGGGAGAGACCTGAAGGTATTGAGGTGAATTGTTTGTACCATTTGTCCTTCTCCAAACATCATGATGGACTTTGATCAAGTTCCAGACCTCATTACATAAAATACTTTCTGTCTTGAACTTCAGGATATATTTATATCTTCACAAGTGCTAGTGTTAGACCTATTTAAAGAAAACGTCTTTCGTCACATTGTCAGAAATTGGTGCACAACTCTAAGGAACGGAGACAAAATATGTTTGATCTCTAGCTGTTCATTCATGTTAAATACACCAAACAGCAAACACATATATAAGAGGATCTTATACCATTTATTAAATCATCCCTTTAACTAATATTTAGTAAATGCTTAGCATGTATTAGGTAAAGCGTTGTGCTAATTGTTGGAAATTTGAAGATGCTTCCTCATCAAAGGTGATAATAACTAAGGTCAAACCTAAAAGCATTACTGTTATTTGAGTCTGGTTTTCACTTTCTTTGTAAATAACACAGATCTAGAGATTCCAAGTCACAGGACAGCCATGAATGTTTTATGCAGCAAACATTGTTGGTATTTTTTTTCTCTAGTCATAAAATCCTTGTAGAAATCATACTTTGGGAATACAGAGGGGCGTGTGTGTGTGTGTGTGTGTGTGTGTGTGTGTGCGTGTGTGTCCTTTTCTTTTAAATATAGCACCAGTTCATCAAGCAGTAGGTTAATCCTGCTTCCACAGAACAGATGGAAAGGTCACCTGTAAGGAGAATGGTGGATATTTGACTTCATTTGGGTACTCAGAAAAATGGTAGTGATGACAGTAATGGAGATTTAGAATAGCTATGAAAATAGAAAGCCAATGCAAAAAAGAAAAATGCTACATACAAGCCACAATCTTTCATTAACCAGGGAAATTAATGCTAAGTTCATTACATTTATGAAACCTAACATTTCTCTAGCATGTCTCATGTGTGCAGACATGTCAGTTTCAGCATCTGGATAGGATCTTTTTCATTACCTTCCTTCCAGAGATTTATTTTTAAACTTGATAATCCTGTTTTTCTTTAAATACCACAAACTCACAACATACTGCTTTTTCTCAGAGATCAATTTCAGCAGGATTGAGGGGAAAGGATGCCAATCCCACCACAAGGAAGTTGTACCATTGCCAGTTGTAACTTGTCAACTCAGCTACTCAAGAAATTCATTTTCATTCTAGCAAATGTGGAATCCCTGGGGATGTGTCCATTGTTTTCAGAGATGATGCCACTAGTGGTGATTATGACTCAGAGCTACAATCATTAGTGAAAAGGACAATGTTGGGCCTATTTAAGGAAAATCCCAGTCCTCACAATGCACCACCAACTGATGTGCAAGACCAAGAAATACTGACAAAATAGACTGAATCTATATCTGATTATTCATGTTAAATAAACCATGTAGCAAATACATATGAAAAAGGATTTCTATAATCATTTATTAAAGCCATCCCTTGAACTAAGATTTAGTAAATGCCCTGTCTGCATCAGGCAAATCACTGTGCTAATTGGTAAAGATTTAAAAGTGCTTTTGCTCATCTGCAAAATCTACGTGATCTTTAAGATCTTCAAATGCTTTGATGCAATTTTAACACCTGGCACTTTCCCTCAAAGAAAATAAAATCTATTAAGAAGGATTAGACTACAAATCACCAATCAATTTTAATACATTAGAATGTGACAAATGTGAGCATAGCAGGGCTTTGGCATATCCCTAGGTCACCTTAGATGGAGAGAGTCATGTGGGATAGGCCAGGGACCTCTTTCTGGGAGAAGACAGATTCATTTGCCTACCATTTAGGAGTACCATTGGCCACATAACTGGAATTGACTACATCTTTAAAACTACCAGATTGGAACACACTCTCTCTGTCTGTCTGTCTGTCTCTCTCTCTCTCTCTCTCTCTCTCTCCCTCTTTCTGTTTCTCTCTCTGTTTCTCCTTCTCTCTGTCTCTGTCTCTCCGTCTCTCTGTCTCTGTCTCTCTCTTTATGTGTATATATATAATACATACACACACACACACACATACATATGTATGAGTAAGAATTATTTCAACACCACTATGTCATTCACTGCAAAAACTGTTGAGAAGTCCTTTCAGAGTTCTTTTACAGCTTGACTTTTCCCACATTAGGACTACAAAGCCCAGTTTAGTTGTAATATGGTCATCCATGCAGGTTGAAATCTTCCAGTTTCCCTGGCCTGATTGTGAAAAGGCATTGTTTTTAGAGCAATTTTATCTTTGAGGAAAAAAAAAAAATCTCAGTCCCCTATGCCTCTACCTTCTCTATATGAAGTCCAAGATGAAATCTTGTGGAATCCCAGGAATTTATGGTCATCTGGTCTATTCTTATGTTTCTCCCCATGACCACACAAACTATCCCATAAGGGTAATATGTATGTCCACTTAGGGTCATAGGACTGCTGATTTATATGTAGAAGAGACTTCTGAGGCCATTTGGCCAACCCTCTCATTTTAAAGATGAAGAAACTCATAACTTTCGCGAGGTCACACAGGTAGTCAGTATCAGATTTTAACCCATGTCCTCTGATTCCAGAGATAAGACTTTTTTTCCATTGCACCACATTGTTTTTGTATCTTTGGGTCCTTTTTTCAAATATCATCAGTTATAGTGTCATTATAGTTTTAAATATAGATTTTTACTATCAAGAGAAGGACTGCTTCTTTATCCACATCAGGGTGTTCTCACATATCAGAAGAAAACATCCACCCTTTGCTGAGATCCCCTTCTTCCTTATAAGATAAGAACAGACAAGATAGTCCAACCAGCAGCACCACAATCCAGGAATAGAGAATGTGTTCCTCTGTCTCTGCTGCCTAGAGTATATCTTTATCTGATGCAGGGGTATAAGGATGGATTCTGTCGCTCATCATCTGCTGGCTCCAAGACAAGATAAGAGCAGAAAGTTTGAGAAAGAAGCCAAAGCTCTTGGGTGCAGAGCAAGAAAGCCTCAAATTGTGACTGATATTTTAGCAAAATCAATTCTGGCAAAAGCCAACATTGTATTTAAAGCCAATCATTATGATGATTTAAAAAATTAGTGGTGATTATTACAAGTGAATTAACATATGACTAGAAAGGTTAAGAGTGCTTTCTATATTGTGTGCTTTTGAAGCGTGTTCTCTGATTTGTATCTGAGAATTGTATACAAAAAACTTTCACTGTTTTCATTATTAACTTGCAGCCTAAATTCTTGACTCAAAGCAGCATCTCCATTTATTATATCTATTCTCAAGAAGGCCGGTCAGTAGTTATTTTCCCCCACCAGCCTCAGATACCACCCATGGCTTGAAGCTGGGCTTCAAGTATGGCCCCTGCTACCTTGTCATTACCTTGGCTTTAGTTCTCACCGACAATAAATTCTTAACTTTTCTGTAGTGCCACATTCTTCTGACATAAGTGATCCAGTTAGATTGGTTTGTGAGCAGCATTTTCATTTTTAAAGATTTTTCAGTGAATGAGAAATCATTACTTCTCTCCAGCATTCCAGGTCCAATCGTTACCATAAAAGAATTCTTGATTATAAATTACTTTCCTAGTTGGTTAATGTACTCCTGCCTCTGTTACTTAAAGTAATGTGTTATGCGTTACAGGAAACATGCTCGCTTTAGAAGCTTTTGGTGTCATCTGCACGATCATCCATAGACTCAGTGGTGATCATATTTCCGTCAGTTTTGTCTCATCTCTTTTTTTCAACTTGGAATCAGTCAGTTAATCAACAAGCATTTATTAAGCACCTACTGTGCCAGATGCTGTGCTAAGTGCTTGAGGGACAAAGAAAGTTGTTGTGTTTTTTTTTTTTTATAGTCCCTGCTTCCAAGGATCTTACAGTCCAAGGAGGGAGACAATAGGCAAATAACTATGCACAGACTGGATCCATACAGGACAAACTGGAGTTGGTGTTGGAGTGAAGGCGTTAAGATTACAGAGGCCTGGGAAAGGCTTCTTGCAGAACGTAGGACTTTAGCTGAAATTTGAAGTAGTACGGGAAATATTTTTGTGAGAAACAACTAAAATTTTTTAGAGCTTGAAAGAGACTTCCTTTGCAAAAGTTTGACCCAGTTTAAAAGATGAGAAGCAAAATGACTTGCCAATGATGATTGTCCAAAACGAAATAATTTGAACTGATACAGGATTGATTACATTGGAGATATCACAAATCTTGCCTCCGGTATTTACTAGCTATGGGACCCTGGGCCAGTCGCTTATTTAACCCTGTTTGCCTCAGTTCCTCTTCTGTAAAATGACCCAGAGAAGGAAATGGCAAACCACTCCAGTCATCTTTGCGAGGAAAACCTCAAATGGGTACACAAAAAGTCAGACACAACTGAACAACAGCAACAAAAGAATTCCTTGAGCCTCAGTTTTCCTGATTTAAAAAAAAAAAATTTGGACTAGCGGGTCTCTAAGATACCTTGCAGCTCTAAGCCCATAATTTTTTACGAGCTTATGATTTTAAAATACCATACTTCTAATCTTATTATTACCCCAACTTCAAAATCTCTAAAAGTTTAATTAGTTAACTATTATTCCCCAGATGGTTGTCAACTGTGATGAAAGAGATAATAGAATGTCAGAGGATTGACATGTTCTAGACTGTTAAAAATATACAACTTCTGGAAGAGAGAGAGTTTTCTTCTAGAGAAGTCTTACATACAAATTACTCTGCTAACAGAAATAAGTTCAATACTGAACTATAGAACCCAAAGGGAGCTTATCTTTGTAAACATCATAGCCAAACATGCTGTTATCACATCTTGAAAAATCCCTTTACCAGAGTTAGCTAGATTCCCAGTAAGCAAGGACTATAAACACCAGAAAAAGAAGAGGAAAGCATCCAATTAGCAGGCCAATAAGAGAAGTTGAAAAACAAAAACTAAGTCAGCATTTAGGCCTTCAGGGGAAAAGAATTTAAAAGAAAAAAAAAACTAAAAAGAGTTCAGAGCAGCATTTATTTGGCCTTCTCCCTTTTAAATAATGCTTTGGTATCATGCCACGTTTAGCTTGCATTGTAAAAAGTTATCTAACCTAAGTTAATTAAATTTCAAATGATTGTTGTGAGAGCAATTAAAAAGATTTAGTACATAAATGATATATAAATTTAGATGCAGAATAATTAAGTCAGAATTTGAGCCCATACATTAAGCAATGGAAGCATAATTGCATTCTTATAGATACTTAAAACTTTACAACTAAGTCTCCAAAATATATTCAACAGTTTCTAGCTGATTCACTTCTAAGCTTCAAGAATCTCATATGAAAACCCCCTTGATCCTTATGAACATCTTTTTTTTGGGGGGGGGCAGGGAAGACTGAGTCTTTCCTTATTGCTCTGGCTGGAAACAAAGTGGTCACTCACCAGCCAACCCCACTTCTGATTGGCATAGTTTTAATTACTTCATTTTCTGACCTGAGCCAGTTTGCCTTTCCTTTGGCAACCTGGTAGCCTCCCTCTCCCAGAGGCCTGTCATATTGGCACCAGATAGTGCAGACACCCAACTGGACTAGTGCATTTCAGAATAGAATTCCTATGCTCAAGCAATCCATCAGCCTCAGAGTTCTCAATAGCAGAGATTACAATCTATCATTTTCCTTAGCTGACCTAACTTCACATCAGCACTCAATTTTATCTTGATAGAAGTAAATGAGTATTTTAAGTAGGGACCCTGTATTATGTCTGATGTTGCTTCTTTTGCAGTTTCCCACTCCCCAAAATGGAAAAAAAAAAAAAGGAAAACAGGTTCTTTCACCCAAAGTCAGAACTTAAGATCAGGCTTTCCACATTGCTTGCTGCTAATTGATTCTTGTTCCAGTAGCAGAAATAAAATACAGTTATTTAATTGATGTATGACAAGACTGATAAAGAAGTCAGCACCAATTAACACATTTAATAAGGAGGAAGATAATATCCAGCACTTAATTGATATCATATTATTTTTAAAAGTTAATATAATGAACAGAAATAAAGCCACCTATTTATCTTTCACTTATCTTTCATTTTCCTTTTGCTTGCTTGCAAGTTAACTTGACTATTTCTTTCTACTTAGAATATTCTCATATACCAGTTCTCTTAGCAACCAATTTATATTTAATCATATACAAGGTTGTCCTTACTGGGATAAAATTAAATGGTTTTATCTGAAACATAAAGTTGAAAGAAATAAAACAAGCTGGATAAAGGATTGACTTATCACATTATTATCACAGCAATAACTTCATAATGTTAAGTTTACCCAAGCTTTGATCATCAATCCTCATTCTTGTCTTACAGTCTTAAATGCCTTTAGCGATGGGTCTTCTACCATTTCCTTGAGAAAAAAACAAATGATGCTCATTGGTCAACTCCTCATTATTAAACTCTGGCAATTCATTCTTTTTCCTAAAGTTTAGTTCCTCTCTGCGGAATACTGTCCCTCCACTAACTTAATCATTGCAATTAGTTTACTCTTAGGTTTGCCATTTTCTTTGCATATTTCAAGAATTAATGCACATATGCATTGTGATTGAATGAATAAGAGTTTATTAAATACTTACTAAAAGCTAGAAATTAGGCTAAGTGCTAGAGATAAAGAAATTGAAAATGTTCCTGCTCTGAGGAAGATTGTGTACTCCAATAGGGGGATGCAAGATGCGTGAGTGGTGTTCAAAGAAGGCTATTTTGACATAGGAAGTTACAGGGATGGTGAGTCAAATAACAGAGCAGCCAATTGACATACCCTTTCTAAAAAATGGTAGTGTTGATTTTATTACCATTCACGGAGTAAGAGGTGTAAAGCTTAGAGACAAAGGATGGGATATTGCCAGGATAAAATACAGTCAGATCTGGCACCAATTACCTATAGTAGGACTTCACTAATCAAAATAGCATGGGCCCAGGATGAATATGGCGAAGCTGGGTGACTATGTTCCTTGAGGATATGGTCTCAAGAGGTCCATTTCAGAAGACACAACAGTAGCATAGTGGCTGGCAGGAAGATGGCTAGGGTGATATATAGAGACATTTGTTTTGAAATATTAGAAGAATATCCATAATTACCTAGTGTGCTAACAGAGTGACTGAAAAAGAAGACCACCCTAAACCTTCACCTCTGTATTTTAAAGTGTCGGGTTGGGTGCTCGATGGTATTGCATAGATATACTGATATCCAATCAGGATTGGGTTCCTCTATTTTCCTTCTACCGACAGGGGCACGAATTTAAAGATTCCATATCCCTGAGAGGAACATAATTGCTTTTTCTTCTCCAAACCACAGGTCCTAGAATTATCCTTGCCATGAACTCTTCAGGAATGAGAGAGTCTTGGAGATAGAAACTTACACTCTCAAACCACTGAAACTTACCAAACATTAACATTACCCAGGTTTCTTGTTTTGGTGTTATAGAGTTAAAGTATAAAAGAATCACACATGACAAGTAGCTATTCTTTGTTCAAAAGATATCATATAAGAGTAGCAGAGAAATACTGATCATCAAGAATACATACAACTTTTGGAAAGCTTAAGGGTGATGCCCAGGCCAGCCATGTCTCATTCCTCTCCAGGCTGCATTCTGGACTTTCTTTTCCATGTCTCCTAGCTAGGTACCTTTGTCCCTTACTCCCACCTTTTTTCAGCTTCTCTTTAGGTGTTGTCTTCCCCCTTAAAATGTGGATTCAAATAGATGTTGCACCCACATCCATGGCAACATTTGAAAAGGCAACAGTCTTGGGTCAGAAAAATGCTAGGTTCCGTAAGATAGTGGGAACTCTTGTAAACCTCTGACATAACAGATTTACAATAGGCTGGGTTTTTTATACCTCCTAGTCTCCCAGCTGAGTCAAGAAATATTTTTTAAGCTCTTGTTACATGCCAGGCACTGTGCTAAGTGCCGATACAAATACAAGCAAAAAGAAAGGCAGGCCCTATCCTCAAGGATTTTGAAGTTGGGGTAATAATAAGATTAGAAGTATGGTATTTTAAAATCATAAGCTCATAAAAAATTATGGGCTTAGAGCTGCAAGGTATCTTAGAGACCAGCTAGTCAATGAGTTAGGGGGATGTCTACCCCAAGCATGTGAAGATTTCCCCTGGTAGAATGGGCAGATGTGGACAATTTGTTCCAATGGCCACGAAGGCAGCTGAAGCAAGGGCTGTGGAGTGCTTAGAGCTTGGTCAAACATCAAAGATACCAAAGACATCCACTGCATCCCAAGCCATCATTAGTTATGTCTTGTGTCTTGCCACTGGACTTTGATGATTCAAGAAGAGAAAATGAGGCTGAAGACTTTGTGGGATTCTGCCTCACTTAAATCCAATTCAAATCCAAGTCAAGACAGCACCATGATGTCATTGGTCCTCTTTGAAAAGGAAGGACAAACAACAATACAACAATATAAAACAACAATAAGCTCCATGAGGACAGGAATGGTGTCTTTTCTGTATTTTATAATTTGCCTAAAATTTGGGACAGTATGTGATAAATAAATGCCTATTTTTATTATTGTTGCTGTCATTATAGAAATTACTTGCTAGATTTCTTTGTTTCTTGAGAGCAATGGCTTATTTAAAAAAAAAAACACACACACCTAAGATTAATAGTTTAATACCTTATATTAAGACTAATCTGTCTCAGGAGGAAGATGAGTATTTGCCTTTGGCATATAAGTAGGCACATTAATGGGTCTCAAAGAGAGAATAAGCAACTGAAAGAATGATAGCCATGACTTTAAGGGGTATTTTGAGCTATAACTACTATTATGAGACATGTAAGGTAGCAACTGTGAGCTATAGGTCAATATATTCTTCAGGGGCCATGTGGGATAATCCCAAGAAAAGAAATATTCACACTATTACATTAGAACCCAGTAGTCTTACTTTATCAACCACAAGAGCACTCCTTGAAATGTGAAAGAGGGAATTTTAGTACAATGAAAAAGAAGTACTCTTCTACACAGTAGCAACTAAATTTATGGGACTTGTTGCCTGAAGAGGCAGAACTGACTAAAAATATGAATACGGTTGTGAAGGTCTGAGATAAATTCAAAGATTTGGGTTATTCAAGCAATAATGTTGTTTTGATGTTCATTGCTGACCTTTCTAGGTTGGTAACATGAAAGATAGCCATGTCCTACTGTAAAACACTTCACCGCCAGAATCTGACATGACCCAAGCCATCTAGGTCTCTGGCATTTCTTAGTGGATGGGGTAGAGGCATCGAGAGTTTCAAAACACATGCTTCCATTAGGAAATCAGTCTGAAATGATACAATGAAATTGGGAATTGGTAAGAAATATCAAAGAAGGAACAGAACACACAGTGTTCACCAATTCTATACTATCTGTTGACATTTTAGGGGAAGTCATACTGGACTCCATTATTTCTCACCACCTCCTCCACCCCCTTCCCAGCACTCTGGCATATCTCTCTCTCTCTCTCTCTCTCTCTCTCTCTCTCTCTCTCTCTCTCTCTCTCTCTCTCTCTCACACACACACCACACACACACACACACACACACACACACACACACATACACACACACACACACACACACTGAGTTCCAAGCTGAGACTAGGCTTGTCAGTTTCACCTTTGTACCATCTTGAATATGTCTCCTTCTGTCCTCTGATACTGCCACCACTCTAGTTCAGGCCCTCATCACCTCATAACTGGACTATTGTAATGCCCACTGGTGGATCTGCCTGCCTCAAGCTTCTCCCCACTCCAATGCATCCTTCATTCAGCCACTAAAGTGATTTTCCAAAAGTGCAGGTCTGAGCATGACACCCAGTACCTACTCAAAAAAACTCTAGTGGCTACTGTTAGGATCAAATACAATATGCCCTGTTTGGTCTTCAAAGCCCTTCATAAATTAGCCCTTTCTTACCTTCCCAGCCTTATTACACCATAATCCCCTACTTGTACTCTGCCAGAGGGTGACATTGACCTCCAGGCTGAAGACACTCCACCTCTCAGCTCCAGACATTTTCTCCTGCTGTCCCCCAGGCCTGAACACTCCCCCTCCTCTGCTCTACCTACTGACCTCCCTGACTTCTTTTAAGTGACAGCTAAAATTCCATTTTTCATTAGAAGACTTTCCTATTCCCTCTTAATTCTAGTACCTGCCCTCCGTGAATTATTTCCTATTTATCCTATATATAGCTTGCTTTGTATATTTTTGTTTGTATGTTGCCTCCCTCATTAGATTGTAAGCTCCTTATGAGCCTTTTTTTTTTAATTCCCCAGTGCTTAGAAAACTACCTGGCACATAGTAGGTACCCTAAAAATGTTTATTGATTTATTTTTTGATTGAAATCGGATGACCCATTGAGGCTTGAATAGGCCTTAATCAGAGTGCAAGTGGCAGAGTGAACTGCTATGAGCCATCTACTTTTAAGCATGTCATACTAGCTCATAATAAGCATCAGCAGGCACTGATAGAATTATGGACTAGAGATTAGGAGCTAAAGGTCTTACCCATTACAGCCTTTTTCATGTTCCCAAGAAGTGCCATGAAACATTTGCAGTGATTCTCTGCTCTTTGAGCAGCAAATTGTAAGACTGCTGCCACCAATAGAATTCCCCTAAGGACACCTACCTGAATAATCCTAGCCAGGATCATTTTCCCCACTAGAATAGAAAATGTGTCATTCATTCAACAGCTGTAACCCTAATCAAGCCATTAAATCTTTCTGGGTCGCTGAGATATTGAACTTCCCATCTCCATGGCTTTGCCCAAGCTGTCCCTCATGCCTAGAATTAATTCCTTCATCATGCCCACCTCTTAGTTTTATCTTCCAATAAAGTTCCGCTCAAGTGCCATCTCCTACATGAGGTCTATCCAGATGCCTCCATGCTGCTCCAAATTAGGCATTTAGTCAACAAACATTTGTTAAACACTTATTATGTGCCATAAACTGTGCTAAACACTGGAAATTACAAATACCAGGAAAAAGAAAGACTCCTCCCTCACAGTTTATATTTGAGTGGGGGAAGACAACACATAAAAGGAAGCTAGAAAAAGGGAGAGGGAGAGAAAGGTGTCCAATAAGGATATATGATAAAAGAGTCCTGAGGGTGTCTCCTGGTAAGAAATGAAGAGACGGCTGGTGCGCCCCATCTTAAGGTCCCCTCCTTAAATCCAGTACCTGAGAGGAGCCATCTAATCAGAGGGAGAGGCTAAATGGGCTATAGATACTTCCAAGGTATGTATTCCAGGACTAAATGCTTCCTCCACTCCTGAGAATATTTTGTTGTTGAGTCATTTCAGTCATGTTCTGCCCCTCATAACCCCATTTAGGGTTTTCTTGGCAAAGATACCAGAGTGGTTTGCCACCTTCTTCTTCATCTCATTTTACAGATGAGGAACTGAAGCAAACTGTGTTAAGTGACATACCCGGGGACACACAGCTAGTAAGTATCTGAGGTTAGATTTGAACTCAGGTTCTCCTGATTCCAGGGCCAGCGCCCTATTCACTTTGCCACCTAGTTGCCCCTCAAGAATATTTATTTTGTATCTTTGCAAATGGGGTCACAAAGTGTTAGACTCAGCTGAACAACAAATTGTGTGTATATAGATAGATGCACACCCATACATTTGTACTATCTATTTAATAGGACTATTGTGAGAGAAACCCTTTTAAAAAAAAACCCTTTAAAAAACTCTTGTATATATTTTCATCTTTCTCAGTGGGGTTCAGATGATTGGTAAACAAAAATGCGTAACTAGACTGAATTTGGAGGATTTGCTAGTGTTCTCATCTTTTAGTAATAGATATGTAATACCTCAAGGTATGACCATGTTAATATCTGAGAAGAAACTGGCAAAATGCTTTACCAATAATATATGTACCTCTCTGAAGTGTCTGAGCCACTAATTCAGAATCTTTTCTAATTCCATCACTTTCAGGTTTTGCAGCAAAGCTAGGGTTTCAACCTTCTTTAATGGTAGTGTCATTCATTATGGTAAGTACACATGCTCTCTGTTTTCATCTAATCCTCCTTGCCTTTCCATTGTGTTGGATTTGTTATAACTATATGGATCACCTGATATTCTCCACATCCTCCTATTTCATTCATTTGCTCTTGTCTCTGATTTCTTTGTTCCATAATCCTCTGTTATATAAAGCTTTTGGTTGATGTTACATTATTTATTTGTTCTTTGTCCTACTTTGACTCCTCATGTCACCTTAATCTTTTGATTTTTGCCCTCAAGCACTGATTGAAGGACTCTCTAATTTCTGACACTTGGGTGTTTTCCAGATTTCTTTCCACATTTTTCTTTTTTCACTGCCTTTAATTGGTCAGTTTGGCATTCGAGTTTCCAAATTACACATGCCAACCAGATATTGATATAGTCTTTCAATTATTTTCCACAGATCTTAAATGGCTTTCTCATGTCACTTCTGCCATGATGCCATTCTTAGAGCTATCCAAATGAGATAATAATTATAAAAAGCCTAGCACTCAGTAAATGCTAGGTAAATGTTAGTGATGGTAATGATGATGATGATGATGATGATGATGATGATGGTGATTCCTTGATAGCTCAACTTTTCCTTCTACTTTTCTTAGCATTTCATGACTTATGCTTACACACATTTCTGTGTGCAAGTCCAGAAATCTTTTTTGTACTTTCTGCCAAATGCTGAGGGAAAATATATTCCTCCATTACATTTATAGGAAAAACCAAATTCATGCCATCAAAATCAGAAAAGGCTTTTCAGAATTTGAATCTAAATATGCTCAGCTTTTCAAATCATTTGCAATATGGCTCTGTTTTTGTCTGTTTTGTGATTTGGTTCATTTTCTAGATTTGGAATTAAGTGAAGTGTTTTATTTTTTTGAAGGACACAAAGTTCTTCAACATTTTTCTCCTCAGAAGATTTCATCTTTGATTTCATCTTAAGAATTAATAAGTTCTGGGCAGCTGGCTGGCACAGTGGATAGAACATGTCCAGGGAGTCAGGTGGACCTGAGTTCAAATCGAGCCTCAGACACTTACTAACTGCATGACCCTGGGCAAGTCACTGATCCTTGATTGCCTCCAAAAAAAAAAGTTAATAAGTTCTTAAATAAAAAAAATAAAATAAAAAAACATTGGCTTGCACTGTTCAGTAGTACATTGCTCTGTAACTTAGAGCTGTGGGTATTATTGACAAATAAATGAATGAATAAAAGTAGTTTGAAGCCTTTGCTTAAATGCTGTCAGTTATGTTTCAGATTTTGTTATGATCTGAGTGCAAAATGAAAATATTCATGGCTTCAGTCCATTTATTACTCACTTGTGGTTTGCCCACTTTAGTGGTTAAAGCCATCTTCATCTAAGTATTTCCAGGAGATGGAATATTGGCATGTGTACTTGTTCAAATATAACTTATCTTCTTGTAGTATTGGATTATGAAGAAGTACCACTCACTCAGCCACCATCTATGTCAGGCTGACCATTAAAAGGGTTCTGAGTTGCCTTCACAATGCTGCCTTACCTGTTTTTGAGATTCACAGGAGCAGTTTCATGTCACTAGCTTGGATACTAAGTCAGTGGTGTCAGTGGAGCCTGACTGCCAAAATTTTGGGGTTCCGGGGAGGCCTTCATAGTTACTATAGTTGTCTTAGAACTCATAGTGTTTCTATTTATATATCACACCCTGGCTGATATTTATTATCCTTTTTGCACCTTCCCGACCTTTGCATTATGCCTATAACAATAAAGGGTGGACCGGACTTTTAATAATTATCATGTGCTTCCCCCTTTTTTTGATGGGGTCCAAATAGAAATAATCCTGTGAAAAGTTACTATCTTGCTGTTATTCTTTTATATTTAATGGCTTATAGACTTTGCACAGATAGATTTGTAAACTGCTTTTTAGTTGTCGAATAAAAGCATTAGGATATGAATGAAAGCATCATCTTCTGTGGGATCACTGAAAGCATCCTCAGTGTATGACCAATACTGAAAGAATAATAGGAATATAATACACCTCACTGTATTCCCACATGATTATAATCTCCTTTGCTAGATGGCTACATTCTGAATTTTTTTCATTCCACGTAGCTTAGAAATTATGAAAATTTGGGATGGTGATATTGATTAAAATGTTGGTCTTTTTTTATTACTGTTCATTTGTTTTTTTAATGGATCAATGTTATACTCAGGCAATTTAGGATAACAATTTTGTCTGTGATAATGGTCTAATTCCAGTACAATTTGTTGGTTGAGTTCTCAAAGATATTATGAGATCTGTACTTGTAGTATGGGGAGTTTTCATCCGTCAGTTCAAGAAAAATAGAGAGCTTCTGATGTATAATTCTAGCCACCGGGTCATGTCTTTCTGGGTATTTGGTAGGTGCTAAATTTTTATAGCCTCTAGTGATATGCTGTTAGTTTCTGCAACTTCATTGAATAATCTACATTGATCACTGTCAGAGGTCCTTGAGGGATCCCTGGTGGCAGTGACCTGGGCCAGACTTGCCAGCATAAACCTCTCCATTTCTACAAATACACACAATTCGGTTGATATTCCCTGTAAGTAATCATAGAAAGCCTTTTGATTCTAGTCTTGGATTTTGCCATTTTATAGGTTCCATTCAGATAGAAACCACTTTCAGGTACTTTCAACAAATCAAAGGCATGTACCTGGTGTCTAGCCTTACTGTTGCTAAGTAATGTCTACTTATTCCATAAGTATTCCTGTAGGGTTTTTTTAACCTATACACCATGCAATCTAAGAATGTCTATCATTTTTCTTTATTCTTTTTGGCAAAGAAATGTTCATTTTTCTATAGCTACCTTAAGGTTATGGGCTCTGATTATTATTAATATTGTGTTGTATTTTATGAATATACTTCCCCAATCTGTATGACTCATCACCATTATCACAACTACCACCACCACCACTACCATCATCATTTTAATTTTCAGCATTATTTTATTCCACATTATCTTGCTACTGATGTATTATTTGCAACACACTATAATATACTTAAATTATGTGTGTGTGTGTTTAATCTTCCATGATATTGTGAATTTGTAGGAAGACACTACATCTTTTGTATTCTCAATCCATAGGATGCATAGGAAGTTTTACTAACTTCAGGAAGAAACATTTATTTAGTATCTACTATATGCAGGACACTTTATTAGATACTTTTCAAGTCAGTCAGGAAAATGATTACAGCCATATCTAGCAACTTTGCCTCTTGAGGCTAACTTCACAAAATGTGTTCAAAGTAAACTGCATGAAAAACACATCTAATCAAAATTAACTTTTAGAAAAATTTATGTGGTGAAGGAAATAATTCAGGATATTGCCCTATGTTGGGAGAGGGAAGAGATTTAAATCATCTTGGGACATCACTCTTAAAGGGCAAGGTCAGTGAGGAACTTATGAGCCTAAGGAAAAAATAAACCATTTACTATTTGATTTCATTTTCTAGTTTCTATTGTGGTTTTTTTATTTGTCTTATTATCATTTGTGTTTATATCACTCATTTTTAAAAATACTCCTCTCCCACCCAGGTAGCCATCTCCTATAACAAAAATTAAAAATCGAAAAGGGGGGGGGAAGCAGGCCAGAAAACAAACCGTTGTTTCAACCATTACTAACAGTGCATGAAATATTCCGTACCCATATACCCTCATTTCAAAGAGGGAGGCAAACCTTTTGACTCTTTCCCAGTATCATGTATTTACTATAATTATATAGCAGTTCAATTTCATTTTCTTATTCTTTCCAATTATGTTATAATAATTGTAAATATTGATTTGCTGGTTCTATGCTCCTCATACCACATGGGTTGCACTCATAGTCCTTCTAATTTTCTCCATCCACAGTTTCCAATGGCACAGCAATAGTGGACGATGTTCAAGAACTATAGTTTATCTGACCACTGGGCATTTTCTACCTTCTTATTTTACAAGTATATTCTATCTAATTAGGTACTAATTTCAGTTGTTTCTATATTATGTGCTATCATCGCCTTCTAAATTTTCAACCCCTTGGTAAAAGCCCTAGAAGCCTTACCCTAGTTATAACTCTAAAAACCACACAATTTCAGTTTTAGCCTAAAACTAAACTAAATCTTTTGGTATACCCTGTATACTGTATAATAAAGTGACATGATACAGTATGTAGAATACAGGAGCTGGAGTCAGAGAAATTCAAATCTCACTTGTGATACTTACTAGCAGTGTGAACTCAAGCAAATTGCTTGACCTGTCTGATCCTCAAATTACTTATCTAGAAAAAGGGAATAAAAAAATACTTCTTAATACCTGTAGCTGTGAGGTTCAAATGAGATAAAATATGTAAATAGCTATATAAATTTTAAATTATCTAAGTATCATTATCCCAATTAATCTGGAACCAATCCCTCAATAACTGCCCTGCAACTATTTGCTGAATGAATGATTAGATGAGATTCCAAACTGAGTTTTTGAAAACTTTGTCAATACAAAGTAGCTTACAGTTGGTTCCCTTCCCTCCTACCCTGCCATTAACGAACTAGTAGAAGGAACTAGTATTGAGAAAGTCTTTTCTGTTCTTTTGATAAATTTCTGATTGGGGCCATTACTGTACACTCTGATTCTATGAACTCTAATACCATTTTAATTAAATGAGTATTTTTCTTTTCACACCATCATTAAATAACTACTGAAAGTCAATGAAGCTGTTAAAAAAAATTGCTCTGTCCTACTTCTGATATATATGCTATCCTCTGGACTAAGATTGTAGATCACAGCTTTGCCAAGATCTTTTAGAATAGGCTATGGTATAATCTGAATTACATGACAATTATGAGACCATTACTTGTCCCTGCTTTAAAAGGTAGAAACAATCTATCTGCTCAAATAAACCAGATGCAGAGTGTGTGTGTGTGTGTGTGTGTGTGTGTGTGTGTGTGTGTGTGTACGTGTGTCTGGGCATATATGTATGTGTAAGTGCTGGAAAGCATGGTGCAAGTGGAAAGAAGTCTAGATTGAGAGTAAAGAGATCTGTATTCAAATTCAACATCTGCTATTACTCTCATAACCTTGGGCATGTCATTTAACCTTTATAGGCTTCAGTTTCCTCCTCTATGACATAAGTTGGGCTAGATGACCTAGGATCCTATGATGAAAGTCAGATCTATCTTCTTGTTCCTACCACCCCATCAGAGGATGCCCGCAAGCAAACCAGTGAACCTCTATGTGCTGTTGTTTCTAGATCTGTACAATAAGGGAATAGGCCCAGAGTTGTCCTGATGAAGTCGCTGGGTTTCTATCACTGGAGATGTTCAAACAGAATCTGGATAACCATTTCTCAGAGATGTTCATACGAGAATTTCTGTTTCATGGAGGAATTGGACTGAATGACCTGGGTGATTTCTAAGGACTTTTCTAACTCCAAAGTTCTATAAAGTTTAAGGTCCCTATCAGCTTTCTCCCTCAGTCTGTCTCTCTGTCTGTCTATCTATCTGTCTTTCAGTCTCTGTCCCTGCCTGCCATCCTCTGTGTATGTCTGTCTGTCTCTGATTTATTAGTTTTTATATAACACATATAAACATGAGTATATTTATTACTGTGAAAGATACAAAACTTGAATTTTCAACTTAGAACAAAATGAAAGTCAAACAAATTAATGAATATTTGCTGAAAGGAAATATATGTAAAGGTTTCATTTCTGATAGGAGCTTTAAAAAAACAAGATGCAAACGCTCACTTTGCTGGATTTTGACTTGAGGACTGGGAGAAATGAAGAACAAGGCTTTTTTCTTTCTTTCTTTCCTGAATAGAAACAACTGAAATGTCTATTGTAACAGGTGGCTCTTTGTGGGAGAAGTAGCAAAACAGAAGCAGCCAACAGCTGTGAAGGAGGGCTTATCAAGCCACACATTAAAATGAAGCATCATTTGTTTTTATAAAGAGATGTTTATTTTGTGACAATGGATACAATTAATAGCAACATATGCTATGGGGTACAAACCACCAGTAATTACCATAGCATTCATTTCGATGCTTTTAAAAAATGTAATGAATTTGCAAAAGTAAAATCAGTTCCAAGCTACTACTATTAGTTACAAACCAAGTCTGTTTAATCAATCCCGAACTTAAGTCTTATTTTGGAATACACTAAAACGTGCAAGTTTATAAGCCGGAACCTGATATTATTAATAAAATAATAATTATGGTGATAATGAAGAAATGTACTTTGTACTTCTAATTGAATATTGTAGGCACTGAGAATAGTGATGTTAGGGAGTAAGCAGCAATTATTTAAGCTAAAAACAGCTGTGTATTAACACAATTAAAGTTCTTGTACCTTCATTTATACTTACGGCAATGTGACTATTCTAAGTGCAATTTAAATGAAGGAAAACTGGATTTAAATATGAAAGTTTAAATTATTTCATGAATAATGATATTGCATTGAGCTACAAAGGACACATCCCAGCTGGAACAATCAGGCTTTAAAACTTTAACTCTGAAATTCTCTGGCAATGGGACTCAGTATAATTAAACTTGAAGCCAGGAGCAATCAATCCTTTTTTTTCAAAAAAGAAGCCACTCCTAATGTAACCGATATACATATTTTCTTTTTCTTTTTCTTTTTTTTGCATGAAAAAGCCATCACTTTTCAACCTTTTCTTGAAGGAGGCTGAAAGACTTTGTTCACCATGGACAATCCTTCCATTCCTGCCCCACCCCACCACCACACACACACACACACACACACACACACACACACACACACACACACACACACACACTCATCCACATTAGGGAAAAAACCTTGGAGAAATATTTAATAGTTCCAGAGATTGTATGAGCTTCCAAATCAGCAAACTGAAAAAAAAATATGCCATAGGAAAGACCTCTAAGTTCTCTTCCAACACCAAATCTGTGATTCTCTTTTCACCCTAGAAATGACAACTTATTCTCTTCTACTACAATTATGATCACAGGGCCAAATTATTATTTATGCTTTTGTCTACTCATGACATGTCCTATGGCTAGCAAATTCTAATATCCTGCTCCTCTACTTCCTGTCATGCAGAATATGTCCTGCTAGGAAAATATTCATTTTCCCTACTATGTTTCTTAATATCCCATCGTTGTCCAGCTCAGCTTTCATACATACCCTGCCCAGTTCACATTCTCTTCTGCCTTTCCTTTCTGCTGCACATTCTGCAGACATTTTTGTACTGTTGACAATTACCCCTTTACCCGAAGTCTCTTCTTCTATTACTCCTTTCACTTGGAACTTCTGTCTTTTACTCAGGACATCACATCCCTTGCCACTCTCTCCAGTGGTTTTTCTCATGGCAAGTTATGAAGAGAAAGTAATATTATACTATTATATGAATAACTAATTATTAATTTTTGTCATCCTTTTCCTCCTATTTCTGTTAAGACCCGATTCCTGAAAGGATCATTGTTTCTGAAGGGCATGGCTGAGTAATAAAATTACATCTAGGATGGGTTGGGGAGGACTCTATCCAATTGCAAAATCTAATTTCTATTTAGGGTCTAAATGGAATCTAGTCTAGGTGAGCCTGTGACTGGGGAGTAAACCCCTGTCCTTGATCCCCTTTATTAGAATTTAGGGCAACTCATGAAGGAGAAAACTAGCTAGAGAGATCCAGAGGGAAATGGTCTCCCCCACCCAGATGCCTTGAGGCTGCTGAGTCTCACGATCAAGCCACATTTTCAGCAAGAGGAACTGAAGAAGAAGGGGTGGAGCCAAGATGGTAAAGGAAAGGCAGTGACTCACCTAAGTTCTCCCCAAAACCCTTCAGCATACCTTTAAACAATGCCATAAAACAATTCCTGGAGAAGCAGAACCTGCCAAAGGATGGAGTAAAATAATTTTTCAACCAAAAACAACTTAGAAGGTCAGCAGGAAAAGTCTGTCACACCTGAATGGGAGGGGAATGCGATACATTGCAAGCCATACCAGCACAGACCCAGCCCCAGTAAAACCAGGAACAGGTTTTGGGAGCCACTGAATCAGCAGCAACAGCAGCTGCTCCTGGAGCTCTCAGCCCTTAGGTGGTAAGGGGGTCAAACGAGTGGTCAGAAGGAGATTACCTTCTTTGCTAACCCTGAGGCAGGACTCTGTTGCTTTACTCATATGCAGGTGACAGTCTTGGGTGGCAGTCCCAGGGGAAGAAGGAGCACTACCACACCACAGCTTGAGGCTGCAGTTGGGGGGGGGGGTAATGACACTCATCACAGTTTCAGGACAGAAAAGAGTGCTTGTGGATACTCACAGACCAGAGAATACACCAGGAAAGAGTAAACACCCCTCTCCTTAGATCATACCACCTTGGAAGAACAGAAAACTCACAGGTACCCAGAAGTATTTCTGAAAACAGCTGCACAAAACCTCTGAAGTTTGGGACAGTGCACCTTCCACCTGGAAGCAGAGCCTCACTTTAACAAAGAGTTAAAAAGTCAAATAACAGGCTGGGAAAATGAGCAAATAATGGGGAAAAAAAACCCTCTGACTATATAGAAACTTACTTTAGTGACAAAGAAGATCAAAACACTTAGAAGAAAATAACAAAGTCAAAGCTCCAGCATCCAAAGTCTTCAAGAAAACTGTGAATTGGTCTTAGGCCATGGAAGAGCTCAAAAAGGATTTTGAAAATCAAGTAAGAGAGGTAGAAGAAAAATTGGGAAGAAGAATGAGAGTGATGCCAGAAAATCATGAAAAAAGAGTCAACAGCTTGGTAAAGGACACACACACACACACACACACACACACACACACACACACACAAACCTGAAGAAGATAACACCTTAAAAACAGAATAGGCCAAATGGTAAAAGAGGTACAAAAAGCCAACGAGGAGAAGAATGCCTTAAAAAGCAGAAGTGGCACAAAAATTCATTGAAGAAAAAAGTCCTTAAGAAGTAGAATTAGTCAAATGGAAAGGGAAGTACAAAAGCTCACTGAAAAAAATAATTCCTTAAAAATTCGAATGTATACTAAAATCAATAAACATATTTAAAAAATTAGAACTGAGCAAATGGAAACTAATGACTTTATGAGAAATCAAGAAACAATAAAACTAAAACAAAAAAATGAAAGAAAAAAAAAAGAAAACAATGTCTGACCTGGAAAATGGATCCAGGAGAGAGAATTTAAAAATTATTGGACACCTGAAACCTGTGATCAAAAAAAAAAAAGCCTATATATCAACTTTCAAGAAATTATCAAGGAAAACTGTCCCATATTCTACAGCCAGAGGGTAAAATAGAAAGTGAAAGAAACCACCAATCACCTCCTGAAAGAGATACCAAAATGAAAACTCTCAGGAATATTATAGCCAAATTCCAGAGCCCCCAGGTCAAGGAGAAAATATTTCAAGCAGCCAGAAAGAAACAATTCGAGTATTGTAGAGCCAGTCAGGATAATACAAGATTTAGCAGCTTCTACATTAAAGGATCAGAGGGCTTTGAATATGATATTCTGGAGGGCAAAGGAGTTAGTATTACATCAAATCTACCCAGCAAAACTGAGTATAATCCTTCAGGGGAAAAAATGGATATTCAATGAGAAAGAGGCCTTTCAAGCATTCTTGATGAAAATACCAGATCTAGATGAATAACCACATTACTGATATAAAACAGAAATACCCATAATTACTAATTAATTGTTCAATTCAATAAAGATTTGTTAAGCACTTATTAATTCAATTGTACTATATGTGCTAAGTCCTGGGCATAAAAAAAAAATGAAAATGTAACTAATATTCCCTGCCCTTAAAGAGCTTAAATACTACTCTGGGAAGCACCTTGTACATGGTAAGCCTGCAAATAATTAATTTGAGGAGGGGATGATTTCTTCCCTCTTTGGAAGCCAAGACTTCAAGGTGTGTGTGTGTGTGTGTGTGTGTGTGTGTGTGTGTGTGTGTGTGTGTGTGTGTGTGTAGGCAGAGAGAGACAGAGAGAAGAGGTAGTCACAAAGAGATAGGGAGAGATAGGGAGAAGGGAGACAGTGGGAGACATCAGTTAAATATTAGGCATCATGACTAAAAAGGGGATGGGATTAAGTGCACAATGTAGTATTAACTTTGGCAAGGAGGGGAAACCTTTTTATCTTAGTTAAATTCTGGCTATAAATGCTAGGCCAGCTATCTTTTGTAGCTAAAGCAAAAGAAGAGATGGTCAATGGTGTCATCAAGATATCATGAATTCTGAAGAAATGGAGATGAGAGAACTTCATTAACTTGGATGGCCTCAATATTTTGAACAAATTGTTATTTAAGATCATCTACTTGAAGAGAGGAGGTAGGTTGGGATTGGGAACTTGAGTTGGAAGTAGAAGTTATGGAATTTATCAATCTGATATGAATAAAAGGATTTTCGTACAGTGATAAGAGTTCAGTTGAATCCAATAGCATAAATTTAGAATGGAATCAGTTGGCTAAGTTTCACGACTTTGTCTTGAACTTTGTGGTCCAAGATTAGGAGCAGAGACAGGAAAGAGTTTGATATTAGTAGGATGTAGGCCAGTAGTTCCCAACATTTCTTGTTTCATCAACTCCTTTAAACAACTGGGGGAAAAAATTACCCCAGGGTAATTGAATATGCTACTCACAATATTCTACTAGATTTACTTATTAAGTGCTTACAACTACAATTATATTTATACAACAAACCTCCAAATTAAAATTTAGGTTATATAATTTATGATCATGACATTTTGGAATGACCACAGAAACAGACTTACATTGCTTCAAATATGCACATGCTTGTCACGTAGGAAAAATATATTTATAACAATTAGCCAATTATTAACTGCTTGACATCATTAAATAATTTTTATTATATACCTCTTAAAAATGAGAAAAATGGTTGGTTTAGCAAAGATGGCATAAGATAAGTTACAGTGACTAGAGATGGGAAATTCATAGTACATGGGTAGGCATAGATCTCATCACTTCCCTGTGCAGCAACTGTGTTGTTCTTCAATTAGGTCTCATCATACAGCAAAAAGAGCAGTAAATATAGTCTCAAGAGACATACCATTCAATCTCAGCTCTGACAGTAGCTGCATAATTCTGGTCAAATCATTTAACCACTCAGCCTCAATTCTCTCATCTGTAAAGTGGGAATAATGATGCTTTCATTTCTCATCTTGCAAATTGGTTGTGAGTAAATTGCTTTGTACATTTTAAAGTGCTATAAAAAATAACTGGCATTGTATATACTAGGAGCTCAATAAATATTCACTGACCTTAATTTAATATGCATAAAATTGAATTAAGTCAATGCTCTCCTTTCCATTTCTACAAAAACTGTAGCAGATGATTGCTGGGGGCATAGTATTTTTTGGCCAAGCTTCATTCACCTCCCCAGGGTCTACAGATAAAGAGAGACTGAGAGCATTTGCCCCCCCCCAGGTAGCTGGCTTAGATATATATTAACTGACACAGATTCCTAGTTCATCAGTTATATGTCTGGCCCTGGCTGGAGCAATGACAGGTTTCTAATCCCTGGCTTCCTATGGGCCACAGTTCATGTCCACAAGAACTGAATGCCCAACATCAATCTTTTTTTTTAATGCTTCAAGAAGAGAAAGGGATGTTTGTACAAGTCATATCCATAATGTTACAAATCCTAACTTATGAAAATAAACAAGAGAGGAGTGGGGAATCAGTCTTGAAAAGCTATGGAAATTAACTTCCTTTTTTTTTAATCATGAAAATGACAGTGTCAAAGTGGAGGTATGGCCCATCTGGTGTATCTATTATCCACCCTGTTCAGTGCTGGAAATTTCAAAAGAAAGTATAATATGCCTTCCAAAGCAGACAGCCTGGCATAACAACATTATTGGGTGATTTATCTCCCTAAACCAATAGTGCTGTCACTAGAAAAGTCAATTATCAGGTTTTCAGCTAATTTTGATGCCAATTGCTTACCCTCAAAAAAATATAGCTTTCTGCTATGATTTGCTATCAGAAGATCACTACACTCAACATTTTTTTTTAGATTTCGGAACATTACCTCTCTGTTTATCTGCGTACTATGAAGTATAATAATATCCTGACTAATGGATCTAATGCAGTCTTACTGATGTGGCATTCCTTTCAATGGTGCAGATCACAGTCCATCCATGCCTAACTATCTTATGGAACTCTAGTAAGTCAGTCAGTCTGTAAAAAAATTTTTAAGTGCCTACCATGTAACAGGCACTTTGAAAAGTGCTGGTCCAAGCCTTCACATAAATTCCTCACAGGAAGTCTACCATATATCCTAGTGATTTCCTTTACAATCTCCTAGCATTGAGATGATATCAGTGCAAAACCCAGGCTGTCCATTAGTTGCTTCTCCCTTCTATATTATCTCAGTATTCATATTATGGATTGAAAAACCCTGTTCTGCATTAGTTGCTTATTTTTCCCAAATAGGAAGCCATTGGTGTTTATTTTAACGTGATTTCATATAATCTTAGAATTGAATGGATCTTATAGTACAAATATAACCTCGATAAAAATACTGTTTTAAACATTCATCAAAACAGGCTACCCAATCCCCACTTGAATGGATGGAGAAACCCACATATGAGTCTCCCGTTGTTAAGGATCTTTGTGTGTTTGTTATTTTTCTTATAGCCATATTAAATCAGCCCTTTTACAACTTCAAGCCATGGCTCCTAATTCTTCCTTCTAACTCCAAACAGAAAAAGCCGAATACACAACTTTTTTTTTTCTTCCTACTTCTGCAGTTGTTGCTCCACCCTCCAAAGCAAATGTCTACAAACCATGACCGGGAAGAACTAGGTCACTCAACAGTGAATTCTCTGGGGCCATGTTTGTTCATCTTTACCCTTGCCATACTGTGCCCTTCTGCCAGACACATAGCACCCAACCTCTAACCCTTGATCTGAGATCTGTAAAACAAATCAGCACTAACTTTTCTTCTAGGAAACGCTTGTCAATAAACTGCCCTGTTGCTTCACTCACTGTCTTTGTTAATTCTTATACCAAACCACTCTTCCTTGGCCATTACTCACTGTAGTGCATAGTCTCACTTAGTATGTAAGTTCCTTGAATGTAGTGACTGCATCACTTTTTGAAAGGTAGTTGGCTTTTCACAAACATAACTATGAAAAATGAAGCAGATAATGAAGTTTTAAATTAACCATAAAAATGAAGCCAAGCCAGGTAATCCTTTTATGAAATTCAAATGAGTCCCTTGAGTGAATCAGAAAGGAGGTGACACAATAGGATAAAAAATTACAGGCTCCAGGTGACATTCAAAAGTCAATTCAGTGTGTACAGGATCACAAAGGAACTCAGCTCCTGATTAGACAAGGAGAAGACTAATAGAACTTTAGAAAATGGAGCTGTAAAAACCAGCACAAAGCTGGGAAAGAGGAAGAGCAGACAGAAACAAGCACTACAAAGAACAGGGAGTTAGGACATCCAGCCAAGACGGCTGCTTTAAGAGAGGGAAAAAAACCAAACTCTCCCATATTTACTCCAACAAAAAAATCTAAGAAAAATAAAAAACTCACTATTCCAAGTCAAAAAAGCCAATGATAAACTAATAAGTGACTTTATCCTCTGCAGAACTGCACAAAAAGTGAGCCAGAAAACCATGAGAAGTAGAAAAGAAGGACCACTAGCAAAGCCAGTTCCCACACTTAGGCAAACCAGAGTGTAGCCTCCAGAATGATTAGAGACTAGCCAGAGATACTTTTAGCCTACAAGGCTCTAAATCTAGAGGAAGGGACAGCAGAAGTCTACCTCAAAAAGCTACAAGGTAGTTAGAAGACCAACATAGACATTAGAGTGATAAGAAGCTACAGGGATCAAAAGCAGCACTGACAAGTACTGGCATTGCAGAACTCAGAGCAGTACACTCCCAGCCCAGGTTTTAAACATTCTGTCCTGAGACATCATACAGAGCCCAGAAGAAATGGTACTCTGGACTTTGAAGACTCAGGAAGCTGAGTTCAGTTCAGTAATCAAAATGACCCAGACTGCAACCAAGCGGGACCAACCATCCCAGTCAAAAGCACAAGAGAAAGTAGAGACTAGCCCTGGTGCAAAGCCCCAATTCATGACAGAAGGTCAACAGAAGATAGAGATCACTACAAAGAACTATAATAAATCCAGAGATGTCCAAAATTCTAACCTAGAAAGAGAGTTTAACTCCATAGCAACTGCAAGCATCTTTGGAGGCCCAAAAATAAAAACAAAAACAAATGTTCCATAGAGTACATGAATACCTAGAAGAAAGACTGGAAGAATTTTTTTAAATGAAATAAAAGTTCTGGCAGAAAGGTTAAGAAGAACAATAAATAGCTCATAACAGAAGATGATAAATTTTACTCCAGAAGTGATATCCTAGAAAACTAGAATAGACCAAACAGAAATCAATAACTCTATGAGACAGCAAGAAATATTAGAACAAAATCAAAAACTGATAAAAAATAGAGGAAAAGGTAAAATAGCAACTGATCTGGAAAATAAGTCAGAGAGAAAACTTATCTGAGAAACATTAATCTCCCTGAAAATCATGATTAAAGCAAATGCCTAGACACTATCTTTAAAGAAATATCAAAATTGTCCTGATTTATAAGAGCCAGAAGTCAAAGTAAAAAATAGAAGGAAGTCTAACTGATTCTCTGTTGAAAGAACTGCCAAAAGGAAAAATCAAAAAATGATGGAGCCAGAATTTCCACATCAAAGAAAAATGCTGCAAGCAGTCAAAAAGAAGCACTTCAAGTAATAAAAAAATCAGTCAGTTATATATGATCTAGCAGCTTCTACTATAAATTAAAGGTTATGTCAGAATACAATGTTACAAAAGGCAAAATATATAGTCTTAGAACCAAGAATAACTTACACTAAAAAGCAAAGTCTTATCCTACAAGGAAAAAAAAAAACCAAAAGAACCTTAAATGTAATAGAAGACTTTAAAGTACTCCTGATGAAAAGATGAAATCTGAAAAAGAACTTGGAAATGCAAACAAGACTCAGTAGCAATTGGAAGAGTCTGTATAATAATGAGAGGCTAACATCCTAATTAATGAGAAGAAACAAGTGTCCTTTCAGACCTTTCGAAAGTATTAAGGGAGCTTATAAGAAAAAGAAAAAGGAAAACAGAAGACCTGAGAATACATTGATGCTATTCTGAAGGTTTTAAGAGGGGAAAGAAAGGGAGGGTAGAAGGAATACACTGACATAGAAAGAAAGAAGAAGAGAATGAAACTAAACATTTCTTATATTTGGGGGCACAAGAAGTGGAAAGGTATGGAGGAAGGGTCTGAGGAGTAGACCTGGAACACTTCAGGGCTGGGCCTATTGTTTTGTTGATTATCTAGACTTAAAAAAGTGATTATGAAAATGTTAATAATAGAGATTAAAATCAAAAGTGTGCTATGCACACTTTTTTTTGGTTGTTAGAGATTTACTGGCACACCTCTGGGAGAAGCTCTCAGATGTTTGGCTGATGATTACCATTGTTAAGTCAGGCAAGAAAGCTTTGCCCAGCCAATCAACTCTAAGTGTGCTCAATGCTATCTTTGAATACCTTTCTCCAGTTATTGCTAAGTAATTCTCATTTGTAAATCCAAAGAAAAAGATGGAAATTCTCACCTGTAAAAAAAAAGCATGTTAGCAAACAGAATTCAGTGATTCTATGGAACAGCAAGAAATATTAAGTCAAAGAATTGGGGGAAAAACAGACTGTTGGTTTTCTTTTAAAACAGATTTTATAGATATCTTTTTTTGTATATCAGCTACAAGTTCCACTTTGTCAGTCCTCTTCCTCTCTCCCAGAGAGCTATTCTTCAAAATAAAATTGTATGTTTGTTTGTTTTTACAGAAGAAGAGGGAGAAAAATCATCAAAACCAATCAATACATTTTTAGAAGCCTGAGACTATATAATGTTCCTCATCTGGGGACATACTCCTTTTTTGCAAAGGATGGAGTGTGTGTGTGTGTGTGTGTGTAGTAGTAGTAGTAGTAGTAGTAGTAGTAGTAGTAGTAGTAGTAATAGTGGTGGTGGTGGTGGTGGTAGTAGTAGGATGGGATTTCAAATATGTTCTTTGGAATTTATCTTAGTTATTATAATTTTGCAAAATTCAATTTTGATTATTTTGTGGTTGTTTATTCTACTCATATTATCCTAGTCATTCTGTATACTGTTTTTCTGGTTCTATTTATTTCACTTTGCAGCACTTCCCATGAATCTGTCTGTGCTTTATTATGTACATTCTTTCTTATAGCATAGTAATATTCCTTTATATTCACATATAAGTGAAGTAAGTTTGCTTAGCTATCCCTCAATTGATGGGCATTTGCTATACATATTTTAGTGTATATAGAGCCTTTATTTTTGTCACTGACCTTGGGGTAAGTGCCTAGCAGTGGACTCTGGAATAAATGGAAGAGAAGGGAGGTGAATGGAGAGGAGGGTAACAAGCAGGAAAACAGTCAAGAAAACGCATCCAAAGGTGGGGGGGGGAAGTTAGACAGATCTGGAAGGGGACATAGATCAAAAGAGTTTTCATTACATTGAGCATTTTGCTAATTCATTTGGTCACTTTTTTCTTAAGGTGTATCCCCATTTTGGAAATTTTTTTAATTGATTTTTTTTTATAGTCATTAAGTATATACAATGAATAGTGCTAGGACCTGGGGAGAGAGAAAGATCCATAACCAGCCCTCAAGGAGCTTATGGTCTAGGATTGAAGATAATGCATGCACAAATAACTATAATGCAAATTAGAGTCATCAGATTATGCAAATCCTTTTAAATGATTTGGCCAAAAGTGAAATAAACAGAGCCTTCAAGTCCTCAGTAAGTATTTTAAGTCTGTATTTGTAATGATAAGCCACACAACCAATAATTAAACAGGTTTTAAAATCCTGTGGCTTTTAACAGTGAACAAAAGATCTTTATATCATTTGTATATCTGTTCACTTTTGTCAAGTCCTTTCAGTGAAAGAAAAATTGTCAAAGCTTTGCCTGAAAGAAAGGGAGTGAGGTGGGAGGAAGAGGAAATTGAAATGTTTCACATTAATCCAACTTTGTAAACAAATCATCAGTGCTTAGATAATACTGTAAAGCATTATGTTTCTTATAATCTTGATAGACAATGAGTAGTTTTGATATTTTTTAATTAGAAAAAGAGAGGAAAATATAATTTGTTGTTCAAAGATTCAGCTAATTAGAAAGCTCATTTCTAATCTTGATGGATAAACTACAGTATTTATAAAAATAATAAAGTGGTTCTTTTAGTTACAGGTGCCCGTGCCAATGCACATTCTTTTTCTACTCTCTTGAAACACCTCGTGTGAGTGCTGACACATAAAGAGAAAAAAATGATTATGAAACTTTCATTAAGGAGGATGGGGACAGGTTATATTTTCAATAAGAAGCTTAATGGTGTTTAAACCAAACAATTCCCATACCTCAGTGACAAATTTGCAGATTAATGGGATTTAAAGAAGTATAAATTCGGAACTAGCAGCAAATTAATTGTGTGTTGCACCTACTTCAAATGAATAGTATTTTTGATATTAGCACACTCAATCCTGAAGGATTAATACTCCACTAAATTTCTCTGCATTGCCTCATTGACTTATGGAGGTGACTCTGGGTTCTCAAAAGGTTCTACCTGCAGAACTCAAACTCTGTCAAGTTTATATGTATGGCTTTCCAAGATGAAAAGGCTTGCAGTACAAGCCCAGGGATGAGCTATTAATCAGTCAATAAATCAATAAATATTTCTTAAGTTCCCCCTGCTACATAATGCTTTTCCTAATCCCCATATAGTTAGCACCCCTCAGAAATTACTATGTATTTACTTTCTATATATGTTATATCATCTCATGTTTACATGGAGTTTCACCAAGTAAGATATAAACTTCTTGAGGAAAAAGATTAATTCGTTTTTGTCTTCAAATCCTCAGTGCTTAGTAAAGAGCCTGGCATGAGGGTTTGGAGTTTGTTTTGTTTGCATTACCAAGTCAGAGAGCTCTATCTATTTAATATTGCAGTAGGAACTCAGACATTTACTAGCTATGGGACCCTGGCTCTCAGTTGCCTCACCTGTAAAATGAGCTGGAAAAGGAAATGGCAAATCATTTCAGCATCTTTGCCAAGAAAACTTCATATGGAGTCACAGTCAGACAAGACTGAAACAACTGAACAAACTGATATGTAGAAATTGATTGGGACTAGACACAATTCATCTGCACAAAAATCCATGAGGTGTGGAGAGGTGTCTAAGCACTCTCCCCTGTATGATAGAATAACTAACAAAAAAAATTGTTGGAGTTGGGGATTATCCAGTACTACCTAGTACTATCTAATACTAGAGATTATCTAGTCCTACCCTTTACTGAATGCATGAATGCCATCTACAGCAACATGCCTCATATTCCACTGAGCACGAGAAGGTGGAAGGACTGGGCTGTGGGAGTCCTTCCTCTTACTTCAACCACTCCCTATATTTTATCCAGATCTCCCTCCCACCCCAACCTTTCTACCAATAACTTTTTCTCCTCTCATCTTGATATTTACTACCCCATCCCCACACTTGTAGGAGGGAGCCCCAGGCACCCATTTGACTCTAACTTCTGAACTCATTCCTCTTTTCCTGATGGTCAAGGAACCATGTGGATGGATGTGAATTCTCACAGTGCTTACATAATCAGGGAGTCATCAGTAAGAATCTTTGAGGTAAGATGAAAGACCATTGGGACTGACTCTACGCTTTGAACCCTAAAGTTCACTGTGCCTAATGTCCTGCCCTGTCATTATTCATTACAGTTTATTTGCTTTGACTATCTGCTCTTTCACTATGCACTCCAGACCCCCAAGCCATTGTCACTGCACATTAAGGACCACCAGTTCTCTTCATTATCTTTGTCACTAAACCCTCCTGTGTGTATTGTCACACTTTTCTCTTTGTATCCCATTGCTTAACCCAATTCTTGATGCATAGTAAACATTTAATTTTTATTTTTATTTCAAGTAGTTGGTCACTCAGCTTTTGAATATATAATTTTAGGGATGGAGAAACAACTTCCACATGAAGCAATCCATTCCACTTTTAGAAAATCTAATTATTAGGATATCCTTCCTTATATTAGCCAAATCTATCTCCTTGTGACTTCCAACCATTAGTTCTATTTCTGCTTTATAGAACAAGGAAAAATAATTTTAATCCCATGTCAACATCTTAGCAGGGAAGGTCACAGTTTGGAATACATTTAGAAGAGCAACAACAATGTTGAAGTCACTCAGAAGTGTGTCATCTGAGTATTAATTGAAAGAACTGGGTATGTTTAGTTGAGGAAAGAGAAAATATACCAAGTGCCTTAGTCATATTAAAATATTTTAAGGGTTATCATGTGGAATTTAGTTCTATATAAGAAATACCTTCTTCACATTTTGAGCTGTTGGAAAATAAATGGGATAGGGGCAGCTAGGTGGTGCGGTGGATAGAGCATCGGCCCTGGAGTCAGGAGGACCCAAGTTCAAATCCATCCTCAGACCAAACACTTGACACGTACTAGCTGTGTGACCCTGGGCAAGTCACTTAACCCCAATTGCCTAAAAAATATAAATAAATAAATAGGTAGGTAGGTAGGTAGATAGATAGATACATACATACATAAATAGACAGATGAATAAATAAATAGATGAATGAATGAATGAATGAATGAATGAATGAATGAATGAATGAGATACCACAAGTAGATAGATCCCCAAGCCGAGGCTGGACTAGTGCTTTTCAGAGATGTATCAGTAAAGAACCAAGTTTTGGTTTATGGCTGGACTACATGATCTTTGACTTTACTTCTTCTCATTGAGTTTAAACCCCCAAGCTAGAGCAGAATTCTTACAGCATTATAAAACTAGAGATGTAGTAGCAAATTACCACTTCTTGGATGACTTCTAAATCTCCATCTCTAGCACCATCCATAACGTGAATAAGATGTTTCCTGGATATTTCCTTCTGTGACTTCAAACTCATTGTATTTTAAATTGAACCAATCTTCTTCCCTTCAAAGACAGACTGCTCCTTGGATCATAGGTCTAGAACTAAAAGAGACCTCAGAAGACCATCGAATCCAACCTCTTCAGTTTATAAATGAGGAAAGTGAGGCAAGTGAGATTAAATGCTTTGGATATCCCTGTTTCTACCAATGATATTCCACACACTCTCTGTAATATAAGCTTAGAACCTTGAATTCATCTTTGATTTCTTCCTCCCTTGTTCTCCATGTCTAATCAACAATCAGCTGTTACTGGTGATTCTCTCTTCATTGCTGTTGTAACTCTCTCTACAGAAGACTCCTGCCTTCCCTATAGTCTAAGGAATTCTTACTATTAAATTATTGCAAGATCCTCTCAATTATTCCTCTGACCTGAATCATCACTAGATTAACCTCAAGATAACAAACGCCATTTAACCAGATTATTTTGCTCCTTACTGGCTGTGGGACCCAAGTAAGTAATTTACCTCTCTGTTTTACTTTCCTTCTCTGCAATATGCAGACAATATTTTTGTACTACTTACATTTATAGCACTGATGTACATAAGATCTTTTGTAAATCTTAAAATGCTGCTTTCGTGCTTGAAGACTATGATAATAAAGCATGAGTCCTCACAAGTATTACCAAACTTCAAAAGTTTTTAAGATGGTCCCAAGGGCAATCTGATTCTGCTGACTGAGGATGAACCAATCTAAGTGTGCAAAAATCCAACACGAGTAAGTTTACTTCTTTGTGAGTTCTTTATTGGTGGTGCTGACATCATAATTATTATCATCATCATTATCAATTATTATTATTTTTATTATACCAACCTCCTTCCCCAAACTTGTATGTGTATATGCACACACTACACACACACATTCACACACACACAGAATTACCCAGAAATCTTTGTTCAGTTTTGAATTTTAGTACCTTAAAGACTTTTGGGATACTTCGTACATAAATACTTGCTGTTATTTTAATGGAGGAATTAGCTGGACCTTGAAAGACAGGAAGAACCTAGATAAGTATAGTAGAGTGGGTGCATTTAAAGCAAGAAGAAAAGAGATGGCATGGTGTGTAAGGCAAGAAGTGGTTTTAGAAGCACTTCTAATCAGGGAGGCTCATTTATAGGAGTTCTGAACCTAAGGTCCATGGACTTGGTTTTTGAATATTTTCATAACTAACATAGTTTCCTTATAATACTATATGTGTTATTTTATGCATTCAAAAATATTCTGAGAAAGGGATAGTTTACCAGATTTCCGAAGGGGTCTATGATAAAAATAGTTTGAAATATTTGGTCTTCCCTGGCTTTTTCCTAAAATGACATTCCCTATTCTTAATTCCTATAGAATTTGTTGCCTGTACCATTCATTTAGTACATATTGTGCCCTTTATATAATATCCCTTTATACAAAGGCCTGCCTCCTCAATTATAGTACAAGGAAGCTTACCTATTTGTATTCCCAGTGATTTGCACACAGGAAAATGATCAGTGTCTGATGACGATGAAGAAGAAAGGAAAAGGATGGCAACCTATATAGCGACACTTTAAAACTAACTTGTGCTATGTTACAAAGCAATTGGAGGAGGAATAACTTGAAGCAGAAATATTGCAGTACATTGCTACACTTATAAAAAGAATCTAGACCTCCTCCTGTCATATAAGAAGCAGGAAACTTGTTTTTAAAGGCCTTTCCATGAAGACTATATCCTCTAAAAACAAGAAAATGAGTATATTTCTAGCAGAAGAGAAATCCCTGGAGCTTCTAAGATGGGATATGTCAAAAGTAATAGTTATTTTACTATGACATTTCCTCTACAAAAATTCTGGGTTCAATAACCAGTTCTTGATTCTCTGTCCCTGTTTTTCTTTTTCCTTACTAGGTCATTAAACACCCTGAAACTATCATCAGAATGTTTTCCATTAGTCCATCAGGAAGAATATCTTTCTTTTTGCACTAGTCAATATTAAATGAATTGTATAGTTATAAATTATATACAATTTAAAATCATATACAATATATAACACACATAAGATAATAAATTATAAAAAATATAAAAATTCTAAGATCAACTTGATACATTATCTTTGGTGTAAGAACTTTGGATAATCAAGTAGAATAAGATGATGCAGAGGAGGAGGGAGGAATACTGGTTCAGGGACAAACTACCTTGGTGACCTTTGTAAAATCTCTGTACCTTAGTTTCTCCTGTAAATTGACAGGATTGAGCCATAAGACTTCTAAAACCACTTCTGGTTCATAAATATTCTTATGTGTTTCCAATGTCTAGGCCCCAGAGGATATGTCTTGATTCAAGTAAATGCCATGTTAGGTTTACTCTATAAGTTAGAGGCAATGTAGCGAAGCAAATAATGTATTTACTTTGGAGTCTGGAAGACCTGGGTTGGCATTCCACTTTTACATGGTACTTGCTGCATGATCTTGAACAAGTCATTTAACTTTTACCTGCCTTAGGCAGCTCCTTAGGACCTAGAGTTAGGTCTTGATGATTGCAAATAATGAGTTCCTTGAAATAGTCCCATTACTCTAAAAAGAAAGAAAGAAAGAAAGAAAGAAAGAAAGAAAGAAAGAAAGAAAGAAAGAAAGAAAGAAAGAAAGAAAGAAAGAAAGAAAGAAAGAAAGAAAGAAAGAAAGAAAGAAAGAAAAAAGAAAGAAAGAAAGAAAGAGAGAGAGAGAGAAAAGAAAGAAAGAAAGAAAGAAAGAAAGAAAGAAAGAAAGAAAGAAAGAAAGAAAGAAAGAAAGAAAGAAAGAAAGAAAGAAAGAAAGAAAGAAAGAAAGAAAGAAGGAAGGAAGGAGGAAGGAAGGAAGGAAGGAAGGAAGGAAGGAAGGAAGGAAGGAAGGAAGGAAGAAAGAAAGAAAGAAAGAAAGAAAGAAAGAAAGAAAGAAAGAGAGAAAGGGAGAGAGAGAGAAAGAGAGAAAGGGAGAAAGGGAGAAAGGGAGAAAGGGAGAAAGGGAGAAAGGGAGAAAGAGAGAAAGAGAGAAAGAGAGAAAGAAAGAAAGAAAGAAAGAAAGAAATGAATAAATGAATGAATGAATAGATAGATAAATAAACAAACAAATGAATGAATGAATGAATAAACAAATGAATGAATGAATGAATGGATGAATGAATGAATGAATAAGTAAATAAATAATTTTTCCACTGGGCTAGAACCAATTACCACATTTTACATAACAGTAATTTTGAATTGGGCAGTTAGGAGGTGCAAGTGATGGGCTCCAGGACTACAGAGCCAGGAGGAACTAAGTTCAAACCTGGCCTCAGACACTTACTAGCTGTGTGACCCTGGGCAAGTGACTTAACACTGTTTGCCTCAGTTTCCTCATCTGTAAGATGAACTGGAAAAGGAAATGGCAAACCACTCTAGTATCTTTGCCAAGGAAACCTCAAAAGGAGTCATGAAGAATTAGATATGACTGAAAATGACTAAACGAGAACAAACATAAAACTGAAAAATGTGAATATTTTCATAGGGCTGGAACCAAATACCACATTTTTACATAATCATAACTTTGAAAAGTGTGAATTCCATATGATCACTTCACAGTATCCATCATTTGGACTAATCAGGACCTAACTGCATCTAGTAATTTATAGCTGAAGAAGTAGATGGAATTCCTTTACCAGGAGTTTCCCACACTGAGGAAATCACTGATATTTGATTTATTCTTAAGAGAAAAGTAAAGCATTACTCCTCCAAATAATATGGATACTACTTCTCAGTTGAGAAAAATGAAGACTGCTGTGACCCTTGCTTTCAGTCTGATTTATTAGAGCTGGAAACCCCCAAACTCACAGTGGTATCAGGAAAATCAATTTTTCCCTCTGTGGAAGTATTTAATAGTGCAGTGTTTTTCTCCTCTAGATTGGAGAAAGGCATCTATAACATCTCTGTGCTAATAATATTGAATTACAGCAAATGCTCTTCCTTCAAAGGTAATGTTTTCCAATTTTTCCAGGTTTCCAGAGTACACCAATTATGTAGTAATGATTTCCTCACAATTATAGGTGATTTCCTTGACTTTCTGGTTTCACAGCTTTTTTTTTTAGGAATTTCAAAATTTATTGTAATTTACCACCCTTCTCCCTCTCCTCTGCCCTGCCAACCAACAAGTCCCTGTTTTGAGTCTTGGCAAAAATTTCTATTTATGATTTATAATAGCCTAGGTAATGCTATTCACCACCATTATATTCCCCCTCACTCATTTCCCACTAAAATTTTGGCAACCACCCCAAGGACCCAGGAAGGAGAACAAGGCAGGTGAAGCAAGAAATCATTTATTATGCTTTCTAATTCCCCAAAGAGCTTCTTTATCTTTGATTCCCTCCCCCACACAGTGCATACACAATTGTCCTGTGGGTCACTTTAGATGTCCAAAGGAGATTCAGAGAGAACTAGTGTCATCCATAAATTATCTCAGTAAATTGTAAATCAGATAACACAAAGGCAACGCACACATCAAAACAAACAAACAAACAAATAAAAAACAAAGTTAAGTCATGATTAATGAATGGGAGAAACAGGTGATAAGTAAGTCAGAAAATTTCAAAGCACACATGACCTACCTTCTAGGCTTAGAATGCAAAGGGATACCCACATGCAGATCTCTATCATATGTAGAACTAAAGGAATTAGGAATTCCTAATTTATAAGGAATTAAGAAAATCATTTAAAGTGCAAATATTGGGCAAATAGGACAAGAATTTTTCTAGAAATCTCTACAGCATGAAACTAAAGTAACTCAAAAGATATAAAACACTCAGGTATTTTTAAAGTGAAATAAATAATTAGCATGGTCTTGATTTCCTCACTGTGGGAAACTCCTGGTAAAGGAATTCCCTTTACTTCTTCAGCTATAAATTACTAGCTGCAGTTAAGTTCAGATTAGTCCAAATAATGAATACTGTGATCATATAGGATTCACACTATTCAAAGTTATGATTATGTAAAAATGTGGTATTTGGTTTCAGCCCTACGAAAATATTTACATTTTCCAATTTTGTGTTTGTTCTTGTTTAGTCATTTTCGGTCATGTCTAACTCTTCGTGACCCTTTTTGAGGTTTTTTTTGGCAAAGATACTAGAATGGTTTGCCATTTCCTTCTCCAGTTCATCTTACGGATGAGGAAACTGAGGTGAACAGAGTCATAGTCATACCATACCATACATAGTCAGTCAATAAACATTTGTTAAGCACCCATAACTTCCCAAGCATTATGCTAAGTACTGGAGATACAAATCCAAAAACAAAAGAAAAGAAAAGAAAAGAAAAACAATTCCTTCCCACAAGGAGTTTGCAATCTTAAGGGGAAAGAAATTACACAGAAGGAAACTGAAAAGCAAAGTAGGGGAGGAGAGGAAGGCAGCATACTAGGAGGCAAGGTGGCAAAATAAGAGAAATTGCAGATTAGTGCAGCCAGGTGAGAAAGGAGATATTCTGATCTGAGCTCCCTCCTTCCACAGAGATTTTGGAGCTCAAGGCTCTACCCTCCAAAATGAAAGACAGAGGGCAACAGTGAGGTAGAGTACCAAGGAACATGTGATCTTGAAGAATAATGACGTTTCCCAATAATGAACTTCCTTGGGCATGGAGAACAAGTCATGACAGTCTCAAAGTAGTGACATAGATTTAACAATTCTCAGAAACTAAATATTTCCAAGGTCACAAACAAAACCAACCATATACTAAATAATAAACATATTTCAGATACAGTTTGTTTAGTAAAATGTATAAATTAATAAAAGACAAGAAAAAATTAAATGTCCTTTTGGTCATTGCATACACACATATGCATATATATGTTGTTACTATTTATAAATTTGTAATCCATATTTTTATACATATGTATTTTTTCATACATTTAATTCACTTTCTTCATTTTATATAATTTTGTATAAACCTTTCTAAATTTCTACATGATTCATGATTATTATACAAGGTATCCAAAGTCTTAGTGCAGATTGAAGTTTTCAAATGCTTAAAACTGAACTGAGATTTTGAGGATACTTTGTATTTATAATTTCTTATAGCATAATAAGATACCATTATTTTAATATACCACAATTTGTTCAACCATCGACTGATCACTTATATCCAATAATTTCTTTGTTTCAAATAATCCTGTTGAATATTTTTGTACAATAAATCTTTTTTTCTATAAATAATATTCATAGGATTTAAAGTCCTTAGTGGGGTCATGGAGAAATGAAATGTGAAATGTTTCATAATTCTTACTCTGTAATTTTATATTACTTTTCCATGAGACTGCACCATTTAGCGGCATCACAATGTAATGTAATCAACCTGATTTTTCACAACCCTGCTAGCATAAAATTTTTATCATTTTAAATTCTCTATATTAATTTTAATTCATGAAAAGTAGTTATCTAAGCTTCATTTTATTTGTGTTTCTCTAATTTTTAAGGAATTTACATACTTCCTCATGCAGTCATTTATGATTTGTGCTTCTTTCAAAAATATCTTTTTGTATACTTGGCAATTTATTTTGTCAAATATAGTTTGCTTTTATAAATCTTCATTTCCTTATAGATTGTGAACATCAAACTTCAATCAGAGAGTTATCAAACAGAGAGACATACACACACACAAACACACATTCTCACTCTGTTTTTCTTATGCTGGCTACATTAATTTTTATTGTACAAATGCTTTTTTATATACTGAAATCCATCTATTCTGTCACATGACATCTTCTGTTTCTTTAATAGCTTAAATGTTCAAGCTCTCCACAACTACAATAGTTATAATATTATATATAATATTATATATTTTTTATTATATTTTTTTATTGCCCATAGAACCTGGCTTCAAGACCTGTGACTCACTACATGTATGAATTATGGCAAGTTACTTCAATTCTTTAGATCTCAAACATTTCTTCATTTGTAAAGAAGTGATTAGACTATGTGATCTTTAATGTCCTTTCCAGGTGTATATCCTGAGAGCTCTTGTAATTTTGAGTATTTGTAATATATAGATCTGATCCTATTTTTCTCATAGTTATCCAATTTTCTGAACTTTTATTTAAAGTAAACTTTCCCCATTGCCTCATATTCTTAAATTTGTCAAACAGTAATCAAGTCTGTGACTTTGGCTGTTGTTCTGAATTTTCTGTTCTGTTCCATTGAACTATTTTTTTTTCTACCACAGAGCTTGATTCAAAACTGCCTAAGAGTATAATTTAGGATTTGGCAGGACAAATTCTCTTTCTTCCTTGTTATTTTTCAAATTTCACTTAGTATTCTTGATCCATATAAAGTGGGTTTTTTTAACTTTTATCTAATTCTGAAATGGATCCCAGAGATGTTTTAAATGGTATTGAAATAAATCTACAGATTGTTTTACATAATATTGCTGTCTTTATTATATAGGCTTGGACTATCCATGCAAATTAATATGTAATCTTTCCTCTATGTTAAAACATTTTATACTTACATTAATAAAAATGGCATCTATGGCTTAGTAATTTAATATCCAGATACTTGATATATTTTGTTATGACAACAAATGGCACCCCTACTTTACATCAATTTCTTCTGTTGTTATCATTTTGTTCAGTGATTTTCAGTTGTGTCTGACTCTTCATGACCCCATTTGGGAGTGGTTTGCAATTTCCTTCTCCAGATCATTTTACAGGTGAGGAAACTGAGGCAAACAGGGTTAAGTGACTTGTCCAGTGTCACACAGATAGCAAATGTCTGAGGCCAGGTTTGAACTCTGAAAGATGAGTCTTCCTGACTCCATGCCTGGCTCTCTATCCACTGTACCACTAACCTTCTCAGTGTTATTATTAGTGTTATGAAAATCTGCTAATGATTTTGTTTTTATTATTTTACTAAAGTTTTTATCTTTAATAATTTTGAATTTACAGAATTTCTTTGTTTTTCTAAATATTTCAGCACGTGTTATTTCTCCTTATTATTTCACTTGCTCTCCCTGATGCATGAAATGCTTTGCTTTCTCATATTCCTCTCTTAGGCTTCTTTCAAAACAGCTCAGATCACATCTCCTTCAGGATTCCTTTCTGGTATGCCAGCTTCTAATACCTTCTTCACGGAGATTACCTTCTACTGTTTGTGTGTGTACACACAAACACACACACACACACACACACACACACACACCACACACACACACACTGCCCCCATTAAAAGATAAGTTCCTTGAGCGCAGGTAGTTGTGTTTGCCTTTCTTTGTATCCTCGATGCCTGACACATAGAAAGTACTTAATAGATGCTTTTTGGTCGGCTGCCCCTAATATCACTACACTTGGAACAACTGAGTGACCATTGAGTAAAGAGACCTAATATTAAATACAATAAGATGGGAAGAAAAGACGGACTGGACCAAGCATATGTGAAGAACAGCCACGCTACATCTGATATAATTTTGAAGATATTTAAGGACAGATTCTCAAGATGACTGAGAGAGGATATCAACGTGTTGGGAAAGTTATCTGCCTGCACCTAAAATAGCACTTACCTACTTATTTGTCGTATTGCTTTATGTTCTATATGTGGACCATAATCCAATGAGGAACAAAATTGTCTTCCTGTATTTGAAATGAGAAAGGTCCGCTTGACTTATTTTATACTGAGGATAAAATAAATCTATTGTTAGCTTCCAACTTGTGAAATTTTTGGAATTGGTTTCCTGAGATATTCAATGCCATAGATTATCTTTTCTTTGGGCTATATATATATCCAGCCAGGGGATGGGACTCCATCTTACACAGATAGGGATAATTGTCTCTCTCATCTGCTCCTCAGGAAGTAGTCACCCATATGCCCTTATCTTACTTGGACAGCTGCATTGTATAATATCATTCCAAACCATTCATCTCCTCCTCATTTTCCTAGGATTGTGGATGCTGATTTGAGTGCTGATTGGATCCTTAGAGCCTTATCCCTTTCCCCACTCAATCTAGCTAAAGTCTTCTTACATCCCTGATGTAATTCCCTTATGTCTGAAACTGTAAATATTGCATCTTCACTGATTCTTTGAGATCCATCCTTCTAAAAGACAAGTCTTCCAGTTGCACAATTATGAAAAATAAACTTTTAGCCACTTTCTTGCTAAACGGAGCATGATCTTGTTTGTGTTTTTAACATTAGTTAGAAAAAAAATTTCCCTTACTAAAGGCAATAATCAATAAATATCAATAACTATTGGCCTAAATTCCTACTTTCCCATCTCTAAAAACATATTTTTAAATATAATGCATATATATACATACATATATATAATATATATACATATATATACATATATACATATATATATACATATATATACATACATATATATACATATATATACATATACATATATATACATATATATACATATATATCTATATATATCTATATATCTCAAGAGCATCCTTAATGAAGTCCTAAGAGGAAAATTAGCAGGCTTTTGTAAGGCTTTCAGATTATATCATTACAATAAAACAACAGATTAAAATAAGCAGAGAATAAAAGATCCCACTATTCTCATGGTTTGCAGATTATAAGACAAGTACTTCTAATACAGAGAAAAGCATCATTTTCTTCCAACAGGGAGTCTACTATTCATAGGCTAATATATGATTCTTTGAATGATCAATAAGAATAATGATTGTATTCAATATTCCTCTCAATAGGAATATCAGCTGAAATACAAAAGAAGTAAACATGCTTGCTAAATAGTTATTTGTCAGTGTTATGGAGGATCTTCAGTGGAAAGTTCAAGTGAAGAAGTGATTCCCTGTAGAAGGAAAAGTCCTCCTAGATGCTCCTGTTTGAAGATGACATGACACCTTTGTACTATGCCCTAGAAGAATAGAGGACCTCATAAATGAGATCCATAAACTTTCAAAGAATTCAGCCTAACATAAGGAAAAAGAAGTGGATGAAGAAGGTTTATGTAGAATCTAGATTATGATATGGTTGGACAGCCATCCCAAAGAGATGGTACATCAGCACTTATGTCCTGGACAAACACTACAGATAGAAAAAGAGCCTTTGTCAAAAATTAATCTGGAGAAATAAAAGATCTAGAATCTCAAGGAATATACTTTTAAAATGAAAAGGAAGTAATACTTCTCAAACTATATCATAAAGCAATAATCATCAAAACTATCTGGTATTGCTTTAAAAATAGATAAATAGGTGAATGGAACCATCCACATAAATGATTATCTGAAATGACAACTTAAAAGCCCATTTTTTAAATAAACCTAAGGAAATAAATTACCTAGAGAAGAACTGGCAACAAAGTAGAGGAGACAGAATGCTGAATCTGCTTTCATGGGACCTGGATCCAAATGCTGCCCGTGATTCTTACTGTTTGTACGACCTTCTGAAAGTCAGCTCACCTTCTAATTCTTCTATATCTTCTCCTGTTAAAATGAAGTAGTTGGAGGTGGTCTTTTCCAGATATGGATATATGATTCTATGATCCTTTTTTTGACAAGAACAGTTGGAAGAATAGAAAACAGTTTGGCAAAAAAAAAAATTGATCAGATTAGACTACTATTTTATACAATATCCCACAAATGATTCAAAATGTATATGTGACCTGGATATAAAAGATCCCATTTCTAATTTTTATGGTTAAAGGGAGAAATTTTTTATTAAATATGGGATAGAGAAAACTGTAAAAAAATAATAGAACAGATAGATTTGATAACATTCAGTTGAAAAGCTTTTCCACAAACAAAATCAATGCTGCTACAATAAGGAAAACTGTGAAATCTTTGCATCAAATATGTTCATAGAATCATAGGATCAGAAACATGGAGCTTAGGAACCTTATATGTCATTTTGCCCAATCCTCTTAATTTACAGATGAAGAACGGAGTTCACAGGAAGGTTAAGAGACTTGCTCAAAGTTGTACTGGCAAAATTCTGACAAGGATCTGGTGTCCAAAATATATGAGGAATTAAATATATAAGAAAAAGAGCCATTCCCCAGTAGAAAAAGTGGTCAAGTTATATTAACAAATAGTTCACAAGAGATTTATACACTATTAACATATCCACCAAAACAGCTGTTCCAAATCACTAATAACAAGAGAAATGAAAATTTCACAAATACAGACCATGTGACCCTGGAAAAGTCATTTGATTTCTTAGTATCACCAGACTATCCTTTAAGTTTCAGAATATTTTTCTACCTACATTAGTAGAGGGAATCTCCTCACTGGGAATTACCTATACCAAAGATCACAAGACCCAGACCAATATTTTATTTCATTATCATAAAGAACTACATAGGTGTGTATATATATGAGTCAATATCACGTACTGGATAGCATATGGAAAAGCATGAGTAAAAGTCCCTTTACTACTCACCCTTCCTCAAAAAAAAAATACAGAATAGGATAGAATCTTCACCATTTAATTGAGTACACATTTCAGCTTAATTCCAGAGACATTAAAGTAAATTTATAAATATTAGAAAAAAAATATGGTGCAACCAGATATTGGTGGAACTGGGTATAAATAGCAATACAACCTTGGAGGTGTTAAGATAACAACCACCTGTCTAACAGTGAGTCATTGTTAGATTTCAAGTCTTCTGCAGAAATATTAGATCTGTGCACAAACTTCATAAAAAAGATGAAATTTTGTCATATCTGAGACTGCAACTACATTCTTCTTATTCCTTATTCAGTTTCATTAAGCTGAAATTTTTATATGAGATCTTGCTTTCTCAGAAAGTAAATACAATATTATCTATGATTCTGACATATTGGCTTAGGTAAACAAAATGCCATGTTCATTTGCTTAATAATTTCCCTTTTTTACTTTTTTTCTGAAAAGGCAACTTCATGGAAGCCTCATCTTAATAATCACAGACTGTGAACCAGTAAAGTTAGAATCAATGAGGTTTTAATGTATTTTCAAATGAATCCAGAGTCTGAGCTAAGTTAATCTCTATTGAAAAACCCCCAATCTACAAACCAGATTTCTAAAGGTGACCTCTAAACAAGCAGGTAGAAACTCAGAGACTAGGATTTTTCTCAAGCACATCTCTCCCAAGAAAAATTGTCAATATGCTCATTAGTACTTGAAAATACGATCATCTGGTCCTTCAAGGTGATTGACATATTTCAACTCATTAGTCTGGCTCCAGAAAGTCCAACTGGTGATTCTATTGGTTGCCCATCTCTTTGAGAGACTTTCCAGGAAAATAAAATAAAATAAAATAAAATAAAATAAAATAAAATAAAATAAAATAAAATAAAATAACTGTATTACACCTTGAACAATTCTGGGCAACCAATGGTTCACCAAATTTGCCCTCTACATTTTGGAAAAAAAATAGCAAGACTGCTAATACATGTCACTGTTTTTATTTTTCTCTCCAGCCCATTGTTTATATAACTGTCAGACTAAGCTTCCACATGCGCAGGTCTGATCATATCTGTACTCTGTTCAAAACCTTTCAATGGTTTCCTTTTATATATTAAGCAAAGTTTAAGCTCATTACTAAACATTCAAAGCCCCTAACAAAATGTTGCTGATTTATTTTTACAGGTTGGTTTCATACTTACTGCCCTCCACATTCTCTATTCAATAACCAAATTGGACTAGGCTCCAAAATGGAGTCTGTACTGGATTTTGATATTCTGTATTTTCTCACCTCCATGCCTTCAGTCATGTTTTTTCCAGATGCTTAGACTGCCTTTTCCTCCTCTTTTTGTCTATTGAAATCTTACCCATCCTTTCAAACCCAACTTGTATGCTGCTTTCCAAATCTTCCCATTCACTAATGATCTCCCCACTCCCAGACCCAAAGGTATGCTGCTTAACAACCATTTCTCTAAAAACTAACTATAGAATTGCAGGCTTATATCATTGATATTTTGTCCCTCACTTTCTCAAGTCAAAATAATCAGCAAAACAATAAATTAACTTCTGATTTTTGCACTTGTTGATTTCTAAGGCTTAAATATTCCCACTGAAAATTTAATAATTGGCTCTTATGAAGCAATTATGAGCTAACCTCAGCACATTCCTATACCAAACTTCATATGGCTCTTTGCATGAAACTCTGATATGCACTCATGTATTTTTTAGTTAGAAACTATGGTTTCTTTGGTGCAGAAAAGTTCCAGATTTGGCTAGGGGGAAGGGAATCCTACCAATTCATATCTGCAACTATTCTGCCATTTATAGTCTTTAGAGATTTTCCTATGAGTCTAAGAAGCAAGTGCCTTGAACAGGGTCACACGATTAATAGCTTTCAGAAGCAAGATTTGAACCCAGATCTTTCTGACTCTAAGGATACTCTCTGACTGCTAAATCATGTTACTCTTTGTGTATTCTGTATATTATTTCATGGTTCCTAGTATGGCAGAAGCTCCGTAAGGAGAATGACCATATTTCATCTAATTTTTTTATGACTTGGTACCCCTCCACCCCTGCCATTCCTAGAGCAATGTTCTATGAAGATCAGATGTTTAATAAATATTTCTTGAATGAATGAATTAATAGAAAAATCTATGTCTGCTACCACATTTGTGAAACTTCTTGTTTTGACTATCAAAGTGAACAGAAAATGCATTGTGGCAATTCACTAAACTCATTACCATCCTCTTTGAATCCTTATATGTGAACAGACAGAAAATTTATTCTGTAAAATCAGTAGAAATGACACTGAATATAAGCAAATGACTCACTCCTTCACTTAAGAGTTAAGAAAGATGGCTGTTGTCAAGGTAGTTGATAGTATTAGCAATTCATAGCATTTTTGTCTTGCCCTGACAATAGAGTTAAGGGCCAGGTACTCCATAATATGACAGTACTGATTTGAGCTTGTCAGTGTGATTGCAACCCAATTTCACTCCCTTTGCATTTTATTTTTCTCTTCTTTGGAAGACCAAATCTGTTTTTAAAACCTCTGTAAACAGGGTAACCTATTGGCTAAGCTCTATCAGTTAAAGTGAAAGATGCTTTACTCCACTGTGCCTCTGAGATTACAGACAAAACAACTCTTTGTAAATGTGCCTGAATAGAGAGATGGAGAGGTGCCACTAGCAATCACATACTCTTACTTCCAGGAGGGGAGATGGTGCACATATTTCACACAAATGGCTTTCAAAGCTCAATTTCCCCCCCTTTTCCAACATTAAATAGCTGGGAAGAATTAAAATGCACTTTCTTATTCCTATTTTTTTTTTACAGAAATCCTCATTGCTAGAGAATCTAACAGATTGACCAGAAGTATTAGTTATAGATGTAAGTGCCTTCAAAGGAGGACTCTATCTTTCTTAAATGTCTTTGTTTTATTAGAAAGCAATCTCCTTGAGGACAGGAACTAATTTTTTCCAGTGCCTATTATAGTGTCTTGTACATGAAGTGATCAAATGGGTCTGTGATTTCTTAGTATAGAGAACTATGGATGAGGAAAGAGTGTACCAATGTAGTCAGTACCTACTCTGCAGCTTAATCTTAGAAAGATGCCTGGGGGTATTGAGAGCTTAAATCACTTGTCCAGAGTCATGGTGCAACTTTCATTAAGTAAATAATGTTTATTGAATTGAACTGAATTACATTAAGCTGAACTGTCTATGCCTCCCATAAATCTTGATTCCATAGATGACATTGAAAGCATTGTATACTAGGCAGCTAGCTGATGGGCACAGAAGATAGAGCACTGGATTTGGAATCAGGAAGTTCAGAACTAGCTTTAAATACTTCCTAGCTGCGTCAAGTCACTTAACTTCTGTCTCCCTCAATTTCCTCATCTATAAAATTTTGAGGATAATAATGGCAACTATTTCCCAGCATTGGTGATGAGGATCAAATGATACAATATTTGTAAGACATTTTATAAACCTTAAAGCATTATATAAATACTAGCTATTATTATTGTTATTATGTTATTATAATACCTAAGTGTGTTGGTATATAATTACAAATAACATTTTTCTTTCTTCCTAATTAGATATCACACGGGTACCTCAAATTCAATATGTCTAAAATAGAACCAGTCCCCCCCTCCCCCAAGCCCTAACCTTTTCTGATCTCCTTTGTTTGTACTGAAGTCACCATGGTACTTTTAGTTAGCCAAGCTGAGAGCCTCAGCCATCTTCAGGTCCTGCACAAATCTTGTTGATTCTGCCTGTACTGCATCTCTTTCATCTGTCTCTCTTCTCTCCACTCACACGGTTTCTAGCCTAGTTCAGGCCCTCATTAAGTCTCACCTGGACTATTTGAATAGCCTCCAAACTTGCATTCTCTGTTTCAAATTTCTGCATTCTCTAAACTAGCCTCCACACAGATGCTCAACTGTTATTCCTAAAACACAAGTATGACCACGCCATTTGCCTGATCAGTAAATACAGGGTGCTCTCTATTGGTCTTCAGATCAAATACAAACTCTTCTGCGTAGCGTTTAAGTCCCTTCACAAGGCGGCTCCAAGCTACCTTTCTAGGCTTACTACACACTGATCTCTTTCACACATTCTACATACCAGCGAAACTATCATTCTTCCTACACTTCACACACAAGGCATTGTAACACCTGTTGCCACGGCTTTGCCCAGTTCACTCCCCATACCTCCTCTGCCTCCCAGAATCCCTAACTTCCTTCAAGGCTCACTAGAATGCGAGCAGGGCCTGATTTCACTTTTTTTTTTCTTTTTTTTTTTCCTTCAGCACCTTGCACATAGTGAAAACTTAACAAAGGTTTGTTGATTGATTTATGACTCAGCTCTAGACCACCTCTTAAACGATGCCTTTCCTGATCTCCCCAGCTACTCATACCTATCTAAACCTTGCAATTACTTTGTATTTACCTTGCAAGCACTTTGTATATGCTTACTTGTATTCACATGACATTTCCCCAAAGTAAACTCCTTGAGGTGGTACAAGGGATAATTGTTGCTGTTGTTTGGTTTTGTTTTTTGGTGAGGCAGTTGGGGTTAAGTGACTTGCCCAGAGGCACACAGCTAGTGAGTATTATGTGTTTGAGGCTGGATTTGAACTCAGGTCCTCCTGACTCCAGGGCTGGTTCTCTATCCACTGCCACCACCAAGCTGACCCCCAATCCTTCTTTCTCAAATAGGACCAGTGACATCAGGAGGGTGATATCTTTTTGGGAGAATAAGACTCTCAGAGTTTCTGGCCAGAATAGAAACAAATTACTATTTATACTTACTCTTGAGTCATCAAAACCTAAACAGTGAGCAAGTGAGGCTTGGGCTGAGGCCTATTATCAGCCAATCAGTGAAAGCCAGAGTGAATTGGATCTAAGGCATAGCCAAGTAGCTCCATTTCAATCACAATGAGCTTTTTCAAAGCCTGGTTTTTCAGAGCTATATTTCAAGAAGTCATAAATGAAAAATTACGTGAGACAAAAGAGAAAATTGTCCCATTTTTTAAAATAAATAATAATAGCATAAATAAATAAGAAAGAAAAAAATCTATCCATTAGACCCCAAAATATCCTGTGAAGCATAAGAGATCATAAATTATATTCCCTTAGAGAGAGCACCCACATGTAAGGGTATGATTCTCCATGTGGACAGAGGGAAAAGAGGAGAAGGAAGAAGAAGAAAAAGAAGAAGGAGGAAGAGAGGGAGGGGTAGGGGAAAGGAGAAGGAGGGGGAAAGGAAAGAGGAGGGAGAGGGGGAGGAGGAGAGGGAGGACAAGAAGCCAAATGAAGCAAGTATCACTTGAGTGAAGCTTTTATTTCTGATTGGAAAGGAACAAGGAATCCTTATAGAGGAGGTGATGTCTGAGCTGGGCCTTGAGAGATTGCTAGAATTTCCACACTTTGGCGAGAAATGCATCTTGTAGTATAGTGGATAGAAGATTAGGTTTGAAAATTTAGGGTCATGTTGTGGCTCTGACACATGTGGAATGAGAAGGAGGTCACTTAAGCTATTTGAGCTTTTGTTTCCTCATCTGTAAAGTGGGGATAAGAACATCTTCGGTATCTTACTCACAAAATTGTCATGGAGAAAGTGTTAAATTCATATTAAGGAGCTACAGGAACATAGGTTGTTGCTGTTACTATTGTCTTCTTTCTACTTTGTACAGATGACAAGACACACACACACACACACACACACACACACACACACACAGAGTTTTGGTTCTGAAAGATATCCTTCCCATCAAACCAATTCCATTCTACCTGAATCTATTGCTTCCCTTTGACATTGCCATTGAGGACAACTCCCTGATCAAAAAAATATATATATATATGACAGCTGGAGTCAATGAGTTTTCCCAGTATTTCTATGAAAAATCCCAGAGGTCTATAATAAATAACTGCTCCCTGTCCTTTACTGTCTTCAGACTTGATTTCCCTAGGTGCTCTCCTTTTCTGGAACCAGTATCCACAAGCTGGGGAAATGCTGTGACAAAGGTGAAGGCAGTCAGGTCACCAGATTCTGTTCACATTTCAAAGAAATGAGACCCCAATGTTTTCAAACCTATCTTCACTCAATAACCGAGCAAGCTGGAGAAAAATTAGTTCTAACATCTTTCTGGTGTAACCTTTTTGACGGGGTGCCTGTCAAATACAGAGTGGTCGAATTTGTTGAAGATGAAGTTAGTTTCTTCATTTTGAAATGCTGCTGTACTTAACAAATATATGGGCAATAATACAGAAGAAAAATTACCTACCATAAGCACGTGGAAGTTTCCCTTTTAATTTTAGTCCTTAAGGCCAAAATCAAGCTTCCATTAAGCAGAGTAATTAATCCTAACATCCGCCCCCCTAAATGTGCAGGCATAGTAGCAAAAGAATTGGTTTTAGAGTCAGAAATTCTTGAACTCATGGGCCTCTGACATTGACTGGCTGTGTGACCCTGGGCAAGTCATTAATTTCTCAGGACTCTAGGCAACTCTCTAAGACTACAGATAACTCCCCAAAAGTTCCTCACTTTCATTGGCAGAGAGTTTCTTCACTGAGAGTTCTTTATGCAAATGAAATAGCAGGTTTAGTCTCACCCCTATGACTCAAAAGCATCTTAAGTACTAAAGGTAATAACAAATCCGGCCTCAGACAAGACATTTGACACTTACTAGCTGTGTGACTCTGGGTAAGTCATTTAACCCCCACTGCCACACACACACACACACACACACACACACACACACACACACAGGTAATGAGGGCCTGAACTAAGGTGGAAGATTGGGGGAGGGGGGGGACAGGGAGTATAAGAGAGTTAAAAATTGTCACCTACTTAGGCCATAGATATTCCACCAAAAAAGCAATCAGTGAACCTTTGTTTGGAAATTTGGATGGCATGTTTGTTATTTCTCTTTGTATCCTATCTGAAGTACCAGCTTGTTTCCTCATCTCTTTTTACATATATTCATGTCCTATTCCAAAACTAGCTTCTATATTCTAATAGATGTGGGCACAAGGGATATATGAGTATATGTACTTAGACTTTCTGTATCTAGTTGGCTTCCATATGCCATTGTGTCTTTATATATGTGAGTGTGTGTGTGTGTGTGTATGTGTGTATTACCAGACTGCCAAACAAGCCTGAGACATTTTGCACATGGCTGAATATGTAAAGAGAGACATGACTCTAGAACAGTGGAGAGAAGACTATATGTGATGCTATGTATCTGCATAATGGGCAGAGCTGGTGCCAGAGATCTTAAGGTTCCCAAGACTTATGGAAAGAGCTATTGCAAACATATAGGGGAAACCAGCTCCTCAAAATGTCCCTGATTTTTATCTTACTTCAGTGGAGTCTTTTAACTTGGATGAAATTGGGCCCTCTTTCTGAGTTTGAGCTGAGACTTTATTTTGTTCCTGGATAAAGAGCTCATTCACTCTTGTATATTCTTTGGTGTGTTCTGATTTAAATAACTTCACCATTTCTGTTTGCTGTTTGCTTGAATAAGTGGGTTTACTTACTATTTGCTATTTGTGATGGTCTTTTGTATAACCAGCACTTGGTGAGAAAGTGCTAAGTTAGCATGTGTAAATAATCTCCCCTTCCCTTTAAGTGTGACTATGGGATCTAGTTCTGCTCTCTCAGAGACTGAAGAAAAGAGTGCATAGTCTCCCAAACTCCTGGTATTTATACCCCTCCCCATACCCCATACCCAGCAGCATGCAGGTGGTACAGGAATAGCACCTGACTCTCCCCTTCTCTGTAGAGGCAGACAAGATCTCAGATCTCATATATCTATGGCACTCAAAAACTATCTCTACACATTTAGACAGTCTACGTGGATTTTATATATCTATCTTAAATGGGATATACATATCATCCATATACTATATACACATGCATACATACGCTATCATTGTGCATAGTCTAGTCATTTGTGTACATGCCCACTTGGCTGTTCATATCAAAGAAGGAAAAACAAACAACCCCTACTGATTTAGGGATCTTATATGCACTAATACAGGCCTAATGTGGCATTAGTAGAAGGGAATGAAATTCAGGATTAAGGACCCCCTCAAAGAAAATCAAATCACTTTTGCACCAACTGATATTGTCTTCCTGGGCACTTTTTTCTTCTAGTTAGACTATGAATGGGTGATTGGTTAGATAAACCTGCTATATATTGCAGAATTCAGCATCCTAGGTCCTAGGGGACAGCAATGTATTGGATATGTTGGAATAGTTTGAATTCTTGACTAGATTTCTCCACTATCATTATTAAACAACCAATTCTTATCGTTAGTGTGTGAAATAGTTTCTTTCCTTAAATCTAAAAAGGGACCCATAGTCTCTTGGACTAATACAGGCTACATACATCATATGTGAAATGACTGTATTTGAAAAAACATCTACTAGGCTCCCTGCCATGTAGGCTACACCAATTTTCCCCTAAAAAGCAGGGGATCTGTCCTTGAGATTTGATTGGTCCAGGAAACCAGGGTTCATGTTATCAGCACAGTTTGCTAGTCTTCATGAAAAGGCCCTCTCACAAGAAGTCAGTGACATTCAGACTTCATGGATGTCTCTCTACAATGGAATTTTATATAACCTGATGTAATGTAACCTTCTGATCAGAAACATTTCTGATTGGGGTTAAGAAATGTTGTATCAACCCGAAATATTATCATATCCTTTCTGAGTATTTTCTCTCTGTAATTGCTAAGCAAATTTTTTTTTGTTAAATATTTAATTGTCTGTGTTTCATTTCGCATCAGTCTCAAACCAGAACTACCAGAGTAGTTCGATTCAGGCATAGACCAGAATATTGGTGATAAAAATATTGGCACTACTTTTTACTTCACAAATATAGGGAAGAAAGGCACTACACTATCTCAATATGGTTTATTTTATCATTATTATTATTATTATTATTATTATTATTATTATTATTAATCATGCTCTTCTTATCCTATTTTGTAGATTTCATGAATGTGTGTGTGTATGTGTAATGAAAATCCTCCAGGGGGACAAGTTGCTATCCTGCTATTATTCTTTTATATATAATATTCTGAGAGCTATTACATGAATAAAGTAACTGGTTTTTAGGAAATAGGGCAACCAGCATTTTTTAAGTGCTAACTATATGTCAGGTACTGAACTAAGAACTAGAGATTACAAATATAAGCAAAAAGAAAGATAGTCCCTGCCCTCAAGGAACTTATATTCTAATCTTATCAGGAGATAGCAAACAAAGGGGAGCTAAAAATGGGAAGGGGAATGGTGTCAAATCTAGAAAGTCAGAAGAAGAGCCAGGAGGAAGGAAAAAAGGTTTGATCAGCCTCAGACCCTTCCCAAAATAGAGGCCTTGAGAGGCATGTGTGCCAGGAATTGCAGAGGGGATGTTCCAGGATGAAAAGGCTCCAGATGCTGAAGGAAATTTACAGGGGGAGATGGCCGTTGATACATGGGAGAAATTCCAGAAAGTCAGAAGCAGGTCAGGGAATGAAGTCTGGCCAGATGGATGTTCCAGGAAGATGTGCCAGGGTCAGAAAGCTTCAAGTCCTGGGCTGTGCCAATATAATAAAAATGACAATATTATCAAAATTATATTACCGTTTTAATGCTGTACCACTCAAACTATCAAATGGATTCTTTCCAGAACTTGATAAAATAATAACAAAATTCACTTGGAGAAACAAAAGGTCTGAAATACGAAGGGAAATAATGAAAAGTGGTATGGAGGGAGGGGGAATTGCACTTCCAGACCTTTAACTATATTAAAAAGAAGTCATCAAAATAATATGGCATTGGTTAAAAACTAGAGAGAAAGAATAATGGAAACAGGCTGGATACAGCAGAATTAGAAATAATGAAACTCAATAACTCAGTGTTTAATGAATTGGAAAACATAAGTTATATAAGAAAGAATTCCATACTTGATAAAAATTGCTGAGAAAACTGGAAAGCAATATGGCAGAAATTAGGCTTAAATTAACACTCTATTCCATATTCCAAAATGAATTCTAAATGAACAAATGAATGGCTTAATAATATGTATTATACCATAGAAACATTAGAAAAGAAGATTGTATACCTTTTATAACTGTGGTTCGGAAATGTATTCTTAACTGAATAAGGGATAGAGATGATTTCAAAAGATAAAATGAATGACTTGGATTTTATGAAACTATAAAGCTTCTGACCAAACAAAATTAATGTACCCAAGAGAAGATGGGAGACAAATAGGAAAAATTATTTGGATCAGATTTCTTAGAAAAGGCTTGGTATACAACATACACAAAAAATAGACAGATAGATACACACATATACATACATATATATATATATATACAAATATATATAACTGTAGATTTATATAGAAAAAAATGAAAATCATTCCCCAATAGATGTGATCAAAAGATACAAACAGTTCTAAAAAGAGCCACCACTTATTAATAACTACATGAAATAATCCTCTGAATCACTAATAACAAGAAAAATGGAAATAAAACAAACCTCAGGTTTCACTTCACAGCCTACTATTGACAAAGATGATTTAAAAAAATGGGAATAATGAATGTTGTAGGGGTTATGGGAAACTAGGCACAGTAATATATTGATGGTGGAACTATGAAAAAGTGCAGCCATTTTGGTAAGCAATTCGGAATTATGCAAATAAAATGACTGAAATGTCATTTTTTTATGAGGACATATCATTGTTAGATTTATATGCCAAAAAGCCCGTTGATAAGATGAAAGTTCCCATATGTGCCAAAATATTCTGTGATAGAAAAGAACTAGAGACAAAGTAGATGCACATCGACTGGGGAATAGTTAAAAAAAAAATTTTGCTCATGAATGAGAATGATGTAAAAGAGCCAAGAAAATAATAAATACAATGATTATAACAATGTAAATGGAAAGAATCACCCAAAAAATAAAAAAATTAATATTGTGAAATTACAAAAAACAAGAATGGCTTCAAAGAGGATATATGGTAAGATAACCTAACTTTGCTCCTTTGTAGAATTGGGCAGGCTATGGGTGTGGTAAGTTGAATTTATTTTTGGACTTTTTCAATGTAATGATCACTTTTGCTAATTTTTCTCTTAATTTTTTCTTTTAAAAATATTATTTGTGATATAGGACAGCCCTCTGGGAGAAGGAGGGGAAGGACACTAGGAAAAACTGCTGGTGATTCTTTTTTTGGAAGGGGAGATACAAATAAATTTTTATTTTTTATAAAAGAACTCCTGGTCTAGAATAATATAAATGTATGCCAAACTCCCGTCATTATTGATTTCTCCCAATTTGTGAAAACTTGATCCTATGCTAGAAGTAGTCACAGAAAGTGGCTCAGGGCAACATTATCCATTTTGGGAACTTGACAGCTGTAATAACTGAATTGAAAACCAGACTTCGCTAGCATGAAAGCCATGACACTCTCAGACACCGTTGCTTGCGTTCTCCTTAAGCAGCGCTCCACTGTGGGAAAGCTCTTGGGACTGACAAATCCCCAGCCTTATTCGGTTTATATCACAAACTGCCAGATGCCACCTCAGGATGCTACATTTAGCTCCTGCCATAAAACTTTGCTTTGTGGAGATGCTGTCTCAAATGAGCCATGAAGTATTACATTCTCAAAAAAGCAAGGGAACTTTGACTGGTTTTCTGGTGCCACAGCAGCTGAAGTCACAGAAGAAATAGCAGAAGCGGCTGTAATGGATTCAGAGCTGTGTTTATAACTTGGGAAACAACTGTCACTGTGTGTTCCTGGAAGCCATCCAGGAAGTGAAGCCTGAATTTTAAGAGCATTGGAGGGTAAAATGCTATCCCTGCAATTGGCACGATAAGCGACGAGAAGGGCAAGAACAAATCAGGATCAATTCCTACAACCCAACATTCAAAGGCAGACTTGTTTAACTTGTAATTAGATGTGCAGCTCGAGGTTGACTAAAACGAATCCCTTTCTTCAATTGTGTGTGTTGTTGTTGTTTTAAAGTCAACTCCAGAATGTATTAAGGCTAAGAGAATAATCCCTCCTGAAGGGGGGGGGGGGGCGAGAGAGAGAGAGAGAGAGAGAGAGAGAGAGAGAGAGAGAGAGAGAGAGAGAGAGAGAGAGAGAAGAGAGAGAGAGAGAGAGAGAGTGTGTGTGTGTGTGTGTGTGTGTGTGTGTGTGTGTGTGTGTGTGTGTGTGTGTGTGTGTGTGTGTGCGCGCGCGCGCGCGCGCGAATATCTAAATTTAAAGATGCAGCCCACACAATTTACAATGGCAAATACTGCTCAGCTGGCCCCAGCCACCAAATGCAAATTGAACCTTTGGCTCAGAATGCTTCTGATATTATAATTGATTGCATGTGGGAGAAGGAATTCTAACATGAAATTATCATCTGCTACTCAGACAAAAGCTGATAAAATACTTAGAGGGCTTAATAGAACTTTAAAGACCCAGCTTGTAAAAATATATGCATGCCATCCAATTTGTACCCTAACTTTCAATGTTCTTCTATTGGCAGTTTGCGTCTTTCAAAGGAACAAAAAAATAAATATATGTTAAAAGTGGAATTTCTTTATTGTTTTGGGTTGGGGGTTTTTTTGGTGGATTTCATTTAAATATGGGAAGAAGACTATTACTAACTTGCTCTGTGGGAATAAAGGTTATATATAACAGAGGGAAAGATGAGGACGCTCCAAAAAGGGAAAAGATGCTAAGAAACTATTGTTACGTGAGGAAAGGCATTTTATTATCTTTTAGATTATTGAATAATATTCTATTTTCCCCAGTCACAAGTGAAAATAATTTTTGACATTCATTTTTAGAAATTTTGAGTTCCAAATTTTCTCTCTTCATCCTCCCTCCGATGGTAAGCAATTTGATATGTTATACAAGTTCAGTCATACAAAACATATTACCATATTAGTCATGTTGTGAGAAAAAAAAAGCACAGATATAAAGGAAAAGAAAACTATGAAAAAAGTACGGAAAGTAAAAAATAGTATGCTTCAAGCTACATTCAGACTCTGACAATTCTTTCTCTGGAGGTGGATATGATTTTTCATCGTGAGTCCTTTGCAATTGTCTCAGATCATTGTATTGCTAAGAATAACTGTTATTTATAGTTGATGATCATTCAGTGTTGCTGTTACTGTGCACAATATTCTCCTGGTTCTGCTCACTTCACTCAGCATCAGTCCATAAAAGTCTTTCTGGGTTTTTCTGAAATCAGCCTGTTCATCATTTTTTATAGCACAATAAATAGTATTCCATTACAATCACGTACAAAGCTTGTTTAGCCATTACCCAATTAATGGGCATCTCCTCAATTTCCAATTCTTCAACACTATGAAAAGAGCTGCCATAAAACATTTTGTACAAATAGGTCCTTCTCTCCTGCCCTTTTTAAAAATCTTTTTGGGATACAGACTTAGTAGTGATATGGGTGGATCAAAGAGTATGCACTGTTTTATAGCCCTTTGGACATAGCTCCAAATTGCACTCCAAAATGGTTAGATCAGTTTACAGCTCCACCCACAGTGAACTGAGGTCCCAATGTTCCCACAACCCCTCTCACATTTATTATTTTCCTTTTTTGTTATATTTGTGATAGTTGTGAGGTGGTACCTCAGAGTTGTTTTAATTTGCATTTCTCTAATCAATAGTGATTCAGAGCATTTTTTCATACTACTAACTTTGATTTCTTCATCTGAAAACTGCCTGTTCCTATCTTTTGACCATTGATTAACTGGGGAATGACTCATATTCTTGTAAATTTGAATCAGTTCTCAATATATTTGAGAAATGAAGCTCTTAGCAGAGACACTTGCTGTAAAAAATTGTTTCCCAGCTTTCTGCTTTCCTTCTAATCTTGGTTGCATTGGTTTTGTTTGTGCAAAAACCTTTCATTAGGAAAAGCATTTTAAAGGAGCCAATCTGCATTCCAAGTGAAAAAGAAAATAACAGTGAGGTCAGATTTAAATCAGAATTTGGGGCATGGAAATAAGGGGACAGAAAATGCAAGTAGGTAAGGAAATTGTTTGTGCTTCTAAAAAAACTGTTCCTGTAATTTTAGTCTCTTTCTTATAAAACCAACAATAGGATAATGGTTTCACCTCCCCATCTAAAAATATGCCCAGAACTCAGGAAAAAGAGCAGAGATCTCAAGAGCATTGGAGTGTGAGCCCCTTGAAGGCAGGGACTGTCTTTGCCTTTTTTTATATCTCCAGCACTTAACACAATGCCTGGCACATAATAAGCACTATACAAATGTTTTTTGAGACTTACTGACTGGCTCACAGGCAAAATTGAGTTGCTTGAAGTCCCTGAAAGCATTTCATACAATCCTTTGCCTCTTTTTCAGATGATGTGAAGAAAAACAAAATAGTTTGATTTGAATAAGTTACACTTGGAAGCTACTATTTATAGCAATGCAAACTTGGGATTATAGAAGAAGATGATAAACATAAGTTAAACGTGGAATGCATTTGTTGCTACCTGTATAGGGGATACAAAGAACTGCAATGTATGAGTAACCTGCCTCCCCTTCTTCACAAAGTTAACAATATACTTGAGGGATAAGATTAACGTAAACGAAGCAATTAGAACTAAATGTGCTATCTACTATAAGGTGTTAATATAAAAACCAAGTGCATTGTCTTAAAGTGGAACTATCCAATAAAGAGATTTAGTAGGTACAATTTTGTGGTTGTTCAGTCATCTCAGTCATGCCTGACTCCTTGTGACCCCATTTGGGGTTTTCTTGGCAAAGATACTAGAGATACTTGTCTTTCTTCAGATTATTTTACAGCTAAGGAAACTGAGGCAACCAGGGTTAAATGACTTACTCAGGGTCACACAGCTAGTAAGTATCTGAGGCCAAATATAAACTCAGAAAGATAAGTCTGTTCCTGATTCCAGGCCCAGCACTCTATCCACTGTGCCACTTAGCTGCCCCAGGTACCATATTATTGTTTTCTTATTCTTTTCTTAGAGCTCAATCTCTGCTGATGATATACCAACTTAAAAATCCATTTCTGAGCACTCCTAATATCATATTACCTCCATGGCAGATTTCTTTTATATGCATTTGGTCAGGTCCAGTCACTTTTTCCTATCTCATCTTTGAAAGTACCATTTTCTCTTCCTGACTTCAGTGCCTGAGGCACTGAGATGTCAGATTCAAATGTGTTGATTCCACTATCATTAATGTGCAAATATCACTAGGAAATAGTGTCAGATCTGTTTTATCTCAGACCTTTTATTGTTATCTCTCCAGTTTCATCTACAAATGTTCTTATAATAGTAGAACTTAGCTGGCGTTCTCACTTAAGCTCTATGAAGATTCACTTTTTACCAAATTGATTTTGAATACTCTGTGAATTCTGATAATATTTTGCAAATGAGCTTATACTTTAAAAGTTTCACTTTGACTGTCATGTTTTCTAAACTCTTCTGGTTTCTTCCTTAAAGCAATTATTTTGTGAGAGTAAATTTTCACTATTAATGGCAGAATCAATGACTTTATTTTTGCCCATTTCAAATGTTTTAGATTTGTCAGCTCATTTACATATGGGGTTAAAGATGTTACATGCTTTTCATTTTTATCTTTTTTATGATTTAGTATTTATCTTAACCTTTGTGCTAAATAGTCATCTTACTGTACATAGACCACAAATTCAGAAATGATTGCTTTACAATGCAAGGATCTAAGACAACTCCAAAAGACTCATAATGGAAAATGTTATCCAAATCCAGAAAAAGAACTATGGGGTCTGAATGCAGATTGAGCCATACTATTTGTTCTCTTTTTTGTTTGTTTGTTTGTTTCTTCTTTCTCATGGTTCCTTATATTGGTTCTAATTCTTCTTTGCAACATGACTTCAAAATATGTGAAAATATGTTTAATAGGAATGTATATACACAGCCTATATCAGATTGTGTGGTGTGGTGGGGACAGGGGAGGGAGGGGAAGAAAATTTGGAACTCAAATTCTTACAGAAGTGAATGTTGAAAACTAAAAATAAATAAAGAGAAATGATTGCTGTATCTATAACCTATCATTTCCTATTCATTTTTATATAGACAATGTTTTATTAATTATGTTGGTCAATGGCTCTCATTTCCACTGCATTCTAACTCTCCTGTTAATGATACATACATGTTAGGCTTCTGAGTATCTCTAAGACTCTGACCTCTTTCATTTCTTGATCTTTAATGAAATTTTCCAACATAATTTTCCCTTTTGTGCTCTGTGGCCTTTTTCATATTGAAGCTAAAGTTGATTAATTAATGAGAGAGGTTGAAGTTGTAGTAATTAATAAGGAAATATCCAAATATACTGCTGTATTAATCTAGAATTAAAGATGATGAGAATGAATAGAGTAACATGCTGAGAGAACACCAAAAATAGACTGAGCGAGGTTGACCCTGAACTCCTGATTTATAATATATTCAAAATTCAATTAATTAAAGAGAAAGAGGAAATGAATGGTGCGTTTGGGAAACAGATCATAAACCTGTCACACAAACTGCTTGATAAATTCTTCTTTGTACATTAATGATAATTCCATAGGGTCACATGACTTAGAACTGGAAAGGTCCTTCGAGATCACTTATTTTATAGTTAATAGAGGGGCAGCTAGGTGGCTCAGTGGATAGATTACCAGCCATGGACCTGAGTTCAAATCCAGCCTCACACCAAACACTTAACACTTACTAGCTGTGTGACCCTGGGCAAGTAACTTAACCCCAATTGCCTAAAATTTTTTTTTAATTTTTTTTAAAATTAAAAAAAATAGTTAATAGAGCAGAGGTCCAAAGAAAAAAGTATCCAAGGCCACACAGGTAATAAGTAGGACAGTCAGTATTCAAGTCCAAGTTATCTGTATTTAGATCCCATGCTCTTGCAATAACATGAAGCTGCCTCTCAGTTTTCAAAAGGAAAAAAAAATTGACTCTAAGAACTGTTATTCAAGACCTGATTTGGACCAATAAATAGGGATTGTTCATTGAAGTAGAAATACTGAGAACTAGAGAAGGAAGCAACTATAGTATTTTAGAATCTCTGATCAATAAGGAAAGGAAAGCTGGCCATATTCTGATTCACAGCCCACTTGTGGGTAGAATAGATTTTTAAAAGAATAGGGGAGATCTCAGAGAATAAATTCTACAGAAGTCAATCCAAGTATAGGATGTCCCCAGGAGCTAAATTTTTATGCCCCAAAACAGAGGCACAAAGCCTAGAAATCTCAGTTTGAAAGGATCCCAGAGGCCCTCTAGTCCAACCAGTATCTAAACATGTATCTGCTTTAAAACTTCACAAATGGTTCTTCAGTTCTTCCTTGAAGACCTCCAGTGAAGGAGAACCTGATACCTTGGTAGGCAACTCATTTTAGTTTTTGACAGCTTTGTTTCTTCAGAAGTTTTTTTTTTCTTACCTGAAAAATAAAATATGTTTCTTTGTAAATTTCACTTACAGCTCATTTTATGGTCAAGATGGAGATATTTTAGTTGTATAACAAGTTAGATAGAGATATCATTTCTTATTAAAAGACCAGGTCTAAAGCAATGTTATTAATGGATCAATGTCAACTGGAGTGCTTTAGGCATTATGTGTTATTAGACCTGTTCTGTTCAAAGGATTTATCAGCACCTTGAATGAAAACATAGATTGAGTGTATTTTTAATATTTTATTTTTTCCAATTACACATAAAAACAACCTTTAGCATTTGTTTTTTTTTTTTAATTTTAATTTCCAAATTCTCTCCCTTCCTCTCACTCCTCTTCCTTCATTAAGAAGGCAAGCAATTTGATATAGGTTACACAGGTGCTGTCAGATTGTATGTATTTTAAAACAAAAGAAGCAAATGCTACCCACTGGCCAAATGCTGCTATCTGAACAAGAATAAAATGTTACTGGGAAATGTTAAACAAAATAAGTAAAAATACAAAACAACTTAGATAATGACAATTTGTGGTTTCTTAAAGTCAATATGCGGCCATGAGGGATTTGTTTCTCTTTGAGTTTGATGCTGAAACATGTCATCTTTGAATTACTTTAAATCACTTTAGGAAGTAAAACCTTTAATTGATTTGAGGTGACTGTGTCTTGATGGTTTCATTTCCTGCTTATCCTAAACTTGGGATGTTTGTTCATTTATAGCTGACCTAATACAAAGGATAGATGTTAAATCCCACACATGGGTTAAAAATACAACTGTGGCACTATTTGACAAAAACTGCTGGTAAAACTAGAAAATAGGATGGCGAAAACTGGACATAGACCAACATCTTACACCATATACCAAAATAAAGTCAAAATGAGTACATGATTTAGTTACAAAGGCTGATACTATAAATAAACTGGGAAAGCAAGGAATAGTTGACCTGTCAGATTTATGGAGAATGGAAGAATTTATGATGAAACAAGAGATAGAGAACATTATGAAATGAAAAATGGATAATTTTGATTACATTTAATTAAAAAGGTTTTGCACAAACAAAACCAACACAACCAAGATTAGGAGGGAAGCAGAAAACTGGGAAAGAATTTTTACAACCAGTGTCTCTGATAAAGGCCTCATTTCTCAAATACATAGAGAACTAAGTCAAATTTATAAGAATACAAGTCATTCCCCAATTGATAAATGGTCAAAGTATATGAACAAGTAGTTTTCAGATGAAGAAATTGAAGCTATCTATAGTTATATGAAAAAAGTGCTCTAAATCACTATTGATTGGAGAAATCCAAATCAAAACAACTCTGAGGTACTACCTCAAATGAATCAGATTGACTAATATGGCAGAAAAGGAAAATGATAAATGTTGCAGAAGATGTGAGAAAATTGGGACAATAATGCATTATTGGTGGATTTGTGAATTGTTCAAACTATTTTGGAGAGCAATTAGGAACTATGCCCAAAGGGCAATCAAACTGTGCATACCCTTTGATCCAACAATACCATTACTAGGTCTGTATCCTAAAGAGATTATAAAAAAGGGAAAAGGACCCACAGGAACAAAAATATTTATAGCAGCTTTTTTTGTGGTGGCAAAGAATTGGGAATTGAGAGAATGTCTATCAGTCAGGGAATGGCTGAACAAGTTGTGGTGTATGAATGTAATGAAATACTATAGTGCCATAAGAAATGATGAGCAGGTAGACTTCAGAAAAACCTGGGAAGACTTGTATTGACTGATGCTGAGTGAAGTGAGCAGAACCAGGAGAACATTGCACACAGTAGCAAGCACACTATGTGATGACTAACTTTGATAGACTTAGCTCTTCTGAGCGATGCAAGGACTTAAGATGTCTCCAAAAGACTCATGATGAAAAATGCTATCCATATCCAGAGAAAGAACTATGGAGTCTGAATGCAAATCAAAGCATACTATTTGCTCTTTTTTTCCCTCTGTTTTGTTTTTTCTTTCTCATGGTTCCTCTTATTGATTCCTATTCTTCTTTACAACATGACTAATGTCAAAATATGTTTAATAGGAATGTTTATGTAGGGCCTGTATCAGATTGCAAGCTGTCTTGGGAAGGGGGAGTGAAGGAAGGGAGAGAAAATTTAAAACTCAAAAGTTTATGGAGGTGAACGTAGAAAACTAAAAATAAATTAATTAATTTGAAAAATACAAATGCAGAAGTGCACACCTATCCCAGAAGACATTAATGTGAAAAATACTTGAGGGTTTTGGTGAACTTCAAGCTTAATATGAGTTGAAAGTACAACAAGGTAGTCAAAACTTAAGTGCAATTTCTGCATGCATTAGTAGATCTATAGTGTCCATAATGAGGGGAGTGAAAGCCCCCTGTATTCTACCCTGGTTAGAATACCTCTAGAGTATTCCATTCAATTCTGTACATCATATTTTAGCAAGGACATTGACAAATTAGAGTGCATCCATGGGGGCACCTAGGATGGTTAGAGGATAGGAGAATCTATCATACAATTAATCAATTAATAAGATTGTATTAATTGCTTATAATGTACTAGGCATTTTACCAGGTACTAGGAATACAAAACATATACAAAGCACAAATAATATAATTGCAGGGAAATTTGGGGAGTGAAAGCTCTAACAGCTGGAAAGATCAGGAAAGGGGAGATAGATATGTGTATATGTGTGTAATTTGAAGGAAATTACAGATTCTAAGAAGTGAGGGGTGAGGAAAGAGTTTATGCAATAGCACAGAGCTATGAGACATGCAGATTTAGGATTAATGTGGGAAATAAAAAGGTAACAAACAATTACAGCTATCCAAAAAAGTAAACTATCTTGTAAAAGGAACAAGAAAGCCATTCTGGCTGAACCATAGAGTGCATAAGGGATAATATGAAATTAAATTGGGAAAGTAGATTGGTATCAAGTTGTAAAAGTGCTTTAAATGATAGAGGAATTTATATTTTATCTTAGGTAATCAGGAGTTATTAGAGTTTATGGATCAGGGAAGTGATGTTATTTGTACTATATTTATGTGAATAATGACTAGAGTGGGGAGATCCTAGATAAAAGATAAGAGACAACAATTGTCCAGGTGAGAGGTGGTGAGAACCTCATACTGCGTGAGGGAAAAGAAGGGGACAGATGCAAGATATCTTGTGAAGGTAGACTAGATAAGACTTAGCAACAGATTAGATATGTGAGTCAAGGCAGCGTGAGGACTAAAGGATGATTCAGACATCATGAATCCGGGTAACTTGAAGGATGGTGCAGTCACACAGAAATAGGGAAGTTAAGAAGACAGGTGGGTTTGGGGGAAAAGATAAAAAAAAAATCTGTTCTGTTAAGAGATAAGTTCTGTTTTGGATTTGTTAAGTTTAAAATACCTGAGAGTCTATTCAAAATGTCCAGTAGACAGTAGGTGATGTGGGACTGAGCTTTGGAGAAAGACTAAGGTGGATCTATGTATCTAAGAATCTTCTATGTGAAGATAACTGAACAAGAAACATTTAAAAGAATTGGTAATGTTTAACATGAAAAAAGAGAAGCCAAGGGAAAATAATAACTTGTCTTTAGGTGTCTAAAGGGCTGTCACTTGAAAGAAGATTGGACTTGTTCTGCTGGAAGACATGTAGAAGTTGCAGAGGCAGATTTAGATTTAAGGTAAGAAAAAATACTACCTAACAATTACAGCTATCTGATAAAGCTATGACAAGAGATAGTGAATTTCCCTTCAATGAAGATCTTTAAGTGAAGACTGGGTGACTTACTACCCACTGAGGATGTTGTACAGTCTATTTCTATTTGGGTATGGGTTAGATTATATGGTTTCAGAGGTCCTTTCCAACTCATTGAAATTTAATATTCAAAAGATGGCTGGAAGTAGTGGGAGCAATGCATGGGGTGGGGTGTCGTGAGGAGAGTGTAGAAGCAAAAAAAAAAGTCTATTTCAATTTTGTAGACCTGTAGTAAAGTTCTGGCAGAGACACTAGATATGTGAATACAGTAGGACTTGGTAATTGATTGGAGAAAAGATATGATAGATTTTGGCTGTTTAGTTCATCACACAAGAATAGGCAATGGCTAACAGTAGTTTTTGTTATTGTTATTCAGTCATTTTTCAGTCATGTCTGACTGTGACTCCATTTGGGATTTTCTTAGCAAAGAAACTGGTGTGGCTTACCATTTCCTTCTCTAGCTCATTTTACAGATGAGTAAACTGAAACAAACAGGATGAAGTGATTTGCCCAAGGTCTGAGTATCTGAGCAAGTGTCTAAGGCTAGACTCAACTCAGAAAGATGAGTCTTCCTGACTCCAGGCACTCTATCCTCTATTTCACTTAGCTGCCTAAAAGAAACTAAGATGTATATAGAGGCTACAGTTTTTCCATTCCATTTTTTTTTTCTCTTTTGAAGTATAGTAAGAAGACTCTTTCTCCCTAACAGAGCCCTTCTCCCAGAACCCTTGCTCAGAGACACAGTTGTCAATGGAACACAAGTGCAGGCTCTAATGCTAGGGTTTAGGGAAACAAAGGAGGATGAGGAGAAGTGTCCCAAACTCCCATGCCTTAATAGTATGTTCCTTTGTCTCCATGCCCTGACCAGCTCCCCAAACCCCAGATCAACCACTATCCCTGGTTCAACCACTCCCTCCCACCATCCACCACTGCTAGCCATGCACAGACCAGTCACATATGTAAGAAGAGTGCTCCCATTCTCCCAGCATCTGTGGGTCCACAGGCCATTCAGTTTTGTAAAAAGAGAACAAGGTTTGTAGTCAGGAGGACTTGGATTCAAATCCTATCTGTAATACTTATTACCTGTGTAATGTGAGCAAATCTCTTTCCCTCTGCAGGCCATCATTTCCTCATCTACAAAATTACAGGCTTGGACTCCATAATTTTTATGATCTTTTCCAGCTCTTGAACCCAAGTTGACGATAAATATACTAGTTCAGTTTATACCAGTCATTTGATATTTTATCATGCAAATGCTATATCAGCATCTTCCTTTCATAAACATTAGCTCTCTAGCTAGATTCTGACTAGTGCTAAAAAGGAATGCTCTGAAGTGGTCACATGTATTTGAATTAACGCTATCTTAAGATACAATTATGTAAAATATGATAATTGGTTCCAGCTAAATGGGAATAATGCAGTATAAATTCAAAGGCTTATTATTATTTATAATTATTATTTATTTATTATTTATTAGTAGTACTAAACTAGCTAGGAAGCAGTTATATCATTCAATGTATTTTTAAAAAACTAACTGTTCTAATCATTCTAATAACATAGCTAACCAATGCCCATCATTGGTTGGGTTCTAGATACAAATAAAAAGAAAATCACTGTCCTGGTGCTGGCAGGGTTTTTCTTCTAGTTCAGATGTTTGGAAAACAAGTCATTTTTCCAAGAGTGTTTTCCATGCAATCTAATTCCTGAATGGTCAGAATGTTATACCACATATTTTAAAGTCGATGCATATGTCTCCCAGTTTCCATTCTCTCACTAACCTAAACTGGCTGAATATGACAGCTTTGAGAAATACATATACATGTCAGATTAAAAGGGGGATTTTCTGATGAAATATTTTGAGTTTGGGGAGATTTGGGGAGTTTTGGTAATGAAAATTCCTTCTCAAGTGACACAATGGCCTTTATTTGTTTTAATCAGTTCACCTTTTAAGAAGTCAAATCCAAAAATCAGCCTAATGCTATTCTATAATCCCTGTGATGTCCTTTAGACTCAAAAGTGCTTTAGAAAACAGAAGACTGGAAGGTATATAAACAAAGTCATCTGAGTTGGATTTATTCCATCAAACTAGTCATCAAATGTATTCTACCCACTAATATTTATTTCACCAAAATATCTCAGTGTGCTTCACACACAACTCATTCTAGCTTCCATTTATATGAATTAGGCAAAAGGCTTTGAAGATTCTTCTATCCAAAAAGAAAAATACAGACCAATATAAGGCATGAACTCAGGACTTTCTACCTCTAACTAATATATTGGAATTCGTCTGGACTTTCATTTAACACACAGCCAAACTCTTTCCCAGATTTGGGGATTTAAATTCATTTTATTGAAGAGAAGATCCTGGCCCCAACACTAGGGTTAAGTTTTGTTTCTTCCTTGCTCATGCTTTGGCTTGGTTTTCAGACACTAAATCGCCTCTTTTGGCTTTAACCTATTTCAAGACACATAGCTGGTGCTGAGGTTCCCAAGAAGTGCTTTTTCCTTTTCTTTCTCAATAGGAAACTTAGAACAGGCTTCATTCTTCATGTGACCTTTACTATCATCACAGAGAATCAAATAAGACACATTCATCTGATGCTGAGGCAATTTCCACTCACTTCTCTAGATGAGAGTAAAGCCTGCCCAAACCTCAGTCATCACTACTGGGGAAAGTCTTACCAATGTTAAAATGGCCTTGGTTTCGTGCCATGGTGCCAGAAGAGAAATAATCACCATTTTATCCCACCATTCTAAGATGCCAAGAGTATGCCTACTAGATCATTCATTCTCTGCCCCTTGCTTTTTTTTTTTTCCTCAGTAGCACCATCTTTTAGATGTAGGTATTTTCCTGCCTCTAGAAATTAGGAATTTCTCATTCATCACCTCTCACTCTTACCTTACACTTTCCATTTTCTCACAGATTGATATGAATAAAGATTGCCACTACATCTCAGCCTTGCATTTTTCCACTGAATGATACCAGGATTGGGTAATCAGATCAATTTATAGCTAATCGGAAGGAATTTTCTTCCAAATGAGACTTGTCAGACACATTTATGTCCTTTAAAGCCACTGTAATTGACCCAGCAGAAGCAAAATGTACAACAGCACCTGTCTGCTTGGAGTGAATACAATTGATGGCAACGTCAGGACCCCAGAAAGAAAGATTTCTGGGTCCTTGTCACACTCCAGACGCTAGCTCATGGATGCACATAGGAAGTGTCAAGTGATTTTCCTGTACTCCATTTTGCCATCAACAAAACAGTGTTTAATACTGGTACATGTTAAAATATTCAAAGGATCTGTGATATGGTCAGAATGTGGGAGCCCCTTACACTGATATAGCAACTCAACAACCCCTACATTACTGCGCATGTAAGTCCTATTTTTTTTAATCATGGTTTCTATTGGGTTTTAGGCATATGGAGGTTAAGTGACTTTCCCAAGGCCATTCATCTAGCAAGTGTCAGAGAAAATTTGAAAAGTCTTCCCGATCCCAATCCCAACACTCTATTCACTGTGTTCTGACTACTCAAGCATAGGAATGCATAAATGACATAAATATTTTATTAGTAAGGCATTCTGATATCCTAACATTATTATGAGGAAACCATTGCATTGGTACAATTAAGTGTATAGTATATAGAAAGTATTGGAGAGATGCAGAAACATAGAGAATACCAGACAAGAAAATCAAAAAATGATTTGCAGTTGCATGTTGATCTATTTTAAGTTTGATCCTGTGTGTGTCATATTTCTGAAAATTCACTTCAGATTAAATCATAGTTTGATTTGGGTCCCACTAAGAGGACCTAAAATCATAGCCACTAATACCAGAAAATATTTTAGAGGGAATCGTAAGCATCTCTACAAAATGATCTTCTAACCCTCAATTTAAATCAGTTCCCCCACCCACTAAAAATGTTCTTTGCTCTCGTTGCTGCCTCCAATCCCACAACTCCTCCGTAATGTCCCAGAGCAGCAAGTTGAACTTGCCTCTATATCCAGCCTGAATCTCACAGTCAACTATTTCAACAGTATCCTCACCAGTACCCTAGAATCTCTTGACGTCTTAATTTCTGCTACACTTACTTTACAATCCCCAGGCCTGGACAACTCCTACTTGTTTCTTTGCACTTCTTTAAAGAAGGCTAAGAATTGCTCAGGAAAGTCACCAAACCATTCTCTTTGGATTCCCCACAAATTCAGTCCATGTAAACTCAGCAATGTTTTTATTCATCACATCCATTCCTTATTTTATTTCCCATGCCAGCTTTTTCAAATGTGGTCCATTCTCCCTAATCCCCTTTTCTCAGTCCCATCATACTCTCAGCAAATTCCTTTGGCTTCTGCTTCTCTGAAAAGATAACATTGCTTCAGGGTATGATCCCTCATACTTCTTAAAACTTTTCCTTATCTTCTCCTATCAAATTTTCCTATTTTCTCTCAAAGAAAGAGGCAGCTCTCTCTTTAATCTGAGATAATCTCTCTACCAATTCCCTAGATTCTATCCACTGCTGGTTCTTTGAGCTCCTGCTGCATTAATCAACGTGTTTCTGTACCTTAAACCTTTTCATCTCCAAAGGCTCCACATCCTTTGCCTACTAGGACAACCTGTGTCCCCAGTCGAAACAAAGAACAAATTTTATCAATTCTGCTATTCCCTTCATCTCTCACTTTGCCAAAATTCTGGAAATCTATTCTTATTTCTCCCTCTTTCTTACTATCCACCCATTCTTCCAACTCTTGGAACTTAGTTTCTATCCCCACCTCCCAGTTGATACTGCTCTTTTGAAATTCAGCAATAATCTAATTACACCAATGATCTTTCTCCTCCATCTTCATGATCCTTGACATTTCCACGGCATTTCACATGCTGACCAATCCTTACTATACTCCAATGACTTCCTTGACATTGCTTGACTTTATTCCTCCTATATTATTAACTTCCCATCTTTTTCACTAATTTTCCTCTCACCTTTTTGCCCAATCACCCAGGCTTATAATTTAACAGGCATCTTTATCTAGAATATTCTCTCTTCCCACCTGTCTCTTAGATTCTCAAGCTTCTTTCAAAATTCAACTCAATGGGGCAGCTAGGTGGCACTGGCCCTGGAATCATGGAGGACTTGAGCTCAAATCTGGCCTCAGAACGGACACTTGACACTTATTAGCTGTGTGACCCTGGGCAAGTCACTTAACCCCAACTGCCTTGTCAAAAAAGAAAAATTCAACTCAAATCACACCTTCTACAGAAGAAATTTTCCACTCTCCCCACCCCCAATATGCTAGTCCCTTACCTCTGAGATTACCTTCTATTTACTCTGTATGTTTTGTATGTACATAGGTAATACCATATTGTTTCCCCCATTAGAATGTTAGCTCCTTAAGGATAAGGATTGTGTTATTCTATTTCTGTGTATATCCAAGCACCTAACGCAGTGCCTGGCACATAGTAAGTGCTTAATAAATGCTTGTTGATTAATTGACTGTCTTTCTCTCTCTTTCCACATTCAACAATTCATTTTCTTTTTATTACTTACCTAGACTTCTATAGTAGCCTCCTGACAGATATCCTTGACTCCCCTCTGTCCCTATCCATCCTACATATTTCTGCCAGATCAATCTTCCTAATACATAGCTCCAGTGATGTCACTACCTTACTTTACAAAAAAAGAGGCAAACAAACAAAAAACTTTCAATGGGTCCATATTGCTTTTTGATTAAAAACCAACTCCTCAACCTGGCTTCCAAGACCCCTCCACACCTTATCAGAGACAACTTCATAAATTTGTTTCACATTACTATGGAGCAGTGATAAGACCACTGGACTGATATGAGACCTGTATTATGATCTCATATCCCCTGCTTATAAGCTGTAAAACTTTGAACAAGTCATAAAAGTCTTTAGACCTCAATTTCCTCACCTGAAATTGAAAAAGTGTGACTGAGTGATCTTTAAGGTCCCTCCTCTGTGGTTCTATATTCTGCATTGTAAGTCCAATCCCCCAGAACCAATGCTACCAACATTGCTTAGGAATCCATCCCCGTGTCCACCTTGATCCTGAAAACATCTTACTCCCATTGGCCCACTTGAGAAATTCAGCTTGTGTCCTGGGGTATTTGGTTGACAAGAGCAAAAGAATGGATAGGAAATGAGGAACATGAAGGGACAAACAGAGGGGGACAAAGGAAGAGTAGACTAGTACTGTGGTCATAAAGTGATAAAGTTCAGTTAAAAGTGATAAAGTAGAATTAAAGTCAGTTATGGCATAATGAAAAAAGAAATTTAAACACAGATTTGTAGTAAAACAAAACAACAACAAAACAAAATTAAAAACCTCTCATCTCAGAACTGGAAGGAACTGCAGAGATCATCTTGCAGTTTTCATCTATTCAAGACAAGAAGATTTGAGGACACCTTGTATAATCTAAATTCTGATATATTTTAATATGGTCTGATATCTTTTAGTGTGAAAGATGCTGAATACAGTTTAGTCATTGACTTTAATTGTTTTATCTGCTTATGATTTTTCTCCTACAAGGCAAAATCATGGCTGATGCAACATTGTCACAAAGTACTATGCTTTCTGTGCTTCCAAAAAGGAAAATTGTAATATAGGAGTGAAATGCAGTATTTCATTGCCCTCACAAAGTGTATGTAATTGGAAGGGATGAAACCAACTACTAGATTGTAATCTTGCCTGTTCTATATCCCTGTTGTATAACCATAGGCAATATCTCTAAACCTCGATTTCTTCATCTGGCAAATGAAAATAGAGGTACCTATACTATCCATCTCCCAGAGTTTTTATGAGGATACTATGGGCTAAGATATATAAAGCACTTTGAACGTATTAAAGTACTATATAAATGTCAGTTGTTAGTACTGCTACTGGATGAAAGAAGGGTTGGACTGTGATTACATTGACATAGAGCAGTGGTTCTCAAAGTTTCGTGGATGGGCTACTTGGGGTTCCTGACACCCTTTCACGGGTTCACAAGGTAAAAAAAAAAACTTTTCATAATAATATTAAAATGTTATTTGCCAGTTAAAATATTCCTCACTTGGGGTCAGAGCCAAGACGGCAGAGAGAAGCCTGGAAGTTGCCTGAGCTCTCCCCAGTTTCCCTTGGAAACAACATTAATTCAAGACTCTAAAAGAATTCTGGGACAACAGAATTCACAAAAAGAGTGAAACAATTTTTCCAGCCCAATGTAACTTAGAAGGACTTTAGGAAAGATCTGTCTCACTTGGGTAAAGGGGGAGTGCAGACGACATCCAGGCAAGACAGCAGAAGGCTCTTAGCTACAGCACAGATCAGCAACCAAAGACCTGCAGTTCAGGCTCAGGCAAGCCAGCTGTAAGGTCTCCAGACCTAGCGCAGCAGGCAAACTGCCATGCTCAGAATCCAGGGCACAGTAGGCATGAGTAGGCTGGGCCACTCTAGTGCAGTGGGCAAACTGCCAGCCCCAGAGGCTACTGTTCAGAAAGCAAGCAACCAGATCTCTAGACTTCAGTACAAGGAGCTTGGAATAGTGCCCCCTGCGCCCTAGGAGCAGAGATCAAATTTTTTTTTTAAATGAGCAAAACCAAAAAAAGAGCCCTTACCATAGAAAGCTACTACGGCAACAGGGAAGATCAAAACATGAACTCAGAAGGGGACAACAATGCCAAAATGCCTACAGGTAAAGCCTCAAAGGGGAATATGAGTTGCTCTCCAACCCAAAAGGTCCTCTTGGACTCAAAAAGGATTTTAAAAATTAAGTAAGAGAGGTAGAAGAAAAATTAGGAAAAGAAATGACAGTTATGCAAGAGAATTACGAAAAAAATGAGTCAACAGCTTGGAAAAGGAAGCACAAAAATGGATTGAAGAAAACAACTCCTTAAAAAATAGAGTTAGCCAAATGGCAAAAAAAAAAAAAAATCAACTGAAGAAAATAACTCCTTTAAAAGCAGAATTGGCCAAAAGGAAAAGGAGGTACAAAAGCTAACTGAGGAAAATAATTCTTTAAAAATTAGAATTGAGCAAGTGTAAGCTAATGACTCTATGAGACATCAGGAATCAGTCAAAATGAAAATAACAAAAAATAAAAGAAAATTTAAAATACTTCACTGGGGGGGGGGGAAGGCCTGGAAAATAGATCCAGGAGAGATAATTTAAGAATTATTGGACTACCTGAAAGCCATGATCAAAAATAGAGCCTAGACATCATCTTGCAAGATATTATGAAGGAAAACTGCCCTGATATCCTAGAACCAGAAGGTAAAATAGTCATTGAAAGAACCCACCAAACACCTCCTGAAAGAGATCTGAAAGTGAAAATTCCAAGGAATATTGTAACCAAATTCCAGGACTATCAGGTCAAGGAGAAAATGTTACAAGCATCCAGAAAGAAACAATTCAAATATCATGGAACCACAGTCATGATTACACAAGACTTATCAGCTTCTACATGCAATGATCAGAGAGTTTAGAATATGATATTCCAGAAGGCAAAAGAGCTTGGATTACAACCAAAAATCATCTACCAAGTAAAACTGAGCATAATCATTCAGGGGGAAAGATGGATATTCAATGAAATAGGGGACTTTCAAACTTTCTTGGTAAAAAGACCAGAGTTGAACAGAAAATTTGATCTTGATTTGGTCTTCGAATACAATATTCAAGAGAAGCAGAAAAAGGCAAACAGGAAAGAAAAAAGAACAACAGGTATTCAATAAGGTTAAACTGTTTACATCCTTACATGGGAAGATGATACTCAAAACTCAGAAGAACTGTGTCTCTATTAGGGCAGTTAGAAGTATACTTAGAGGGTGCGGTTATAAGTTGACTTTGATGTGATGATAAAAAATTAAGGGGTTAAAAAAAGGGTTATACTGGGAGAAGAAGAAAAGGGAAGGCTGAATGGGGTAAATTACATCACATGAAGAGGCATGAAAGATCTATTACAGTAGAGGGAAAGAAAGGAGGGATGAACATTTTTTGAACCTTACTCTCATTGGATTTGGCTCAAAGAGGGAATAACATACACATCCAGTTGGGTAAAGAAACCTATCTTACACTATAGGGAAGTTGGAGGAAATGGGGGAAAAATGAGGAGAGGGGAGAGTGGATAGAAGGGAGGGCATACCCTTCGATCCAGGAATACAGCTACCAGGTCTGTATCCCAAGGAGATTATAAAAAAGAGAAAAAGGACCCACATGTACAAAAATATTTATAGCAGCTCTTTTTGTGGTGGCAAAGAATTAGGAATTGAAAGAATGCTCACCAGGTGGGGAATGGCTGAATAAGTTGTGGTATATGACTGTAATGGAATACTATTGTGCTATAAGGACTGCTATCTAACTACTTGGACGTACTACCTCAATGTTCTCTCTACTACTAATACTAACATTCCTCTAAATGAAACTCTCTGCTGATAGAGAAGCATATATCTGACAATCTTTAACCTTGAGCAAATTGACTCATCTCCGTGACCCTCGGTTTCATCATCTGTAAAATAAGGGGGTTGTATTAGATGACCTCTGATGCTTCTTCAAGTGCATGATCTTATGATTCTAGTGTGGTGAAAACCAACACCTGAAGGGCCAGTCATGGTACATTAGAGGCAAACTTTTCTTCCCCTTCCATATTGCATCTTACTGTTTCAGGGAGAGTTTTATTTCAAAAGCAAATCTTCAAGTCGCAGAGCCTATGGAGCATCTGTGAGGGCTTCTGTCACATGCATACTTACTGTATTCATTGATTTCAAAGATGAGCCTGGGGGATTCTACTTTGCTGGCCTATTTGAGATTCTCTAAGAACATAATTTCTACTGAACCAAACATACATAATGAATGCACTCATCAGTCTCCATCCCTTTTTAATGTCAGAACACACTTGCTCCTTTAATGTATGCCTCCCACCATATAGAGTACAAATCAAAATGCTGTTTGTTGTTAAGCATTAAAAGTACCCCTGACAAAAGCCAAGGTGTCTAAAAGGGGGAAGATTTAGAAGCTGGAAGTTGCTGGAGTGCACACACATCATGCCTGCAGAATGCCTCCAGCATTCACCCAGTTTAGACGATTTTTGTACCTTCATCAGATTACACAGCTAAATAGTTTTAATCAAGCCATGGTCAGGATTTACAACATTCTGCCTCTGAGAAATCGCGTCTTCCCTAATATGGCATTGTCATGGATGCTCCTTCCAGTTGTTAGTTTACAGAGACTAGTTCCCTGAAGAATGCAAAAAGTAATCATAGAATCAATGACTCATAAAGTGTTAAAAGTGGAAGGGACCTTAAAGATCATTCAATCCCAGATCTTTACTTTACGGGTGAGGAAACTGAAGCCCAGAGTGGTTACGATATTTGCCTACTACTGTTATTGTTATTGTTGTCATTGCTGCTGTTGTTGTTGAGTCATGTCCAACTCTTAATGACCCCATAGCATACCAGGCCCTCCTATGCTCCACTATCTCTCAAAGTCTGTCCACGTTCATATTTGTTATTTCCATAACACTATCTCTCCATCTCACCTCTGCTGTCCCCTTTTCCTTTTGCCTTCAATCTTTCCCAACATCAGGGTCTTTTCCAATGAATCCCATATTCTTATTATGTGACCAAAGTATTTAAGCCTCAGCTTCAGTCTTTGACCTTCCGGTGAATAACCTAAATCAATTTTTTTTAAGTAGTACCATTTACCTAGCATTATTTGGCTATTAAGTAGTAGAGCTAGGACTTATTTTTCTTATATCATCTGACTCCTAGTCCTAAGTTGTCCACACCATCCCCTTCTCTAGAATCACTCACTCCCTTGCAAACCTCAACCTTGGATTATTCCTATCCTCCTGCTCATTAGCAGTTGAACAGAGCTAGAAAAAATCATACAACAATGTTGTCTAGATACAATACAAACTTGCAAACTCTACTGGGTCCTCACTGAACCAAGGCAATCCTTTTACTTCGCCCCTCCTTAATCAATCCCCTATCATACTTCTCACAGAAGCTATTCCAAATCTTCTCTCCTCAAGCTTCCCACACCTTCCCCTCTTCTCCTTCTTCCCTGAGCACTTCACCTCTTTACTGAGAAAACTGAAGCCATTCATACTGAGATCACTCTTCTTCCCTTCTTTTCATCTCAAAACCCCTTGTCATCATCCTTCACTTTTTTCTGCTTTTTTTTTTCAGGCTCTGAAAAGGAGGTAACTCTTCTCTTTCACAAGGCTAGCCCTCTGAATGTGTCCTTGATCTCATCCCTCTATTCTTCTCCAAAAAATTGCCTTCTCAAGCATCCTCTTTCTCTCTCTAATCTTCAATCTCTTTCTTTCTACTGATGCCTTCCCTACTGCCTTCAAACATGCTTGATTCTCTTTCATCTTTAAAATAATCTTCACTAGACCTTAGCCGTTCTTTAAAGCTATTCTCCTATATCTTGATTCTGTTTTTCAATCCAACTCAGAAAAAGAAAACTGTCTATAGTCACCATCTCCACTTCCTCAGCTTTCACTCACTTCTCAACACTTTACTATCTGACTTCTGACCTACTCACTCACCTGAAATTACTCTATCCAAGAACACTAACAGTCTGTTAATTACTGTATCTGGTGGTATTTGTTCTCAGTATTCATCTTTCTTGATCTCTCTGTTCCATTATACATTGTTGATCACTCCTTCCTCCTAGATAATCTATCTTCTCTGTGTTGTCATGACACTATTCTCTTCCAGGTTTGATCCTGCCTAAATAACCATTCCTTCCCACCTTCCTTATATTATGGTTATCTTCCATATCATGATATTGGACTGTGTGTGTTTCCCAAGGCTTTCTCCTGGGTACTTCTTCTCTCTCAACACTCCCTCTCTAGCTGACACATCAGCTCCCATGAGCTTAATAATCATCTCTTTCCAGATGACGCACAGGTCTATGTCTTCAATTCTAGTTTCTACCTGAGCACCAGTTCCATATCAGTATCATCTATATTCAACATTTCAAACTAGACGTACCAGAGACATTTCAAACTGAACATGTCTAAAACAGAATTCAATTATCTTCCCCCTAAACCCACCTTTCAATAACACTTTCTTAATTTCTGTCAATTGATTACCCTCAATTTCTCATTTTCATTCACCTCCTATATCCCTTAATTGTCAAATTTTGCCAGTTCTGTCTCCAAACCATCTCTCATATTCAACCTCTTCCATCTTCCCAACACCTTGTTTTAGGCCCTCACTTCTCACTCAGACTATTACGAAAGCTTTGCAATTGCTTACCTGCCTCCAGTTTCTCCCCATTCTTCTCTATTCTCCATATAGCTGCCAAAGAGATTTTCCTTAGATACAAATTTGACCATGCCACTCCTCTACTCATTAGCCCCTATAGTCTCCCTATTGCCTCTAGAATTGAACATAAATTCCTTTAGTTTCCAATATTCTTCACAATCTCACCTTAATCTGTCTTTCCAGTCCTATTACATATTACTTCCTCCCTCACTATGATTCAACCAAATTTTCCTTCTTGTTGTACTTTGCAGACAACACTTTGTTTCCTTTCTCCATGCTTTTGAGCCATCCTCCATGTCTGGAATGTACTCCCTCATCACCTCATTGAATCTCTCACTTTCTTCAATAAATATCTGAAACACTAGTTTCTATATGAAAATTTTCTTGACACCTCCTCTTGCCAAATTGTTAGTTCCCTACCTCTCCAACCACCTTATTTTACTATCTTGTGTTTATTTTTTATTTTTTTCTGTACATACTCATCTAATAATTATAACTGAAAGCTGTGCCCAAGGGGTTGTGCTACTTAATCTTCTTCTCCACTGAAGATATCCCTAGCTCTAGACCAATGCAAATAGTCTGGATTTAATTCAGTAATGGGGGAATCTGGTGACTTTTAAAAAGGGTGAGATTCCTTTTTTCACACTCATTCATTGTAGCCTGCCTCTGGTGCACCAGAGAAAAAGTATGGTTTTGGTTCATGTGTAGAGGCTCACTAAAGGTGGGAGTAAAAATAAAAGTATTCAGCATACAATATCAATCAGGTATGGGACAGTTATTTTTTCCTACACACAAACAAAAGCTTAACATAAAAAGTTCTAACAATCATGTATTAATAAAGACCTAAAACAAGCACTGGGAACTAATGTCATTGTACTCTTCTTGAAGATTAAGAATGAAAACCATCATTGAAGAATGAAGCATTTTTCAGAACTGATAAGTAGTCTTTCAAAATGCATCCTGGTTTTGTATAGTCCAAACGATTCTCTCCAAGTCCTCATCTGCTGGCAAGACAGGTCAAGCATTTGGCTCCTCCTTTTGGTGGTGGTATAATCTCTAGAACAGAAACTGTTTCCACTGCCAGAGTCACAACCAATAAATTCAGGATCTCTGGGCTTCTGTAAGTCACAAAATTCCCCCCAAGCCTGGACATATTCATCTTAAGATTAACATTTGGTCTCCTATGTTCAGAGAAGGAACATAAAACATAAGAGGCAACTAGAAATGTGGGCTTAAGCTTGTTTAATTGAGCCTTCCTGCTCTATCTACCATGGGGGAATAATTACTATGCTGCAAGGGCAGGTGGAAGGACAACTGTTCTCCCAGTACCTCACAGGAAAAGCACTTGCCACACATCCTAGAGAACTAAAGAGAGGGAGAAATCCATGAGCTTTCCTTCCTTCTTATCTTGTGTAGCACTCTACCCGAACTGCACTCCTATGCTGTTATAAGGTGAGGGGAAGACCACTGGACAACCTAGAGTTTGATACATAATGCCAAAGCACTAGGTCCTCTGGAAACAAGAAGAATAGCTCTGCACAGACTCTATCCTATTGTGTTAATGTGTATGAATACATATTGTCTTCCCAGATAGCACCTAATTTCTTTGAGAGTAAGAATTACTTAATTTCTCATATTTGTATCTTTGGCACCCAACACAGGGCCTGGAACATGGCAGACATTTAATAAGTGCTTATTGGTAGACTGAATAATAGCACAAAATTTAAATATAACTGAAAATTTCAGTTAAGTAACAGAACTTGCTTTTATTACTTTTTCTATACTAATTCACAATGTCAAATAACTCTTAGACCAATAGATTGACTGAATTGATAACTTTAATACTGTATAAGCAGTGCTGTTTGTAGATAGTGCTGACATCTTTGCAGAATGTTAAAAGTAATACTGTGATATTCCAGAGATAACCGTAGGGTATTTTTTCCAAGGACTTACCCTTACACATAGGAGGTAGAAACCCATGTGATATCATATCACATGAAATGTGATGAATGAAATTCTTGTTTGATCAAAAATATATTCTCCTCCAGGCTGCCACTGATTATATGAGATTTCCAATATGAGAGCTAATGTCTTTGGATTCAGACATTGTAGCATTTCTAGAATCCTAATGCAAACTAATCATCTGGAAAGGATAGCATATTAACCCATTAACCTATTAACACTTAGCATAGATTGGTTCATAAGATGAGCTATTTTCATTAAGCAAGGTCTCTGAAGAAACGTGACTGATGAGTTTTGATACTGGGGGAGGAGATCATGAAAAGTCTGTGTAGTATGTGGGATATAGCAAAGAGAGAGTTCGCCCAGTAGGCTGATATAATGGAGGTCAAAAGGCATCAAGCAAGTACTCCAGCTAAAGAATCTAAAGGAAAAGGGCAGGGGAGTACAGAAGATAAACTTTTTCAGCTTAACAGTTTTGCCTGTGGTGAACCTTGCCTTTCTCATAGGGACATTTTAGTGTTCCAAATATTGGAACTGAGAGATCGAAAGCACACAAGAGTTCTTACAGCCAATTCCCCTGTGTTTAGAAGATCTGTATTTAGTGACTTATATTTCCATCTACTTGTCCATTCATTCAACAAATATTTATGGAACACCTGCTACATATATAAAACACTACTTTAGCATGATGTAGAGGATCCTAAAGAGAATTGCAACGTATAGTCCATGCCTTCTATGTGCTTATAATTTAGCTAGAAGAGGTTAAAAATTACATGAAAATTTTTTTTAATAGCTTTCAGTTTAATTACACATATTTGTTCTGATTCCTATGTGTAAGACACTGTGATTAGTGCTGAGATGATTCAGGTAAATTTCACCTCTGCCACTACCTGCCACTGGAGGCTTTTGTTTCCTCTTCTGTGGAAGGAAACAATTAGATTAGATTATATCTAAGGCTTCTTTTAGCTGTGAATCTGTAGGGCCATAATGAAAGCTCCTTGAAGAAAGGTACTGTTTTTCATCTTTTATCTTCATATCACATCCCCATGGCCCAATAGTTTGTTGAATTATTGGTAATAGCTACTTCTCACTGGCACTTGTCAAAGTCCACAGCACTGTCAAATAATTCAACATCAGAAAAGGTTTGGTTGGGGGTGGAGCCAATATGGCGGAGTACAAGCAGGCACTTGCTTGAGCTGTCCCCCAAACCCTTCCAAATACTTGTAAAAATGACTCTAAATGAATTCTAGAGGAGTAGAACCCACAAAAAGACAGAGTAAAACAAATTTCCAGACCAAGACAACCTGGATGGTTGATGGGAAAGGTCTGTTGCACCAAGCTGGGAGAGGAGCACAGTTCAATGTGGACTGCACAGGCAAAGACCAGGGTCCAGCAAATCCAGAGTAGGCCTTAGGAGACTGAATCAAGGGGAGCTGTGGCAGTTTACAGATTTCTCAACCCACAAATGCCAAAGACAACATAGAAGGTCAGTGGGAAAGGTCTTTTGGACCTGGTTGAGAGAAGTGTTCCTAACGTAGCCCCAAAGCAATGGCCACAGTGGCAGAGGCTGCTTCCAGAACTCTCAGACCACAGATGGTGGGGGGATTGAGTTCCTGATCAGAGGGGATTTCAGGGATCTCCTTGCTGGTTCTGAGGCAAGATTCTCTTGATTTGCCCATGCTTGGATCTGGGTCCCAGTCCTGGGTGCCAGTCTTGGGGCGAGGAGGAGCACTGGCATAGCAGAGCTTCTGGCAGCAGTGAAGACAGAACCCTCCTCTCATTTCCAGGGCAGAAAAGAGTGCTTGTGGTCACTCACAGACCAGAGCACAGGCCAGGAGAGGAGTAAACGCCTCTCCTTAGAACACACCACCTTGGAAGAACTGAAAACTTACAGGTACCTAGAAGTATCTTTGAAAACAGCTGCACAGCTGAAGCTTGGGATAGTACACCCTCCACACTGGAAGCACATACCTCCCTGAACAAAGAGTTTAAAAGTCAAGCAATTGGCTGGGAAGATGAGTAAACAAAGGGAAAAAAAGTTAGACTATAGAATCTTACTTTGGTGACAAGGAAGATCAAAACACTCAGAAAAAGGTAACAAAGTCAAAGCTCCTATATCCAAAGGCTCCAAGAAAAATATGAATTGGTCTCAGGCCATGGAAGAGCTCAAAAGGGATTTTGAAAAGCAAATAAGAGAAGTAGAGGAAAAACTTGGAAGAGAAAAAAGAGTGATACAAAAAAATCATGAAAAATGAGTCAACAGCTTACTAAAGGAATCCCCCCCCAAAACACCTTAAATAACACCTTAAAAAATAGCCTAACCTAAATGGCAAAAGAGATCCAAAAAGGCCATGAGGAAAAAAATTCCTTAAAAATTAGAATGGAGCAATTGGAAGCTAGTGACTTTATGAGAAAGCAAGACATTATAAAACAAAACCAAAAGAATGAAAAAATAGAAAACAATGTGAAATACCCCATTGGGGGGGAAAAAACTGACCTGGAAAATAGATCCAGGAGAGATAACTTAAAAATTATTGGACTACTTGAAAGCCATGATTGACAAAAGGACCTAGACATCATCTTTCAAGAAATTATCAAGAAAAACTGCAGTGACATTCTAGAACCAGAGGGTAAAATAAAAATGGAAAGAATCTACCAATCACCTCTTGAAAGAGATCCCCAAAAGAAAACTCCTAGGAATATTATAGCCAAATTCCAGAGTTCCCAGGTCAAGGAGAAAATATTACAAGCAGCCAGAAAGAAACAATTCAAGTAGTGTGGAGCCACAGTCAGGATAACACAAGATTTAGCAGCTTCTACATTAAGGGATCAGAGGGCTTGGAATATAATATTCCACAAGTCAAAGGAGCTAGGATTAAAACAAAGAATCATCTACCCAGAAAAACTGAGTATAATCAATGAGGGCGGAAAAAATCGATATTCAATGATGTAGAGGAATTTAATGCATTCTTGAGAAGCCAGACCTAAATAGAAAAACTGACTTTCAAATACAAGACTAAAGAGAAGCATGAAAAGGTAAATAGGAAAGAGAAATTATAAGGTACTTATTAAAGTTGAATTGTTTACATTCCTACATGGAAAGATGATATTTGTAACTCATGAGACCTTTCTCATTATTAGGGTAGTTGGAGGGAATATATATATATATATATATATATATATATATATATATATATATATATATATATATATATATAAAAGACAGAGGGCATAGGGTGAGTTGAATATGAAAGTATGATATCTAAAAAAAAAGAAAATTAAGGGGTGAGAGAGGAATGTTCAGGGAGAGGTTGAAAGGGAGAGGTAGAATGGGGTAATTTGTCTCACATAAAAGAAGCAAGAAAAAACTTTTACAGTGGAGGAGAAGAGGGGAGAGGTGAGAAGGAATGAGTGAACTTTAATTGGATTTGGCTTAAGGAGGGAATAACATACGCACCCAATTGAATATAGAAATCTGTCTTACCCTGCAGGAAGGTTGAGGGAAAGGGAATAAGAGAAGGAGGGGTAATAGAAGGGAGGGCAGATTTGGGGAGGGAATAATCAGAAGCAAACACTTTTGAGAAATAACAGGGACAAAGGAGAGAACAGAATAAATGGGCACTGGGATAGGTTGGAGGGAAATATAGGCTTTCACAGCATGATTATTATGGAAGTGTTTTGCATGACTGCACACGCATAGCCTATGTTGAATTGGTTGCCTTCTCAACAAGGGTGAGTGGGGAGGCAGGAAGGGAGAGAATTTGGAACCCAAAGTTTTAGAAAAGAATGTTAGAAATTGTTTCTATGTGCAACTAGGGAATAAGATACACAGGGAAAAAGGGTATTGAAATCTATCTTACCCGATGGGAAAATAGAAGAGGAAGAGGATTAAAGGGGGGGGATAATAGAAGCGAGAACAGATTGGGTAAAGGGGGAATCAGAATGCAGGCCATCATGAGGCAGGGGGAGGGGAGGCATGGGGAGAAAATTTGGAACTCAAAATCTTGTGGAAGTAAATGTTGAAAATTAAAAATAAATTAATTGGAAAAAAAATTAAAAAAAAAAAGAAAACATTTGGTTGTCTCAGTGGAAGTGATGTTAAAGATGTATTCCTATCTGTTTTGCCACTATGCCCTAACTATTATTGGCTGTTTCCATCTGACTTGCAGTAGAAACTTCTTATGTATATTTCTTCCCTTTATTAGTATGTGAGCTTCATGAGACTGCCAGGGGTGGGGAACCTATGGCCTCAAGGCCACATGTGGCTCTCTAGGTCCTCAAGTGTGGCCCTTTGACTGAATCCAAACTTCACAGAAGAAATCCCCTTAATAAAAGGATTTGTTCTGTAAAACTTGGACTCAGTCAAAAGGCCGCACCCAAGCACCTAGATAGCTACATGTGGCCTCAAGGCCACAGGTTCCCACCCCTGAACCAGACAATTTCTTGCTTGTGTATATGTATTCCCAGGGTTCAGTACAGTGTTTTGCACTTAGTGAGTCTATATTTTTCCATTCACTGATTCAGATAGGGAGGGGGGAAAAAAAACGGTCCCTGACCTAATGAAGCTTATGTGGTGAGTTAGGATAAGGATGCAAATAAGCTTAATGAAAATTACAGTATATATTCCTAGAGGAAATACAAATAGAGTGCTAGGAGGAGGCAAAGATGCCTTCTGGCTGGGGCATCAGGAAAAGTTTTAAGGAGTAGATTGTACATGGGGTGGGTCTTGAGAGATAGATAAGATTTAAAAAAGCACACCAAGTGAAGGACATTTCAGACATATAGAACTAGGGAGGGGCCAGGGCAAAAGACAGGGAGGCAAAAAGAATCACAGGATTTAGAGCTGGAAGGTATATCTGAGATCATACACTCCAACCTATAACTGCTTTGGTAACCTTAGCAAAATGGTGATTTTCTATATTTGCCATGTTACCTTCTGGCTACCTGACCCAGGGACATTTTAACTCATCATTCCCCACTCAGGTCCAGCCAAAACATGAGTCTTGCAAGTGGATTGAAGAAGCAGCTTTCTGTTGTTAAGGAATTTGGACAATTATTCAAAACTGACAAAGTGATTCAGCATCTCCCCCTAGCTTCACAGGATTCTTGGCATTTAGCCTAGAATTTGGAATGCACTGCATTTTGGTTTGGTTTGGTTTAAACAGACTATAAAGACTCTAGAAAGACAGAAGATAATGGAATATGATTTGATGAGACTAGAAGAAATAGGGAGAACTTCATTGTGAATATGCCTTCTACTCTCCATTTAGGGTTTTCTTGGCAAAAGTGGCTTACCATTTCCTTCTCCAGTTCATTTAACAGATGAGGAAACTGAGGCAAACAGTGTAAAGTGACTTGTTTAGGGTCACACAGCTAGTGAGTGTTCGATTTGAATTCGGGTCTTCCTGGCTCCAGGCCCAAGCGCTCTATCCACCATGCCACCTAGCTATCCTCATATTATTATTAACAACAATAATGCCTATTGTCCATCCCAAGAATTATTGGTTGAAAAATGCATGGTCAGTTGTACTCACTGAAATTACTTACTAGAACACCATTGTTAATAGTCTTCACTTCACAGAAGAAAAATCCTATAAATGATATGTGGTAAAGCCTGGGTTCAAGACTCAGAGCTTTAATCCAAATCTATATACTACTCTGTCTGGACCAAGTACAGCATCAGGCATAAATGATGCATGCTGAAAGAGAAAAGAGAAATTCAGAAGAGCGGTATAGACTTCGGCTGACTTGGAAAAGTTTTGAAAGTCTTTGTGGAGGGGCAGCTAGGTGGCGCAGTGGATAGAGCAGTGGCCCTGAATTCAGGAGGACCTGAGTTCAAATCCGGCCTCACACACATAACACTTATGAGCTGTGTGACCCTGGGCAAGTCACTTAACCCCATTGCCTCGTCAAAAAAAAAAAGTCTTTGTGGAAGAGATACAAGTCCAGTTGAACCTAGAAAGATAAGGAGGGTTTAAATTAAAGGAAGAGAAAAGAGAGCTAATTCTAGACACCAAAAACTAAAGGAACAAAGACTTAGCATCCTAAGTCAACAAATAATAGTCTGCCATCTTCTCTCTGATTTCTAGGAAGCAAAAACATACGAATCCTTTAATAATCAATTTCAGGGCAGGCGTGTGTTTCATTTCTGTTTAGCTGTACGTGTCTTATGGCCATCAGAGAGCATAATGCAAGTGTTGACAAGTGTGTTGAATGATGAAACAATATGCTGAGGGTACACTGATGAAATAGTCTTGAAAACACAAATAGTCTGTTTCTGAGTCTTAGCATCACGCTCATCAACATCCTTCCAGATTATCATAAAGAAGTCTCATGAGCCTAATTTTGCACATCCATGGTCAAAGAAGCACCTGAATTCAGCTGCTTAAAGAGTCTGTAAAACTTTTGTGATTAGTGAAAAAAAGTTCAATTGGCTTTGAAGTGCTTTTCATGCTTACGTTGCTCTTGCTCAAGACGGAGTGAGAACCCACACATCATCATTAGTGTTCAGAGTAAGAAGGAAATTAAGCTGCCATTCACACTTGCTTTTTATCATTGCTGGATTTTTTCATATCTACCTAATCATTACATCTTTCCCTACAGGAGTTGTAAAAAAAGAAGTGGTAGAAGGGGTGGAGGGGAACCTTTCTGCACAAGTCCTTTCCAGGAAACTGGGTATAACATTTTAAATTTGCATTGTAATTACTTATGGAACAGAAATTTAATTCATTTGCTTCTCATAACTCGTTTGTCAGATATAATTAAAATGACCCCAGGTAGCAGGTTAAAATAGCAAAGTCAATTTGCACCGAGTTGAGTCTAAACTTCAAAACCTGAAGTTCTTATAAGTTCTGATTTTCATAAATCAAAAATAATGTTTTTATCAGTCTCTTCTAATAAATATAATTTGAGAATATGTAACTTATTTTGCTCTTGAATTATTAAGTATGTATGTGTATATGTTGTGGTTGTTCAGTCATTTAGTCATGATCTACTCATCATTACCCCATTTGGGTTTTCTCAGCAAAGATATTGGAGTGGTTTGCCATTTTCTTCTCCAGTTCATTTTATAGATGAGGAAACTGAGGCAAACAGAGTTAAGTGACTTGCTTAGGGTCACACAAAAAGTAGTATCTGAGGCCGGATTTGAACGCATGAACATGAGTGTTCCTGCTTCTAAGCCCAGTGCTCTATTCACTACTGCACTACCTACCTCTGTGTGTGTATATCGCATATATATATCACATGTATATCACATGTATATAAGATTTTACTCGGAATTTTATAGAATATTGATACCAAGGTTAACTTTGGTGCGTAGACAATTAAGAGGTAGAAGAGATTTCAGAAGTCATCTGGTCAAAATCTCTCATTTTAGATATGAGGAAATTGAGACCCAGAAAGATGACATGACATGGTCAAGGTCACACAATGATTCTGCCTAGTGAGTCAATGGTAAAGTCAGGTCTGGAACTCAGGTTTCCTCTCAGGTTTGGTTTGGTTTCTCAGTATTTTTAATGCAATTGGTACAAGTAAGCTAAAAAAGACTGCTGCCCTATGTAATTTCAATTCAATTCAATTTTAGTCTAACATACATTTATAATATTGTGAAAAAGGTACCATGGGTTCTGAGAACAAGAAGACAAAAAAGGAAGAAATTTCTGCATTCTAAGAGCTTAAAACTGGATTGAGAGATGAACTTATACAGAGAAGTAAATGTAAGGTAATATGAGAAAGGGGACTTTCAACAACTGGGAGGGGAAAAAATCATGGCTCATAGAGGAAGCTTCCAAGAGGAAATGAGCTTGAGCTAAGCCTTGAAATAAGGCAATGAAAAGTCCTGAGCTCTGACTTCCTTGGTAGTATCACAGTTAACAACTGATTCTGTCTAGCTGAGCACCTCACAGAGTAGGAGGATCTCATGATGGACTCATTTCCAGGGTGAGAAGGTTTCTGGCAGGAAGGTAGAGAAGAGGAATGGGAAGGGAACACCTATGTTCCTACTACATACCAGGCACTGTGCTAAGCACTTTTACAAATATGATCTCAATTGAGCCTCACAACACTGTGCTATTTTAAACCCATTTAACAATTGAGGAAACTGAGGCAGACAGAAGTGGTGAATTACCCAAAAGTCATACAGCTAGTAAATATCTGAGGCTAGATTTGAACTCAGATCTTCCTGACAGCAAGCCTAGCACTCTGTCTACTATGCCACTTATTCACCTCTGGAGAGGTCAGGAGAGTGAAAAGCAGAGCCAGACCACCATTTTATGAGGTGCCCAGGTTATGCCCACTCCAATCTCAGGTCCTCTTCTTACTCTATAGACTTCTCTGCCTCCTTGTCAGCAGCCTTGCCCCTACACAGATACCCTCCATTCTTCCCGGTCTCCCCTTTTTAGGTCTCATTATGGATTATCTTCCCTTATTAGAAAAAGCCACTTAATGGTAAGGACTATCTTTTTCACTTGTATAATGTCTCAAGCACTTAGTACGTAGTAAGGATTATATGCCTATAACATAGTAAGTACTTAATAAATGGCTTTATCCATCTGTTTAACTGTCTGAATCTGGGAGGGTGACTATATAGAACAACTCACATATCCATCATTTCCTTCCTCAGAAATTAACAAGAAAACTTTCTATTAGGAGTAGGATAACTCCCTTTGGATTCAAAATTGTGGTCCGAAGTGCCTCCTATAGACCAACCAGATTAAGGAGGAAACTGTATTATGGATAGGGCCAGACCGCTTAATCTAATTTACTCCAATGCAGGGACTGAAGTCAAGAAGACTCTTCTTCCTGAGTTCAAATCTGTCCTCAGACTCTTACTAGCTTCGTAACCTTGGGCAAGTCACTTAACCCTGTTTGCCTCAGTTTCCTCAAATGTAAAATGAGCTGGAGAAGAAAATGGTTAACCACTCCAGTATTTCTGCCAAGAAAACCCCAGATGGAGTCAAGTAAAACACTACTGTGAAAAAAAAAAACTGAACAAAACACAGGCAGAACTTGGAATATAGATAAGATATTATCTTCACCCTAGGGAGCAGAATAGTCTTGGATATTAGCAAGAAGGTACCTGAGTAGAAACATGTGACCTGATTTCACCAGAAGTAGTAGGGGGGGCTTCAGATGAGCCCATTAGTGTCTTTCCCCATTTATTTTGCCCAATCTCTTCCCTTTGAATTGGTTGTGAGAGAGGAGCAACTTCTTGGTTCTTCTCTGATCTTGTACTTTTATCTCCTTCTTTTCCTAGAAGAAAAAGAAGTAGAGAGCACAGAGGTTCCTCAACTTCTCTAAAAGAGAATCAGATAGAAGGCTACTTTTCTGGAAGGCAGAGAAGGAAACAACGGTCTTCCTTTCCTTTCATCTCTTTTCTCTTCTCTCAACAAGGACTTAGGAAGTCTACATGCCCTTTGATCTATACAATCCTTTCTAAGCCTAGACTAGGCATCAGTTGTTAATCAAGGACCATCCTCTTTCTAAGACTAGTTGTGTGTTTTGCATTCTTAGGATTATTGTTAAGTATTTTCTTTTAATTTTTGATAGATTGACACGTTTGTACTGAGTTGGGGATTTTCCCTAATATCTGTGTGTTTCATACTCCACAAGTGGAATTTCATCTTTACTTTGTGGAATTCAGCTTTCTAGGAACTCTCACGTCCAGTGTCTAAAAGATCCCAAGAGTTCAGTTCCCTAGTAGATTTAGGGTACAAGAAAGCTTAGTAATGGAGAAGGAAATGGCAAACACTCCGGTATCTTTGCCAAGAAAATCCCAAATGGGGTCACAAAGAGTCAGACACAACTGAAATGATTGAACAAAAACAAACTTAATAAAAGGGGCAGAGCAGATGGAGTGTATTTTTCCTAAAGTCTCCCTCCTTTTTCAGTAGGCTTAGTGTTCAAAGCAAGAAGGAAATTAAGGCTCTGTTAAGTTGTCATTTATTAAGTGCTTACTATGTGATGGGCAAATAATCCTTACTATGTACTAAGTGCTTGAGATATTACTACAAGTGAAAAAGACAGTCTTGACAATTAAGTGACTCATTCTAGTAAGGAAAGATAATCTATAAATAAGAAGTAAAAAGGAGAGAGTGGGGAGAATGGAGGATATCTGTGTTGGGGCGAGGCCACCGACAAGGAGGTAAAGAAGTCTGGAGAGTATGGAGAGGAGCTGAGATTGATGGAGGCATGACAGGAGCTGTTGTTGTTCAGTCATTTTTCTGTCATGTCTGACTCTTCATGACCCCATTTGGAGTTTTCTTGGCAAAGATATTAGAGTGGTTTGCCATTTCCTTCTCCAGCTCATTTACCAGATGAGGAAACTAATGCAAACAGGATTAAGTAACTTGTCCAAGGTCACACAGCTAGTGTCTGAAATCGAATTTGAACTCAGATCTTCCTGACTCCAGGCCCAGAGCTCTAACCACTAGCTGCCCCATGGCAGAGCACATAATAGGAAATTAAAAATTCTAAGAGGCAGAGATCAGGAGGGCTGAATGTCAGGTATGGGAGGAGGCAGAGAGGAAAAAGAATGTTGGGCAAGGGATGGAATTTCAAGTTTGTGGAATTTCTAACAGTATATCTAGTACTTTGACTAGAATTTAGAATGTGTGAAAAGGGGTAATGTGAAATAAGGCTGGAATAGTTGGTTGAAGCCAGATTGTAGAGTCTTTAATGCCAGGATAAGGAGTTTGTGCTTTATCCTAGTGTTAATGAGGAGCCAGAAAAGGCTTTTGAACAGGGGATCAAATAGTCTGATCTATACCTCAGGAATGTTATTTTGTCAGCGAGTTGGAAGATAGATTGGAGAGAGGGGGAAATTGGAGGAAGGGCCAAAAATTAGAAAGTATTGAAAATTCCAAGTGAGAGGACTTGAACTAAGGTCATGCCTGTGTGAACAGAGAGAAGGGGAATATGAGAAATCTTGTAGAGAAGACTTGAAAATGAATTAGATATTGGGGTGGGGGTGGTGAGGGAAAGGGAAAAGTAAAGAATGATTACTAGTTTGCAAACTTGGGTAACTAGAAGGACAATGCTATCTACAACAGAAATAGCAAAGTCTAGAGGAGGGTTGAGTTGAAAGGGGAAAATAATAAGTTGCATTTTGTACATTTTATGGTTAAAAGGATGATGGAACATCCAGGTACAGATATCTAGTGCATATTTGTCAATCTAGAACTGTAATTTTTTTAAAAAGGTCAGTGTTGAATATTAAGATTTTGTTGTCACCTGCATAGAAAAGTTCATACAACCCATGGAATAGTGACTCTAGTAACTTTCTACAGTGAATAAATCCATTGTCCAGTCAATTGTCAATGAATATGATAGTGTTCAAATGAAGAAATGTAAATAATTAATAAATATTTTTAAATGTTTCACTTCACTAAAAGAGGTGAAAATACAAAAAACTTTGAGATACCACTTCACATATATCAAATAAAAAAAAATTGAAAGCAACACAACTGAGTGTTATTAGGGTTGTAGTGGAACAGGTACACTCATTCATTGTTGGCTGTTAGGGGCAGAGCCTAGTAGCAAGCTACTCTTGTACAGATTTACACCCAGGTCAGGAACTTACCAAGCTTAGATCAAGGGAGCAGCAATCAGACTTTCCCTGGATCAGACCCCTTTGAGAAGACTGGCCCTACTTGAGACCCTAGAATAAGACAACATTCAATAATCCCAAGAAGGCAGCAATAGAACCTTTATTTCATTATAATTAGTTTCCTTACTGCCTTTTCTTTCTATCCCAGACCCTACCTCTGCCAAGAATGTTCTAACACAAAAGAAGAGAATGATTCCAAAATATCTGCAAGCAATGTCTCAGAGAAAAACATAGCTTGGGCACAAATTCAACTAGAATTCTTAGAAGAAATGAAGTAAGAATTAAAAATAAAATAATTGTTAAATGTTTTTATAGATAGAATGAGTGCTTGGGGGGAAATGTTGGGGGCAAAATGATAGCTATGGAGTAAGAATTAGAAAAGGAATTAAGAGCTTGGCATATGGGGTATAAAACCTTGCTCAAAAAAACAAACTCCCTGGAAATTAGAATGGACCAAATAGAAGCCAATAATTCCACAAGGCAATGTGAAATATTAAAATAAAGTCAAAAGTCTGAAACATGGAAGAAAAATTTGCTATCTTATGGCAAAAACAACTGATCTAGAAAATGGATAGGGAAAAAAATAGTATTTGACCATGATCAAAAAAGAACCTAGACATCCTATTTCAAGAAATCTTAAAAGAAAGCTGTCCAGATTTTTTAGAAGTAGAGGGCAAAGATAAATAGAAAGAATCCACTGACCACCTCCTGAAAAAAAAAGAAAACTCCAAAATGAAAACTCCAGCAATATCATAGCCAAAATCTGGAGCTTCCAGATCAAAGATAAAATTCTACAAGCAGCCAGAAAGAAAGAATTCGAGTAACAAGAAGCCACAATCAGGGTCACACATGATTTAGCAGCCACCACTACAAGGCAGTAGGAAATTTAGAATATAATATTCAAGAAGGCAAAGGACATGGGTTTACAGCCAAGAATAATTACTCAGCAAAATTGAGTATAATCTGGTGGGGGAGAGGGGAATGGCTCATTAACAAAATAAAGGACTTTCAAGCATTCCTGATGAAAAGACCAGAGGTGCTGAGAAACTTTGAAGTTCAAACACAGAAGTGAACAGAAACATTAAAAGGTAAAGGGTAATGATGAACAATGATAAATGACCAAATAAGGTTAAACTGCTTACATTCAAATATGGGGAGATGATACATGATGTGTCCTTTCTGAACACTAATATCATCAGAGTTCATAGAGAGTCCAGTTAGAGAAAACCTGAGAGTGGCTCTGTTAGTTTTGATGAACTTAAGGAAAGAATGGAAAGAGAAGGGAAGACGACATACATATACTAGGCTGAAAGGGAAGGAAGGTTAGGGAAAATTATCTCAAATAATCAGGGTGTACAAGTAGACATTGATACAAAGATGGGAGATGGTGTAGGGAGAGAATCTCACCCTCATCTGTTAAAAGAAAGAAGACAGAGACAAAGATAAGAGCAACAGAGACAGAGAGAGAGGAGACAGAGACAGAGACAAGAGACAGGGAGAGAGAGAGAGAGAAAGAGAGAGAGAGAGAGAGAGAGGGGGGCACTTGGGAACTAAAATCCATTTCACTCAATAGGAAAGGAGATGAATGGGATAGGGGAATCAGAAGGAGAGTAGATTAAAAGAAGAAATAAGTCCTGAGCAAAACAAACTCTAAGGATGTACAAAAATATTTATACCTTTTTTTGAGGTGGCAAAGGATGTGAATATGAAAGTATCCATAAATTGGGGAATAGTTGAATAAGTTATGGTATATAAATATGATGGAATACTATCATGCTGAACTCTTTTCAGCATAATAAACAACCAGGATTCCAGAGGACTAATGATAAACAAGCTACCCACTTCTTTATAGAGATGTAAAGGACTGAAAATACAGAATGGGGTAAATTTATTTTGGACTTATCTAACGTAGAAATTTGTTTTGATTGACTATGAAGGCTTTTTCTCATATTGTTAATGGAGGAGGGGGAGAGAAGGTAAATCTTGGATGACTAAAACAAATAATTTTTTTAAATAAACAAATTAATTAAAACATCATTCTGAGAAGAGGTTCATAGTCTTCACCAGACTGTCAAAGTGGTCAATAGAACAAAAAAGGTTAAGAACTCCTGCTATAGAGTCATGAGAGATACCCATGGTTATAAAGCAGAAGGTGTAATATGGTCTAGCAATTGAGATTTCAAAGAAGTGGTCAGATGAGCAAGAGAAGTATAAGAGTGCATTGTCATAGAACTCAAGGGAGGGGAGAGTACCCAGGAGGATAGGGTGGTCAATAGTGTCAAAAGTTGGAAAAAGTAAAAAAAGATGAGAATTGAGAAAAGATCATGGGATTAATCCCTTGAGAGGTTCCTAGTAACCTTGAAAAGAGCCATTTTAGTAGTTGTGAGCCAGTTTTTGAAGGGTTGAGAAGTAAAGAGCTACTAAGGAAAGAGTGTCATCAGAAATACAAAACTGCTCTTAGGATTTTGGCAATAAAAGAAAAAGGGATAATTTCATAGGAGTTCCATACAGTCAGGCTAACATGGCCTTCTTAGTACTTTGACTAACTGAACAAGTTGATCGCTGGGCCACAGCAAATTTGAAAGGAGACTCAGTTCCTTTAAATGGTCCCTCCAAAAATCTAAAGGACTTTTTGATGACCCTCTTTGCATGGAGTTGGGTAGTCACCAGGCTTCTGTCTCCAAAAAAGGAATTGAATAAATCAACCAAAGAGCATTTATTAAGCACTTACTATGTGACAAGCAATGTACTAGAAATACAAAGACAAAAATGAAATAATTCCTACCCTCAAAGCTCTTATGCTCTATCCAGGCTCCTAATGTAGATCTTTTCTGGAATCAGCCTGCCCTGATTGATTGGATTTTAGAAGAACATTTAGATTCAATCAATGATAAACTGGCTATACTAGAAATGACAGAGAACACACTGGATCTCCTAAAACAGTACATCCAGATTGAGGCTATCAAAACTCATTGGCAAATTGAATGTAGTTTTTACCTGGCAACCCATAAAAGATCACATGTAAGTTGACACAAAGAAAACTATCCAACTATTACAGAGAGAAATATCTAACCCATACAGACCCTTCAAAAATGTCTGATGACTTTCTGAACTCATACTTGATATGATACTTACATAGTACCTGGGCACTACCGAGCCAGAGCCATGCCAACGAACCTAATAGATGAAGGTCTAAGGTGCCTTAAAAAGAACACAGTAGATCTTTTGAATCTTTAGTGGAATTTAACACCCCAGGGCTCCAACCAGCCCATTCCCAAATCATGACCATAAGTTTCTTCAATTATTGCCATTGAATTGCAGCCCCTTGACCACCATATGCTCTGAACCTAAAACACATGTGTACTTAGACACTTTGGCCAATTTCCTGGCTGAGAAGCTGACCCAATCAGAACAAATGCCTCTGTAACCTAGGTGGCCCCTGTAGTAATTGAAATAACTGATGGACAGCCCAATGTTTCAGGCTAGTAGCCAAGAAGTTACCTTCTGAGACCTCAAACAGGAGAACACTATGTTTAACCTGATACCAGATGTAACCTGTCTTCCTATATTTCCATTATCCTATGGATTGAGTAGTTTACTACCATAATCTTATCTTGTAAAACATTGTCAATATTCCTTCCACTTTCTATCTCCTATCTGTTCTTTTGTCTCTACTTGTATCATGACTACAGTGGTTCAGATCCCCATTACCTCTCACCTATATTATTGCAATGGCCTCTTACTTGATCCCCTCAACTCCAGTCTCTCTTCTCTCTCCTCTATCCTCCACACAGCTGCCAAATGTGTCTTCCTGGAACACATGCCTGACTGTGTTACTCCTCTGCTCCAGAAGCTCTAGTAGCTTCCTCTTGCCTCTAGTATAAAGTCTAAATTCCTATTTTTAAGCTTTTAAAGCCCGTCATATTTTTGAGGGAAAAAAAAACTGCTGTCCTAACTATGCTTACAGAAGCAGGAGAATGTGTATTCTCAGCAAATTACTCTATCTGTTTCACCCATCAGTCAAACATCTTTGGTTTAAACAGGTTATCATCAAGATGGATGATGGGTATTAGGAACTCTTCAAGGAGCTTCCAAAACTCCTAAATTAAATGAGGGGCTTACTTTCTAGAATATGACTCCAAGGCAGTTTTACAACTGCAAATTTCCATACCTACAAAAGATGGGGAGTGAAGAAAATTGATCCCTTAAAGCATGGAGCACATAGTCACATAAGCTCAATCCAAGAGCTTCCTCTTACCTCTAGAATAAAGTAGACTCCATTTCAGACTCATTGGTATTCTGCTCTGATCTAAGTTGCTTAAGCCAAACTCCCTGAACTATTTTGATTGATAAGCGACAGAGTGAAAACTCAACTAACCTACTATATCTTATTGGAGTCAGACCATGGTTTATTTCCTACTCAGTCATCTACCAGAAAACCAGGGACTACTCAGACCTGGATCTCATTATCTGCCCTCAAGCTCTTATCCCATATCTCTCCTTTTCTCAGCCAAACTCCTAGAAAAACCTGTCTACACTTGTTTCCTCTTCTCTCACTCACTTTTCCGTCCTTCACAGTCCAGTTCCTAATATCATCATCCAAATGAAACTATTCTTTCCAAAATTACCAACTGTCTCTTAATTACCAGTTCTGCTAGTCTTTCCTCAACCATCACTCTTCTTGACCTCACTGCTATGTTTCATACTATTATCCACTCTCTCCTCTTGGATACTCTCTTCTAGCTGAATTTTTATGACACTACTCTCTCTCTCCTGGTCCCCCTCCTCCTTTTTCTCAGTTTTCTTTGCTGGCTTATCCTCAATATCATGCCCCCTAACTATGATCACAACATTAGGTTCCATCTTTGACACTCTTCTCTCTATACCCTATCTCTCAGTGACACCATTATCTGCCATGGGTTTAATTGTTCTCTCTATGCAAAAGACTGTCTGATCTATATATCCAGTCCTAGTCTCTCTCCTGAGCTGCAGTCTTGCATTACCAACTGCTTATTGGACATTTCAAATTGGATGCCCCACAGACATCTCAAACTCAAAATGGACCAAACAGAATGTGTTATCTTTTCCCCATACTCTCCCCTCTACCAAATATTCATATTTCTATTGAGGGTACCATAATCATTACACTCTATGTTTGTAACTTTGACCTTATGTACAAATCCATTTTCATTAACTACACATATCCATCAGTTTCCAAATTATATAATTTGTATATATTATGTAACCTACCCAACATTTCTTACACTCAACCCCTCATCTCTTATACATGGCAGCTACCACCCTAGTTCAGGCCTTTATCACCTATTACCTAGATTGTTGAAAAGGTCCCCTAGTTCTTCCCCCTGCCTCAGGACTCTCCCCATTCCAATCCATCCTGCAACAGCTGCCAGTCACTTTTTTTTTAAAGCACAATTATCAACATATCACTCCCCTACTCAATAAACTCAAGTGCTTCCTATCACTTCTAGTATAAATAAATAGAAACTCCTATTTGAATTTTAAAGCCTTTACAACTCAGTCCAATCTATCTTTCTAGCCTTGTTAAACATTACTCCCCTCCTTATACTCTATAGTCTGGCCAAAGTACACTTACTGCTGGTTTTCTCACATGACACTTGATCTCCTATTTCCAAGCCTTGCCCATGCGAAGAACTCACTCCCTCCTTACCTATGCTTCACCCAATCCTTCAATTCCTTCAAGACATAGCACATTTTATATGATACTTTTCTTGATCCCCCTAACTGCTAGTGCCTTTCCTTCACTAATGACCCTGTATTTCACTACTATATACTAATTTTGTATATACTCCCTCTATCTCTGTCAATAGTATATTTCAATATGAATCATCCTCACCCACACATCTACCCACCTATATCTTGTCTCCCCTGATAAAATATAAGATTCTTTAGAGCAGAGATTGTTTCGTTTTCTGTTTTTAAATCCTCAGTGACTATATTGTGTGGCACAAAGTAGGTGCTTTAGAAAAGCTTGGAGATTAGATTTGTTTTGCCCTGCTACTGCCACCCATCCTCTTAGGGAAAAAAGTGACCACTTGATTGGATCATTCCATAGTCGGGGAGTTCATCCACCCAGGTCTGGCACACTTCCCTGCAGCTGCATTATTCAGATTGGTGGGTAAATGAACACTGAGCTAAGCCACTATATGCAGCTAGCCCTAGAGCATGCTTCACATCCTAATCAGCCATTGTCCATGAAACATGGGCCTGTTCCATATGGGGGATCATGCCTTCTAATTTACCTGTACTATATCCTATCCTCCTTTCTATCTCATGTTATTAGGATAGTAATTAAATAAATGCTCCCATTGCTGCTAGTAAGGGTATGACAATCAAGTCCCCTGTGATTCCACTCCCTGTGACTCCCCAGTCTAAAACTCACTTCACTGTCTCCCACTCTCCCATATGTGTTGTATCCCCCTATCAAAATATAAGTTCCTTTAGGGCAGGGACTGTCCTATTTTAAAATTTTGTATTCCTAGCATCTAGTACAGTGTCTGGAATATAATAGCACCTAGTAAATGTTCATTTATTCATTCAGGAGTATGGACTTCTAGCTGGAATCTGTGTATTCCCAAATGGTGTAATACCTACAAATGAACCCAATGTAGCACTGATTTTCTGTAAGTGTAAACTCACATATGCTCATCTCTGAAATGGTTTGCAGTTTAAGTTCCATTTGTAAATAAAGATTTTCATGTGCAAAAAAAGGTGAGATTTTATTAAGCATCTCATAAGCACAGGGATAAAAATACTCTGATAATTTGGCATCTTATATGTAACTCCTGAAGAGGAGCCTTAACCTCTTTGTTCATTGACTGAGAATGCACACAAGAGATCTATGAGATTTAAAATGTTCAAAATGTTTGTGAAGGTATACAAAGAAATACTTTTCTGTAAACTCAATAATTATAATCCTTTGCAGAGCTCATAGCTCCTGGCTTTGATGAGAAACAAGTTCAGAATAAAAAGGAAATACTCCAGAGAGGGTATGGCAAGCAGAGATAACACCATACACCATCCACAGGTGGGCTGAAATGCTGTTACTACTGGATTCACAGGATGGGGGAAAATAACCCAGTCTCTATTTGAAATGGAGATGTATGAGACAGAGCAGGGGAGTCATCTGTCTGCTGATAGAAAAAAGATATTTCTTTGAATCTTCAAAAGAAATAGGATTTTGGGAACTTGGTAAGGAGTCAAACCACTCAAGTTAATCAGATAGATGCCTTATCTAGGAACTTTGGCCTGAGGGGGCCACCCCTAGCCCTAAACCTCATTCTGTTTAGTCTGCAGCTCTTTGGTACTTATGTGGTCAGTTTGTATTTCTTCATGAGTTCATTTTACATAGATTTCTCAGACATTTGTCTTCATATAGGTGTTTTCTTCCTTACCCAGGTGCAGTATATAGTTAAGAGAGACAGGCTGTCAGACATGGAGATTTTGAAAAGAAAGGCACATGAACTCTCTGGAAGAAGCTACTGATGAGAAATATACAAGAAAGACAGAGCAAAATAAAGAGGAAAAGGAGAGAGAGACAGAGACAGAGACAGAGAGAGAGATAATTTTAGAGAGACAGAGACAGGGGTGCTAGCATACCAGCCGGGTTCCTAAAAAACTACATCCTCTAGATACAGAAATACCTGCTGAAGTAGAAAAGAAGAAACTTTCAGGTCCTGAGAAAAAGAAACTAGTCTCTGTAAAATGCACCATATTTGGCATGGTGGCAGAAGCATCACCCTTAGAAGACTGGTGTGTTTGTCCCACTAGGAAAAACCTTAATAGTCTTCTTCCTATTCCTTGGAGTTTTGAAATGTGGTAGTTTAGAAAATGGGTGTTGAGAGCATTTGTTACTCAACTTAAGGCTATATCATTTGGCTTGCATGTTGTTCTTTTTATAATATTTTATTTTTCCCCAATTACATGTTAAAACTATGTTTAAAACATTTATAAAAAGTTTTAAGTTCCAAATTCTATCTATCCCTTCCTTCCTCCCTCCCTGAGATGGCGAACAATCTGATATAGGTTATACGTCTGCAATCATGTCAAACATTTCCATGTTAATCATTTTGCATGTTGTTTTAAGTAAATATTATTTACCTTACTTCAATATGTGTCGAGTTTTCATTTCTGCTGGAGAAATTTAAACCAAAATGAAGGTTTATGAGTAGTGAATTTAGGTAAATGGTTTACTCAAACAGGTTTTAAGAACTCGAATGGAGCAGCAGGTAATGACATTAGCATATGAACTCTTGGAGGACAAGGTCTGTGTTTTTGCCCTTTTTTGTATCCCCAGTATTTAGTACAGTATCTGGCTCAGAGTAATCATATATTAAATGTTTGTTGACTGACTCACTGACTATGTGGTCAAAACTACACAGAGAGAGATCTTGTTTTTTTTTCATTCATCCCATCTATCCTGAAATCAAGTAAAATGTTACACAAATTGTAGACAATCCCTCCATGCTTATAACTATGAAAGACATTTCTTCTTATGTCTAGTCTTTTCTAGTCCATGTCGTCAGGAGGCCTTCTCCCAGGGTTTAGCAAAGCACTGAGGTTCTCATTTATATGCAGAGTATCATCTTTTTTCTTTTCCTTCTCTAAATGTACTATAAGTGTTTACCTAAACATCAACTGATAAGATTCTCTCTTGCCTAGCCAGCTAAATTGCAAAGTTCTGACTGATAAACTCTCTGCAAAGAGAATATCCAGCCTGGCTATAATCCAGAAAGAAGAACACAAAAACTGATTTAACTGTTAAAGTGCCAGTTCAAAAGAGGGGGAAACAATGCCAAATTGACTGTTCTCAAATGATTCTCTTACAATGTAAAGTTAACATGCTGTAGTCTAGTAGAATTTAAATTCTTAAGAGTGAGGGGCTATTTCATTTTCTTTTTGTATTTCCAGAGCTTCTTGTTGTAGGTGCTATAATAATAATAACAATAATAATAATAATAAAGATAATGTTAATGACAATGATGATGATGATGATGGTAGCTAACATTTACGTAGCCCTTGCTATGTGCCATACACTGTGCTAAGTATTTTTACCATTATTATCTCATTTGATCTTCACAACAACCCTGGGAGGTAGGTGCTATCATTATCAGTTAGACCTGTTACACAGTTGAGAAAACTGAATAGAGGTATAGCTGATTCAAGAAATGATCAGCTGGGCTACAAAGCCCTCAAATTTCTTCTTCCTCCTGATTTTCCCCTATCCTCCAGTCTTTTCTTAAATGGAATAGACGATTAAGTACAAATTATAAGAAAACAAATTGTGGAATAGTTATGTGGACATCTACCATCAGAGCAATAGGTCTCCAACTGGTAAACTTGATGCATTCAGAGTAGCCACCAACAGCTGGAGCTTTTTTTTTTTGAAAGTCATGTTTATAAATTATCTGTGGTGATTTTAACTGACATGCATAAACAGCAATCTGTTGGATTTTAAACAGGTTAAATGTCTTCACATCTGGAGAAGCCCCTGACTCACCAGACACTAAGCAAAGAAATTGAGGAGGAAAATAGCCCTCCTTGAGCTGAATTAGGTTGACCATACCTTTCTGGAATTGATAACCCTGGAGCTAGAGTAAAGCTATAACTAGGGTGTGGCATGTAAGTTGTTGCAGCAGAGCAGGAAAATTTAGAGTGTGCAGACATTTGATTGATAAATCCTTCATCATATTAGAAGGAGATAAAGGAACTCAATCTTTCAGATGGAAATTTGATTCTTTCCCAGTCTTTCTCTATTCCATTAAACAAATCACCCTAAGCTTGTCCCCAAAGAACAAATGAAGAAAAAAAAATGTACCACCCTCGTGGAGCAATATTTTAGTAGTAAGTAGTGTCTGATAGCAATATCAAGAGCTAGTTGATTCTGGTGCTACAGCAGAGGTTGCTTATCTTTCCTCTATTTTTTTTAACCAAGTATAGGATTATACAAGGGCAGCTAGGTGGCACAATAGAAAGAGTGCCAGGCCTGGAGTGAGGAAGATCTGAATTCAAATCCAGTCTTAGACACTTACTAGGCTGTGTGACCCTGAGCAAGTCACTTAACCCTGTTTGCCTCAGTTTCCTCATCTGTAAAATAAGTTGGAGAAGGAAGTGGCAAACCACTCCAGTATCTTTGCCAAGAAAACCCCAAATGGGGTCACAAAGAATCAGATACAACTGAAACTGCTGAGCAACAACAATAGTATTGCACATCTCTGTGTGTGTGTGTGTATATATATATGTATATACATATATATATGTATGTATATATATACATATATAATGTACATATATATATATATGTGTATACATATATATGAGTATGTTTGTGTACTAAATTTCATCTTATTAGATTTAATCTGTGAAGGCGGAGCAAGCGAGACTATGGAGGCAGCTAGAGTGCCAGACTTGGAATTACGAAGACCTGAATTCAAATCCTGCCTCAGACACTTCACTTCATATGACCCTGTGCAGGTCACAACCTCTCTATTTCAGTTTCCTCACCTGTAAAGTGAGGGGTAACAATAGTACCCCTTTTATAAGATTATTGCGAGTACCAAAAGAGATCATAAAATTTAAAGTGCTATGAAATGCTAGTTACTACTACTATAAGTACTATAACCACAGCTATGGGTATGAAGTGCTGTATATACTGTTAGACTCAGGTAATGTGTTGGTTTTGCATTTGCTGATATATTTTCTTTTTTTTTCCTTTTTTTCCCACTTTTTGTTGCAAGCTTAGCTTGCTGGTTGCATGTAAGGGAGTATATTTTCAGAAATAAGGATGATGTAAAACTCAAAGACAGATAGAATTAAAACTTTTTTAAAAAATCCTTTGCTTATTCAGTCTCTGTCCTGTCCTCAGTCCCCAGTCCTATACGTGAGGCTTTACCTTCCTCTGTCCCTTCTAGCCACCTTCCCATTACCAGAAATGTCATTTTTCATAGTGGGGGTAAATAATTCTAGTACTTCCCACTCTCCCACTTTTTATTGCAAGGTATCCCACCAAAATCTCCCTAGATGAGTAGGGAAGAGCATAGTTATACAAATCCCATGGATTAAACTAAATAATCTTTCAGGTCCTTCCCAACTCTGGAATTCTATCTCAATAATTCACAATAAAAACTAATTCTCTCAAGTCCTCGACTGAATTTGCCTTAACTAATTACTGCATTATATTGATGGGACGATTTACAAAGCTGATTGGAGGGTGCATTTCAAGCTTCACCTGGGCGCCAAAATGCTGTTGCTTTTGTTTGTTGTTGTTGATTTGTTCTGCATTTCTGCCCGATTCTATGTGATGCCATTTGGGATTTTTTTTTTTGGCAGAGATACTAGAGTGGTTTGCTAATTCTTTCTCCAGCTCATTTTACGGGTGAGGAAAGTGAGGCAAACACAGGTAAGTGACTTACCCAGAATCAAACAGTTAGTAAGTATCTGAGGCCAGATTTGAACTCAGGAAAATGAGTCTCTTCCTGATTCCAGAAATCATTCTACCCACTAGTGTGGAACTATTAACACTCCTTTCCACAACAGCTTGCCCTACCTCCTCAGTCTTTTATCAAATGCCTCAGGTGTGTTTGCTTCAAAAATAACAAAGGTACTTTATTTGCCTGTATTATTTCCATTTGGCTCTGTTATGAGTTGAGTGCCATTTAATACCGAGAACATTTTCTCAATTGGCACCAAAAAACCAAAGAACCAGATTTTAGTGCTAACCTAGAAAAGTATTGAGCTCTGTGAAGACCAAAAAGGTTTTTTTTCTCTTATTGTTGTAAAATTCTCTATTTTCCCACCAACTAATGCCTGCCTTTCCCATGTCATCAGTCACAAAAATTAATTATATTAACAGCGTCTTCATTTTTCTATCATGTTCACAGACTCATAGGTCATAGATTTAGAGCTGAAAGCGACCTTAGAGGTAGTGGTACAACTCCTTAATTTTATAAATAAGAGAACTGATGCCCAGGCAAGTGATGCAACTTTCTGAGAGTCAAAAAGTAAGTATCTGAAGCAGGATTATGAACCCAAGTCTTCCTGACAAGTCCCAAGTTCTATCCACTGAGCGATATTGCCTCTGTTTTACCTTTTCTTTTCCAATTGCTTCTAATATAAAATATTGCTTTTTTTTTTTTAAGGATGCCCATCTATTCCATGTTATCCTCTTTGATTTGCTAGTCATCCTGGTTAGAAATGATCTTTCCTTCCTCAGATCTTCCTTAACAGTTTTCATGTACTGTTCTATATCATGGCTATTTGCCTGTGTGTAATTCAGCCATTAGACTGTAAGCTCCTTGAAGTCAGGAACTCTGTCTTACAGATGTTTCTATCTCCCAGAACCTAACACAGTACTCTATACCAGTGGTGTCAAACTCAAATAGAAACAGGCTACTAAGCCATACATGAAGATCTTTAGGGATCACAAATTGACTTAGAAAATTACAAATTTATATTTTGCTTTTTTATTAATACATCAACTCATGAAAATCAAAAAGGAACTATAGTTTAATCTGGGTCAGACCATATTCAAGAATGTTATGGGCCACATATTGGACACCTCTGCTCTACTCATAATAGGAGCTTTATAAATGTTCATTGATTTTGACTAAACTGAACACATAGAGATATCATGCTCAGGGCAATGTTTTCTCCATCAGCCCTCACCTTTACATAGAATCCACCTTTAATTCGAGCTTCATTCTTTCTACTTCCATCCTGCCCATAGTCTCTTTGGCCCAATAAACATCCACTGACAAGTGAACAATTAGTGAAATTATGTTAGGTCATTTGCATGAATGGGTTGCATGGACCCAAGGTGATTTGCACTCCTGAAATTGTAAACCAAAGAGTAACTTGAAAAGATAAACTACTGCTGGAACCATAGGTCCTTCTACTTCTGCCCTCACAAGAAAAATGACTCCTTCCTTCCTTTCTTGCCTCAGACATGAAGAACAAAATTAAAATGTGCTTATTAGTGAAACTTTCATTCTTCTAAGTCCACAGCACAAGAATCAATCCATTTTATTATATCCACAACTGGATTAAGTGGTTATGTAAGAGCCAAAGATGGAGCTCTAATCACTATCTCTACAGTAAAGGTATTATTCATGAAATTATAATCAAAGTCGAGGAAGTAGGTAGGATGAGGTTAATCAGAAAGCATGTATTAAGCACTTACTATGTGCTACAGACTATTCTAACTAGTCAAAATGCAAATACAATGAATGAAACAATCCCCACTTGCAAGGACTTAAAATTTTGATCCATCCTCCCAGTCACTAAGGTCTCAAACTTGGTGTCATCATTATAGTTTCATTGCATGTACACAACTTATTGTCAAATCTTGTCATTTACAACCTTTTGCCTATGTCTCCTTCTCTTCATTTACATAACCACCATCTCGTTGCAGGCCTTTGTCATCTGAAGCTTAGACTTTTGTAATAGCCTGGGCTTCCTGGCTCAGGTTTCATCTGTTTCCACTCAGCTGTGAAAGTGATCATCCTAACATGCAGTCTTATCCAGTCACACCCCTCCCCCATGTCCTGCCTCTTACTTAAGAAACTCCAGTGACTTCTTATTACCTCTGGGACCAAATATAAAATTCTCTGGCTTGTAAGCCCTTCATAGCCTGCCCCCTTTCTACCTTTTTGGTCTTTTTATTCTTTATTTCTGCCCATATATTCTATGATCCAACAACATTGGCCTTCTTATTGTTCCTCACAGGCATCTTTCCATCTCCCAACTAAAGGCACTTTCACCAACTGGATCTCATGCCTAGAAAGCACTCCTTCCTCATCTCTATCTCCTGACTTTGCTGGCTTCCTCCCAGGTTCAGTCAGTCAGTTAACAAGCAATTAAAAGCACTTACTGTTTATTTGATAGAGTCTGACTCTATCGCTAGTCCTTAGTATAGTGCCTAGCTCATAATAAGAGTTTAATAAATGCTTGCTGCTGCTACTGGGGGTAGTGGTGTTGACTTAGAAAATATACATTTGTCCTGATCTACAGTGAGGGCTGCCAGCTACTTCATAGTCCAAAGGGGATGTTAACATAGAATATAGTTCTTTGTACAGTGTCTTTCAGGCTTAGTCTGTATTTTTCCCTACTCCTTCTTGCTTGGTGGATGTGAGTGTTGATACTTCTGACAATGACTATCACATCCTTTTGGCAGTTGGTCAACAGTTGTTTGAATAGGCTGGCTGAAAACCTAATGGACACGTGAGTTGGTCCCCATAAAGCATCTCTCATTTCCCTCTGCTCGAGGGGAGAACTTGTTTTCTCTCTCTCTGTGTCTCTCTGTCTCTCTGTGTGTTTCTCTCTTTTTCTCCTTCCCCCCCTTTTCTTTTCTTTCTCTCTCTCTCTCTCCCTCCCTCTCTCTCTCCTCTCTCTCTCTCTCTCTCTCTCTCTCTCTCTCTCTCTCTCTCTCTCTCTCTCTCTCTCTCTCTCTCTGCCACCCCCCTCAGGATGAGCAGCCTAGTGTGACTATGTATGACTCAGCAGAGGCTACGAGAGCAACAAATATGTGCAGGTGATTTAGTAGGCAGCTCATGCTCTTCCCTGATAACATTTAAGATGGGGCTTGATAAATGGACTCCACTGACATCATTTACACAGTGGCTGACAGAACCAGAACTTTCATTAGGGGCCAGACAAAGAACTTAAAGAAACACACTCCAGGTGGCAAGCAAAGTCATTTTGTTGATGTATTCGGGTAATATCAGCTTCCATTTCTGTGATGCCATACTTCCCTGAGGGCTTTAGGCCATACAAATTAGGAGTGTTGCCTACCTTCAAAATGTCATCACCTCAGCAGGGTATAATCCATGATAGTCCCCAAGTGCCATTACCTAATTTTTTTTTAATGGTCAAACATTCATAAGAACATTCATTAAGAGCTGGAAGGAGACTCAAAGGCCATTTAGTCCAAGCACCTCAGGTAAGGAAACTAAGATGCAACCAGGTTAAAAGACTTGTCCAAGGTACCACAGGCAACATCAGAAGCACGATTTGAACTAAAGGCTTCTAACTTCTCAGCACTCTTTAGGTTGCACTGGGAAGGAATGTGTACAATCCAGTGGAATGGAAGATGTGCTATAAGAGATAATGCCTTTGGGAAAAGCTCTGATCCAGTTCCTAAATAAACTTAACTTGAACTCTGCTCAGAATTGTCTTAATGTGCCCTTTGAGTACCCAACAATCATGGGGGGGATGATCCTTATCTTTAGAAGACTAGGGGTCCATCTTGCCCTGTTGAAGCAATTACTTAAAGACCAATTCAGTGACTGGGACCTACTCTGAAAACACAGAAGCATTCAGAATTTTCCAGGTTTCTCTGCCTAGGAAACAATGCTACCTAACTTGAGAGATAAACAGTAGCCTAGGGCAGAGAAAAGCAATTGAAACCCACACAGTAGTGTCCAGTGTGGTCTGATGAAGCTTCACTTGCTGAACAGCCAATAAAGGTGCTGGATAAAATCAAGTGTTACTGTCTTTCACCTTCCCGCAGGGATAAAGCCTTTCTTTTTTTTCTTTTCTTCTTATAAAAGGTGGGAGTGGATAAAAAATGAGATTCATTTCCTCTCAAGAGGATTAATGGTTCCCCATTTTTTCTCCTTCAATGGGAAGTCATATCAGGACTCCAGAATGTCTTTGCTGGCTTTATCTGCTAAACTTACTTATCCTTTAAAGGGCAACTGGAATTGTACCTTCATCATGGAGCCTTCCCTGAACCCCAAATTTGGAGTAATCTTCCCCCTTTGATGTCATAACACTTGCTTTGTGTACTTCTTTTAAGGCACCTGTGATATATTGTGTCTTGTTATTTTCTCCATATGTCTTATTTTCCTCCTGAACCAATTCTTAACCTTTCTTTTGTCATAAACCCTTTGGCTTTCCACTTTAGGGAAGCCTATGGACCCCTTCTCAGAATAAGGTTTTTAAATACAAAAAGTAAAATACGTAGAATTACAAAAGGAAACCACATATCTTGAAATACAGTTATCTAATTATGAATCTATAATGTCTTTATCTGATCCTTAAATTGAGATAGATATATATAGATATAGATAGATAGATAGATAGATAGATAGATAGATAGATAGATAGATAGATAGATAGATAGATAGATTAGATTAGATTTTTGTTGTTGGTCCGTTGATTCTAATTCCTTGTGACCTCATTTAGGCTTTTCTTGGCAAAGATACTAGAGTGGTTTGTCATTTCCTTCTCCAGCTCATGAGGCAAACAGGGTTTAGTGACTTGTTCAGGGTCATACAACTAGTATATGTCTGAGGCAGGATTTGAACTCACATCTTCCTGACCCAGGTGCTCTATCCGCTGCGCCACCTGGGAAACAATGATATGGCTTCGTGCTACCTAACCTGAGAGATAAACAGTAGCCTAAGGCAGAGAAAAGCAATTGAAACCCACACAGTAGTGCCATATATTAAATTGCTGCCATATATTAAGTAGATATAAATTTTAAGTATATGGACCCCAAGTTATGAATCCTTGTGTTCTACACAGTAAGCTTCCAGGAGAGTAAAGATGGTACCTTGGCTAAATTGTGTGGGTCCCCAGACCCCAGTATGGTGTTTTGCATATGCCAAGTACCTAATCTTTGCTAAACTGCTGAATGAATGAATGAATGAATGAATGAATGAATGAATGAATGAATGGCTACTCCAGCAAAGAGGATTCAGGATTTTCTTTAACCTTTCAACGTTACGATCTGTGCCCTTTAGGGAAGATTCTAAAAATGAATGAGATGGAACTTTGAAGTTTAAAGAACAAATAATGGTCTAGTTTCAACTTTTTATTTGGTTGGTTGCATTTTGTTTTAGCCAACGGCTCAAGCATCCCAAAATCTGACCCTTCTGCATGGAAGCCGATAGTGACAGGTAGTGCTAGGGCAGAAATCCTAATCTTAACTCTGCCTATAATACATGGGCTGAATCAAAAAAGAAGGAATTTATTGGAGAGAGAAGTAAAATTCTACTCTGTTTCAAGAAGTAGGGAAGAGAATAAACAACTTCTAACTTAGGATCATAATTAACAAGACCTTCATAGGATACTGGATAATTTCTCCTACAACAATTCTAATGTTTTCCTCTGCACAAAATCATTAAAATGGCTATTCATTTCCTCTCACATACATCCTTATGAATTTGTTATATGTATTGTCTTGTATTATAACTGTGTGTATATTTCATTCCATTCTGGGCATCTAAGTGGCTCAGTGGATAAAACACTGGGCCTCGAAACAGAAAGACTCATCTTCCCAGGTTCAGCTCTGGTTTCAGACACTTACTAGTTATGTTACCTTTGGCAAGTCACTTAATCCCGTTTTCCTCAGTTACCTCACCTTCAAAAGGAACTGGAGAAGGAAATGGCAAACTACTCCAGTATCTTTGCCAAGAAAACCCCAAATGCAGTCACAAAGAGTTGGACACAACTAACACAACAAATATCAGACCAGATAACAGGGGAAGAAACCTGTGGTTGGGTCTCAGTGGACTGTAAGATAAATTTGTCAGCAATCTGATGTAGCAATAAAAAATGCTAATGCTATTTTAAGCTGTATTAGGAGAACTTTGGTATCCAGAACATGGGCAGTGGTAGTACTACTTCTACCCCCAGTAAGACTGCATCTAGAATATTATGTTCAGTTATGAGAGACACATTTTAGTAAAGACATTAAGATGACCATCAGGTTGATCAGGATAGTAAGAGACTATAAAATCATGGATTTGAGAATATTTAGCCTAGAGAAAAAAAGAAAAGGAAAAAAAAGGGAACAGAGTAGCTGTTTTCAAGTTGTGAAAGGGCTGTAATGGAAAAAGAGAGATTAGAGCTACTCTGGTTGGCCCAAGAGGGCAAGACTAAGTGTGAAGGGTAAAATGTTCAAAGACGCAAGTATGGACTTGAAGTAAAGAAAATTTTCCTAGCAATTAGAGTTATCTATGACCTTAACTCCACCCAAGCCAGGGTGGTGCTGAAGGACAGCTCTATGACCTGGAATATGTAGTTATAGAGGGACTTGACTCTTGACCGGTTTAGAGAATGCTGACCTGCAAGGCTGCGGAGTGGAAGACTGCCTTCCTTTAGAGGGGAGAGAAGGTTAAGAGGCAGAGATAGAAAAAAACAGAAAGATAGAGAGAGATGGCGAGAAAAAGAGGGAGAGAATGAGAAAGACAAAAACAGACAGTGAAAGACAGAGAGACAGAGACTGATACAAAGTGAGATAGTGAGAGAGACAGAGAGATGGAAAAGAGAGAAGGAAGGAGAGAGAGACAGAGAGATGGAGAGGAGGAAAGGAGGAAGATCACAAAGAGAGACAGAGAAAGAGGAGAAAAGTAAAAGTGAAAAGGACAGACAGAAAGAGAGAGATAGATGGAGACAAGAGGAGGGAGAGAGACAGAGAAAGAGATGGAGAGGAGAGAAGGAGGGAGAAAAGAGAGAGGCAGAGTCAAACTCAGAGAGAAAGGGAGAGACAGAGAAAGAGAAAGATGGACATAAGAAAAAGAAGGAAAATAAGAGAGAGATAGAGACAAGAAGGAGAGAGAAGAGAGAAAGATGGGGAGAGATGGAGTGGAGAGGAGAGGGAGACAGAGACATATGGAGATAGAGAAAGAAAGAGAGAGAAAGAAATGGAGAGGAGAGAAATAGAGGGATAGAATCAGAGAGAGATTTAGAGAAGAGATAGAAGAAAAGAAGGGACAGAGAGAGAGATAGAGAGGAGAGAAGGAAGGGAGGGGGGATTAGAAGGCTAACCTTGGAATTAGGGAGATCTGAGGTTAAATTCTGCCTCACTCACTAGCTGTATTTCCCAGACAAGTCATTTAATCATCTTTAGTCTTCATTTCCTCACCTGTAAAATGAGGCAGTTGGATTCCATGGCCTCTGTGAGTTCCCTTCCAGCTCTAAATTTGTGGTCCTATACCATTTTATAGCAAGGTGAAAGGGGGAAATTATTTAAAGCATAAAAGTAAGCCGCTTTCCCTCAAAATATTACTTTAGTATATTGAGGGGGTGTGACATTGGCACCCTTTTGTTCATCTAGCAGATCTAACTAATGCAAGAGAGCAAACTATATTTTGTAAAGTAGACCTGGATGAGCACAGCTCTGAATTCTATAAAGCGCAAGTCTCAAGTGAAGAGCTGTCTGTCAAATACAAAACACAGCAAATCAAGTGAGTGTAGATCACAGCAAGATCAATGGCAAGCACAATCTGCATTGATTACTCCAGGGAGCCAGTGTCAGTCACAGAGATGTGCCTCCTAAACTTTCCCCTGAGGTATCTGACAAAAAGGAATGTTTCCTGAGAGTCATTATCAACCAAGGGCCTAAATCTGACTCAAGTTTGCATTAATTTACTGTGCTTGTTTTTTCTGTCTGATTACCAAAGTAAGTAATTAATATAATAATAATAAACAACAACCACAATACAATTAGCATATATTCAGCTCTAAGTATGTGCCAGTTACTGTGCTAAGCTCTTTACAAAATCTGATTGACATAACAACACTGGAAGGTAGGTGCAATTATTATCCCCATTTTCATTGTTGTCCAATTCTTTATGACCCCATTTGAGGTTTTCTTGGCAAAGAAATTTCCTTCTCCAGCTCATTTTTACAAATGAGGAAACTGAGGCAAACTGGATTAAGTGATTTCCTCAAGATCACATAGATAGTAAGTGTCTGAGGTCAGATTTGAACTCAGGTGTTCTTGACTCTAGACTCCATAACCACTGTGCCACCTAGCTGTGCTTTCTTTGAATAGGAAGTCTAGAAAATAATCCTGGTCAAGATAAAGAGTTGCCTCAGTTATTAAATATCCAACTTGGATTTTAATTTCTCATGGTAGTTCTGTTTTCTTTATTCTATCCCTTAAGATTGATTGATTCCTGATTATTCATTTAGACTTTGGAACATCTACTTATTCTGACTTCTGGAATGTCCTATTAGTTCCTTCCCAAAGCTCTGGATTAGTGGTACAGAAATTTAGCCCAGAGACCACTGAGGATTACTGAGATCCTTTCTGGGGGTCCTTAAGGTCAAAACTATTTTTATAATACTAAAATATTTTAAGTTCTAATATGGCAAATATTAATAGCTAAATCTAGGGGAATAGAGGCAGCTGAGTGGCACAGTGGATAGAGTGCTGGGCCTGGAGTCAGAAAGATTCATCTTCCTGAGTTCAAATCCAGCCTCAGATACTTACTGGCTGTGTGACCCTGGGCAAGTCACTTAACCCTGTTTGCCTCAGTTTCTTCATCTGGAGAAGGAAATGGAAAACCACTCCAGCATCTCTGCAAGAAAACCTCAAATGGTGTCACAAAGAGTGAGACACAACCGAAAAATGACTGAACAACAAAAATCTTGGGGAATACTGGAGCCAACTCTAAAAGGCTTTCAAGATGTAATTGCTAAAAATGCAGTGCAAGCATTTATACCTCAAGATAAGCAAATGCTACAAATCACCTAGACCTAAAAAAAAGTGATACAGAAAATGTCAATAATGCAGATTAAATTTAAGTGTCTTACCTATATCTCCTCCTCCTACCCACTCCTCCACCCCAACCCAGAGTTGTTAAACATTCACCACCACATCTGCATATAACCCACCTAAACAAAAGCTTAGGAGTCCTCAATTTTTTAAAGTTTATGGGGTCCTGAGACCTCAAATTTTGAGAACTGCTTATCTAGATTTTGACTACAATATACCAGGATTCTTGTAATCTTTGCACCCCAGAGGCAGATTTAAGATATGGCGTTATGTTCTAAGCAGCAAGGTATAGTAAAAAACACATTATTTTGGAGTCAGAAGACCTGAGTTCAAATCCTGATGCTCCCGCTTACTATCTATGTGACTTTAATCAAGTCACTTAATACTATACATCTTGGAGTCTTCACCTGTAAAACAAGAGATTTCCCTTGACAATCTCGGAGATCTCTTCCAGCTAAAAATATGCTGTGATTTCAGTATTTTCTGTGGCTGAAGCTGTGAAGTAATATTGGAAAGTATTTTGGCAGATACAGTAACTACTGGGTTTATTGTCACAAAGACCTACACTGAAATTCTCCCTTAGACATTTACTAGCTATATAATGCTATGCTGGCTGGTTGATTGGCTCTTGTCCTTCATTGTGGAAGGGGACCAAAATGATATCACTATATTGGAGTCAAGGTACATTGTGTCCACCTGGCTAACCAGACCAATAGGGGCTCGGAAGGCTGTACCACAGGTTGGGCACAAATAGTCCATATGAACATTTGGAGTGGAGGTGTCTCTAAATTTTGAATCTCATGTTTCTTTCAAACTACTTCAATTTTGATTTGTTCATACAGCACAGCACCTTCTTTGATGAGGGCACACCACGCTGGGTAATCCTGTGCCACTATGACACAAAATTGATTCCAAATGATACTATGTAAGTCACTTTCTCAGCTTGAAAGTGTGCAGTGGGGTAAGGGTAGCTTGTTTTAACCTTATAAAATGGAGATAATTATAGCTGCAGCCTTTGAGTACTCTGAGCTATCCCAATGGGCTCCCAACTGGCCCGTTCCAGTCAGGCAACTTAGCCTGACCAGTTCCAATTGGACAACTCTTCTCTTCTCTCCTCTTCATGTCCTCTCCTTTTCTCTCCTCTCTTTTTCTCTCCTCTTCTCTCCTATTCTCTCTTCTCCTCTCCTCCCTTCTCCCCTCATTTCCTCTCCTCTCCTCCAAGAGGTCTCTGCCCAAGCATCACTTAATGGTTATTTTTGGGCTCTGATGGCTCAGAGTGAATGCATATAGTAATTGCTTCTCTTTTAGCCAGCAACCCTAAGGGTCTTTCCCACCCAGTTTGATTTTTTTTTTTATTAAAGAGGCCATCCCTTGACTCATTTCTTGAACAGGCCTAATCTAATCATTGAATAGGTGTTGCCTGGAAGTGAGAACTGGGAAAGACCTTAGTTTGAAAAGTCCAAGGCCTCCCATTGCATCCTGGGCTATCTCCAGTTGTCCTGATCTATATCTGGCCACTAGACCCAGATGGCTCTGGAGGAGAAAGTGAGGCTGGTGACTTTGCACAGCCCTCCAATTTACTTGGAAGTCATAGATCATCTTCCTGATGTCATGGTCCTTTTTGAGAAGGACCACACAATACATAGGCTTGCAAAGTGCTTGGCAAACCTAAAAACACTGCAACTGGGTCCCTATTAATACAAATAATGAATCACCATGAGGTGGTTACATTAATCTAATTTGCTCTGTATATTTCCACTGGGCTGGAACCAATTACCATGTTTTATATAATTATAACTTAAAAAGTATAAATTTGAATACCTAAGACCACTTCAGGGGATTCCTTATTCAAATTAATGGGGATCTAACTACATCTATGTGTCATACTGATTTTCCAGAGTTTGGATTCCAATCCTACATCTGGACTTGCTGATATGAAAAGAAACATGTCTCTCGGTCATGATTCTTGCTGTGCTTGAACATCAGACCCATGGTTAAACCAGATTCTCATTTTAATTTGTTACTGATCAAGACATGTTATGACAGCTGATTAGGTGACTGATGAGAAAACTTATGAATTGAGGTCAAGGGGCAGGAGATGTACCTTAAATAAAGACAGAAAGAACTGCTTCCCCAGGGACCACTGAAAACAGGCCTCTAAGCACAGCCTCAACCTACAAAAAGAAGAAAGTTAAGTTCAAAAGAAAAAATAGACAGGAGTGGTTGTGGGCCCATGCCTGTAATCCCTGCTAGTCAGGGAGGCTCCTTTTTGTATCCTAAGCACTTAGCACAATGTTTAGCACATAGTAGGGACTTAATAAATGTTTGTTGACTGAATGACTGACTTCTGGATCACTTTGAGATCCAGAGTTCTAAACTACACCAGGACTAAAGATACTCATGTGTCCACACAATATCCAGTACCAATGGATTGAGCCCTGGGCATGGAGGGCCAACTGGCCCATGTCCCTAAAGCTTTTGTACTCAGACGTGATTAGCTGTGTGACCCTGGGGCAAGTCACTTAATCTTGTTTGCCTCAATTTTCTCATCTGTAAAATGAACTGGAGAAGGAAATGGCAAACCACCACTTCAGTATTTTGCCAAGAAAACCACTGCTAAATATTGTAATTAAGTGTCTTTGAATGGCACTGTCAGCCTGATAGAGAGCAGGGAGAGGAGAGAGGAGAGACAACAGTGACCCCAAAGGTTGATGGCGCTGGGGAAGGTATCTAAAGATAAGAAGGAAAATTAAAAAAAAAAACAGAGCTTGATAATGACTGTTGACAAAGCCAAAGGAACAACCTGATGTTGCATTTGCAATCTGCCTCAGCAATAATGCTTTACCTAATATTTTCATCTGAAGCTCCCCTCCAAAACTTACAAAAATGACTTTATCCTTTTGGCCAAGCCCTTATCCTGAAGTCCCTCAGTGAGGGAAGACACCTCCAGAGAAGAGATAATGGAGAAAGGACTTGATCCCAAGGACAGAGTTTTTGGAGGAGAGACCTCTCTTTTCTTTTGTCCCTTCAGAAGGTTATCTGAGACAAGCAGGGACTGTATCCCAGCTTGCCTTCAGATGAAGGTTTTTCTTGAAGGCTGACCTGATCATGCCCTAAGCCACCATGGGGAATATTTCAATTAGCCAGAGGGTCTTACACTTTTAGATCACTAGAAATAGCCACTCTCCATAAATAGTCTTTAAATGACATACTTCAATGTTTCTACCCAACCAACTGATTCTATAAGCCTTCTTTCTAAAATTGAGTTGGTCACAACTATAAAGAACTCTTTGTTTAATCTAATGATTAATAGATAAGTTTATCCATTAGGCCAATTTTGAAGAATTATTAACCAGAAGGAAGAAAAAAGGAAAAACAGGTAAAGAAAAGTCAATAGTGGGTAATATTTATGGCATTATTCATGACAGTCAAAGTAGGGGAAAACAAAAGTCAAGTAGCCCAAAAATTTTCTATCACATTTCATCTCCATGACTCACTTTCTTGAAGCTTTTGGAAAGCTTACTACAGTTATATTTCATTGTGATGGATTCTATAATCACCTATCCCCAGACACTCATATACGTAAAAAAGCCTCATTAATTAAGGTTCTACTGCCCTAGAATATGTGATTTTTCACGTAGCAGGTGTGTTTTATATGTTTTCTATATCCCATACAATTGCCAGTATTTTCCATAAATGAGGCTCCAGAAATACCTGTTGACTTGAAAAGTTTGCACGAGGATGTTGTAATTCTATGGTACCCAGGATCCCAGGGAGGTTAGGGAAACTACAATTGGATAATACCAAGAGATAACGATAGGATCATCCATTTAGAGATGGAAGTGCTGGAGCTTTCCCTCAGAGATGACTTTTCATTTACATTTACATCTTATAACTATTTGCATTTCCACCATTAGAATGTAAGCTCCTTGAGGGTGGGAAGGATGTTTTTGCCATTTTTTGTTTCCCCAACATTTAACAATGTGCCTGGCACATAGTAAATGCTTAATAAATGTTTGCTGCCTGACTGAATGGTGAAAAGGACCTTAAATGGGTCCTCCTACCTAAATGGCCTGACTACTTCATTTTACAGATAAGGGAGCTAAAGGCCCAGAAAGACTAAGTGACTTGACCAAGGTCACATGGATAGTAAGTGGCAAAAGCCGGTACTTGAATGCAGGTTCTTTGATTTCAAATTCAATAATCTTCCTAATTTTTCTTATTCTTTTCCTAATCTTTCTATGTTATTTCAATCAAAAGTTCTATAGTAGATGGTTTTACCTAACTTTTTTTTATATCAAATGCTACAACACTGTAAAGGTAGCTATTTATCAGTGTGTGGTTGATGATAAAAATAAAATACAGTAACAACAACACTGTAAAGACAAATAACTTTGAAATCTTTAAGAACTCTGATTAATGCAGTGATCATTAATGATTCTAGTGGGCTAATGATGAACACCCTATCCATCTCCTGATGGAGAGATAATGAATTCAGGGTGTAAAATGAGGAATGGGTTTTTAGTACACAGCTAATATGAAAATGTTTTGCTTAAATATTCATATCTCTTACCTGCAAGATATTTTCCTTTTTCTTTCCCTCAATGGGACAGGAAGTAGGAGGGAGTAAAAATAGATTTTTGTTCATTTAAAAAATTTTAATTTTTAAAAATAAAAAAATTAAATATAACCATAATATATCTATTTAGAGAGATATACATATTTACAGGCTCTCAATATACTTCTGTGGCTCCTGGGTGCCCTTGACTTTTTATTCAGCAAGAGGAATACCTTGTGCTTCATCAACCCCTGGCCTTAGGGGGCCACTAATTATTTTAGACTGCCATAGCCTCTCTAGACCTAAAAGCAAAAGGAGTTGCTGAAGTAAATCACAGGGAGAATATGTTATTTGTTGGGAACAAGATTTTCACGAGAGAGAGAGAGAGAGAGAGAGAGAGAGAGAGAGAGAGAGAGAGAGAGAGAGAGAGAGAGAGAGGAAGTGGGAAGGAGGGAGGGAGAATGAGAAGAGAAAGATGGATAAGTAGAGAGAGGGAAAGAGAGAGAAATAAAGGAGAAGGTGAGAGAAAGAAATAAGGAAAGTATGAGAGGGAGAGGGAGGAGGGGAAAGGAAGAGAGAGAGAGGGAGAGGGAACTTTTGTTATTTAGAGACCATGAGCCTTAGAGTGGATTGTTTCTCATAGTATTTACTTGAAGATAAAGACCTTAATCCCTAAAGTGTGTCTGAATGTGAAGTTCATTTTCCATAGTTATTTTGCTAATTCTTTTAGGTCCAATTAAATGTGTTACTTTTAAAACAAGTCTCCATGTCTAGACTTCTAGCTTGGTAAAAACTAAGTTTAGATGAGGTTGTAAATGAGGTTTTCAGTGAAAATGAGGACTTGAGCCAAGTGAGTTCAACTTATGATCTAATATAACCTACACTGAATTCAGAGGTCCATGTGAATCCAGGGTTCAATGGAGTACAGGCTGTATATATACAGATACTTAAGATACAGATTTGATGTCATTCTGGAACACACATTAAAAATAAGTTCCCAGGACTTCTATTTAACAGTGTCAGCCTGAGTGAAGTCACTGTAGGGACACTGAAGACAATCAAAGCACGTTTTCTGCTTTACTATTCAGACTGTCCTTGTTTACATTAGCTAGAATGTGCATGCCCCTGAAATTAAAAGAAAAAAAGAATGTCTTTTTCCTTGCACTTTTTTTATATTTCTGAGTTTTACTGTTATATGGATTTAGTAGACCCTGCTCTAGTTCCTTTCAGAGCTAGGAAATGTCTGTTCATGATTCCTTTCCAATACTTTGGGGAGAGGAGGAAGGACTTCATTTAATATATTATTATCTTTGAAAAGTTTCTCTAGCCCTTCTATTTCTCCATTCCCTTTACCCTACTCTGCAGAAACTCTTCTGAACTTCTCCTTTATCTGCTACTTCCCTCCCTGCTTCTCTGCTGACCTGTGCACCTCTACTGTCCCTGGTTGCTTTATAATTGGGTCATAGGCGATGTCTAATTGAACCACACTTTTCCCTATTTTGCATCAAGTGCAATGAACACAACAGTGGCCTTCTACGGATATAACAGTAGTGAAACACTGCCTATAAAGCACCACATTAAATGAATTTTTTTGAAAAAAGATAATGGTGATTTGTTGACAATGACAATCAACCAAAAAAGTAAGGAAAAATAAAGCAACCAAATGAGTTAGTAAATCAAGGGAGAGAGGGTCACTAAGAAAGACAGGTAACTTTAAGCTATGGCTATTGATGTTTGAAAGAGAGAAGATAAGAAAATTATCGTCCATAAACTACTTCTTGCTGGAGCTAGATTTTCAATAATTTCCCAACCAGTAAATGTTATGCACCCTGAAGGAAAATATTTTCATATTACTTTTCTCCATTATAACGTTCATTGAACATATTTCACGTTATTAGAAACTTCTTAGTGTAGTCGTGGTAACCTTTTCCACAGGCTCTCAATATACTTCTGTGGCTCCTGGGTGCCCTTGACTTTTTATTCAGTAAGAGGAATACCTTGTGCTTCATCAACCCCTGGCCTTAGGGGGCCACTAATTATTTTAGACTGCCATAGCCTCTCTAGACCTAAAAGCAAAAGGAGTTGCTGAAGTAAATCACAGGGAGAATATGTTATTTGTTGGGAACGAGATTTTCACACACATTTTTGCTCATAGCAAATCTGTAAAGTAACACAATATGCTTTGAAATACGCTGCATGCATCAAGAGAATTTTTAAGAGCTGACTGGTCCACAGTGTCATGTAAAATAAATCAGAACAGATATAGTCCCTGTCCTCTAGGACCTTACAGCTGCAGATGGGCAAAAGTAACATAGGCAGGGGATAAGGAAAATCATGAATTGAACAACTATGTAAATAAATATTTACTAATTAATGCACAAGCAAAGGGATCAAGTCATTCAGCAAGATCATGAACAAAGAAGAGTTCAGATGCATTTATATGTATATGGCTGTAGAGGTCACGAATGGCAGCGTGGTCAAGGAAATAGATGAATGGTCTTTGAGTAAAGAAGAACTGAATTCAAGTGCTACCCCTGACAATACTGACTGGGTGATGTTAGGCAAGCCACTTAACCTCTCAATGCCCCCCAGGCAACTATCTAAGAATATCAGTTGTTGAGCTTTGGTAGAAGGGGCTCCCTCACTGGTAAATCCCTGTGATCCAGTAGAATCATGGATGCTTCCTCCTAAAACCAAATAAAGAGCTTCAATTAAAAGAAATCTATTGCGATGGCAGCATGCAATCGATCCTGGGCTCTTGGTGGCTACGATGTTGAAGAACAAATCCTGGCAGATTCTACCAAGCCTCAAGGATGGGCTAAGCCACAGCTGAGTTTGGTGAGGCAAATGAAAAAGTGAAAATAACATGCTTCAATCTGCATTCTAACTCCATCAGTTCTTTCTCTGGAGGTGGATAGCATTTTTCATCATGAGTCCTTTGGGATTGTCTTGGATCACTGTATTGCTGGGAATAGCTATGTCATTCATAGTTGATCATCATACTGTATTGTTGCTATGTACAGTGTTCTCCTGGTTTAACTCACTCTGCTCAGCATCAGTTCAGGTTAATCTTTCCAGGTTTTTCTGAATTCAGCCTAAAGCAGATGTTATTAACATTTTTGTAATGTCACAGACCCCCTTGGCAATCTGGCAAAGGCTACTGATCCCATTGTTTTTGAATGCATAAGACATAACACTTAGGATTGCAAAGCAAACCAATTATATTAAAATACATTTGTAAAAGTAGTTTTTAAAAATAATAATAAGTTGAACTCCAGGTTAAGAATCCCTGCTCTAAAGCCTACAATAATTTGTAAGTCAGAAAGTCAAGTTCATGAGTAGTAATTCAATTAATTCCTCATTCTAAACACCTCCTTTTTGAAAAGTTCAAAGCACTTACATAAAATGAAAGACTCCTGGCTGAAAAAAAATAAGGCATAGAATCAGGTACCTTGGCCAAAGTGATGCAACAAGGCCATGGAAGTACCAGCATCAGCTCTTGAGTACTGCTCATTTTTATTCTCTAAATACTAGTCTGAAACAGCTCTAGATAAGGGGACATTCTTACAGAAAGGAAAGAACAATACCAATAGAGTAGGGTTGATTTACCATTTAAAAAAAAGTCAAAGTTAAGAAAATTTTATTTTTATCTCCTCTCCCCACATTCCTTCCCTGGAAATCATGGTTTTGAAATTGAGGTCATTTATAGAAATGCGGTTAGTTGTTCTGCAGCCCAGAGTACTAAATGTTCTAGAAGGTTCATTGGGAAAATGACCTGCTGTGAAGAGGAATTGACTGTTCTTTGCACCAAACAGTGTCCATATCCTCCAGATAAAGAAAAGTGGAAATGTTTCTTATAACAGGATTAGTCTCCTAATTCTGAAGCTAAGAGAACTTGCCTCTGCTCTTAAAGCACTGGTTTATGGAGCCCAATTTCCTAATATGAGAGGGTTTATGCAGATATTTCATAATATTCAGTCCATCTTATCTCTTCAGCTGCTTCACGCAAGACAACTTACAGAAATATAACTCAGTTTTCATTTTCCACCTCATCCCTTAATCCCTGTGAATTCTATTGTGCTTATCACTTCATCAGCAAACCTCCAGGCCTGATTGGGTGACAGAAATTGTATTTATGATCTCCTCCAGGAAACTCCTCACCATGTATGAATAATAAATCAACAGGCAAACTTGGCCAATTTTTGTGAAAATGGGAAATTTGTGAGCCAGTTAATATGATTTTAATAGGCCAGGCCTTGCTTTGTGTGGAAGGCACTTACCGTAGCTTTTCCCAATTGGTTGACCCTCAGCTGATTTCTTTTTCTTATTCAGAAAAACACAGTAGAGTTTCATAAACCCTGAGAAGGAACGAGCAGATATGAACACTCTCTTCCCAGTGTTTTTCTCACAAACTCAAGATGGAATAAATGAGATCCTTTTACTTGGGTAAAAAACAGAGACACACAGAAAATTTATCATATGCAAACGTATAAAATATATTCTCCTGTTAGCCATCTGAACTAACTGCTGACAGAGTTTATGGTTTTTAACCCCTAGGTAATTGGAGAGAGAGCAGTTTGCCTCCTTGGTTCAAGTTCAGGTTTTGTGAAGGCAGAAAATCATTACCAGTTGTATCAGAAGTGCAGTTGTTTATGGAAAATGAATAGAGTTCTCACCTTCCCACAGTCCAATATCCTAGTGGACAGCCTTTCACAATCCCCACGACCTGCAGACTCAGCCATCCTACCTCAACTCTCTCCCCACCACCAGTGACTTCAGGAGCTCAGAAGCCAGAATGACAAGAGATGGAATATTAAGACTTAGTAGTCTTCCACCTACTGCTGCTTTCCTGGTATTTTAAAGAAGTTCAATTTCCATAGGGTATTGTTGTTCAGCCGCTTCAGTTGTGTTCAACGCTTCATGACCCCATTTGGAGTTTTCCTGGCAAAGATACCAGAATGGTTCATCCTTTCCTTCTCCAGATCATTTTACATATGAGGAAACCGAGGCATACAGTATTGAGTGACTTGCCCAGGGTCACACCCAGTTAGTAAGTGTCTGAGGCCAGATTTGAACTCAGAAAGAGTCTTCCTGACTCCAGGCCCAGCACTGTATTCACCTAGCTTCCCTTCGTGTTTCATAAAGTATGGCCCTGAAAGTGGTGGTTGCCCAGGAATTAAGACAATTCAGGTCAATTTAACTGACATTTATCAAGTAACTACGATGTGTCAGGCAGTTACATTTTTATCATTCTTCAGTTACCTGAAAGGTGTAAAGAATATAAGATCCCACTGAGTTTACTGCTCCTGTTTGTGGGTGGCATTGTTTTCATTGCATCAAGCCCCAGAAAATCTCAGAACCTCCTGAAATGATCGATAAGCACTCAAAAGAGTCTGACCTAATCTTCATATGCACAGGAAAGATCAAGTTTATAAAGAATGTCTATTGCATTATGACATGCACTTGGATAAACAGTATGTGGTATTTATCCATCAATATTTATATCTTAGACAGGCAGAACAGATGGACAACAAGTTGGGCCCAAGGTTGTACAAATAGATAAGAGCAGACTGAATTTTTCTTTGGAAAATTACAAAATTTTTAATGACTGTATGCTTCCCCCATAAACAAAATCATTATTTGTCCTTTGTTCTCAAAGCGGACTAATGACACCAAGAGGGTAATGTCTTGACTTGCAAGTGAATTGGATTTAAATGAGGTAGGGCTGTGCAAAGTCATCAGTCTCACCCTCTCCTCCAGGGTCATCAGAGTCCAGTGGCAACACATAGGTCAGTATGACTGTCGATGGCCTCCGATTCAGTGGGAGACTCTGGCCTTTTTAAGCTAAGGTCTTTCCCAGGTCTCGGTTTGTCTGAGGCAACACCCATTCAGTGATTAAAGGCTAGGTAAGAATTGAGGCAAAAGATTGCCTAGTTTAACTTCACACAAAAAAAAAAAAATCTGGGAAGGGAAGACCCTCAGAGTTTCTGGCTAAAATAGAAATAATTGCTATTTATGCTCAAAAATCTTATCTTTTTAATACCAACATTTTGTTGGGTTGTCTTATCATGGTGAATTGTGGAATAGAACAGTCTCTGAAAAAAATTAAAATTGAAGATGACATAAAGAACAGTATGGTAGATGTGAGTAGGCTGCAGCATATGACTAGTGAGGGACTTCAAAAAAGGATAGGAATAAAATGGTGCTAAAAGTGAAATGTATAATAGAAAGAGAAGAGAGGCTGATCAGATGACAAGGGTGATGGGCCACATGTGGTTTAATCAGGGTGTTCCACTGGTATCCTCCTGATATCAGGAGAAAGTGAAGAAGACCTCAAGCAAGCTGAGTGTCCCCTCTATGAATAATCTATATGAGGACTTAGGTAAGAGTCGTGTAGGAAGGGCAGAAATACAGCATAGCAATCTGAATTTTTGTAGGTAACACCCAAAGACATGAGATTAGAAAGCCATTAAAATCTAAGTTAGGTACTGTGCAAAGCACTGGTAACACCATGACAAAAACAAAGCAGTCCCTACCCTCATGGAGATTACTTTTAGTGAGGGGGCAGCACGTATCAATCAAAAGAACTACTACTCACCAGGTACCGTGCTAGTCACTGCTGAAACATGTACAAAGAATAGAACACAAAGAGCTTACCTTCTAATGGCAGAGACCAGGAGTACATAGATAAAGTGTACAAAGTATAAATATAAAGTTAATAAATGCAAAAAAGAGAAAGAAGTTACATTAAAAAAGTGATTTGGGAGGAAGAGCGTTAGCATTTCAAGGGATTGGGAAAGCCTTCAGGCAGAAGGAGTCTTAAAGGAAGAGAAGGACTCTATAAAACAGAGGTAATTAGGGACTATGTTCCAAGCACATAGAACATGAATATTAAATAAATAATAAATACAAAGTAACTTATTGGGGGGGACTGAGGAATTCCACCTCAGTCAAGAAGACCTGGATTCAAGTCCTCACTTCTGACGTATACTGATTGATGAACTGATTAAATGAGCTACTTGTCTTAGAGCCCCAGCATCCCTGGAAGACTACTAGGGAACAACAGTTCCTTATCTGTACCGGTAGAGGGCCTTCCCAATGCTAATGGAATTTTATGGCTAGACTAAAAAAATAGAAAATTGGCATAAATTATTTTTATAGGGGAGTGAGAGGGAGGGACCTGAACTCTTACTGAAAGGAACAATCTCTTGTACTCTATTGAATGAGTAGCCATGGATGTAGAGTGCTCTGAATATGGCAATTCTTCATCCCTCCCTGTGCCTCATTCCTCCTGAAGTTATTTTTGAACTCCCCATGACCACAAATCCCTCCATCCCTCAGAGTATTCTAAGGTCATTCACTCCTGATCTGACTTCACTCTCCTACCTTCCCATTTTCAATCCTCTAGTTAAACAGTTCAATGATACACTTTCCTCTACCCTTGAATCCCTAATCCCCTTCATCTGTCACAGATCATCCCTTTTCAAAACCTGCTCATGTTTTATCCCTATCACCTGACTCTTCCATTCATATTTGCTATAGAGATGCTTGGGTAAATCACACAACCGTGTTGATTCAGTGAACTGTCCATTTATCTTAATCTGATTTCTCCTGGGCCATTTGTACAGTAGGGGAATCCTTTTGCTCTCCCCAAATCAGAGGTAGCATGGAAGAGGACCTGGATTTACATCTTGGTCCTCCTACTTATTAACAATGTGATCTTAGTCAAGTCATTTAACTGCTATAGACCTCAGTTTCCTGATCTCTAAAATGAGACAGTTGGACTAGATCATCTTTAAGGACACAGATTTTCTTTGTAGGGCCATATATACCAGTAGACATTTAAGAAAGCTAAGAACTTTGAGAAATGCAAAACTCTTGAGAGAAGGAGATTTAGGCTTGATTTAAGGGAAAACTTTCCACACTTAGAGTTATCCAAGAGTGGTATGGGCTACCTCAGGAGGAAATTGGTTTTCCCTCACTGGAGGGAAATTTCCTGTTCAGGTATGGGTTGAAATAGATGACCTCTAGTCCAATGCTAAGATTCTGTGATATAAAAAGGAAGTTTTGTAATGGACATTATTACAGTTAATAGCACAACCATGATAATAATTAATTTTTGTTGAATTGAAAATTAATATGTAGAAACCAGCCTGTCAGTTTGACTTTCCCTTCTCCCACAGAGGAGTCATAAGGCGGAGCTGATAACTTCCCAATTGTGAGAACAGCGACCTTCAGGGAAGATGAAATGGCTTGATGGAGAAGAGAGTACTTGGCCATGGACTAATATCTGAAATAATTACAAAGATGACAGAGGGAAGAATTAGCCAAGTAAATTGGTTCTGTGCAACAGCTTCTTCTCGGGCAGATAAGAAAATAGAAGTTAAAACTGAATCGCACCTAAGAATATCTGAAATGGAAAGTCACACAAAGTCAAATCTATTTTTTTCTCCTATTCAGCAAGGAAATAAAAGTTAAGAATAAAGTGATCTGGAAGAAATAATTCCTACCTACAATCACCATCTACTTCAACTCAAGCTGAACTCAACTGCCCTCTCTCAGTTGACTTGAAATCTGAATTTTATGCTATTTTACCTATCCAGAGGATTCTTAACCTGGGAGCCATGGACTTGTATTTTAAAATGTTTTGATAACTGTATTTCAATATAATCAGTTACCTATGCATTTTACTTTATGCATTTAAAAACATTATTCTGGAATGGAGTCAGTAGAATTCACCAGACTACCAAAGTGGTCCATGACACAAAAAATACTTAAGAAGCCCCTCTCCCCATAACACAGTTAAACTCCAAAGAGAAAGAGAACCAAGCTTTCTCCAAGCCTACGATGAATCTCCAGGCTTGGGGTGAGAGACATTGTTGAAACAGAAGCAGAGGGTTATAAACATCAACCAAAGACGTCCACAGAGACAACAAAATAGGGACTCATCTGTCAACACTGGGTCTTTAACAGGCAATTAATAGCATCCCATAGGCTATAGTATATGTGTAGTATGATGTTAAAACAGTCAGGAAATACAAGAAAGAAACCTACAAGAAGGCAAAGTTGGAGACAACAGTCTGCTGCCTGGGAGCAATTTCCTTGTTTAATACTAAGGGCCTAAAAGGCAGCTAGAGTGCTGGGCCTGGAGTTAAGAAGGCTTATCTTCTTGAGTTCAAATCCAGCCTCAGACACTACCCAACTGTGTCTATGGGCAAGTCACTTAACCCTGTTTGCCTCAGTTTCCTCATCTGTAAAATGAGCTGGAGAAGGAAATGGCAAACCACCCTAGTATCTTTGCCAAGAAAACTTCAAATGGGGTTACAAAGAGTCAGACACAACTGAAAACACAAATGAACAACACAAAACAAGGGGCTAAAGTAGGTGAAATGTTAAGCTAATAGCAAATGCCTATAATTCCCTATTCTACATAATGCATGATAGACAGTTTTATGTAATTTATTTAATCACCAGTTTTCTTAAAAGGCTTTTTTTTTTATTTTTTGGTATGGGATCTGAGATTTCATTTGCACAGGAAATTCCAATTACCAATGCAAATAGGCACCTATTTCATACCACATAGTATTAGAATTGATTTGCCCATCATCACACAGGCCTTATGTATCAGAGTTGAAATTTGAACTTATATCTTACTAAGTCCAAGAGACAAGTATTCTATCCTCTATGAAATACTGCCTTTCATTCTAAAAAAAAAAAAGTTTATGCTGTATTAGTCAAATTAGAATTTAGGTGCATTTGGTGAGAAATCATACCTCTCAAATATCCAGTAAGGAACAATGTGAAACAGAGTATAGCATAGCACATTTCTGGACTCATTCTCCCAATTCACATTGGACTAGCTAATACCTCAGAAAGGAGGTACTAGCTCTTTCGTCAGGATTCTAGGGCAACCTTGAGGAGTAGTGGACTGGTTTCTAACATGGTGTCTCACAAACCCATCCAGTGTCCCCCAATACCATTTAACAAGCTGATACTTCCCCAAAATCAATTAATCAATTAAAATCAATTAGCTTTTACACAAGGACATTTACTGAGAAGATATATCAATGACTACAAAAACAGCCCCTCAGGCTGGGAATTATACTTTCTTCACCTATTTGGTTTCTGGGGAGAGTGGGCTCAAATTTAAACTTTTTGCTATAAAATACACAGCCAAATGACTGAAAGACATGTTTTTCCAAATATAGAGAGAGTCCAGGGGAAAAATAGCCTCAAGCTTAAGAAGCACATGAAATAAAGGGGCAATTCATGGCTTCTGGTTGGATGGAAGTTCTTTTCCTCGTTTTAAAGAAGTACAGCTTTTTGCTGGTATCGTAGTTTCTTGAAGACACTTTTTCACAGTATGTCTAGTGTGTCCTCAGCTCCAAATGCAGATGTTGCAATCAATCAATGCCAAAGTTTTTGCAGAGAAACTTAGGAACCCATGAGAAGTCCAAATCTTCCAACCATTTGAAGTTTGCAAGGTTATTCTTTGGTCAAAGGGATTAGGGAGAAACATAGACCCATCCCTCTTCTCCCAGTCATTTCTTCTCAGAAGTTTAGCTGAAACTGTTCTACCATTAGGCTGGCCTAATTATAGGAACTACCAGTACTGGCTGACAACTTTTATTCAATCATTATCAACTCCCTTGGGCATTATCAACTTCCTTCAACCATTAGGCATTTCCTGGGTGGAGTCATTGGATTCATCCAACAGCTCAAAAGCTAGTTACTCCTTGATTGATTGTTCTTACTAGGTATATGCCTTTGATTGATTGATTAAATAGAGAGGCCTCTACTTTTTTTGGAGGGGAGAGGCAGCTAAGTAATATAATAGATAGAGGGCCAGACCTAAAGCCAAGAAGACTCATCTTCCTGAGTTCAAATTTAGCCTCAGACACTGACCAGCTGTATGACCCTGGGCCAGGCACTTAAGTGTTTACCTCATCTGTGAAATAAGCTGGAGAAGGACATGGCAAACCTTTCCAGTGTTTCTGCCAAGAAAACCACAAATGAGGTCATAAAGAATCAGACACAACAAAAGGCTTTGTTCATATATAATTCATACTTCTGATTGACTAATTCAATAGAGAAGTCTGGATCGCCTGTAGTTACTGTAGGGGAAGTATGAAACATTTTCGCTTTTATACTACTAGCCCTTTCAAAATATATAGCTATTATTTTTTAAATGATTATATGTTGAATCTTAAAATCACAGGACTTTAGAGCCAGAAAGGAGCTTTGAGATCATTTAGTCAAAGTCCATAATTTCACAAATGAAGGGCTGTTCTACTAGGAAGATGAAGACATGCTCAAGGTCACCCAGAAAGTTAATGATGGAACTGGGATGAAAATCCAGATTTTCTGGTTCCCAGATTCCCATTTTTCTCAATAGTAGTAAATGATTTCACCTCTTTAGACCACTCTTTTATCATCTGAAAAATGTGCAGTTCAGGCTTGCCAGTTATATCCCTTGTATTAACTACTGTTTTCCTGAGTGCTCTTCAGCTATGTCTTAACTGATACATTGATATCAGAAACAGCATGGCATAATGGGCAGAAAGACAGTCTCGGAATCAGAAATACCTAAATTTAAGTCTTGCCATTGATATAAGTCATGCTAGCTGTGTGACTCTAGGTAAATCATTTAGCCTTTCTCAGTGCCACAGGCAATCATGTAAGACTAGGAGTTACAGAGTTTTGCTACCTTGCTTTGGTAGAGGCCATTTTCTCACAATGAGTTCTCAATACCAATGAAATAAGTAGTCGAATTTAAAAAAATGGCAGTTCAGTTCAACTGCATGCTATCTGTCCCTTATCCCCTATGCCCCTATTCCTTTTCTCCTTCCCACTGACCCAAAATCTCCTTGAAATGGCTCTTTTTAATGCTTATTATTTCAAAGACTAGATGTTCACTGTTCAAGCTGATTGAAGAAAAGGCTATAGAAATCCAATAAATAAACGCAACACCGAAACAAGCTGCATGTATTAATGGTGGGTATCCCAGCTGACATTTGAGGTGCTTTAGTAGCTAGAGCAGCCCACACCTGGCTTACATCCTATCTGCTGAAAGCCTAGAGAAAAAAGGTTGTCACTTTACAAAAACTACTTTGTGTAGCTTATCATTTTGCCCACCAGTCAGCATCCCACCTCTCCAATGATCCCATAAGTCACTGGACATGCACAAAAGATCTCTTCTATGCACATGTGCAAGCCTCCCAAATTCACCTAGTTGCAGCTTCAAAGAGTTGGACAATGAGAAATACTCATGGACCTGAGCCTTAATAAACCTAGGGGGTGATATAAGACATAGTTCAGGATTATTAAAACATGGACATCTCTCTGGTTCTAAACCCAACTCTAGGAAAGTCCCTATTCCCAGTTGATCTTCTGTATTGGTGATTTATATGGAATTAATTTTTCTCTCATCACTTAGTTTTTTAGAGATGGTAAAGAAAAATTGTGCTTATGGGGGACACTTCACCCAATAATCTCTAAACTTCCCACAGCTTACTCCTCACTTCTTTGGGAGTTCTTAGGGAACAACCCTACCCCCACCTGCTCATGAAGGAAGAGCATGGAAAAGATTTAGGAAGGATCTGCTTTTCTGGCTCTTCTGGGGTCAGAGCTTATAACCAATGGAAAGCAGGAGAGGCAGAGAGAGGTTTTCTTCCTGGCTTTTTCCCCAGCTACTGAAGTTTCCAAGAGGTGCTCTGCTTCTTTACCTGGTCTACACTTACTGGTATTCTGGCACCCAATCTGAAGCAGCTCTCCTATAGCTGATACTGATCTCTATAGAAAGGAATACAGTTCCCAGCACCTGCACCTGCACCAGCATGACAGTGAGGAAATTTCTCTCAGCTGTAACCTTAGCACCAGCCTCACGATTCTGATTTCCAATATCAATTGTCGCTAGCACATTTATCAGTCAGCCACCCAGCTTCATCTGACAGCAGAAATTACAATCATAGCCCTGCAGGGCAAGGAAAAGAGTGTACCCTTAATTTCAAAGTGGAAAGAAGAGGCAAGCATCCAACCTGGTGTGCCTATGTGCCCCAGTATGATCCATTTCAGCCCTATTACATTCAATTCAATTAACTTCAACAAGATTTTTGTTTGTTTTAATGCTAGTTATGTGCTGAACATAGTTACTAAGGTACAGATGGATGGAGCATTAGGCAGAATCGCTCATCTGGAGGAACTTACAATCTAATGGGAGAGACAATACATTTATAAATGTATACAATTTATAAATAATTTAAATAATAAAATAGAATGCTTGAACAAATACTAAAAATGAACGGTATATGAAATGCCTTCTCTAAAAAATGAGAAAAAGAAGCGATCACTTAGAAATGGGAATGGATTCCAATGATTTCATGGAAGAGGTAGGTATCATGGATAGTGCTTCCTTCCCCTAATCATCTTCCTGTCCTCAAGCGTATCCTCCAAAGACTCTGCCTACTACAGGCGTATGCAAGTCACATGCTAAACTTCCCAATAACTGCTTGTGCTGCTAAGAGATGCTGATTCAATGAGCATATATTAAAAGTTTGGTGAGCACCAGGCCGCTATATAAAGAAATGGATTAGCCTACCCGGACGAGGACCAGGGATCCACCACAGCACGAACGATCCTTAGGAACGACATAATAGGACCACCACACTCTAAGAAGCAGGGATGACAAGCAGGCCCAGAGCTGGAAAGCAAAGCCCCCTACTCCAGAAAAGATAGGAGTTAGTGAAGAGGGTTCAAATCTCACATCAGTTGCTTGTTATCTGGGGCATCTTGGGCAGGTGAGTTAACTTCTCTGGGCCTCTGTTTCCTCAAATATAGAATGAAGGTTTTAGAATAGATGACTTCTGAGATCCCTACCAGCTCTTGATCTCTGAGTCTATGATTCTGTGACACATGGAAACATATGATTTAACACAGGTGTTAAACTGAGGCCAGCAGGCTGCAAGCAGCCCTGGTGTGTAGCCCAGAGCAGATTCAAGTATAATTGAAAAATGTTTAACAAGATAAATAAAAATGCAATACAACACTGTTGTTTTCAGTTGTGTTTTTTTTTAGGCACTTGGGGTTAAGTGACTTGCCCAGGGTCACACAGCTAGTAAGTTATCTGAGCCTGGATTTGAACTCAGAACTTCCCCACTCCAGACCCAGTGCTTTATCCTCTGAGCCACCTAGCTGTCTCAATTTATGATTTTATATGCCAACATGCAACAGACATGGGTCATTTCTATTAGAGTTTGACACCACTGACTTAAAACATATGGAACACATAACAAAAGAAAAAGCAGGTGTTCCATATCACCAGGAAGTATTCTTTGGGTTATGTTGTACTACCAGTCTGTTATACTGCAAGCACAGTTCATAAGTGTCAATAAAAATACCAAATAAGCTCAAAAAACTGAGGGTGTGAGATACCCAGAAATAATAGCCACCAAATAGAAGTCCTCATCTGCTGGTTCTAGTTCTACTGGCCAGTTTACTACTTCCTCACTTATACTGATTTCTAATTGTTACAAAAGCATCTTGCTCCATCCTCCCAAGTATAAAGCTCATAGAACTAGAATATTTGTACTTGTATTCAAATTCTGCCTCTGATATTTCTTTTATGAGGAAATCTCAGAAGCCAACCAGTCTAGAAAAAAGTGGATGCCCATTCATTGGGAGATGGCTAGTAAATATAACCATTCTTTTAACCCAAATATAAAGACATCACACTTACAGCTATTAGATTTCATATTATTTGATTGTATATTTCAAACATGTTAAGACATTTTGGATCCTAATTCTATCATCTAACGTGTGTATTATTCCCAGCTTTTTTTCAAATTTCATAAGCTTTCCATACATGCTTAACCCAAGTTAATGATAAAACTACTGAACAAATAACTACCAAGGATAACAATCCGATGGCACTCCATTAAAGACTTTCCTTCATGAGGGTATCAACAAATCAATAGTGTCTCACAATTTTTGTATTTCACCATTCAAATAGTTCTGAATTCACCTACCAAATAATCCTTAGTTTACATCCTTGCATCTTTTCCATAATGTTATGTTGTTGTAGTTCAGTCATATCCAACTCTTCATGAGTGGACCATAGCATGTCAATACCAGAAGCTGGCCAGAAGTTTTCTTGGCAAAGATACTAGAGTGGTTGCCATTTCCTTCTCCAGTAGATTAAGGCAGAGTTTAAGTGACTTGCCCAGAATCACATAGCTAGTAAGTATCTGAGGCCGAATTTGAACTCAGAACTTCCTGACTCTAGGCCCAGCACTCTATCCACTGAGCCACCTAGCTGCCTTCAAAGGCTCTAGCAAGAGATTTTGTCAAGTGTATTGATGACATCAAAATGTGTTGCAATATGGAATTACCCTGGCTTATCAGTCTAGTAACCCTGAAATGAAGTTCTCCTTGGTAGAGAAACGGGAGTAAAATAGGACTTGAGAGGTTCTGTTTTTTCTCTGTCATCCCTTATTACTTCAGTGTCCTTTAAGCAACAATTCTACTCTTTCCTTGTTTTTCCTTTTATCCTCAACATGGATTCTATTACTTGCTCTGCCACTAATTATCATTGTGTTATTGGCAAATCGTTAGCCCCACTGGGCTTTCTCTTTCCCTTTTGTAAAAATGTACTCCCAGATCAAACATCTGGACAAAGCATGGTACATGAATATAGTGGAATACTATTATACCATAAGAAAAAACGAATACAAGGAATTCAAAGGAGCCTGGGAAGACCTCAATGAACTGATTCAGAGTGAAGTAACAGAACAGGAAGAAAACTAAATGAGGACAGAAATGAAAACAGTGAAGGGCAACCAGACACTGTAATGATCGCTCTTGATCCCAAAGAACAAATGATGAAATACACTCGCCTCCTCTCATAAAAGAGGCAGAAGGCTATGGACACAGGATGTTGTATATGCTATTAGATGTGACTACTGGATTGTTTGATTCTGCTTACCTGTTAGGTTTTCTTTTTCTGTTACAGGAGAGCTTTCAGTGGCAAGGGAAGTAAACTGAGAAACGAGTTTGATTTAAAAGCAAAAACTATCAATAACAGTTTAAAATAAAATGAAATACCTGCTTTTCTTTGTTCTTAGGGCTTTTATGAGGTTGAAATGAGAGAACTCACTTAAAGTACTCTAGAAATTGTAAAGTTTTACATAATTATGTGTTACTATTGAAGAGGCATCATGAGGTACTGGAAAGAGCACTAAATCATTTGTCAGGAAACCTGGTCTCTTCTCCTGGCCCTGATAATAATTACATGACCCTGGGTAAGTCTCTGAATTTCAGTTTTTTCACCTGTAAAATAGATATAAAAATTATGTGCATTACCTACCCCATAGGATTGTCATGAAGAAAGCACTTTGCAAACTTTAAGCCACTATAAAACACAAGTTATTACTGTTAGACTATAGATTCCTAGAGGGTAGAGACTGGTTTTTTTTTTCACTTTTTAACAGTTTTATGAGAGGAGGGGAGTGTATTTTTAAAAATATCCCCCAAGGGCAACTAGGTGACACAGTGGATAGAGCACCAGTTCTGGAATTGGGAGGACCTGAGTTCAAATCCAGCCTCAGACACTTGACATTTACTAGCTGTGTGGCCCTGGGCAAGTCACTTAACCCCAAATACCTCGACAATTAAAAAAAATTCCCCCAGCCTTATACAAAGAAGAGGCTCAATATGTATCAGAAAGAAAAATATTTGTATTATCTTGAGGCAGCTAGTTGACACACTAGATAGAGTTAGACAAGCTAAGAAGACTTAAATCTGCCATCAGAGTCTTGCCAACTGTGCAGTCTTGGCCTGGGCTTGTCACTTAATCACTGTCTGCCTCAGTTTACTTGTCTGTAAAATGGAGATAATAATAACAACCACCTCCCAGGGTCTTTGTGAGAATAAAATGAGGCAATGTTTGTAAGGAACCTTGTAAACCTTATGGCACTAATATAAATGCCATTTTTATTATTATTCTCATTTTCTAGAGCAGCATTATATGTTTTTATTATGAAATGGATTTCTGAGTCAGAGTGGATCAGTTGAATATCGGACAATAAGTCATGCTCAGAGTCCTTCCTTGAACCTTCCAAAAGAGTTTGTACTGCATTTAAAACTTTATATTTAAGCAAAGTAGCTGAATGCCAATAGCCCTGGATGCTCATCACAGCCTCATCTCCCCAGCATCTGTAGTGGCTACATATAAATTAAATGGTGATTTGCAGGCTACATAGAAAATAGATTGAGGAAACAGCTGGGCATATTTATGAAAGCTTTTGGGAGATGTGCTGCTGGTGTGAACAGAGATGCCATTTTGCTGGCAAGGTGAAGGAGAACGCATACACACGCATACACACACACACACACACACAAAACCTGCCTGTACCTGGAGGATTAATGGATGCCTGGCAGAATTGTGAGCTGAGCATCTCTTCTACCAACAATTTAGGAGGAGATTTATGTTAGGAAGTCTAGAAGCCAAGCAGAATGAGGTGGTTCGTGAGGGGCAAACTTGACAATCAGTGAGACATTTGATAACGGGCTACGACACCCCATCTTAAATAAGTACTGCTGCTGCAGCAGTAAGCATGACTCCAATCTGAAAGTAGGGCTGTGGCCACAAAGAGGCCCTTCTCTGCCACATTTAGATTTCTGTTTCTTCTCTCCTATTTTATCTTCCTTTTAGCCTTCTCTCTTGGTGAGAGAGGAACAGAGAGACAAAGAAACACAGACAAAAACAATGAGAGAAAGAGAATGTGAGAGACAGAGCGACAGAGACAGAGAGACAGCAAGGGAGAGAGAGAGAAAGAGACAGACTGAGAGACAGAGACAGAGAGAGACTGAGAGATAGAGACAGAGAGAGACAGAGAGAGACAGAGAGACAGCAAGGGGGAGAGAGAGAGGAGACAGAGAGAGAGACAGAGAGACAGCAAGGGAGAAAGACAGAGACAGATAGACTGAGAGATAAAGAAAGAGAGAGACAGAGAGACAGCAAGGGAGGGAGAGAGAGAAAGACAGAGACAGAGAGAGACAGAGAGACACCAAGGGAGAGAGAGAAAGAGACAGACAGACTGAGAGATAGACAGAGAGACAGCAAAGGAGAGAAAGACAGAGACAGAGAGACAGAGGGACACAGGGAGAGAGAGAAAGACAGAGAGACAGATACAGAGACAGATCCCCTGTAAATCTAAGTGACTTTGAAGTTTCTCATCTCATTTCTTTTCTTTATGATGTGATTCTGTTGCCCTGGGGTACACACTGAGAAAGAACATATGGAATATGTACACTTAAGGGAACATATTCAGAAAAGGAGAGGAAAATGGCACCTTGAGATGTTTGCAGGGGTATGGTGATAAATGTTTAACAACCAGCCTGGGGGTGGGGGCAGGGATGTATACTGGACACCCTTTCAAGTTTATTAACATTTTCTCCATCACTTTTTTTAAGTCTAAACAAACAACAGAATAATTGGTGAAGCCCTGATTCCTAGAATTTGCCAGTTTCAGAGTTACAAATGATCATGCTGATAATTTATCAATCAGCTTTTGAGAGTTTCTACAAGCTGGCTCTGGTACATCCCTGGGTGTATGCCTCAGAAAAATGGGGCTGAGAAAGTCATAACTTAATTCTGGAAGGAAAAAGCCAGTTTTAAGTTCAGTTGATCACATTTATCCAACAAAATCCTGAGTTTTCATCTAGCAGTAGAACTAAAGCACCATTTAGATTTAGGGACAGAATTTAGAGACCAAAGCCAACTTAGAGGTTATCTAATCCAATTCCCTCATTTTATAGTTGAGAAAACTGTGGCCCTGGTTACATAACTTGGCCAAGGTAAAATAGTAGTAGAGGCAGGTTTTGAACCTTCCTTACTCCAAATCCAGCACCCTTTTCACTATACAATACTCCCTCCTATGTAGGGCTGTCTTCATTACCCTAATTATCTTCAGCTCAGTACAAGGCCTTGAGAGAAATTATTATTTCTCTCTTGCATTAATAACTAATTATTGAATTAGGACCAAAGTCTCCCCCCTTTTCTACTTCTTCATTCAGAAATCGGCCCCTGTAGATTACTCAGGCAGCCTTGAAATTGCAGGGCTGATAATGAGAGGGGAAAACTCAGATCTGTTCAAAAGGTAAAGAAATTTTAGTTTAGGTGAATTGATGGGTTCCAGCTCATTGTGTGTTACTCTGACAGGTCTGGGAAAATGTGGATTCTCCCTTTTATCAGATGGGTGATATGAGTACAGATAATTCTCTTTGAATAAAACTGAGTTATCAGAGTCACATCCCCTAGGCCCTCATTAGAATAAGCACACCTCTCATCATAATATTTATTCTCATTACTTTTTAATCAGTCAGAGTTGATTTCCACCCTCAGCTGCACCCCCTTTCCCAAAGGCATTACAAGTATTGAAGGTTTCACAGGTTAGGTCTCCTTGGTCATCAAAAGGACAAATGAGCCCTTTTTGTTAACCTACTTGCTAGCAGAGGTTGATAAAATTGATTGCAATTTACCCTGAAACTCCATCTCTCAAAATGTTTTACTTGTGACAGCATCCAGTTACCTTTCAAGATGGGAGAGACAGACAGGGGCAGCTAGGTGGTGCAGTGGATAGAGCACCAGCCCTGGAGTCAGGAGGACCTGAGTTCAATTCTGACTTCAGATATACAACACTTAACTAGCTATGTGACCTAGGCAAGTCACTTAACCCCATTGCCTAGCCAAAAAAAAAAAAAAAGATGGGAGAGGAGAGAGATAGATGTATTTATTAATCTATATAATAAATAGTCCTATTCTATCTATCTATTTATGACTCAGTTTTCACTAAGTACCCAAAGCTCAGTATAGCAATGTGTATCCTTTTACTGTTGTTTACTCCAAGTAATTGAAAATATTCTTTGTAAGGCAAATCATGCCCACTTTAGAGATCAGGGACTGTGGCTTTAAGTAAGCAATGATTTCCTAACTATAAATTAAACTCATTGACATTGCTAAAACTCAGGGCTCTGAGTCAATCATGTCCCCTCAGTAATGTCAAGCAAATAGAGAAGGGGAAAGGGAAGGGAAGGGAAAAAACACTTACTAAGTGCCTACTACTTGCTAGGCATTGTGCTAAGTACTTTACAATATTACCTCATTTGATAGGCAGTATGATGCCAAGAAGGAAAAAAGATTTTAACCTTAACATCAAAAGATTCCTGGGTTCATATCCCACCTTAAACATTAACTATGAGTGACCACAGGCAAATCATTAGTATCAGTGTCTTCATCTGTATAATGGGGGACAATCAGACTGATGGGGTTATTATGAGAATCAAATGATGTAATAAATATAATGAAGTACTTTGCCAATCTTAAAGTTCTATATAAATGTAGTCTTTTATTATTAAATATTTAAGCTTCAATGAGAGATGTACTTCACAGTACAAGACACTCTTCCTATTATTTTCAGTGCTTGAAGTGAAAGAAAAAAAATGAAACAGCGATGATGATTATAGATGCTTTTGGTTGGAAGGAGGGAAGGGGAAAGAAACAAGTGTCTGCTATAACCAGGTACCATGCTAAGCACTATTCTAGGCAATGCTCTAAGACTATGTTGGTAGAGGGCATTTCTTCATATCCAAGTTCTCTATATCATTGAAAGTACAGTTCCTATACCTATAAACACCAATAAAAATGTACATCATTATGCAGGTGGTACACATGGCAAGGGTGACAAGCCAAACATAATTCAAGTCATAAAACCTACGACCTTTATTTTAGAACACTGCATTATGTGTTCCAATAAAGTCTTATATCACTGGGAATAAGAAAAAAAAATACCTTGTCTGATTATATGTTATAAATTTTAGAAAAAAAAATCACTATGCCCTCACTGAAGTCCTATTCTAATACCCCCTAATGGAAGGAAGAAGACCCTGGGTTCTTGGAAGCTATAACTAAAGAATACCTGCTCAGTTAGCTCCTGCCAAGCTTGCAAGGCTTTCAGGACAGGACAGGGCACAGAGTGTGGGGCTGTTGTTTGAGGATCGGCCTACTAGCTAAATTGGAGGAGGCTTTCAACAGGTAAAACACAAGGGTGATTCATTTTTTCAGCCCCAGCAGCCCTCAAACATTGTCTGCTAAATTACAGAAAGGCTGTACCCCCACCACTCAACTCAAAGCAAGAGCCCTCAAAGCATGAACATCACCAGAGCTATGACCTAGAACTGGCTCTTTCCCTGGCAGAATAGAGAAAAGACATTTTCTTCAGTAAAAAAAAAAAAAGAAAAAATAGGAAGGGTGCTTTCAGTATCGACATTTCCTTGTTACTGGTACCCAACCTAAACTGTTTGCCTAACGGCAGCTACAGTATAGTACAGTGCCAAACCCGGAGTCAGGAAGACCTGAGTTCCAATCTAGACACAGACACTTACTAGCTGTGTGACTCTGGGCAAGTCATTTAACCTATGTTTGCCTTAGTTTCCTCATCTGCAAAATGGGGACAAAAATAGCACCTACCCCCGAAGGTCATTGTGAGGATCAAAGGAGATAATAATTGTAAAGAGCTTAGTACATAGTATGTGCTTTTAAATGTTAGTTATTGTTATTCCTGATCCCCTGGATTTTGGTTCAGTTTTTCAGAGTTATTTGCCCCAGCTGCTTCATTTAGTTGATGGCAAATCTAGTCCACATATTGGTTTTATATATTCAGTCAGCATAAACTTCAGAGTAAACATGGCCTTCCTTCTACTCTCCACCCCTCTATCCTTTCCTTTCTTCCCCACCCCTATTATCATCACACAGGCCTTAATCTGCTTTGGTGTGAGATTCCAAAGGAAAGCAGCATCCATGGTCACTTGCAGGTCTGGATTCTCTTACGTAACTTAAAAGGGGCAGTCTGATGTGCTTAAAAACACATCATAAAAGCATTCCAAAATGCCTTTTCCAAGGGGCATGCAAAGAAATCAATACATTCTCATTTTCTCCTCGGTTAAATTCTCAACGACTGAAACAGTTGGGTAGCTGGGGATAGCTTAGTAACGCAACAACCATATACTAAACTCTTTGCCTTCAAGAGCATAAGCCCTTATTTAGATGCTGATGGTAGTTGTTGCGGATTTTTTTAATGGGTTTGAGTACAAAGATACTTCTCAATTTATATATATCTACATATATGGGGTGTGTGTGTGTGTGTGTGTGTGTGTGTGTGTGTGTGTGTGTGCATGTAAGTATGACGATTAATTACCATGTAGATCTCTGTAAGAACTATTTCTCTTTTTGGTTTTTTGGTCTTTGTAACTCCAAAGTCTTCCACAGTGTCTCACATGCCTTTCTAAAGGCTCTTAATGCTTGTTAATTAATTGATTCCGTTGATCTGGTTGTTTTGAACAAAACAGTTCAGCAGTGGAAAGTTGGAGTACTGTATGTAGAATATAAAATACTCAGGGCAGGAGAAATCTTGTTTTTTATCCTTTTATCCCTAAAACCTAGCACCTATACGTAGTAGTCATTTAACAAAGTCTATTGGGCGGAATTTAATTAAACACTGTCAAAGTTCATAAGGAAGAGAGAATATGAGGGTGAGCTAACATTGCTGAATGTGTAAGTAAAGCTATCGGGCTATAAAGTAACTAGGCTATAAAGGCTATCCCATTCCAGATGAAATTCAGGAATTATCTCGGGAATTCAAAAGTTCATCTGATTGCATACGTCCAGTTTTATCACTCCTCTTGTCCCACCCTTCCCCTCATTCTTCCTCCCCCCACCCAAAACATCACAAATGAAGAAATCAACACAGAGAAAGGATTTTGTGCCAATTTAAATTTGAGCCAATTTGAAGCTTGTTAATTAAATTAATTAAATTTAATTAATTAAAAAGACATGGAAGGGTACCAAACTGATTGACTCTCCACCTTGGAGTCACAAGGAGATCCTATCATTCTACACAGGCCATGGTTGCACCAGAGAAAATACAGTGTAGTAGATAGAGAGCTGGCCAACAAACCAAGGAAAATTAGGTTCAAGTTTGTGCCTCCCACACAGACTGGCTGTGTGATTCTGGGGAAGTTGCTGAGCTTCCCGATGATTTAGTCAACTCTCTATGACTATATATCACAGAAAAGCTACTGACCTACAATAATAGAATCAGTTTCCTCATATGAATGATATCATAGCTCTAGTCCCTGTTAGTAATTTTTTTTTTGCAAGCTTAATACTTTCAGAACATGGAGGGAAACCACGAAAAAAATTTGGCATCAAATTCAATTCAGAAACCTGATCCAAATGGACATTTTACATGAAATGCCTGAGGTTCCTGAAGCTGTCAGCTTGGGCTCAGGATTTTATGAGAAGACTTTGACACAAAAGGCTTTCCAACTTTGGCAATATCTTCCTCCCAGATCTAATTTTTGTTTGGTTTGGTTTTTGTTTAAGCCAATGTGACATGAGTTGACAGAGGTTCATTCGTTGGGTAAGCTTTCTGTTGACTTACACATTTGGTTCAATTCACATACCTTCAAATCCAGAAATTTCTCTTAGGGGGAAGATGATGGACAGAGACTTTGGAATAATAAATAATTCTGGTCCTCTTTATTTACAAATGCTACAGCCCTGCCTTGGCTATTTATAAAGTCAATGGAATCACAGCTGAGGCCTATGTACTACCCCACAGCCAAGGTTCTTGTTCAATCATTGGCTTGGGTTCATATGGTTGACTACAGACAAATTTAATTCTTAGAAAACCAAATGTATTTTTGACACACAGGAGGTTTGGAAGCCCACACCTAAAGACCCTTACACCTGACTTAATTAATTAAAATGCCTTCCTGTTCTGATTTGGGGTGGGGGATGGTTGGGAGGAGAGAAGTTGGGGGAGGGGAGGGATTGGAAAATAATTCATAGCTGAAAACAAAAGGCTCTGAATTTAAAAACATGCATCCCAGCATGGGAGAATAAACACCTTTCAACTTCTCACTGATAAATCTGGCAGGCTCTCCAAATGTGGGCTCCTGATCTCACAAATAAGGAAGAAGAAAAAAGAGGTAACAGTTTTTCAGAACACAGTGGCAGACAGTCATTTAGTTGATTTTAAAAGAGTGGTGGGAGAAGAGATCGCAAATAGAGTTTGGGAGAAAACCTTACCAGGGAATGAAGTTTCCCTTTGGGGCTCTTCCTTGAAATGAATGGGCCAAAAACCATTTTGTATGCCCTTCCTTCCTTAGAGCAGTTTCCCATGCCTCTTAAGTCCACAGTAAAAATTTCCAAATCCACTACTTCAGTCTGCTTTTGTATAGGGTCCGAGTCTTGTGTCAAAGGATACCCTATTCTCAACATTTTATATGCCTGGGAGCAATAGCAGAAAGATGGAGTGTCATGCCTAGGACTAGACTGTCTATCCGACTTTTCCTTTTTCTGCCTACACACTGAGAAACTGCTTAGAATGAGAAGAGAATACTACTGCAGACAGAAAAATCTGGCTTGTATTTAGCTACAGGCACCAAATGAGATAATTAGAGTGTTTTACAAATTTTAAGTCACTGTATAAATGTTAGCTATAATTAGTAATAAAAAATTATTTTGTGATTTCTTCCTTGTTTTTATTATAAAGCTCAAATTATTCAACGTGTTATTGAATGGCATTTCTCTCTATCAGCTTTTATTTTCCTCTGTTATTCTTTGCAACTTCAAAGAAAGATTTAACAATTATATACCCTTCTATCCCATACAAAGCCCTATAGGAGGAAATTTTAAATGTATCACTAGGGAAGGTAGAGACTGGGAAGAAAAAGAATTTTGATTCAAATTATAGTAATGACTTCCACATAAAGAGAAAGCTTCAGGCTCATAGAGTGGGCAATTTCTCTCAGGGGGAAGATGATGGACAGACACTTTGGAATAATAAATAATTCTGGTCCTCTTTATTTACAAATGCTACAGCCCTGCCTTGGCTATTTATAAAGTCAATGGAATCACAGCTGAGGCCTATGTACTACCCCACGGCCAAGGTTCTTGTTCAGTCATTGGCTTGGGTTCATATGGTTGACTACAGACAAATTTAATTCTTAGAAAACCAAATGTATTTTTGACATACAGGAGGTTTGGAAACCCACACTTAAAGACCCTTACACCTGACTTAATTAATTAAAATGCCTTCCTGTTCTGAACCCTACATAAATAAACTGAATCCACAGAATAATGGAAAGCTTTATTTTTAATGCCCCTCTTGTTTTTGCAAAGGCAACAGTGTTATGGATACAAATCTACTTGAACTAAATCTTGCTTTTGGGGGTAGCAGCATCTTTTTGCACTGTTAGCAGATTAGTGCAGTAGCTTTCAGACAATTCAAAATTGGGACCCTTTCTGCTAGTGGTTAAAGCATTATAGACATAGCCAGGAATAAAATGTGTCCTTTACACTTACAGACTAATTTGCTGCTAGGATGCCCCTAGAAATACAGAAAATCACAGAAGAATCAGTTGTTGGGTTTTTTTTTTCTATATTATTCAGATTGAAAAGTCCTAAAATCACCAGAAAATCAAAAACCATTATACAAAAAGAACCTTGGACTTGATGACAGAGGAACTAGGCTTAATTCTCTACTCTGCCACCTACTCACTGCATTACCTTCAGCAAGATACTTCATATCATCTTCCTATTAGGGGCACCTGGTACTGGACCTAGTCAGGAAGACCCAAGGAACTACATAATTGGGCAAGCCACTTAACTTCTGTCTGCCTCAGTTCTATCATCTGTAAAATGGAGGTAGCAATAGAATCTCCCTTTCAAGGTTGTTGTGAGGATAACATGAGATGATTATAAAACACTTTACAAATCTTAAAATGTTATATAAATGTTATCTATTATTACTATTATTGTTATTCATATGCCAATTTGCAAAATGAGAATAATAATGCTTGTATTACATACTTCATTGGACCTTTTCTTTTTGGGGAGGAGGGGAGTGGTTGTTGAAGAGTCTGGACCTTTGGTTTCCCTGGTGAAGGAACTCCCAGTGTTGAAATTCCCTCTGAAATCTTCTGTTACTACCTTAGAGAATTACCTGGGGTCAATGGGAGTTTAAGTGCCTTGCCCACGGTCAACCAGCTAGTATGTGTCAAAGCAAAGACTTAAACCCATGTCTTCCTGAGCCAAGGCAGAGTCATTGTGAGAATCAAATGAGATAATGTGTATAAAATGTTTTGTAAACCCTAAAACGCTATATAAATGTCAGAGCCCTGTGAATTGCTGGGTTTCTTTTGCATCACTTGGTTGGTGATTCATTGGTGTGATGAGATCTTTAAACGGGAGAAACAAGGTCAAATTTCAAAGACTTCAACACTGAATTTTCCCCAGCAAGAAAACATACATATAAATACCTCCTTGCTAAACAAATGCAACTGCTTGATGGGAACTCTTGCTTTCAGTCAAAAACCTACCAAGTTCCTTGGCTGTAGCTCAAAATTGTGCTAAAGATATGCTAAGGCATCTCTTTTGCAGGATTTTTAAGCATGTGTGGGGGTGAAGAGGGAAGGGAAGATATGATTACATAAAATAATTTTATCAAAAAAGTTTATTCCCATTAAATCTGTATCCAGAAAAGAATCTTTCCAGGATAAATTTGTTGCCAATATGCCAAGAATTAACTATACTTTGGGGTTTTAAATTTGAAATGGTCAGTTTCAAACAGCTTTACATGTGTTGAAAGTTTAAAAAGTTGTTTGTTAAGTACTTCCGCAATAATTCATTTAAAAATCCTATTATGTTTGGTTACACAAGACTGAATTTAATATACTTAAAGATGCAGTACTCCTTAGCTGTGACATATTTATAGGCTGAACATTAACAGGTTTATAAAATAAGGCCATATATTCTCAGTGTCAAACAGCTCTCAATGAAGACAATTATTCAGTCTGCCTGTTTGTAATTAGGTATGAAATAATTTATGATTATGAAGATAAGTGAGCAAAAATTTCCAGAATAACTACATATTGTATTTTACTATTAAAAGAGTTTCATAATCTTTCCAGGGTTTGGGGAGTCATAAATCACTTGGATCAGATATCTGTTAAATTTCTCTTGGAATTAATAAACATATGGATCTAATCTGAAGAGTAGGTGTCAAAAATAATGAAGGACACAGCTTTATTTAAAAAAAAGTGGAAATGAAATAAGGCTGATGTAGACTAACTTTGGTTTGCAAACTCAACAAAATAGTCACTTTAGTCAAACTACACAAAGTCTTGTCATTACCAGGGAAAGTGAGCTCCTCACAAGAGCTGGAAGTTTAGCTGTTTAGATAACCTGTGGATGAAAGGACCTTATTTTTACCTAAGTTTTCTTCTTTTTGTTAGGGACAAAGAAAATTTCTATGACCCGATAGATTTCTAGCATTTCTAGCAGCCACCTTTCAAAGAATTGGGTCTGTGCTCTGAAGCAGTGACAAATGAGTAAGAGCTCTATGTCCCCACTCTTCCATTTGGAGTAGGAAAGAAATAATAGAGTAAAAGCATGCATGGATGGGTTGTGATCTGCATCACATACCTTATTACATTATCTCTTCCCCCAAAACCCGTATCTCCTCTAAGCACTCCTACATATATTGAAGATACCATCATTCTTCCAGACATCCGAGTGCCCAATTTTAGTATCATCTGGAACTCCTAACTTTCATTCATATATACACATAAGAAGTTTCCAAATCTCATTTGTTGTTTCTATCTCCACATCTGTCCCTTTTTGTCTAGCTATGCAGCTAATATGCCAGTTTAGGCCCCCATTGTTTCTCATTAAGACTTTTTGTCTAGCCTCCCAACTGGCCTTCCTATGTCAAGTCTGTCCCCACTCTAATCATATTCAACACTACCAAATTGGTTTTCAGAAAACAAAGGTCTGACCCCATCATATCCCTAATCAATAAACTCCAATGGCTCCTCCCTACTTTCCAGGTGGGCATTCAGAGAGCTTCACTACATGGACCCAAATTACTTTTATTACCTTATTACATATTATTCCCCTTTCTGTACTCTGTAGTCCAGCCAAACTGGTCTTCTCACTATTTTCACCAACTATATGCCAAGAAAACCAAAGCACAACTGAAATATCCAATCACAAATAAGAAATTAAGGTAGGACAACTTCCATTAAACAGAAGCATGTCAAGAAAAAAAAATGCCAAAAACTCTGCTGAACTAAAAATCAGAGACAATTCACTTTTCTTTATTGTTTTTGCAACAAGTATAGTAAATATCAACACACAAAGAAGCATGACACCTGTTGAAACACCATTTTAGTCACTGACTGTTAAGACTGAACAATTATTCGACAATTACTATTTACAAGTCTATCTTACCTAACCCCTCCCCCAGGAGTTTTTAAAAAATAACAAACCATAATTACATTGCTCTCAAAAGCATACAGAGTTTTTAAACCATTAGTAAATAGAATTTTAAGATTAAAAATAGTTTTATTTCATTCTTATCTTTTTCCATTTTTATTGCTGTGCATGTTTCATATTCATAATAGTTAAAATAGTGGATTATATAATTCAAACACAAATGTACATATATGGGATGCATACTCAATTTTTTGATTACTTGGATTTAAAAAAAAACTTATTGATGTGTTTTGTTTTTACATTACAAACATTTACAGGTTACTCCCAGTTCTTTGTAAGAAGTTCCTTGTAACAAGAATTCTCTTTGTAATAAAGTAAAACAGTTAAATAAAACTGATAATACAGCAATCTGATTTGGAAATGCATGTAATTTTGCACATGTAATATTTGCACACAACTCAAAGAGAAAAACCAAATTACCAGTATCAAAAATTAAAAAGGAGAATTCACAACAGATAAAAAAGAAATAGGGGGCAGCTAGAGCTCCCGGCCTTGGAGTCAGGAGAACCTGAGTTCAAATCAGGCCTCAGACACTTGACACTAGCTGAGTGACCCTGGGCAAGTCACTTAACCCCCATTTCCTCACCAAAAAGCAAAAAAGAAAATATGTTTAATAGTAATTTATATGTAAAGCCTATACCAGATTGCGCCCAGTCTTGGGGAGAGAGGGGGAGAAAAATTTAAAACTCAAAAAAGTGTTTGTTGATAAATCAAAAATAAATTAATAAAAAAAAATTTTTAAAGAAAAAATAAAGGATATTAGAAATTATTTCATTCAGCCATATGCCAACAAACCCAACTACTTAAATGAAATAAATAATTGTTTACAAAAATAAAATACCAAAATTAACAGAAAAAGAAATAGAGAATTTAAACAACCTGATTTCAGAGGAAGAAATTGAGCAAGCCTTAAATGAACTTCCAATGGGAAAAAAAACTTCAGAAAGTCACGAGTGAATTCAATCCGACATTTAAAGGACATTTAATTCCTCTACTACTTTTTTTTTTTAACTAATAGGAGTGCACAATCAAAAATACATTGAGACTACAGGTAAAAAGGACCAGCCTTGGCAACAGGAAGATAGGCATTTTGGTTTTTATTCTGACACATACTAACCTTGTAATCACGAATAGGTCACTTAATGTCCGAGTGTCCTTGCTGTTGTTTAGTCATTTTTCAGTCACATCCAACTGTTCATGACCACTTTTGGGGCTTTCTTGGCAACGATACTGGAGTGGTTTGTTATTTTCTTCACCAGTTCATTTTGCAGGTGAAGAAAATGAGGCAAACTGGATTAAGTGACTTGTTCAGGGTCACACAGCTAGTAAGTGTCTGAGACTGGATTTGAACTTAGGCTTTCCTGACTCCATGGTCAGTGCTCTACCACTGCCCCCAAATGTCACTAGCAACTTGATAAAACCATATTATACAAGAGTTACCGGTCCCCCACTGGTGAAATCACAGGTTAAATGAGGCAGCTTATCATGGTAGATGGAGGGCCATCATTAGAGTCAGGAATGATTGGATTCAAGTACTGTATCTGACTTATTCAAGCTGAATAACCATTGGCAAGCTCTGTAACCTCTTAATGCCCTAGCTATCAAATCTATCTATGATAGCCAACCATCATGACCATAAGTTGCAGACAAGGAGTTGCCTATCAGTGGTAAGAATTTCTACAGTGTAAATTCTCCACAGAAATAAAACCATGGGTCAAAACAATAGTGGTAATGGCAAAAAGTAAGGCAACTGTTCTTGCTATCATCAACTGAAAAGTTGGTAATAAGAACAATAGTAATAGTGTCAATACTACCAACACTTTAAAAAAAGAAAAAAAAAGCTTTCTGTCCAAGTGAAAGCCTGTGTTAAGCACAAATAGAAAAAGATCATAAAGTGTAAAGAAAGACACCTTAGTGCTCATCTATTCCAACCTCCTTATTTTCTGGATGAGGAAACTGAGGTGCAGAGAGATGAAATGACATGCATGGTTAGCTGCATATTATGTGACAGATTCAGGATTAAAAATCATCTCCTGTTTCCAAATCCAATACTTTCCCCCCCACCCCATACCATAGCTGCCTCTCTTCAGGGTCCTAAGCCAATTTTACCCAAGAATGAATTTGAACTCACTATATGGAAGTTGTCTGTACACAAATCATCTTTTTCAACTAACATTCATTGAGTGCTCACTGAGTATTTGTCCCTAGGCCACCCATGGAGATTTTACAAAGTATGAAGTTGGCAATGCTAAATAGCAAGTCCATTCAGTTATACAGCAGAACCTGTTGCTGGCATCGTTAAGTGACCCCTAATACAATCATTCATAATATCTCAACAGGAAATTCCCACTTCACATTGGATATGAACATAATCAAATGTGTTTTGGCCTAAATCTAAAGCAAAACTGAGTCTATGAAATCATGCAGTGAATTCAGGATTAATTTAATAGTCAATGTCTATTACATAGCAGAAAAAATGCTCTCCTTTGCCTGAGCAATGTAAATTGGCCATTTGAAATCCACTACTTTACTGTTAATTGAACCACCTTGTATTTTGCTTTGGCAATGAAGAAATAGCCCTTCAATGTCAACAGTGTATAAGCATTATGAAGGCAAAGCCTATGAAAACTAGCTCCCAGAAAGCTTCCATCATCTCCTTAAATGTGATATGATTTCACCAGACTGTCTCTGAGAAAGATTATGGAAGTTAGTGTTACAGAAGATTGAGGTCAGACCATCCTATTTCTAGAAGTCAGTCCCAATCTACTTGGGATACCTCAGAGACAAAAAGGTGGGAGTAAAAGAGAAGAGATGAGAGTCAGAGCACAGGTCAGATTTCCCACTGATGCCTGACTTTCTTTCCATGCTATTGAGTCGTTAACTTAGGGGGATGGAGTGATGGATTTAGAGTCAGGAAAGTCTAAGTTTCAATTCTCCCTCAGTTACTAGATTTGGGATCTTGGGCAAGTCACTTAACCTCTTTCAGACTCAGCTCCTCCATCTGTGAAATAGGGATAATTTATAAATTACTTAATTCCCAGGGTTATAGTGAGAATCAAATAAGGTAACACATATAGTCATTTACAAACCTTAAAATGTTATAGAAATGCTATCATAATTAATTTTTTTGTTGTTAAACATACAAATCATTCAAAACTTTTTCCTCTTTCCATAAACTCCAAACTATCTATTCCGTGCCCACAACCTATGACTCAGTCTCCTCCTTCACTGAGAAGCCTGAGGCTGTGTGACTTTCCCTCTTTATAGGTTCCTTCCAATTTATCTGCAAAAATGTTCAAGTCTCCTCAGTTGTAAAAAAATTTTGCCCTTCACCATTGAATCCCATCCTGCTACCCTCCCTTCTTTCTCATCTCCTTTAAAACCAAAGTTCTTTAAAAAGTTATCGATGGCCTGTTCGTTGATGGTTTCATTCACTCTACATCTACCACCAAAGCTAGCAGTGTGACTCTGCTATTTCTCATGTGCTGATCCTCACTACCAGAGGCTAGGAAACTACAAACCCAGCCAAAGACAACATGCCTTGTAATACCCAGTAGTCCCACCAGAGCAAAAGAAAGACCTGTATAAGACTGCTCACTGAACTGTTGCTCTGGGCAAAGGAATCCTGGCAACAGATGAATCCACTAGCAGCATGGCAAAATAGCTACAGTTCATTGGAACTGAGAACACAAAAGAAAATCAGTACCTGTATTGCTGACCAAAGAGGAGACTATGCACAACTGTGTCAAACAGATCAACTGTATCCTTTTTTATGAATTACTCTGCCAGAAGGTTGATGATGATGATCCTTTCCCAAAAGTTACAAAGGCCAAATGTGATATTATGGGGAACAGGTGGGCAAATATGTAGTGCCACTGGCAAGGACCAACAGCTAGGTTACCACTTCAGGTCTATCTGAATGGGCTGGCTGAGTACTGTGACCGGTATAAGAAGGATGAAAGTAACTTTGCCAAGTGATGGTGTAGAGTGAAGATTGGGTATAATATACTTCTTGTCTTTGCCATAAAATGACAGTATACTGACCCATCATGTCAATTTTGTCAGCATAATGGCATTGTCCTTATTGTGGAGACAGAGGCTTTCCCTGATAAAGAACATGATCCAAAACATTCCTAGTAAATCCTCAAAATAGTCCTGGCTGTTGTCCATAAAGCTCTGAGCAAACACTATATCTGCCTGACTGGAACTTCACTAAAATCCAACATGGTCGCCAAAGTATCTAAAGACAGAGCAATGGCAACTCTAACTATCCTTTTAAAAAAATATATTCATTTTGAATTTAAATCCAAAAAGACAAAAAATTCTATGTACATAGCACAACATAAAAAGAGGATTCAACATAAACCACGAATTTCCATTTCACGCTATTTACTTGTTTAAAAAAAACACTATGTAATAAATACTAAAAATAATTTTCAAAGTTACATTGCTTTCCTGTGCTTCCTTCTAAGTTTTCTTTTGTTCTATGATGTGCACTTTTTATTTTTTTCTCCCTGTCTCACCACCTCACCCTAGAGAAGGCCACCATGAGACACAAATATGTACATATACATAAAACCATACTATACATAAGTCTATTTATCAGTTCTTTGTCCGGATGTGAATAGTATCTTCCTTCGTAGGTCCTTTGTAGTTGATTTGAGTATTTCTAATATTCTAAATGATTTAATCATTCAAAGTTGTTCTTAGAACAATATTGCTATTGCTATGTGCAACATTCTCTTGGTTCCACTCATTTCACTCTTATTATTTCATGCAAGGCTTTCCATATTTTTTTCCCCTAAAATCAACCAGCACATCGTTTCTTACAGCACAGTAGTATTCCATCACAATCATATGTGACAACTTGTTTAGCAATTCCTCAACTGATGGGCATCACCTCGATTTCCAGTTCTTTGACACCATAAAGATAGCTGCTATGCATATTTTAGAACTTTTAGTTCTTTTCCTTTTTCCTTAATCACCTTGGGAAACCAGCCTAATGGTGGCATTGCTTAGTCAAAGGGTATACGTAGTTTTATAACTCTTTGGACATGATTTCAGATTGTTCTCCAAAATGGTTGGATCAGCTCACAGTTCCCCCAACAGTGATTTAATGTCCCAATTATTCCACATCCCCTCCAGTAATTGTCCTTTACTAGACTATCCCCCATGAAGACATTTCCTGTCTTCAGGCCAGAGTGATGAGGTTGCCTCCATTAACATCAATGCCATCAATATTTGCCAGCTACATTAACTATGGGCTCTGATTTTTTTCTTATGGAAGAACTCTGCCATAGCTAAGGAAAAAAGAAAGAAATTACCCAGTAAGCCCAAGACGAAATAATCAGTCAGGTCTTGGCTAACAGCAACACCACTCAAGGCTAATATATCCCAAGTAGAAAGTCAAGTCCCAACCAAGGATTATTCTTTGTCTCTAACCGTGCATGCTAAGCAAGGCCTTCCACCTGAGTATGCCATCCCTCCCATAATCTTAGAAGAAGCTAAATTCCCAGAGTTTTGTAATGCCCTCCTCCATAACTTTTAACTTACACAGTCTATTGCTTTGTGGTGACTCTAGTGATACCTTCTCAGGCCACTTCCTACAATGAACACTTATTTAGCGACAATAGCTATCCATTGTCTTTGCCTCTGCATCGTTATCACCCATGTTTCTTAAAATCCTTGCAATCCAGCTTCTGTTCCCATCACTATATCAAAGTGGATTTTTCTTAGGCCATCAATGAGCTGCTAATTGTCAAACCCAAAGTACTAAAAACATCTACTTCTCCTTGACCTCTTTTCAATATTAGATAATGTTAAACACCCCTCTTCTTTCTGGAAACCCTCTCCTCCCATGTTTCAAAAATATAGTATGCTCTTAATTTTTCTACCTTTTAATTTGTTTCTCTTTGTCTTCTTTCTGGATCTTCAAGGTGAGTAAAAGTGTCTCTTCTTAGCCCATATTTCCTATCTACATTCCTTCCTTTAGCAATTTCATTTATTCTCCTAAGTTCAGCTATTATTTCCATGCATGTGATTATTTAATCTATACTTACTTCTTTATCTCCCAAGGTCCAGAACTGAATCTCCAACCGCCTATAGGATACTGTGGAGACAAAGAAAGGTGAAGCCTGTATTTTCTCTCTCTCGATATGTGTGACCCCATTTTTGAATTAGCTTTCATTTCAGTGCAAATTGAACAAGTCACAACCATTTTCTTCTATTTGGATTAACCTCCATCCCAGTTTGTTCTACAAGGCTAGGCACAAAGGGGAATAAGTCATCGTGCACAACCACAGAAAAAAAAAACAAGCTGTTTATAAGGGTAAATTAGAGAAAACATGTCAATTTGTCCTGCCTTCAAGGAAAAAAGCTTAAAAATAATAAGCACTTATTCTTAGAGTATAAAAAGTCTTTTTTTCTATTGAGGAAGGTGGTAGACTTTTCTTCCTGTACTTCCTGTGGTTTCACATCTCTGAGAAAGAAAAAAAAAGTTCTCTGTGACCTGTTTACCCAAATTATATTATTGAGCTGTATTTTTTACATCAACTATATGTCTAACTATATTTTCAGCTCCCAACCTACACTATGTTTCAAATCAAGATTATTTTCTTTTCACTAAGACCAACTCTTCCTTCTATCAACTGTTTCTATCAATTGCACCACTATTCACCTAATCTCCTATGTTCAAAATATTGGTATTATCGTTTACTCTCATCACTCATTTCTAATTTGTTACCAAGTCCTAACCTCCACGATATGTCACATCTGTACCCTTTCTCTCTGCTTCTAGAGCCATCCTCCTAGTATACAGCTCCATCACAAACCTTCTGGACTAATGCAAAAATTGTAGTAGACCTTCCCACTTCTGCTCTCTACCCTTGCCATTCTACATTCCATCTACCTGCCAGGCTATTGCAATGGTATAGGTGAGACATGATGAAGGCCTCGACTAGGGAAGAGGTTGTGTGAGTGAAGAAAAGGGAAGTGATGCAAGGCATAGATATGTGTTTTGGGAGGCAGAGGTGAATACAGAAGGAGATGTAAGAATGTAGGATGAATTCAAGGTTGTGAGCCTGAGGAACTAGAAGCATGATGGTGTCCTCACTAGAGATATGGAACTTTAGTAGAAAGATGGTTTAGGAGGAAATATAATAAGTTTTTCTTCTACATTAGTTGAATTTAAGATCATTTAGGTGAAAATATCCAACAGGCAATTGGTGATACAATGCTAGAATTTCAGAAGAGAAACAGAGGCTACATATACTGGTGTCATCTAAATGGATTATAATTCAACAAAGGAAACTGATGAGAACACCAGGAGAAAGAGAGGATAGTTTATACATACACACATATATTTGCCTATATCTAGACATATGTATATAGATACAGAAATAGAGATAAAGATATATATCCAAATATCAAGGTATATAAATATGTATATATATTTATATATATATATATATATAGTTATGTAAATACATTTATAACTGGAGATAGATATGCATATAGATATGGAGAAAGACAGAGAATATGCAAATAGATCTATATCGATCGATCGATCTATCCTATTGATGTTCCCTTGATGGACTCCTTGGTGTTCTAGTTCTTATACATCAACTATCAAGACTTGTATCTTCACTCAACTTTTGCCACTCACAAGGATGGTCACATCTAAGAGCTCTCCATTATACCTTACTGAGAAAATAGAATCCGTCCACCATGAATTCCTTTTCCCTCCAGATCTATGCCACCAAACTTTCTAAATAATCCTCCATTCTGTCTTCCTTTGCTTCAGCCTCTCATAAAGAGAAAGGCCTTTTCTTTGCCAGAGTCAAACCCTCTTTATTTGTGCCCTTGATCTAATTGATTCCTATCCATTCTTTCCATGCTGCCTACAAACTGGATCTCTCCTATCTCAAAAAAAAATCCCTCCATCACTTGATTCTACCATCTCCTCAAGCTGCTGTACTATTTCTCATTTCTCTTTTCCAGCCAAGCTCCTACAGTTGTCTATGCTCACTGATTTTATTTTCTGTTTACTTCTAAACTTCCAATCTTGAAATTCAATTCACTTCTCAACAACTTCCTACCATTTAAGTGAAGCATCTCTTTCCTAGGTGATTAATATATGTTAATATATACATGTGTATACACCTATATATGTATTTGTACATATATATCTATACATATATCTTTACCCAGGTATAGACATATGTGTGTTTACATATGTGTGTGCTTACATATATACACATCTAGGTATAAGTATAGAGATAGAGATAGATAAGAGAGACATACAGAGATATACACATAGAGACAAGGAGAGAGAAAGATCAAAGTCTTTGAATCTACAGCAGGAGCTAGAAAGGAGAAGAAGCCTGTGAGCTAAGTACTAAACTCCTAGAGAAAGGAACAAGAATAGCCTTTAGACCAATCAATGTCTACAATGGATACAAGGGAGGCCAATGATGTAGCAAAGGGCAGTGTTAGGGAAAAGCAAAATATATAATACTCTGGGGGTTTTTGCCCAATGTGTCAGGCAGGGCATGAGAGAAGGGGTACTTCATGATGCAGAGAGTAGCCAAGGACTCAGCAGCTTTTGGAGAGAGCCAGGTATTTGTAACTGTGAGAAGATATAAAGAGTATGAGGTTGTTGTTTTGTTGTTCATCCTTTGCTCTGGAAAAAGACCATAAGGGAAAAAGAGGAGTTTTGTTTTTGTTTTTGTTTTTTTAATGAAAGGGCAGGGGTTCCAAATGGCACATTAGATTGGGAACTGAAAGGAAAAGAAAAAAATATTCTGTTTGGAGTGAGGTGGACTCTAATGAGTACCGGGAGTAGGAAAGAATGCTAAGATTATAAGCGTCAAAAGACTGGCACTATGAATCATAAGGATAAAAGAATCAGACAGAGATAGAAAAACAATAAATGTACAGTGACTACAACAATGTAAACAGAAAAAAAAAAACCACCGCCAAACAATTGAAACTGGATGTTGTAAAATTATAAAGTCCAAGAGATGTGAGAAGATACTTCCACTAGGTCCTTTGCAGGGGGGTGGCCCACAGGCATGGCACACAATATAATATTAGGGGTTTTTTTTAATAAGTTGATTGGTTTCTTTATTACAAGAGATGGCTCTCTAGGTAGAGGAAGGGGAGGAATGCAGAAGGAAATGTAGGCAATGAAAAACAATGGTGTCAATAAAGATCTATTTAAATGGAAAGAATAAGAGAAATAAGAGGTGAGAGTTTGCCAGTGATAGAATGGTATGGAGAGAGAAGCAGTTGTTCAGGCCTCCCATCTCCAGGCTGGGATAACTAAAACCCTACAATGGCTAATTTCCTCCCTCAGACTAATTTTAAACAGGCTATTTGACCATTAGTGTAATAAAAGCATGAATCTATTCTCATATAAACTTCGTATTTACAATAATTATTTGTAATAACTGCATTTGTAATCAAGCACCCTGGCACATAGTCGGTGCTTAGTAAACACCTTGTTGCCCTCCTTGCATCATACCCAACTCTAGCACAGTGATCTGCATACAAAAGGCACTTGTTAAATGTTCATTGAATTCTTTCATAGAGTCATAGAATATCACAACTGAGATGATCCTGAAGCTCACTAGTTAAATCAGACCTTATTTTACAGATTTAGAAATTACGTTTATTAAAATTTATTAAATTTATTAAATTTCTACAGAGTAGAAATTTGTTGAAGATCACACGAGTTCATGAAAGAGGGTTGAGAATTCAAGTTTCCTAGACAGCTGCTAGCTAGAAAGTTCTCTTTCCATAACTTTTGCCTGTTGTCACTAGTTCTGTCCCTTAGAACAACACAGGGTAAATCAGTCCCCTCTTCCACCTGGCAGCTGCCTTAATATATGAATTATCATGCCCTATTCCCAATACACACACACACACACACACACACACACACACACACACACACACACACAGCACCACCACCACTGCCACCAAAGCTCTTCTATAGGCTAAATATAATCATTTCCTTCATTTATTTCTCATGTCACATGGTTAAGACAACCCTCTTCCCCTGATATGAGTGCTTGTCTCCCTTAAGCCAGATACTGGTTTTAAAAGATATTTCTTAAAATGTGATATCCGAGACTGAATACAATACTCCAGATGCACTCATTCCTGCTGTTCAGTGTAGAGCTAGCAGCTGGCAGAGGCCTCTCCCCGCAGCATTACTGTCAAGAAACTGTGTACAAATGGGCAGGTTGAAATGTCTTTGGGAAGAAACACCTTTTTAATTACACAAGATCGGGGAGCCAAATTTCCTGCTTCCTACATGTCTCCTAGATAATTTATAGTGTGTGCCACCAGCCATTAGAGAAGTGTAAGGAAAGGGATGCTCGTTGATAACTGGCCATTCTCAGTTTCAGCTGATATTCATTACTCTAACTAGACTAGTTCTTCTTAAACCCATAAGTTTGATGATAAAAGTTATAAAGAAATAGATTCTCAATATCTATTTGCCTTGAAAAATCACATGATGACAGCATCCTGTACTAAACAACCCATGTGAAGTTATACAGGATACATTTTTCAAAATGATTTTCTAGTGTCATGTCTTCAGGTGGGATGAGGGTATTATATGTGTGTATTCTATTGATCTATATGTGTGTATGTACATGTATATGTATATGTATATATATACACAGAGACATAATAGATAAGTGTAATATATGTGTACAGAGAAACCTCACTAAATATATGTACATAAATATATACACACAGAGGCATACAAATAAATATGATATATGTGTACATATACAGAAAAGGATTTCAACAAATATGACATACGCACATGTGTGTATATAGACAGAGACTATATGTTGCACATGTATATACATATACTCAGAAACATATACACAAACATGCATACACATACAAACACAATCAGGCCTACTTGACTTCAAGACCAGCTCTCTAATCACTAAACCATGTTATCTCTCTGAGTATGTATGTGCATATGCGTATGAACATACATGTGTGTATATATATATAATATATATTGTATACATATATATATATATATATATATATATATTACCATATATATTTAAGTTCTTCAAACATGTTGAAAATCCCCCTTAATACAATCTTGTGGTTCATCTATAGGTCTTCAGAATTTGTATTGATGGCTACCATAGCAACCCATGGTCTTATTGTGTTTGTTTGGTTTTCTGTATTTTTGAACATGAGAGTATGTCGCACTCTTAAGGACTTAAAAATCAATTACAAAGACAGCTTTGGTAATCAGATTTGACAAGCCTCTTGCAACAGTGAGGAGAATGGAATTGAAGTAACTTGACCCCATGATCAAGGCCTGTTAAGTACTCCTCTTCAAGAAACATAGAGAAAGATAGTCAGAAAACACAGACCAAACATTGCTTTAAAATCTTAGGTCAACAATGGTGAATCAGTAATGGAATTTTAGGGGGTTGGGAAGAAGGAGAGGGAGGGAAGTGAAGGGAAAGAAAGAAAATTGGACCTGTGTTATACAAAGGCTGTCAGACAAAGAAGGGTAAAAAGGTTAATTCTACTACTGCTATTCTGATCCCTGCTTTGCTTAGTGGAGGATTCATCTGGGAAATTCTTATACGGGACACCAAGATTGCAATTCGCCTTGGGGCACTGACCCCTAGGGAACCCATAGGTTTATTAATAGATCAGGGGCATCTCTATCCTGAAAAAGGAGCAAAAGTTACTGCTGGCAAAGTTGTAATTTGCCAGTAGGCTTATCCCTGTAATAACCATGTCTCTTACAAAAGTCCCATGATTTCCAGCAAGGTGTGCTATTAGAAGTTATCTAGTCCAACCCTTCATTTTACACATGGGAAAAAGAAAACTGAAATGTAGAGTAGCCTAAGGTTGCATAAATCATAGAATCGAAGGTTAGTACCAGAAAGGGACTTTGAGATCATCAAGCACATTGCCTCCCACTTGAACTGAGATCACTGGGAGTAGGAACTGTCTTTTGCCTTTCTTTGTATCCTCAGTGATGAGCACAATATCTGCATACGGGAGGGCTTAATGAATGCTTATTGCTGCTTATTGACTGATCATGGTGAAGCAGAAAGCTTGTTGGCTTTAGAGTCGTGGGGATTGAGTTCAAATGAGAGTTTTGTCACCTAATTACTGGACTTTGAGAAAACTACATAACTTTCTTTATCTACTTCATCTGTAAAATGAGGATATTAGACTAAAATGCCCTTCAAGTCCCTGATTGATCTAAATCTATCTTCTAGCCATTTGCTTTGTTTCTTTGTTTTATAGATGAAGAAACTGAGACCCAGAGAACATCATAGGTTATCATATGATCATTATTTTGTCTGTCAGTCAAGAAGGATTTATTAAATGATTACTCTGCTTTAGTCACTATACTAAGTGCTGGAAACACAAGTAGAAAGACAATCCCTTCCCTCAAGGACTTTATATTCTAATGAATGTTGTCTTTGTTGAGTCGTTTCAGTCTTCCATCTCTCCATGACCCCATTTGGGACTTTCTTGGCAAAGATATTGGAGCAGTTTACCATTTCCTTTTCTAGCTCATTTTACAGATGAGGAAACTGAGGCCAACAGGGTTAATTAAGTGACTTGCCCAGTGTCACACAATGTCAAAGGCCAGATTTGAACTCAAATGAGTCTTCCTGACTTCAGGACTGGCGCTCTATCCACTGCACCAACTAGCTGCCCCTCTAATGGAGTAGGCCAACATATGAAAGAAAGCTAGAAAGATAGGGGATGGCATGGGGAACAAAGGTGCAGGGTAATTGTAGAGAAGGTCTTGGAGAAGAGTCAGGAATGCAGTGTGGAAAGGAATGAAGATATGGGTGGCCTAGGAGGCCACTTTAAAATGAAGATGCCGAGAGGAACCAACCAATCATGAGTGGCCACAGAGTTGGAAGATACTTCCAATGTGTGAAGAGAGAGCTAGAGTAAGCTTTCAGAGTGGAGCAGTTTCTGGGGCATTGTAGAAAAAGTTCTGGAGCAGATACAGGAGGGCAGCCTGGAGGGAATGAACTGGAAGGTGTCTCAGAGTTCATTCATCCAGTCCAGTCCCTTCATGTTACAGGTGAGGAAACTGAGACCCAGAAAGGGTAAGTTACCTGCCCACAGTCACAAAAGGAGGAAGTGAAACTGCCATCCCACTGGCTGGCTCTTGCCTTCCTTTGGAAATTAGCTTCCATCTACATTGCATGCACCTTAGACGTGTATAGTGATTTTCATGTTGTCTCCCCCCATCACAATGTGAGCTCCTTGACAGCAGAGATGGGGCTTTATTTATTTAATTTTTGGTCCTTCTTTGTATCACTAGCACTTAGCACAGTGCCTGGCAAATAACAAGCACTTAGTAAATGCTTACTGACCAGCCTCTGCAGAGATGTGGAAACTATCATTATGGAACGCTGCATGTAATGTCAGACTTGGTTGAACGGCCGAGTAGTCTTCATTTTTGTTTTTTGTTTTTGGTTTTTTTTATGAGAGTGGCAGGTCTTTGACACATGCACAGATTGCTTAAGATGAAGGTACGAGCAGCCTCTTTCCATTAGTGGCATAACTGGAGATACTTACGTCTTTAAAATTTCCAGATTGGGCATGACTGACACACACTCTCTCTGTCTCTCTGTCTCTCTCTCTCTCTCTCTCTCTCTCTCTCCTTCCCTCCCTCCCTCTTTCTGCCTGTGTGTGTCTTTGTGTGTCAGTGTCTATATCTCTTTCTTTGTCTTTGTGTGTCTGTGTATCTGTCTCTCTGCCTCTTTGTCTCTCTGTCTCTGTCTCTCTGTTGTTCCCTCTCTCTGTCTCCATCTCTCTCTCTCCTTCTGTCTTTTGTAGCATCTAAGGGTTAAGGTTCACACACAGCTTGGGCATTATGCACTAAGCTGGATAAGAAGAAGGCCACTTACCTTCTTCCTCTTGCTTTAGGCTCTATGACCCCAAGAAATGGGCTTGGAGTTTTGGACTCTTTCATTTTGTCCTTTTCAGTTCTAGGTGCAGGGAATTTGGACTTGGAATTTAGTAGGACTGATGCTATATAAGAACTGAGCTAAATTGTAAACCCACTTCTCCCCAGAGACCAAAAGTGTGAAGTTAGGATTATGACTCCAGAAGTTGGGGAGGGGGGTAATATTTGTTCTTAATATGCCTTTGAAATAAATATTCCTTTGTAAAAGCTAATCTAACAGTTAAACAGCTAAATGGAACTGGGGTGATGAGAAAAAAATATTAAGAGGATATAATTGTGCACTTGAGCAAAGACTAGACACTCCCCAAACCCTTAATGATATAGGAGAACCCTAGAAAAAGGAGGAAATATAATAGATCTGGTCTTCAGGCAGTGGGAGGTCAAAATAGTCATAGTTATACAAGGGAATGGCTTACTGCATAGGGGAAAGATAAAGATACAAGAAAGAAATTAAAGTGATGTAAGAACAAAAAGACAGCAATATAAATTTTAAAAAATGAAATGAATGTCAAGGACAGGTAGCATGGACTCACAGAAGTGCAAGATGCAGCTTAAGGGAGGAATACAAGGTGAGGAAGTCATGTTGGCCTTGATAATGAGGGGAAGTAGGATGCCATGAAGGGAGGTAGTACTCAGTTAACTGTATGTATATAAGCCTCAGGCCTTTGGGGGGGCAGCATCTCCCTCAATTTCTCTATCGGTCTACTCTAATATCATTAAATCATGATCTCTTTGGATGCCTTGGGCAACTGTTCTTTGTCCCATTTCAGTAATAAAGTGGACATGTCCAGGCATTTAAGCCACTAAATCTTTTCTTGGCTGCTAAGAGCCCTGTACAATGCCTTTGACCATCTGTCAACAACAGTACTTCAAGAAGGGATTTGGGGTGAAAATGACTCAATTCTTGTTACCTTTTAAGCAAGTAGCTAACAGAATGCTGTGGTAGACTCAATCCCATTCAATTAACAGACAATTTTGCTTGAGAAAGAGGCAAGAGGAGGTATTTAGTAAAGACTTTTAAACATAAAGACTTTTTTTTAGAAATTTCAGGTTCAACACAAATGTAAATCCATTAAAATGACTCCTATAAATTGGAACTATAATTCTTGACATAACCTTACAAGACTATCACTTCTCTAAGACATGTTCTGGGTACAATTGAGTTAGAGAGTGATACATGAATGAAAAGGCATGTATTAAGCCCTTAACTATGTGCCGGGAACTATACTAAGCACTGGGGATTCAAATCCATGAGTAGGACAGTTCCTGCCCTCAAGGAGTTTACATTCAAATTTTGGGAGACAACACAAAATTATGTGAGGGCTAAGGAAGAAGGTTTCTGGGAGTCACATGGATAGTTCTCTGATTCACAGGGTAGCCTACTGATGAGCCTTTCATGGAACAATGATAACATGGAATATTGATTTGATTACTGAACCCAGAACAAGAGATAGAAGGGATAATTAGTGAAAGTTCTTACTACACACCTGGAAAGAGGACGATTAGTAAGATGGTTGGAATGGAAGTCTAGAGTGGTGTAAAGCTGCTCTAGTCTGGTGTTCTGAAGCCAGCTATATGAGAAATAAGTGGGCTTTTGCTCATTTATTCAACAATCAAGAAAAAATTGTACCAGTCAGTCAATAGTTAATTAATACATATTTATTGACTATTATGCACCAGAGAGTCCCTGCCTTCAAAGAACTCACATCTAATGGGGGAAAACAATACATAAAAAGAAGGTGAAAAGGGTGGGGGGAAAGGGAAGGTCTTAGGTGGCATGAAGTTCAGAGGAGTGCAACCAGATGGAGATGATGTGATGGTTGCCCTAAGTGCCCCTCTTGAATGAAGAATCCAGAAAGAGCTCTCCAATGTCCATTGTCCACACTCAGAGAGAAGGAGAAATGGGCCTCAGGGGCACAGATTCCAGATAAGATTGAGTTTCAAGGTTGATGTGGTCTTGCAAAATGATGAGTTTCTGGAAATCTGGATAAAATTCAGAAGAGGACAAATTGGGGATGCACAAATTCCAAATTACAGTTCCTAAGTAAAGGTATTTTTATTTTCTAACAGTCTAGTCTAAAGATACTGCTCCAGGTGTCAAAACAGAGAAAAGGCAGAGCATATGGCAAGAGAACCAAGGTGAATGGCTAGATAGGATGTGATACATATTCTAATGTATGCATTATTTTGCCCCTATGTCAAATTGCTAATATGTAATGAGGTATCATTCAATAATTAAGATACTGGCAAGTATAGATAAACAAGGAAGTTCCTAATAGGCAATTAGGTGGCTCACCGGATAGAGTTCCCAGCCTGGATTCATGATGATCTGAGTTTAAATCCATACTCAGATATTTTACTAGCTTTGTGATCCTGGGTATGTCATTTAGCCTCTGTTTGCCTTAGTTTCCTCATATGTAAAAATGGGATAATAATAGCACCTACCTCCCAGGACTGTTATGCAAATCCAATGAGCTAATAGTTGTAAAGTAGTGCCAGGCTTGGTACCTGTTAGCTATTATTATTAATATTTATTTATATTACCTTTTCAGCCACTTTGTATTAGAATGTTTATCTTCACTAAATTTAGAACTCTTACTTTCTGTGAATGTATTATTTATATTCTCAGTTTTCATGATACTGTATTAAAAGTATAGTTGCAGCTTATGGTCATAATGGTCATAATTGCATCTCTCTACTGAATTTTAATCCAATGCTGACAACTTTCTCCTGTATTTGTGTGTGTGTGTGTGTGTGTACCAAGGTCAAGGGATACATATATATATGTATATATATATGCATATATATGTATATATATATGCATATATATGTATATATATATACACACACATATATATACACACACATATATATATACACACACATACACACACACACATATATATATCCAGAAGTAAATATGTGTGTGTGTGTGTGTGTGTGTGTACACATACATACACATATATATGTGTGTATATATACTATATATATTATACATTCACACTCCTGGATATATATACCTTGACCTTGACATATGTAGGCAACAACTCAAAATGTCTAAAATACATATTTTCTCTCAAAAATCTATCCTTCCTCCAAACTTTCTTATTGCTTTTAAGCATCTCACCATCTTCCTCACCACCCCAGTTTTTTAATCAGAAATCATTCCTACACTCTCACATGCACTCAATTTTCAAGTCTTGTCAATTCTACTTCTATCTCTCAAAGCCATCTCCACTCACACAGATACTATGCTAGTAGAGGGTCTTATAAACTCTTACTTGGACTCTCAACAGCTTCCTACCTAATCTCTCTGTATCTAGACTTTCCCCTCTCTAATCTGTTATTCAGAGATGCTAAATTGATACCCCTAACCCACAAATCTATCTATATTTTTGTAATCAAACATCTTCAAAAGTTCATTATTATTTCTTGTGAGAGAGAGAGAGAGGAATTTTAATTCTTAGTCATGAATTTACAGCCTCCATAATCTGGATCCCACTTACTTTTCCAGTATTATATTATTCTCGTACTTTTTCATATTATTTCCACTCACAAGCTCTCTATTCTAACTAAGTTGACTAATTAGCTGTTCCCTATTCATCCCTTCTCCACCTCCACCTCCACCTCTCTCTCATTTTTGGGCTCTATTCCCTCCTCACCTTGATACTTGAATCTCTAGCTCCCTTTAAGGTTCTGTTCAGGGACAACCTGCCATGTGAACCTTCAATGATCTTCCCCATTGTTACTGCTCTCTACCTCCTCAAAATTATATTTTATACTTGTATATTTGTATTTATGGCAGTTCTCTTGTCTGGTGCATTAGTCTTATTCTGAGAATGGCAATGGCTGAGTTAAATCTGCATTGATAGTTCACCTGTCTGGGGCATAGGTCTTCCTCAGGGTTCCAGGAAAAGCAGTTACTGAGTTTTCCGACTCAGAATTCTGAGACTACAGTTGCTTTTTGCCTATGACACACAGTGGAATAGTGGAGTGGTTTGAGAACACAGAAAACTTCAATGATTTATATATATAAAGAATTAGAGAACTTTTAGGTTAAAAAAGGGAGGAATATGGATGTTAAAACTCTTCTTTGATTAGGGGACAAATATAATTTACCTGATTATAGTCAGATGATGGGAATTTGTGTGCTTTACTACTCTGGAATTTTAGTCCTGTATATACTCTCCCCATGGCCACTGTGTGCATTGGTAGAAAACTGTAATTGAAGTTTATAGGAGGGATCTCATATAAATACACATGTGGGGGGTGCATTTTCAGTAAATATTTTAAGAAGAATTGTGGATTGGTATTTTACTTATCTTTGTAACATGTGTATCATCAACCCAGAACAATTTAATTTCTTAAGGACAAAAATCATTGCATTTTTGTCTTTTTTGTCCCCAGAGGCTAGCACAATTCCTTGTCTGTAGAAGGAGTTTAATAAATGTTTATTAAATTGAGTAGAAAAACTCCTAGCATGAGTAGACTTGATCTACATATAAGTAACCCTAATTCTCATATGTTATCAATGCCAGAAATTCCATCTTGTTTCTGACTGAGTAACAAATGGTCTTTAATTGAGAAATATCTAAGGATATGCCACTAGTATGATCATCTACTGAAGCCAAATTCTATCCCCATCACTTCATTTAATAATAGTGCTATTTTAGACAGTCCTTTTTATGTGCCAGGTACTGCACTAAGGACCTTTCAATTATTATCTTATTTGATCCTCATAAAAATTGGAAGGTAGATGCTATTATTGTCCCCATTTTAATGATGAAGAACTAAGGCAAATGGGGGTAAGTGGCTTGCCCAGGGTCACACACCTAGTAAGTGTCTAAGCCTGGATTTGAACTCAGGTATTCCTGACTCCAAAAACAGCGCTCTTGCCAATGATTCACCTGGCATATGCTGTATTGAAAAAACTAAATGATACTTGGAGAAGTTATTTTTACAATCGTTTATTCTTCATTTATCTTCCTTTTTCCCTGTTCACTACAGGGCAGTTTTGAGGATGAATATGATAAGATGGAAAGAATGCTGAAGTTCAAATCAGAAGATCTGAGTTTGAATTACAACTATGCTACCTATTAGCAGTGTGCCCTTGATTAAGTTATTTCACTCATGTGAGTCTCGGTTTCTTTATACACAATGTAAGAGCGTTGAGCTAGATGACCTTTAGGATTCCTTCCACTTCCAAACTGGGTAATCCTCTGATTATTAAGAATCTCTCCTTCACTGCTCCTATTCCCACTGATTCTAATGCTTCTGACAAGTTTTCGAAATCTTTCCAAAAAAACATTTTGATGATGCAATTTGTTTGGAAAATGACATCTAAGCAAGGTCAGCCTTACACAGGTCATGGCCACACTTTTCTGCTGAGACAAAGATCAGCTCTCCACTGACGCCATCATTCATCCATCCCATTAAGCAAATCAATTGCATTGATTGTTCTAAAAGATTTAAGTTACTTTTCATGTGGAAAAAAAATGGAAAGATAGTTTGAAAGGAAAATCATTGTGTTGCTTTCTGCTTCCTTGATGCTTAGTGACATTATATATATCAGAGTGACAGTTCTAGGAGGGCAGGCCTCACATTAATTCATTACAGTGTAAAGATGAATGAAATTTTAAAGAAAATGTTCTGTCTCTATTACATTTATATATTAAAAAACTAAAAATGTGAATTGATTTTTCTAGATCTTGATAAGTAAGTAAAATTTCACAGTTCAAATCAGATTTATCTTTTACTGTCATAATGAAAGACCAAATTCAGTTAATGCATTCAGTGAGAGAATTAGTGAATTAATTTACTATGTTTCTGTTTGCCTTATGTTACCTTATTTTCTTTTGAAGTATAATCTTCTACCTGATCTGCCATCTTATCACATGAAAGTACATATGCTTAAAGCAAAAAGTTTCCTTGATGACACAGTGAAGGGTGCCAGATTTGGAGTCAGGAAAACAGGAATTCAAATTCTGCTGCTGACTCTTACTAGTCATATGGGCAAGTAACTGAAGCTCTGACCCTCCGTTTCCTCATCCATGAAATGGGACTAATAATAATAACTCCCAACCTTAAAGTATTATTGAGAGGACCAAATGAAATATGTATGCAAAGTAATTTGCAACATGCTATCTAAATGTTAACTATTATTACCAATATCATTGCTGTGAACATGAACTGATCATCAAATAATAAATAATTTATGTGGGCAAGGAATTTTTCTAGGTATTTTGGAAGATTAAAAAAAATCATAAGACACAGTCATATTCTTAGAGAATTTATATTCTCATTAAAAATAAAAGACTTGCAGAACACCATGAAATGCATGCAACTCTGTGATCTACGGCTTCTTCACTGTGTGAATTAAGGCAGAACCAACAACTGCTTTTGAGAACTAGAAATTAAAAGAACCATATGTGACACTTATTTCTTTTGTTCTTATTATATTTGTTCTTCTCTATTACACACAAGCTGTATGGTCATAACATAGGAGGTGCAAATAATTATAATAACAGTAATTTTTTTTAAAAAACATTTTTGTCCATGGAATCAAAGAATACTATAAAAGGAACTTAGAGAAAAGGTCATCTCGTCCCAACAAGATCTAGACAGAAACCCTTCCTGCAATAGCTTGGATAAGTGGTCATCTGACCCCTTTCTAAAGACCTTTAACTGAACTTACTGGTTGTTTTAAAATATTTAAGACCCCTAAAAAAGGAAACCTCTTCTACATTTAGGTAACTCTAATTGTTAGGAAGTTTTCCTATGTTCCTATGCAACTTTCACCCATTTTTTCCTAGTTCTGTCTTTTGGATTGAAGCAGCATAAATCTAATGGTGCCTTCACAAGATATACCATCAAATAACTTGAAGCCATCTATCATGTTCCCCATAGGTCTTCTCTTCTCAGTTTCTATTTACTTCAACTCTTCCTCGTGTAATCTGGTATCCAGGTCTTTAGACACCTTGGTCACTCTTGTTTAAATGTGTGGGAGTTTCTCAATGTCCTTCTTATAATGTCACATTTATGCTGCCTGCTCATCTAATTAAATATCCTAAGTCCCTAGTGATATAGGAAAGTTATTCACAAAGTAAGGTGCTCCTAAGGTAAGTTTATAAAGTTAATTCCTCACAGAAAATACATAGCACCAGAATTGTGTTAGTTTTGTGTTCCATGAGCTACACGTGGTAATACTGTAAAATGGACAAATGTAGTCAGTCAGTTAACAAACATTTATTAGTCACTTTGTGTATTTATTAATTGTGCATTTACTAATACTATGTATATGCCTGTAAAATCTGGACAGCACCCTTCCAGAAAATGAATGCTTCTTGAATTATCTTAGGAAGATTCTGAAGATCACTTGGCAAGATAAAGTACCAGACAATGAGGTCTTCTCTCAAGCTGAACTACCAAGCATTCAAACTCTCCTGCAGAGAGCACAAGTCTGATGGATTGACCACTTAGCCTGAATGCCAAATGCACTTTTACATAAAAGATTGTATTGCAGAGATTTTGAACAAAGTAAGCACTCATACAGAGGTCAGAATAAGCAATACAAGGACATGTTGTAGGTCTCTCTAAAGACAAAGTATTGATTGTGAGAGATGGGAAACACTAGCAAAAGATCACCAAGCATGGTGTACCTGCATCAAAGAAGGTGCTGTGCTCTATGAGCAAAGCAGAATCTCAATGGAACAAAAGAAACATGAGATGTGCAAATCTAGAGACATCTCTGTTACGAATGTTCAAATGGACTATTAATGCCTGACCTGTGGGAGAGCCTTCCAAGTTTGTATTGGTCTAATCAGATACAGTTCAACATACTGTACCTTGACCCTAACAACATGATGTCATTATTGTTCTTTAAGTACGAAGGACAAACACAAGATTGATGTCTGTGTATGCTATTAATATTATCTTACTATGTGTCAAGTACTATGCTAAGCCCTGGGGATACAAAGATCAGAAACACATTCCTTGCCTTCATAGAGCTCACATCCTAATAAGGGAGACAACATGCATGCAACTATATATAAGCAAGATATGAGTAGCATAAATAGGAGAAAATCACAGCAGGAAGGCATTCGTATTACAGGGAATCGAGAAAGACTTCTTTGCAAAAGAGATTTTAGCAGTACATAACAAGTGATTATTCACTGACTGATAACAAAATAGAAGGAAATGTAAGACCTCAAAAGGAGCACAAATCTCTCTTGGAAAATATTGTGTGAAGTGAAATGAGCTGATATTTCCAAATAACAAACAGGAACCTGTGAACCACCCAGAGTGCAGGGAATAAAAAAGTATTAAAAAAGAAAAAAGGAAGAAAGAAAGCAATGAAATGAAATCCACAAAAGAAGAAATTAGGAGTAAATGTAATTCATAAAATAGAGTTCTTGATGCAGAATTCATAAATACAATTAGAAGAAGAAAAATTGAGTCCATGATAGATAACCTTTCTGAAGAAGTGAAAGAGAGATTAACCAGTTTTTGTTGCATAAAAAAACTGAAGTAGAGGAAAACTGATAGAAAAGCAAAACAACAATGCTAAAAGAACACATGAATCCTAGATAAGCCAAAGTGTCTGCCCCTAAAGAGAGGATACCTAGAGGTAGATCAAGGTCTCTCAGAGGAGCATGAACAAACTGGAATTCCATAATGCATGAAATAATATAAGAAAATTGTCAAGAATTTCTGAGTAAAAATATCAAAGAATCATTCCACAGAATCTACTGATCTCCACAGGAAAAAAAAACCTTCATGCTTCAAATTCTAACACATAGTCGTTATATTTAACAATTTCAGTAGAACATAGCAAATTTGGAAAGTGGCCAGGAAAAAAAGCTTTAGGTATGGAGAAAAGAAAATTTGAATAATACAAGATCATTCTGAAGTAGCGAGAAATCATAGAAAGAAATGGAAAAATATATTCTGATAAGCAAAGGAGCTCAAGCTACAATCCAAAATGATATACCCTGCAAACATGATCCTAATCATCCATCAACAAAAAAAAATGGATATTGAACAAATGACAGACATCAGAGGCATTCACAACAAGAATAAGCTATAAGTAAAATATTCAACTTGCAAACCCCTCCAACAATAGATGCACACGGAAGTTAAATAAGTACAACTATAAAGAAAATAACAAATAAGGAAATTAATTTGTCATTTTAGAGGTATTTTTTAAGAGAAGAGAAAGATTGATCTATGAAGTAAAAGAACAGAGAAGGACCATCAGGTGATAAAACAGATGTAATAAGATAAAGGAATCCAGATAAGAGAAGGTGGAATAGCTGAGTGAAGAATCACTGACTAAATTCCCTGACTCCACCACAAATGACCTTCTCTACACTGAGGCAATGCCTTCTGTGGGATTTTCTCAGAGAAACTGGAAAAAGGGAGGTTGGGGACACAAAAGGTAATAAGCGATGCATCCCTAACAGTTCCATAGGTAAACAATGAAGAGATGGTGACTCTCATAGTCTCTTGGCAAATAGAGGAATCTGTAGGAGAATGGAAGAGATGACAGATGTAGGGGAACAGGGACAAAGACATGGGTGCCCCTGCTCCAATATCAGAAAAGGATTCTGTGAGGAAGTTGTGTCCCTCTATCGGGAGAAAGGCATCTCATGAGGGAAAGTTGTGCATTGATGAAAGAAAAGATGTAGAAGTTTCTAAGTGCAGAAGCACCCAGGGAGGGTAGAGAATCAGAGACCACATTGTGACTCCTTCAGTAAAGATACTACTCACAGTGAGTGTAGGGGGTAAGGCTGGGCCATACTATTTAGGCCCCATTGTAACTGCTTCTATCTGACAATGTTTCCCTCATGAATTGACATTTCTAAGAGAGAGAATTAGAAAAAAAAAAAAAAGGAGAGAAGAAAATAAAAATCTACAAAGCCAGGAACATAGAAACTAAATAGAAGAATGACCTAAAAGAGACATCTCATAAGTCAGAAGCTTTAACAATAGGGAGAATAAACAAGGAACAAATAAGGATATAGCCTACAAATCTGAAAATGACATTCAGAATTGGTATGAAATGAAGAAAAATAATGAAGACAACAAGGCAAAGAAAAAAACATTTTAAGAGGGAAAAGGTGCATTGAAAGAAAATTAAGATGAAAATATGATAGGTTGGAAGGAAAGATTTGAAGTATCATTTAATTGAGTGGGTAAATTGAAGGAACAAAAGAGAGGATAAGTAGATAATTAAATGGAGAAAATAAAGAAAATTAAATTAACAATTTAAGTAAAATCAAATAACTTGGGAATGGGTAGGCAAACAAGAGCAAGAGAGGAAAGAGAATGTATAGGAAATAATGATCATCAAAGGGCTTTAGCAGACCTAAATGAGTTAGAAGAGGAAGGAAGAAGATTAAAAAAGCAGTGACTAATTTGTATAGCACCTAGCTATGCAGTGCCAGATGACTTGGAAATAATGACAGTGTAAAAGCACCAGTTAAAACTTTTGATGCTACAAGAGCATTGAAGCAGATGAGAATAGTTTAAATGATTCATTCATTCTCTCACTCATTCATTCATTCAACAATTAAGTGTTTTTATTATGTAAAAAGCACAGTCCTAGACACTGAGGAAAGCAGAAAAATGAATAACATATATATCCCCAGACCTCGATAAATTTGCAGTCTAGTTGTGGAGATGAGATATGTACATGGATAACTATAACATGAAATCACACCTGATAAAGTATACAAGGGAGGAAAAAACAAATTCAATTCAACATTTATCTATTAAATGCCTAGTAGGGGGTGCAATGGAAAGAATGCTGGGCCTGGAATCAGGAAGACTCATCTTCCTGAGTTCAAATCCAGCCTCAGACACGTATTAGTTGTGTGAACCTGGGCAGATCACTTAATCCTCAGTTTCCTCACCTGTAAAATGAGCCAGAGAAGGAAATGGCAAACTCCTCCAGTATCTTTGCTGAGAACACCCCAAATGAGGTCACAAAGAGTCAAACACATCTGAAAATGATTGAACACATGCCAAGAATTGTGCTAGGGATTAGAGATACAAAGATAAAATTGGAAATAGTCCCTGTCCTGAGGAGCTAACACTCCACTAGCGGAGGGGAATAGCATGTTCACTGTTAAATAAAAACAAAACCCACAAATAAACACAATACAGTTTCACAAGGAAACCCTTGAAACAGAAAGAAACAGGAAAGGGCTTTTGTTGATGAGAGACTTGAAGGAAGTTACAGCTTCTATTAGACAGAGGGGACAAGGGCAAGCATTACAGACATGTGGAACTTCAAGGCTGTGACACATTAGTAATGTTTATGGAAACCCTGTCCCCAAACCCAATGTCATTAATCCTTCTTACTAGATCAGGAGAATAAAGGAACAGTGAAGAGCAGGTTGGTATAGTAGAAAGAACAGGGAGCTTTGGAATCAGTATAAATATGAGTTCTGATTTCACTTTTGACTCTATGTATGTGACTGTGAGTCAGTCATATAACCTCCAGAGCTTCAATTTTCTTATTTCTAAAATGGAAACAATAAGACCTGTGGTACCTACCTCACATGATTGTTTAAAGGCTCCAACAAAATAATTCAGTGAAAACGATAATGATAGCTAACATTTATATAGTGCCTTAAGGTTTGCAAAGCTCTTTATAAATAGTATCTATTCTAACAGTACCTGGGAGGTAGGTACTATTATTATCCCCATTTTTACAGATGAGGAAACCGAGAAAAACAGAGGTTCAGTGATTTGACCAGGGCCACACAACTGGTGTGTCTGAGGCTGGATTTGAACTCAGGCTTTCCTGACTCTAAGTCCAGCTCTCAATTCACCGTGCCACATAGTTACCCAGGTGGCACTGTTTAAGACAGTGGTTTCAACCTCAAACAAAGGTAGGGGCCATTAAGCCATGTATAAGAATACTTATAGGTTATATATTGACTTGGAAAACAACACATGTTTATATATTCCTTTTTTTATTAATACATCAATACATTAAGATCAGATAAGAGCTACATTTTTAATTTGGTTCCATCCCTGCTTGGGAATGTTGTGGGTCACATACAGCCCCATATTTTTGACACCTCTGCTGTAAGACAGGATATAAATTACCAGGTGTTGATATTACTGCTACCCTTGAGCAGAATGAAGCATCATTATCTCTCTTTGAATGGGTTTTCATTAGACGAAATTAACTGAGTTCACAGAACAAAATTTTAATGAATATGTGACTTCCTTTTTGAATTTGTATAGACTGAAACATTAGGTATGTGATTAGAAATGAGAGCTTGTGATTAGGAAAAATATCAGAAATCCAAAGGGCTTGAACTATGACTTAGAACAAGATTATTATGGTTGAAGGCTGGCTAGTTCAGAAGAAACAACAGGCTGTGCAAACTTGATGTGAAAACTTAGAGAAATCTTTGAACAGCTGTTCATCAAATCGCACTTTAAGAAATCAGAGCTGCTTCCATTTCTTGACTCCACGTGAAAGTCGAAATTGCCAGGATATCCCCCCAGTAAGAAATGTGATTTTCATTCCAAAATTCAATCAATAATTGCAGTGCTGTCTCACAACTGGCTCACGGTAACAAGTGAATACATTTGTCTCCAAAAGTCACCCCATCTACATTTTTATACTCCCCTCGCCCAAGTCACAAAGTACCCTCTTGCAACTTCAATTTACCAGGCCATGCCCTTTGCTCAGAGTTCCATCACCCACTCAATATTCAATTCTCAAAAGAGCTTGTTAAGCAACTAGCTAGTTAATTTGAGACATTCCAGCTAGAATATCATGGTTGTAATGCAATTTAGCGAGGAGTCTTTGTTTTTTCTTTTCCTCTGTCCACTCTAGTGGAATATTGCTATGGCGGTGAATGTTTGGGTCCCTTCCCTTATCCAAGAGGTTGGGGAGAAGTAAATAATTCAGCTCCCAGTTGACCATACAGGGACTGACTAATAAGGCTTGAGATAAAATAAAAAAGGAATTATAACCTTTTTAAAAATGTTTCCAATCTGTAGAAAGTGTTGACACAGGCAGATATCTGTAGCAAAGAGGACATCAATCAGACTGTAGAGTCACGTTATCCCAATTTAGTGTCAATGTCAAAGATCAAGACAGAGAAGAGAGAGGGAAAGATGTTTTCCTGGCATCTAAGGAAGCCATTTTGGGAATGGATGCATTTTTTAGAAAGTATTTATTAGGCGTTTACTGTGTGCAAAACACTGTGTGAGATCAGAAATTGTTATGAATCATACCTAGCACAAGGGAAAGGCTTCAGCATAGAGGTACCTGTTCCTGGGCGTATGGGTGGTTCAGAAAGGACTAGTACCTTTGGTGTGAGGGCTTGCAGAGCCCTTTTCAGGGCTACTCATCCACCTTTGGTGTCTACCTGACACCCGACTCTCACCTGTGGCTCCAAAAAGCTGTAGCATGTGCAGAAGCCATACCCTGGTAAACTCAGAAGACAGGCTAAACCAGGTTGAGAGTAACCAATGGACCTCAAACCCATCAGTGAGTTGGGGGGGGTGTCTACCCCAAGCATGTGAAGACCTCCCCTTGTGGAATCGGTGGATGAGAAAAATTTGTACCAACAGCCATGAAGGTGGCAGAAGCAGGCTGTGTAGAGTTCTTAGAGCTTGGTCAGACATTTAAAGATTCCCAAGGCCATCCACTGCATCCCAGGCCATTGCCAGTCATCCTAACTTTTGTCTTGCCACTGGGCTTGGATGACTCTGGAAGACAGGGTGAGGCTAATAACATTTACAACTCTCCCACACTTAAATTCAATTCATACAGAAGTCAAGACATCACCCCATAAATTCACTGGTTTTCTTTGAAAATGAAGGTCAAACAAGGACAACAACCCATTCCTGGCACTGTATTTGAATAGCAAAAATCAGGGATTCATCTCAGAGAAACTTAGATACAATCTCCCCTGTATTGCTGAGATGAATCCCACAAAGAAACTATTTCTTTGGAAAATGACTAGGGTTGGCATCCACTGGGAGTCATGGAAAACTAGGAGGAAGAGCTAATGTATCCTGGGTGCACCTGTTGAGAGCTAACGATGTGTCAGACATTGAAAGACTGGAAAAGGCAATACTGCCTGAAAGAAATGCCTAATACATAACGATAAATGACTGACACTGTCCAATTTCTTTGTATCAATATTTTTCTTGAAAAATGTATCAGAGGCAGTTGATAGAGCAGAACATGAAGCACTGAGTCTAGAGTCAGAAAAACTCCTATTCAAATCTAGCCTCAGATAGTTGCCAGATGAGTAACCCTGGGCAAGTCACTGAAACTCTGTTTGCCTCAGTTTCCTCAACTGTAAAATGGAGATAATAAGAGCACCTACCTTCCAGGGCTGCTGTGAGGGATCAAATGATATATTTGTAAAAAGTGTTTAACACAGTGCCTAGTAGATATTAGGCTCTACATAAAAGTGTATTCCTTTTCCTTCCCTTCCTTGAGCTCTAATATGTCTTTTTTAATAATATCTTTTTTAAAAAATATTGGTTGGTTTTTTTTTAGGCAATTGGGGTTAAGTGACTTGCCCAGGGTCACACAGCTAGTAAGTGTCAGTGTTTGTTCTGAGACCAGATTTGAGCTCAGGTCCTCCTGACTTCAGGGCCAGTGCTCTATCCACTGTGCCACCTAGCTGCCCCTCTAATATGTGTTCTATTTGATTTGTCTTACCTATATATAAATCCTTGAACTTTGTGAACTGTGTTAATGACAATATGTGTGATGATGTCATAGAGTGACATTTCTAGGTAATTTGGAGTGGCTACTAGGTGCTAAATTTTTTTTTGCAATATTTTACAGACCTTCCTCTAGTTTGCCCTAATTTTTCCCTCAAATTCTGGAGGATCTTTAAACACATTAGTATATCCTTCAGATAAACGTTTATCAATTGTGTCAATATATTTTAAGTACCAGAATATTCTGTCCTCAAACCAGCTTGGGAAGCAATGCCTTAACACCTTACCCTTCCCAGACAATCCAATTGTATTTTTACAGGGGTTAGCATGCCCAGGAGGACTGACTAATGAGGAATAATGAACATTTCAGGCACCTTTGCAAACTACTGCAAGAGTTTGGGAGTTTTATTTGTTTTCACAGAATTCAGCATCTGAGAGTCAGAAGGGACCTCTAAGGTTTTCCAAACCACCTCTTAACTTCATAACCACTAGAGTCTTTTATGACCACTCAAATCAACACCAACTCTGTTTTGACTAGAAGATTTCTTCCTATGAAGCATGCATAGAAAGCCAGCCTATGATAGATATCCATTCTTTAAAATCACCCATCTCTAATTAACATTATGATGAGCAACTATGCATGACGCATCTGCCAAATGAAGTTGTCACTAAAATGTTTCTGGTTAACCTTTCACCTCAGAAATGTATTAATATCTCTTTCTTTAATAGTTGGTTTTGCATTCTTGGGCTGGTTTAAACTCTATTGATCTAGTTTGCATGTAGCATGCTGAAGCATCAGGGAAGATAGGCCATCGTCAGTCTCTACTATTTGTAACTGAGGTCATCGGGATCTTAAGCAACACAGGGCAAAGCGTGTTGGAGTGTACTGTATCGAGTTCATATTGCATCTCAGTGTCAATTATTAAATTTACACCTAAGAAACAAATACTACAAATCAGGGCTTGATGTCTTTTTTGTTAACTATTCAGACATATTAAGATGATGGAGAAAATGTTAACAGTACTCAAAAATGTGTTGAGCATACCTTTTTTTCCTAGAAAGTTGGCTGCTAATTATATACCAGAACACCTTTGATGGCATGGTAATGTGGTAAGAATAATTACCTAATCCAACCCATTCATTTTCCAAATAAGGAAACTGAGATCCAGAAGTAGAAAATGACTTACCCAACATTTCACAACTAGGTAGTGATAAAGTGAGGACTCAGGATTGGGTTTTCTAATTTAATCCTGGGCTCTTTCAACTTTCCCATGTAGCTTTTGCGGCCTATTAATCATAATATCCTTTTACAGTAATTAGATGGTAGTAATATTTGAGTTGAATTAAAATCACTCTAAACACAATTGAAAAAAGATAGGTGAGCTATGATCATAATGAAATGGAGTTTAGATATAGATATAGACATAAATGATATAGATGTAGATGATATGATATAGATGATATATAGATAGATATGTAGATGTAAAAGCTATAGATATAGATGAGATTATAGATAGATGTAGAGATAGCATGGCAAAATGAATAGAGAGCTAGCCTTTGGGTTACAGAGATTTGGTTTCAAGGTCTGCCTCTATCACATACTGTCTGCATTGTTGTTGTTGTTTTGTTTTTGCATCATGTTCAACTCTTCATGACCCCATCTGGAGTTTTCTTGACAAAAGTACTAGAGTGGTTGGCCATTTCCTTCTCCAGCTCATTTTACAGATGAGGAAACAGGCAAACAGGGTTAAGTGACTTGCCTGGGGTTGCACAACTAGTAAATGTCTGAGGCCACATTTGAACTCAGGAAGATGAGTCTTCTAGACTCCAGGCCCAGCACTTTATCCACTGTGCCACCTAGCCATTGTCTGCATTAGCCTAGATCTAACTTCTAAGTGTCAAAAGCATCCTTCTGAGATCATAAACTACAATGAAGGTACCAGTCTGCATTGGAAAAGGAAGCTCTTTAGTAGATAGATGAAATTGTATATCCTACCAAAACAAAAAAAAAAAATCCCAAACTTAAATTTAAAGATTGAAATAAGTTGGTAATACAAAATCCTAAGAAACTCTAAAAAGAAGTGTTATGCTCCTCTAGCAGGAAACACTGGTAAACCTTGGGACATTTATTGTCTTACCATTCATTCATTTGACCTTTATCAGGTCTTCTTTTATATTTTGAGATATCTTTTTAAGCCAGGAGTTGTCATCATGACAAAGTAATTCCTTCAAGGCAGTGACTGTGTCTTGAATGCCTTTGTATCACCCACACCAGCTAGAGTAATGCCTCAGACACAGTAGGAGTTCAAAAATGTCTTGTTTGGTTACGATAATTTAGCACTTGAGTGAATCCCTTGTTATTTTATCTTCCTTATTTTACGTGCTAAGTGAACCTCTTTTCTCTCTTCGATTCATATAATCTGCCAGCCAAGTGCCTGGATAATTAAAGTGCTCTTCAGACAAACCACCAGAAGAGTACAAATGTCAACACCAGCTGAGACCTTTTGGCCCTGTGTGGGCAAGGTGAAAATGGACAGTTGAAAATGGGCACTTCCTAGCAATTATAGAATGATGGACTCTCAGAGTTAGAAAGACTTCAGAGATTATCAAAGTCAGCTTGTCCCTGAATAGAAATTACTGCCATAGACCCTCTGATCTGTGATCATTTAGCTTCCATTTGAAGACCTTCAGTGATAGTAAACACACTGTCTCCACCCTCAGACATTATCTTGTACTAAGACTACGTGCCTGCAACTCACTATAAAGGATAGTAGGCATGAACTAACACACCACTATTCACAGACTTGCATATTTTAAAATAATTGTGAATTGGTATTCCATGCAAGAGGAGCTTTTTCCTCTTTGTTGAAGTATGACAATTCTATGGGAGTTGGCTTTCATCGTGTTCGCATAAACTTGTTTCTTAGTTGATATTGGTTAATTAAGTTGATTGAGTTATCTTAAATTGATTCCCTGTGATCATTTCTCTTACAATTCTATCTCAGGTATTTTAGAATTGCTAAAACATATGTGACTCGGACTTTATACCTCCTAGATTGAAAGTAGTACTAGATGTGCTAGCTGGGCAGGAAGGATGCTTCATTTCAAAGCCTAAATATCTATATACTCTACAAAGCAGAAAAGCTATTTTCTATAGTATTTTCTATGTTCCCTTTGAGTCACAAAAGACTTTAATATATAATAATCAAATAGCAGCATAACTAGAGGGAGATGAAAAGGCAGGCATCACAAGCAATGCCTGGAGCTGAGGTGGAAAGGTCCCACTATTACATTTAAATTCCCCCTTTTCTTCAGAAAGCCTTTCCCAATCCCTCTTAATTCTAGTGCCTTCCATAAGATGCTTATTTCCTATTTATTCTGTACATAGCTCGTTTGTATATAGTTGGTCTCATGTTGTCTCCCAAACTAGATTGTGAAGCCTTCACGAGCAGGGACTGTCTTTTGCCTTTCTTTGTTTTACCAGAGCTTAACACAGTACCTAGCACTTAGTAGGTACTCAATAAGTGTATTGACTGAGAGTCCAGTCTATCTGGGTACAGCTCTAATTGTAACAAAATTCATTTTACACAGCTGGAATATGCTTCTCTACAGCTTCCATATTGTTCCCAGTTCTCCCCTCTATTTATAAATGAGAAAAAATCTTTCATGTGACATGCTTCAAATATTTGAAGTTAGTTACCATGTACTTTTAAGCAATTATTTTCTATGTTTCTGAAATTCTGCTATTTCTGCTCCACCTCTCTTGAAACTTCTATGGTTCCCTGACCCTACCTCAGCGTAGTGATTGATATTCATGGCCTGATACTTCCAGAGTACAAATGGATTTCCCCTCTCCACTTCTGCTAAGGACCGTACACATGCACACACACCTTGACTCTGCTCCATCCTTGGGACATCTCACTCATGCTCCCTTATCCATCGTCCTTTTTTGTTGGTATTCATTTGTTTCTGTTCTGTCTGACTCTTCGTAACCTCATTTGGGGTTTTCTTAACAAAGATACCAGAGTGGTTTACCATTTCCTTCTCCAGATCATTTTACAGATGTGGAAACTGAAGCAAATAGGGTTAAGCGATTTGCCCAGGTTCACACAGCTGGAAAATGTCTGAGGCCCTGTTTGAACTCAGGAAGATGAGTCTTCCTGGCTTCAGGCCTGGGTTCTATCTATTGCACCACCTAGCTGCTCCCATTGTCATTACGGATGGACAGATTTCTGGATGGCCTAACTAGGCTCCAGACACCTCACCAATTCACCAGGCTATGGCAATAGCTGGGCTTAGCTATGGCACCAAACTTCTTATCCTGAAAATCAATACTTTCCATAATCTGTCTCCAAATTGCCTAGCTTTCTCTGAAATAAAAATATTTTTTCTTTTGTTGAAATCCTGTCTTTTTAAGGTCATTCTAAATGTTAACTCTTTTATAAAACTATACTCAGTGCCTCCATAGAGGTAGTGTGGCATCCTGGAAAGTATACTGGATAGAGTTAGGAAATTTAGGTGTAAATCTCACCCCAGAAATGTATGAGCTGTGTGACCCTAAGCAAGTCATTTCATTTCTCAAAGTCTCAATTCCTTCATTTCTAAAAAAGGAATAATAATGCCTGTATGAACTATTTCACAGGAACACTTGTAAATATCAAAGGGCTATTATATAACTGTGAATCATTATTCTCTTCCCCCTCCCTTAAACTCTCAAAGTACTCTTTTTGCGTATTCATCATATACTCTTATCAAATTCTAATTTTGTATTATGGTTATTTATGTCTTAGCACCACAGGGCATTGCAACTAGTTCCCTGATCCTTTAGTAATAAGTACCTAGCTATATATTGTCAACCCTATATTTATCACCAGTAGTTACATATACCATATAATACCAGTGAATGCTCTTGAGTATCAGTCTAATTCGTAGGACCTCTGTCTCTCAATGGCAACTTTTAATACTCATCCTTTTGGTCTCTCCCCTCTTGAAATGAGAGCCAGAAACTAAAACTACTCTGAGGTGCCATGGAGATATGCTTATCAGATTGGCTAACATGGTAGAAAAGGAAAATAACAAATGTTGGAGGGGATATGGAAAAATAGGGACACTAATACATTGTTGATAGAATTGTGAACTGGTCCAGCCATTCTAAAGAATAATTTGTACCTACGTCTAAAGGACCATAAAACTGCATACTCTATGACCAAGCAATATTGCTACTAGGTCTGTATCCAAAAGAGATCAAAGAAAAAGGAAAAGGATCCATATGTACAAAAATTATTTATAGCATCTCTTTCTATGATGGCAAAGAATGAGACTTTGAAGGCATGTCCATCAGTTGAGGAATGGCTGAACAAGTTGTAGTATATGATTGTGATGGAATGTTACTGTACTGTAAGAAATGACGAAAGAGATAGCTTCAGAAAAACCAGATGCAGAGTGAAGCGAGTAGAACTAGGAGAATGTTGTAACACAGTAACAACAATACTGTAATGATAATGAACTCTGGAAGACATAGCTACTCAGATCAATGCAACGATCCATGACAATTCAAAAGGACTTGTGATGAAAAATGCTATCCACCTCCAGAAAGGAGAACTCTGAAGCGTGTGTTTCCACTCAATTTTTCTTGCCTTTTTTTGTTTGCAATATGGCTAATATGACAATGTTTTATATGACCTCATATGTACAATGGTCATCGTATTTCTTGCCTTTAAGATTTACAAAGCACTTTGGGTAAGTTACTTCATTTGATCCTCACAACAACCAGGTGAGGGAGGTTAGTATTATTATCTGCATTTTGCAGGTGAGGAAACTGAGGCTGAAGGAGGTAAAGTAACTTGGCCAGGGTCTAGCCAATCCTATCCTCAGCTTGCAATGCTCTCCACCTGCTTTGGAAACTCCTTCCTTCTTCCCATCTCTGCTGTGTTTGAAGTGAGGCCATTTGCAAAGGCATACCTGTATATAGCACTATTAGAAGTTAATTTAAAAAAATTCATCAATGCACTCAATGCTGACATCTCCTCTTAGCCCATGCTACCCTCCTCAGACAAAGTCCAATTCCTTTTCTGAGCAGAGAAGGCCCACATCCAGAAGTTTAGTTCCTTCTCCCAAGCACAGGGAATTAGAATGCTCTCTGTGAGAGCAAAGACTACTTATTACCCTTGTTTTTATCTTCAGGGCTTATTTCAGTGCCTGGAAACATAGTAGGTACTTTTTAAATGCTTGCTGACTGACTAAGTAAGTTGCCCACAAAGGGATTTTCTCACTTATAGAAACATGCCCTCAGGGGTCAGAATCCAGGGTGACCTGGAGCCCAATGTTCTACTTCTGGTCTCTCGTGTGAGGTGACAGAGCCGGGGCTCCACAGGCATATTAAGTCAATTACTGAGACAATACACCCATCTCCTCTCCTTGCCAGTCCTTCTCTTTGCATTCATGCACTTGCGTCTCTATCTCCCTTTCAACAGGGCAGATGTTAGGGGAGAGAATTTCCCCAAGATCTCTTTCCAAACAGCTTGAAGGCAAGAAAGCACAGGCTTCCCTTAGATGCTATTTCCAAAAGTTTCTCTCCTCATTTTCAGTCTAGGCCCTCTTTTAAAATGCTGAAACCTGTAGCCTTTTACATTTCTGTAGGGCTCAGCAGCTCTGCAGGCAGGACCCGAGGGCCCACTCCCTGCCCATGTGGGTTATATGTGTACTTGACTTATTTCCCTTATTAAACTCTAAGGTTCTTATGGGCATAGACTGTGTTTTATTCTTTTTTGTATTCCCCTTACAGTGCCTAGCACAGCGAATTGTACACAGTGCAATAGGTTCTCAATAAACAATTGTTGAATTCTGTGGGACAAGTCCATTTGCACATTGTAAATATGATGCCACTCACCTGAAAGGTGTCACTTCCTCCAACCATCCCAGTGGTAATTTCTGCATAAAGGGATTGTGCAGGAATACAATTACATCTATATTCTAATAGCGCTATGTCTTAACAGCATGGAGAAAAATTCTCAGGGAATAAAAAAGTACAGACTGTATCAGTGGTCACCACTGTGCACTTCAGGGGTTTTGTTGACTTATTTGTAATATTAGTGGGTTTATTCTTGGGAAATTTTGCATTTTAGAATTTTTTTTTTAATAAAAAGGCTTGGGGAATGACTAAATATTATAGAATAAGGAAGGAGGGGCAGGAATTACCTAAAGAGATACTTTGCTAACTATCCCCCACTAATCAAGTCCTGAATAGTAAAAAACAGTGATGCACACTGATTTATTTTTGTACAGATCTGAAAGACTGCAAAATGAAAAAAAGGAGCAACATTTCTTAGGTTTCTCTGCATGGGGAATTGCCTACAGTGTTCATTTTAATGACAGTCCTAGAATCAGAGCCCTGGGAGCTGCCTGCTGAAATAAACACTGGCTTCTCAGATCAGTGTTAAAGCAAAGGCATGGAACTGTGTTGCCCTTCCCTCTGGCACTTCCATAGCCCATATTATTCAACCTCTCCAGTTGATGTCTCAGGGCAGACATCAGGGAGTTTGGTCCAGGACCAACTGCTAAGCTTAATCATCAGTTTAATAAATAAGCCTAAGGTGGTTGGCAGATATAATAATGTTAATAATTAAGGCTCATTTCATGCTTTATAAACATTAATAATGAGTTCCTACAAGGCTCTGGAGACTGAGGTAAGTAAACATTGCAACCCCCTTTTATTACTCATTCATTCATTCATTCATTCATTCCACAAACATTTGCTGATCACCTACTGCTACTACTAATGAATAGTTCTTTTTAAAGAGGGCTTTATTGCTTACCAAATGCTTTTCTCACAATACCCTGGTAACATAGGAGAGTAGCACAAGTGTTATTTGTCACGTCTTTATGGAGGAGGAAACTGAGGCTCAGAAAATTGAAGTGGCTTGCCTAGAATTGCCTTCCTGGGAAAGGGACAGACCCAGGAATTGAACAAAAGTGTTCTAATTCCAAAACCAATGCCTTTTTCCTATCATTTCATCAAGCCTTATCCCTACTACTCTAGATAAGCAGTTGTCTTAGGATTAATAGGGAATGTGAAGAAAAACGGAGTGCCCCAAATGTCTTGGTGCAGTTAAGCTTAAAAACTGAACTAAGAATCTTTGGGACACTCTGTGTAAGAATGCCCTTGCCTTCAGTGTGTTTGGAGTCAGTGATTCAGTTAACAGACATTTATTAAGCACTTACTATGTGTCAGGTACTAAGCTAAATTCTGGGAATACAAATATAAGCAAGAAGAAAAATAATAGTCCCATTGCAGTGATTTGTCTGAACTCTCATAAGGAGGAGGAAAAGGAGGAGGAGGAGGAGGAGGAGAAGAATAAGGAGGAGGAGGTCTATGGAAGAAAATTAAACCAATAGGGAAGAAGGAAAAGCAAGAGGAGTAGAAAGGGGAGAGATTTGTTGCAGAAAGGAAAGGAAAATGTGCTACTATGAAAGGTGTGCATTTGCAGTAAGAAACAGGGACTGTATAATGTTTTGGTTGAAGGAATTTAGATCTTGTTATTCAGTTTCCATTTAAGCTTGAATCCTTTCTTCAGATGCCTTTTATTGATTATCAGTATTAATGTGTTGTGGTTAAGGAAGTATGTGTGTGATGTTTCTGGTTTTGTGCCTTTGTTTATAATTCAGATCCTTTCCTTGTTTATCTTTTTGTCAGATTTATCTAGTTCTGAAAGGGACACATTGAAGTTCTCATCTATAAAAGTTTTAATATCTCCTTCTTCCTGCAATTTAATTAGCTTTTCCTTTAAGTACTTAGATGTCAAGACATATGGCACCTATATTCCAAGCAGTTATTATTTCATTATATATAGTGTCTTTAAATAAATATAGTGTAGTTTCACTACATATTTCTTTTAACCAAGTCTCTTTTTGTTGCTTTGTCTGACATTATAATTGCCTTCCCTAATTTTTTTAAGTTCATTTGAGGTACAGTAAATTCTTTTCCAACTTCTGACTTTACTTTGGGTGAATCTTTCTATTTGGTTCAAAAAGATGTGAAATCTGAAATCTGTTTTTTTGAAAGATTTTTTTTGACACAAGATATCCATTTTTTTATGAGGTCATAATTTTTAGGTAGTCTGATTGTTCTGAAATCACCTCACCTTCACGTGTTTTTAATAGTGCTTACCTTACATCTATCTGCTCCTAATTTCCCACTCCTTTGTCTTTGTTCTAGTATATTTTACTATCTCATTTAATCATAGAATTCTCTTTACTTCATTCTAATTTTCAGGAGTCAACTATTTGGGTAAAGTTTTCTACCTTTTGTTCAAAGCTATTCATGCTAGGTGGCACAGTGGATAGAGCACCGGCTCTGAAGTCAGGAGGACCTGAGTTCAAATCCGGCCTCAGACCAAACACTTGACACTTACTAGCTGTGTGGCCTTGGGCAAGTCACTTAACCCCAATTGCCTTTAAAAAAAAAAAGGAAGAACAAAACAAAGCTATTCGTTCTAATATTTTGTCCTCAAGAATTCTAATTTCACTTTTAATTTCATTTTTAATCTCTTGCTTTCTTCCAGGTACTTCTTCCTTTTTGAGAAAGGGCCCAGGGGCAGCTAGGTGGTGGAGTGGAGAGAACACCAGCCCTGGATTCAGGAGGACCTAAGTTCAAATCTGACCTCAGACACAAAACACTCACTAACTGTGTGACCCTGGGCAAGTCACTTAACCCCACTGACTAGCCAAAAAAAAAAAAGAACAGAAAAAGGGCCCCAGACCAACCTGATTCTCCAGACTTTAGTATCATTCCTCATCTCCCTCCTTTATCCAGTCCTGGGGGCCCTTTCTCCCATTAGTGAGTTTTCCCCAGAACCTCCATTTAGGGGAAGGGTTCCAAACTAGCCAGCCCTCATTCTCTGCATTGCTCCATCATGACCTCACCCAGGTATCTCCACCTCTTCCCACCCCATCCACAAGGGATTCAGTTCCCTTTTTATGTATTATCTTCTCCTATTAGAATTTAAGTTCCTTGAGGGTAGGGACTATCTTTTTTATTGTTTTTGTATTTCCAGAACTTAGCACTGTGCCTGGCATATAGCGGGTGCTTAATAAATGTTGTTGAACAACTTGATTTGATTCTACAGTCTTTCACATCACTATCTTAACTGAAAGTCTCCTTTCCTTTCAGTTCTCAACCACTTGCCATCTGGCTTCTGACTTCAACTGAAACTACCCTCTACAATGTTACCTGCTATTTCTTAGTGGCCAAATCTAACGGCTTTTTCTCATTCTTCATCCTTCTTGACTTCTCTGTATCATTTGATATTGTCGACCACCCTCTCTTCCTATCTCCTGCCTAGATTTTTGTGACATTGTACTCTTGGCTTTCTTTTTAACCTATCTGATTGCTTCTTTTCAGTCTCCTTTGCTGAATTATCATCTATATCCCACCATGTAACTGTGGACATACTGCTAAGAATTTGTCCTGAGCCCTTTCTCTACCCAGATGATTGTTAGGAACATATTTATGACCTTGGAGGGCACTTTCAATATAATGGTGGGGACTGATGTCAAATTTCAGGGGTTGAGGAATATATGCATAGTGAGGAAATATAAGCAGTGAGTTTCTTTTTTTAATTTTTAGTTTTTAATTTATGAAATAAAACAAGCATTTCCATAACATTGCATAATTAAGAAAAAGATGATAGCACATGAAACTGTGAATCTATTATATACAACTTGCTACTCCTTTTAAATATATAATAAAGTTATCATGTAAAATTTTTCCCCTTTTTTCTCCTCCCCAACCCTAGAGATGACTACCAAAAATGTGTATGTGTGTGTGTTGTGTGTGCATGTGTGTATAAAATACACATATGTGTGTGTGTGTGTGTGTGTGTGTGTGTGTGTGTGTGTATATATATATATATATATATATATATATATATATATATATATATATATATATATATATATATTTTATGTGTAAAATCATTCTCTGGTCTGACTTTTTTTTTGCACAGTTTTTTTTTTTGCATAGTTTACCCATGTTCCCAGCCAATTACTGGACTTTTAAACTCTTTGTTAAGATAGAGGGGTCTGCTTCCATTGTGGAGAATGTAATGTCCCAAGCTTCAGGGGTTTTGTGCAGCTGTTTTCAGAGATACTTCTAGGGACCTATAAATTTTCAGTTCTTCCAAGGTGGTATGATCAAGGAGGAGGTGTTTACTCCTTTCCTGGCCTGTGCTCTGTCTATGAGTGACCACAAGCACTCTTTTCTGTCTTAGAACTATGAGGAGGATTCCCTCTTTACTGCCACTACAAGCTCCACCATGCCAGGGCTCCTCCTTGCCCCAGGACCATCACCCAGAACTGTGACCCAGATCCAAGCACAGGCAAAGCAAGAGATTCTTGCCTCAGCACCAGCAAAGAGATCCCTGCAATCCCCCTCTGATCAGCCACTCCATTCCCCCTTGGGCCTGTGCCATGCCTGGGGCTGGGACCAAACTTCTCTCTCACAACAGTCACAGACCTTTGCTACTGACCTTCTAGGTTGTCTTTGGTGTTTGTGGGTAGAGAAGTCTGGAAACTGCCACCGCTGCCTGCCACTCAGTCCCCTGAGGCCTGCTCCAGCTTCACTGAGGCCTGGTCTTTGCCTGTGTAGCCACACTGAACTGTTCTCCTCTCCCCTCCCGATGTAATACACCTTTCCAATCAACCATCCAGGTTGTCTTATGCTGGAAATTTGTTTCACTCTATCTTTTTGTGGGTTCTGTTGCTCTAGAATTTGTTTAGAGGCATTTTTTACAGGTATTTGGAGGGGTTTGAGGGAGATCTCAAGCAAGTCACTGCTTTTACTCTGCCATCTTGGCTCCATCTCTTGCAAAATCATTTTCTACTTTTATCAGTTCTTTCTTTGGATGCAGATAGCATCTTCCTTTATCTAGTTAATCTGGGTATTTGTAACAGTCAAAATGACTTCGCTCAAAGTTCTTAAAACAGCATGGTAGTGAGTTTCAGTAACTCTAGAAGTCTCACAGAAGGTGAGAGAATAGATAGGAAAAAGTTGCAAGAATACAAGAATCAAGGGAAAGTTGGGGGTGGAGGTTGTCTTTTTTCTATAATGGAGGAAATCTAAAAGCTTCAGAGAAGGAGCCAGTAAAGAAGGGAAATTAAAAAGACTTAAATGATGAAGCAAGGTCCTAGAGAATAAAGCAGAAGATAGGTTCAAGAGCCCAATGAACTTTAGTTAATTCATATATAATGGCTCCTCTAGCACATCTGAAGCACTGAGAGGGCAATTTGAATGTGAAGGGGAAGAGGAGGAGGAGAGCAGCACCTGGATCAGACAGTCTGAAGATCAGAAAACCTCAAATCACTTTGGCTCCCTGAAAGAAGCAATGACTGAAGTTCTGTGGGAATGGCCCCTGTTAAAACCTTATAGTTGCCTGCCTCACCAGCCAAAATAGCCTCTCCTGCCCTTCATCCCACCATGAACATTACCATACCCCCATACCATGCCACCAGCCACCAACACACACATAGATATCAACTCTCTCCACTGCTTCACATCTCACAGTACAAACTGCCAGATGTGTGTCCTGACATGTGCCCTGATGAAGGATGATTATTGCCAGGGATGACATCATTTATTAGACAGCATAACTGTTCGGAAAAGTAGCACGTTAAAAAAAAAAACCACTGCTGAGAACAATTAATTCACACAAAGGCAAACCAGATTTTGTGTGTCCTTGAATAAATAGCACTGGACAAACGGTTATGCTCTAGGGTACAGTCTCCCACCAGGACTGGTCTGCCGGCTCTCCTCACCCTCTCCCTTAGCCTCTGAGCTGATTCCAATCTGCTACCTCTTCTTGACTTCATTATCTACCTTCACCTTGTTTTTCTCCACTATTTCTGATCTTACTCGTGGGTGTAGTCCTTCAGCAATTTGTGGACTGTAACCTGGGGAGTTCTTAAAAGTTTAGGAGTAATATTGATTACTGCACTTCACTCCGATAGTCTCAAGTTTAAAGGTGAAATAGTAAACATTTTATAAAGTTAGGTGCACGCACCCTCCTGTTCTTCTGAGAGTGCTGGGTTCAATCCTGGGCTCTGTATTTTGTGGCCAAAAGAGGTAATAAGATACATTGGAAAAATGCCTATTGGACCTCTTAAACAGGATTTCATGAAGATATCTTAAACTCAACATGTCCAAAAATGAGCTCACCATCTCCCCCCACAAAAAAAAACTCCCTTCTTCCTAATAGTCCATTACAGTCAAAGGTACCATTATCCTCCCAGTCTCCCAGGCTCACAACCTGCAACATCGTCACTTTCATTTTACCCCCAATATCCAATCTGCTGCTAAGTCCTACTGATTCTACCTTTGTAATACCTCTTGTATATACCCCCATTCGCTCCTCTGACACCACCACCACTCTGTTGCAGGCTTCTCATCACCTCACATCTGCATTATTGCAATATAACCACTGGTCGGTTTTCCTCCCTCAAGTCTCTCCCCATTCCAATCTATCCTCTACCTAGCTGTCAAACCACCACCACCACCACCACTCCCTTCAGCAAACTTCAGTGGCTCCTGTTACCTGCAGGGTCAAACATAAAATCTTCTGTTTGGCTTTTAAAAACCCTTCCTACTTTTGCAGTTTTCTTACACCCTTTTCCTTTACACATACTCTGAAATCCAATGTCATTGGCCTTCTTACTGTTCCTCACACAAGACACTCCAAATCTTAACCCGGGCACTTTTACTGGCTGTCCTCCATGCCTGAAAGTCTCTCAATGCCTCCTCTCTCTCTCTCTCTCCTGGCTTCCCATATTTCCTTCAAGTCCCTGCTGAAATTCCACCTTGTTCATGAAGACTTTCCTGAATCCCCCTCAATGTTAGAGTCTTCCCTCTGTGATCTCTTCTTAATTATATATAATATATGTATGTATATGTATACACACATGCATCCATATATACATATTTATATCTATATATTTTTATATATGGCAGTAGAGTGCTGGTCTTGGAGTGAGGAAGATTTATCTTCTTGAGTTCAAATCTGGCCTCAGATACTTACTAGCTTTGTGACCCTTGGCAAGTTACTTAACCCTGTTTGCCTCCATTTCTTCATCTATAAAATGAGCTGAAGAAGGGAATGACAAACCGTTCCAGTGTCTTTGCCAAGAAAACCCCAAATGGGATCACAAAGAGTCAGATACAACTGAAAAACAATACGCACATGTGTCTTCTTCATACATAATTATTTACATGTTAAAGCAGTCAAGGTAGCACAGTAGATATAGCACTGGGCTTGAAATCAGAAAGACTCATCTTCATGAGCTTAATTCCAGACTCAGACACTTACTAGCTATGTGACCCTGGGAAAGCCACTTAACCTTGTCTGCCTCAGTTCCTCATCTGTAAAAATGAGTTGGAGAAGGATATGGCAAACCACTCTAGTATCTTTGCTAAGAAAACCTTAAAACAGAGTCACAAAGAGTTGGACATGACTGCAACAATTTAACAACAACAAAAATTTGCCTATTTTCTCCCTCAGTAGACTGTGAGCTCCTTGAGAGCAGGGACTGACTTTGCCTTTCTTTGTATCCCCAGCACTTAGCATAGTTCCTGGAACATAATAGATTTTTTTTGGGGGGGGGTTAAGCAATGGGGTTGCCCAGGGTCACACAGCTAGTAAGTGTTACATGTCTGAGGCCAGACTTGAACTCAGGTCTTCCTGAATCCAGGGCCAGTGCTCTATCCACTGTGCCACCTAGCTGCCCCTAACATAATAGATTCTTAATAAATGTTTATTGACTTGATTTGACTTGGAAAGATCTATAGAACCAGAATCCATCTTTACTATGAATTTTAACCCTATTCCATATTCCTTGTTTGATCTTAGACAAGTCACATGACTCCTCTAGGCTTCAGGAGATCTAGAATGAGACTTTTCCAAAAAACTGTGGCATGGACTCCAACTTACGAAAAGCATAGAGTCCAGGAGTTAGTTCCATTCTGTGCTAGAGCCTGAAATCCTAGAGAGGCCTGATGAAAAACCTGGCTTTCAAGTTAGAAAGACTTGGGTTTGACTCTCATTTTAGATATTTATTAACTATGTGACCATGACACATGACAAATCACCTAACCTCCTTAAACCTCATCTGTTAATTGGTATTAATAATAGTACCTACTGCCTCATAAGAATTGTCATGAAGATGACATGACATAGCTTATGTAAAGTGCTTTGTAAACTTTAAGATGCCATATAAATGTGAGCTATTATTATTCCTATGCCGTCCCCTCATTTCCATCAGCTTTTCCAGGTGGCTAGAATTAAACTATTAAAATTCTTAAAATTCAGGAAGAAAAAAAAGCATTAGAAGACTTTTTCCAATGAGTTTACTTATGCAATACCTCACAACTTGTCATCGATGCAGGATATTGTAATTAAGTGCTAAATTAAACTGTGTCATTGCTTTATTTCTGAAAGCTTGATAAAGCCACATTTATATCATTGCTAAATATACCAGGGAGCTATAGAGGATGACAATTTGGCCCGATCTCTTAGCTGGTAGATAGGCTGTGCAGCCAGATGCTAGAATATGGATCCCAGGGAACAAATGCATAAACATTAGACATTTCAAAGTCTGTGAATTCAAAAGCTTTCCTAATGTGCAGAGCAGCCTTACATTTTTTAAACAGAAGACTCTCCCCAATAACCTTTTGCAGCAAACTTGACACTGACTTCTGCCCTGTAGAAATGGAGCCAGTCAGATAATAAACGTTTATTAAATACCTACTATGTGTCAGGCACTGTGCTAAGTGCCAAGGATATAAAGAAAGGGGAGAAAAATCTGATCTCAAGAATTTCACAGTCTAATGGGAGAGACAACAACGTAAACAGCTATGTACAAACAGGATATATACAGGGTACATTGGAGATCTTCTCAGAGAAAAGGCATTAAGATGAAGGAAGACTGAGAAAGGATTCATGTGGAATGTAAGTCTTTAAGGTGGCCAGAGGAAGGGGAAAAAGCCATGGATAATACATGACTATCAATGACATAGATTGCATGTTAGTCCTACTATGTGTTGTGCCTATTCTAAAATGCCAGTGGCTCTCTATTGCCTCTAGTATAAAATATAAAGTCCTTCGTTTGGTTTTTAAAGCCCTTCACATCCTGACCGTAATCTACCTTTAAAACTACGTTTAGATGTAGTTTAAAGTCTAGCCAAAGGGCAACCAGATGGTGCAATGAACAAAGTGCTGGCCCTGAAGATAGGAAGACTCATTTTCCCGAGTTCAAATTTGTCCTCAAACACTTGCTAGGTGTGTGACCCTGGGCAAGTCACTTAACTCTATTTGCCTCAGTTTCCTCATCTGTAAAATAAGCTGGAGAAGGAAATGGCAAACCACTCTAATATCTCTACCAAGAAAACTCCAAATGGGGTCAGGAAGAATCAGACACAACTGAAATGACTGAATAAAATGTCTAGCCAAATTGGCATTCTATGTCATTCCACCTAACACTGTATATTTTATCTGTATGTCTTTGTAGTAGTGATCCTCCAGATCTGGAATGCTCTCCCTCCTTACTTCTACTTTTTTTTTATTTTTTAGGCAATTTGGGGTGAAGTGACTTGCCCAGGGTCACACAGCTAGTAAATGCCAAATGTCTGGTCTGAGACCAGATTTAAACTCAGGTCCTCCTGACTCCAGGGCTGGTGCTCTATCCACTGCACCACCTAGCTGCCCCCTTACTTCTACTTCTTAAATAACCTTGTTATAACCTAGTTTCCTTTAGGACTGTAAGGTACTATGATGCATTTTTTTCTTGCATATACTGATAGACTATAAGCTCCCTGAGGTCAAGTACTATTTCATTTTTTTCTTTGTATTTTCAATGCCTACCATAATGCCTGCCACTAAATAAACCCTTAATAAATGCTGATTGATTGATAGACAATTTGAAATTCCCAGAAAACAATTCAGAAATTTTTGTGAGTTCAGATTCTCTATGTACCCTGCCCTTTTGTGATGAATGCAATAATTACTTGGGTTGTAATTGTGAAAGGGAAAAAGAAAACAAAACTGCTAGACTTTCTCCAAAAAGGCCAACATATTATGGGTAATTAACCTTCAACAAGCTGAGAGATTTCACATTAACAAATGGCCACAATTTTACAAGGCATAGCTGAAGTGGCTAGCATACATAAAGCAAAGGCATTACGGTCAGGATCCTTGGAGGTCTTTGAGAATACTCCCTAGATATTCCATGTTGAATCAGCAGAACTTCCTATTAGCTGGTAGGAAACTATTAGCTAAAAGGTCACATGGTATAGAGGATAAGACACTGTATCTGGAGTCAGGAAGTCCTGGGTTCAAAATCCCACTTCAGATAATTATTTGCTCTGTGATCATGGATAAAGTCACTTAAGCCCTCTGTAACTTAATTTCCTTATCTGCAGAATGAAAGGGTTGGATCTCATGGCCTCTAATTTCCCATATAGCTCTTAAATATATGATGCTATACTCCTGTAACATGATAATTATGATTTCTAGCTTGGCCTTCTGGGCTACTCCAGGCTCTTAGGACACTAGTCTTATAAGGGCCCACTGTGTTGGGCACAACAGGAGAAGGGATAGGAAGATCTGTGATGTTCAAATTCTATTCCTTCCTCCATCATCAGAATAAGAGTACAGTTGAGGTGGAGGCAGGAGAGCTGATACAATCCCCCATGTTGAAAAAGGTAGGAGGGGGTGCTGCTTCCAAAAAAACATAATGCCATGTAACAGAAGTGTACTGCTCCCCAAATTGGAGCATGCACAGATATTCTTTAGCTGGTTCAGTATGCTAACCACATGACTAGAACATGGACTACTGATTGGCTGCGTCCCCAAAATTGGGTTGAATTCAAAAAGCACTGGTCATCTGATTGATTGATCCAGGGCTTCACTCTTGGTCGGACTCTTTCCTCATCATCTATTTTCTTGTGAGATAGACAATGCTATAATTAAAGAGGCCATGGGCCCACCTTATCTTTAGCTAACATATGGCACATGAATAAGGCTTCTTTCCTTTAGCGCTTTGCATGTGTTTTATCTTTCTTTTAACTGAAGGGAAGTGGAGATAGCTATAAATTCTTGAGTTTTGAAAGGCCAGCAGAATGAGGCACCAGAAGTCTGACAGCAGAATCTGTTCCAGGGTTTTCTAGAAATGAAACAGTGGGGAATAAAATCCCAAGTGAACTACCCAGTCCAGTCCAACAGTAGCAAGCATTTAAACTCATCCATCCATCAGCTATGCCACATGTGAAAATGAACTTGGTGGAAAGAATGCTATATAGAAACTGAGTTGTCTGGGGAGGCAGAGCCAAGATGGCAGAGTGAAAGCAGCAACTTGCTTGAGCTCTCCCCCACACCCTTCCAAATATCTATAAAAACTGGCTCTAAACAAATAAACAAATTCTAAAGGAGCAGAACCTGCAAAAAGATAGTGAAACAAATTTCCAGCCCAAGACAACTTGGGTGGTTGATCAGAAAGGTATATTGCACTGGGCTGGTAGAGGAGCATAGTTTGGCATGGGCGCGCAGGCCACAGCAAACCTGGAGCAGGCCTCAGAGGACTGAATCGCAGGCAGCTGTGGTGATTTCCAGACTTCTCAACCCACAAACACCAAAGACAACTTAGAAGGTCAGTGGAAAAAGTCTGTTTCTGAGGTGAGAGAGAAGCTAGATTTCAGCCCCAGTTCCCAAGCTCAGACCTGGGGTGGTGGTTACCTCCTGAGCTTCCAGCCCATAGACTGAGGGGGAATCAGGTGGCTGATCAGAGGGGGATTGCAGGGATCTCTTTGCCAGTGCTGAGGCAGAAATCTCGTGCTTTGCCCATGCTTGGATCTGGGCCAGTTCTGAGAGGCAGTCCTGGGGCAAGGAGGAGCTCTGGAGTGGTGGAGCTTGTAGTGGTAATACAGAGAGAATCCTCCTCACAGTTCCAAAGCAGAAAAGAGTGCTTGTGGTCACTCACAGACCAGAGCACAGGCCAGGAAAGGAGTAAACCCGTTGCCCCTTATCATACCACCTTGGAAGAACTGCAAATTTACAGGTTCCTAGAAGTATCTCTGAAAACAGCTGCACAAAGCCCCGAAGCTTGGGACAGTACATTCTCCACATTGGAAGCAGACTCTTACCTTAACAAAGAGTTTAAAACTCAAGTAATTGGCCAGGATCATGAGCAAGCAGCACAAAAAGAGTCAGACTATATTACCTTACTCTGGTGACAAAGAAGATCAAAACATACAACCAGAAGAAGACAACAAAGTCAAAGTTCCTGCATCCAAAGCCTCCAAGAAAAATATGAATCAGTCCCAGGCCTTGGAAGAGCTCAAAAGGGATTTTGAGAAGCAAGTAAGAGAAGTAGAGGAAAAACTGGGAAGAGAAATGAGAGTGATGCAAGAAAATCATGAAAAACAAGTTAACAGCTTGCTAAAGGAGACCCCAAATACTGAAGAAAATAACACCTTAAAAAATTGCCTAACCCAGATGGCAAATGACGTCCAAAAAGCCAATGAGGAAAAGAATGCCCTAAAAAGCAAAATTGGCCAAATGGAAAAGGAAGTCCAAAAGCTTACTGAAGAAAATACTTTCTTAAAAATTACAATAGAGAGGGCAGCTAGGTGAGGCAGTGGATAGAGCACCAGCCCTGAAGTCAGGAGGACCTGAGTTCAAATCCAGCCTCAGACTAAACACTTGACGCTTACTTAGTTAGCTGTGTGACCCTGGGCAAGTCACTTAACCTCAATTGTCTAAAACAAACAAACAAACAAAATATTAGAATAGAGCAACTGGAAGCTACTGACTTTATGAGAAACCAAGACACTGTAAAACAAATCCAAAAGAATGAAAAATTAGAAAACAATGTAAAATATCTCATTGGACAAACAACTGACCTGGAAAATATGTCCAGGAGAGAGAATTTTAAAATTATTGGACTATCTGAAAGCCATGATCAAAAAAAGAGCCTAGACATCATCTTTCAAGAAATTATCAAGGAAAACTGCCCTGATATTTTAGAACCAGAGGGCAAAATAGAAATTGAAAGAATCCACCAATCTCCTCCTGAAAGAGATCCCCAAAGGAAAACTCCTAGGAATATTGTAGCCAAATTCCAGAGTTCCCAGGTCAAGGAGAAAATATTACAAGCTGCCAGAAAGAAACAATTCAAGTACTGGGGAAACACAATCAGTATGATACAAGATTTAGCAGCTTCTACATTAAGGGACCGGAGGGCATGGAGTATGATGTCCCAGAGGGCAAAGGAGATAGGATTACAACCAAGAATCACCTACCCAGCAAAACTGAGTATAATCCTTCAGGGAAAAAATGGTCATTCAGTGAAATAGAGGACTTTCAAGCATTCTTGATGAAAAGACCAGAGCTGAATAGAAAATTTGACTTTCAAATACAAGACTCAAGTGGAAGATGAAGAGGTAAACAGGAAAGAGAAATCATAAGAGACTTATTAAGGTTGAACTGTTTACATTCCTGCATGGAAAGATGATATTTATAACTCATGAGACCTTTGTCAGTATTAGGGTAGTTGGAGGGAAAAATTATATATGTATGTAGATAGATAGATAGATAGATAGATAGATAGATAGATAGATAGATAGATAGATAGAGGGCACAGGGTGAGTTGAAGATGAAGGGGTCATATCTGGAGAATAAAATTAAGGGATGAGAGAGGATTATACTGGGAGAAGGAGAAAAGGAGAGATAGAATGGGGTAAATTATCTCACAAAAAAGAGAAAAGAAAAGGCTCTTACAGTGGAGGGGAAACGGGAAGATGAGAGGGAATGAGTGAATCTTATTCTCACAGGATTTGGCTTAAGGAGGGAATAACATACACATTCAATTGGGTATGGAAATCTGTCTTACCCTACAGGAAAATAGGGGGAGAAGGGGACAAGAGAGCAGGGGATGATAGAGAGGAGGGCAGATTGGGAAAGGGGTAATCAGAAGCAAACTTCTGAGGAGGGACAGGGTCAAAAGAAAGAATAGAATAAATGGGAGGGCAGGACAGGATTAAGGGAAATAGAGTTAGTTTTTCACAATATGACTACTATGGAAGTGTTTTGCATAACTGCACATATATAACCTATTTTGAGTTGCTTGCCTTTTCAGTGAGGATGGGTGGGGAGGAAGGAAGGAAGGGAGAAAATCTGGAACCCAAAGTTTTAAAAACACATGTTAAAAAAAATGTTTTCACATGCAACTGGGAAATAAGAAATACAGGAAATGCTGTACAGAAATCTATCCTGCCCTACAGGAAAGTAGAAGGGAAAGGGGATAAGGAAGTGGGGAGAGATAGAAGGGAGAGAAGGCTAGTGGAAGGGATATTCAGAATGAATGCCATCTTGGGCTGGGGGGAGGAGCGAGATGGGGTGAAAATTTGGAACTTAAAATCTTGTGGAAGTAAATGCTGAAAACCAAAATTAAATAAATTTAAAAGAAAGAAGAAAGAAGAAAGAAAGAAAGAAAGAAGAAAGAAAGAAGAAAGAAAGAAAGAAAGAAAGAAAGAAAGAAAGAAAGAAAGAAAGAAAGAAAGAAAGAAAGAAAGAAAGAAAGAAAGAAAGAAAGAAAGAAAGAAAGAAAGAAAGAAACTGAGTTGTCTGAGACTAATTTCCTCAGGGACTGAGATGATATAGGAGACAATGTGCCACACCACCCTCCCTCCCCCAATGTATGCATGGGGAAATGTCTGTATGTTTTCTCCCCCATTAGAATGTAAGCTCCTTGAGGGCAGAGACTGTTTTTGCCTTTCTTTATAGCCTCTGGGCTTAGGACAGCTCCTGACATATAGTAGGTACTAAATAAATGTTTTTTGACTGACTGTCAATTGACTAACTTCTGTTTCTGCTTTATCTAAAGTAAATATTCCTTTGTAAGAGCAAACTGTTGGGGCAGCTAGGTGGCACAGGGGATAGAGCACTGGCCCTGGAGTCAGGAGGACCTGAGTTCAAATCCAGCCTCAGACACATAACACTTACTAGCTGTGTGACCCTGGGCAAGTCACTCAACCCCACTGCCTTGCTAAAAAAAAAAAGTAAACTGTTATTAATTAGTTAAATGGAACAGGGATGCCAATCAAAGGGAACTGTCAGATGGAGGAACAAACTAAAAAGGGGGCCTGAGCCGACAGAATTAAAGAAAGACACTCCTTAGCTCTAAGTGGGTACCATTAAATCCTTACTGTGGGTCTGTTTGAAAGAGTGAGTTCTAAGTATCGCAATAGGGCCATGGAACTCATGACCAGTAGAGCACAAGCAAACATGAATGGAGAACCCAAACACTGCTTTTTAGATCCACCAAGTTCACATTAATTTCAATTAAATTCAACAAGTTTTGCTATGGGCCTACTTTCTGCAAAGAACTGTGCCTGGCATTTGGATGTATAAAGATGAAAATGGAAACAGTTCTTGCCCTTGTGAAAATTACATTTTTTTAGGAGGAAAAGTCATGTGCACAGGTAATTAATTGGAAGCATCAGGAAAAGACCTTGTATAGGAGAAGGCACATAAGCTGTGCCTTGAAGGGAACTAGGGATTTCAGGACATAGAGGTGAAGAGGGAGAGCATTCTATGTAAGGGCACCGACGGTACATAGATATGGAGGTAGGAAACACAAAGTCATCTACAGGGAACAGCAATTTCATTGGAGTGTAGGTGGACTAAAGAAAGACTAGAAACATAGGTTGGATCCAGACCACAAAGGACTTTAAATACAAGGGTAGTTTGTGTCTTATCATAAGGGTATTAAGGAGCAACTGAAGCACAGACTCAATCACCTATGAATTCAGGTATGTATTTTTAACTTTACCTGTATCCATTTTGTAGGATGATGTGAATGTGTGTTCAGCAAGGCAATTTTAAAACTAAGTTAAAAAAATATTTATATACTTCTCTGAACTTAATGAAATCATGTTCATTTCTTTACTAAGAATTAGTTTCCGTGATCTTCCATTAGCAATCTATTAATAAAGATGATTTTCTAGAGATACACTAAAAGTGCATTCAGGCAAAAAAATAAAGACAATTTACCCAGCACTGGTGCTCCAATTAATCAACTTCTCTTTCTGTAAATAGGCCTAAGTGAAAGAATCAAACTATTACGTTTCGTAGATGAATGATCAGCAAATGCTCAGAAACTCATCTGTCATGGTCTAGTTTTGCAGTCTGACAAGAATAACGAAGCCAGCATTTTCTGAATTCATAAAAAGTCTGGGTCGTGGTTCCCATAAAATCCACATTTAATTAGAGTAGAACCAGGAGAGAGATTGAATGACTCGCTGGTTTGGCTGTTGGGCAAAGGGCTTTATCTATCATCCATCCTTTGTAGATGTGAAGGGTCAGGGTTAAATGATGGAAGATTTGGGAGCTATAGCTGACTAATAAAGGCAGTGTGCTGGGGTGCACTGGATTTTGGGTCAGAAGAAGTGTGTTCTAAAAAAAATTAAATAAAAAAAAAGAAGTGTGTTCTGATATTGACTCTCCTAAGAGTTAGCTTTTTGGTCTTAGTCAAATTAATTCACCTCTGTAGGGTTTAGTTAGAGCTGGATAACCTTCCAGGCATTAAAAATATTTTATCTGCCTGGCATCTGACATGTCCTTCATACGTAGAACCCCCAAAACTACAGATTCTGGGCATTTGGTGGACATCAATCCGTATTGACTAAACACTATAGTTCACAGAGCCCTACTGGTATGTTTGTTTCTACTACCCCCACCAAAAAGGACCAATTAGTTCAAAATAAAAAGCATTTAATCAAAGAGCTACAGTTAAGTATGTGAAAAGAAAATATATCATCTTATACATCTTCCACAGGTTACCGTAACATCACTGTGCAAAGTCCACCAATGCAAGAAATATATGTGAAGGAGCAAATGTGTGTTGTGGCTGCTCACACGCATGAAAGCATACATATGTAAAGATATGACCAGACAAGAAAACTTACACCTCTGATATGTTTTGCCACACATTTTAGGTATCCTATTTCCACTTTCCATTGGGGCATTATGTTGTCTCTGCTGAGTGTGTTACGTAAGCTTTGCCGGACATTTCTGGCAGTCTCAAGCTGTGGCGTTTGCTCAGCTGCTCTCTGCTACCATCTGCTGGTCTTGGACCTCTTTGGGTCATCCTTTACTGTGTACCACCATCTTTCAAGGTACGAAATCTCATAAGTTTCTGCACTGCATGAAGCACTAAAAATTTTTTAGCCTACATAGACCCGGGGCATGATACAGGCAAATAGCCAGTAAAAGCCAGCAGAAGTTCTCAGGCAAGGATTGTCTATTCTTTCAACTAAATCTCCTCCTGGTGCAGACTGAAGTCCCTGACCCCAGCCAACTATCTGGCATGGGGTTAATAAATTCCTTTTAACTCAAACCAAATCCTTGATTGTCGCTGTCTCCCCCTCAAAACATATTGGAAACTCCTACTAGTATAATCATGAAGGATCCAGGTGAAGGCGGAAGGAAGTGAGGCTCCTCTGGTCTTTCATAACCCTCCTTGTTACCATTCAAATGAATGTGGGGCAAGAAAAAAAGGATTAAGTGAAACTGATAGACCCATTAGCTCACCTTAGAGCCCTCATTTTTAAATTCCTGCATTTATTAAACATAATAATGAACAACAAAAGTTTCCTTTGCATAATTTTGTTTGTTTGTTTGTTTGCTTCTCTACCTGTTTCTATTTGAGAGAAACCAGTAACTCGGATTTTAAAAAATAAACTTTGTTATGCCACTACGTTAAGATTCTGTGGTTTTATCAGACAACCCAAGAGAAAACATGAAGAAACGTGTCAAAATCCAACCATCCTCTCCCCTCAAAGTCTGATGAGGACAGCCCAGGCTCTTGAACTCAGGAGCCCCCAGTTTCATAATGCCTCTCCATCTCTGAGGAGAGCAAACCTCACCTGGAAAGGGCCTGCCATCTCCAGCACCAATGAATAGCAGACTATCAGAAAGGGGCAAGGAAATTAAACAGCCCGGGGAAAAATAGCACACCCCTACCACACCCATAATGGTCCCAGGCAAGATCCCAGAGCGATAAAGCAGGAAAGTAACTCTTTTGCAAATGCATCCTGGCAAATTCCTTTTTAAGGGTTGCAACCTCACCTCCCCAGGAGCCACAGCTACTGATGACTCTGAAGAGAAAGTTCTTACACCAAAGTTTCCTGTACTGTCAAATGATTCAATATGAGAAAACAATGTGGTTTTATTTAGGGAAATGGCATTAAAGAAACTGTATTATTGTCTGCATTACCATTCACCATAACAACCACAAATCCTTTCTAACTGACTTACAGCTGAACCCTGATGTATGTGTTATCTTCCTCTATAAAAAAGGGAACTTTTTTCAAACAGGGACTATACTGCTTTTTATTTCATACCACAAAAGCTTAGCACTGTGATTTGCACATAGCAAGTACTTAATAAACGCTTTTTCATACATTCAATAATTCATGATACTCCTTCCACTAAATTGAATCACAATTCTTTATCCCCTTAATGATCTACATGAGTTGTCTTCTTGAGTTACTATGGCCAAAGAATTAATGACCTGGTGGGCCAACTCTAGTGATAAGCCATCCTTCCTTATTTTTTTTTAGACTAGATCTTTCGGTCTTGCCAGACTGGAAGTGCAGTTGCCACCTATGGACCTGACCCCACTGCTAATCATCATAGAATTTTGGCCTGTTCCATTTCCACCATGAGTTGATGCAGCCTTCTCTAGACCAGCTACTGACTCTTGGGCCAGTTCCTGGGCTTGCCATATTGGTGCCAGACTTAGTGAGGTTATCTGATCAACTTCAATGCTACTACAACTCAAAACTCTTCAATTCAAGTGATCAATGAGCCTCACCCTCCCCTAGAAGGTGTCTGCTGCCACACCTGGCAGAAAAGTCTTTCCAAATTTAATTAAGCTGGTCTTTGCAAGACAGATATATGGTACATTGCTAGACCAATACTATAAACCTTTCTGCTTTGTAAGAATATTCCAAAACAATGTTTTACATGATTGTACTTTATAACCTCTATCAGATTGCTTACCATCTCAGAGAGGAGGGATGGCAGAGGAGGGAGAATAGAAGTTGGAACTCAAAACTGAGGAAAAAAAACCTAAAATGTAAAAAAAAAAAGTTTTAACACATAATTGGAAAAAAAATAAAATATTGTCAAAAAATAAAAAGAATATTCCAGAACTTGGGTATTCTGGCATTATCTTTGAGAACCTAGAATCACCTCCACCCCACATTAGTAAGATTTCAGTGAAGGAATCCAAATGCAATTAAGGCCCATTAAAACCTACCCTTGGATTCAAGTACCTTTTATCAACAATGGTTTTGCTTTCACTAGGAGCTGATTAGGGAGAAGTGAAGGAATAGTTTGCCTTCTTCATCTCCAGCTTCAGCCTAATTTAAAATCTCAAAGAAAAAAAAATATTCTTTTCTATTTTTCCTTTTTTCACAAACATAGGATCCAAGTACATCACGAGCATTTTATCTACATAGTCCTTCAGTTTTGATATTTAAAGTTAAATTTTTTTTCCTCCTATTTTACATTAGGTTCACTAGAATAAGAAAGCTGGATATAATAATGGGACACTGGATTGAGACTGAGGAGACTGGAGTTCTAGTCTTTCATTCACTAATCAGACAAATTATTTTACCTCTCTGGGTCTGTTTCCTTCATCTATAAAATGAGGAGATTGAATAAAGTGATAGAAACATCAGCTGTAAATGAAAATGCTGCTCCTTTCTTCTTCTCTCCTCTAGTTTATGGATGACCCAGAAAGTTTCTTTTGATTTCGTAATAAAAAAGCTGGAGAGATGCTTATGTAAAACTTGATACATAGTTTCTCACATGTGAGCCCCCAGAAGAGTTCCCCTAGGGTCAAGGCCCTCAAAACCATAAATCACAAGCCTCCACATCAGTCAATAAATACATATTAAGCACTTACTATGTGCCAGGCACTGTGCTAAGTGCCTTACTATCTCACTTAATCCTCATAATAATCCTGTGAGGGAAGTACTATTATTATCCCCATTTTACAAATGAGGAAACTGAGGTAGACAGTGGTTCAGTGACTTGCCCAGAGTGACACAGTTATTAAATGTCTGAAGTGAGATTTGAACTCAGGTCTTCCTGACTCCAGACCCAGAGTTCTATGCAGTGCACCATCTAGTTACCTCTCCTGTTTGCATTTGTGTTTATTTTGACTAATCAGGCAAAGGACTCATCCATTCAAAACAAAAGGCATTGAATTAAAAGCATAACAAAAAAATGAATAATAATACCAAAAAAGCACACACACACACACACACACACACACACACACACACCCATCTCACCAGGTACACATAGTGTATCCTTGCCTGTGGGCCATCACAGCACCGCTAATGGGGGAAGGCACCTAGAAAGAAAACACAAATGACCCAGGATCACATCAACCCTAATGCCCCCATTTTATATTTGGGGAGACTGGGGCTGAAAGAACTTAAGTGATATGTCCTGGGGCTCAGAGTTAATAAGTATCTAAGGGAACATATGAATGCAGGTCTTCCTGACTCCAAATCCATGCAGCTACCTCTGAAGAGACCAGTCTGACTTCTTCAGTGTGCAGCAAGCAAAACTGGATGCCACTATACCTAAGGGACAGCCAAGCCAAGCCAGCCCAGGTGCCTTTTGGCCAAGATCAAGTGCAGTTGCCACTTATGGATCTGACCTCACAACTAATCATCACATAACGATGGCCTGTTCCATTTCCACCATGAGTGGGTTCAGCCCTCACTAGACCAACCACTAGACCTCTGTTCTGGACATATTGGTGGCTGTGAGCCAGGGCAGAGGAGAAGAATAGGCAGGAGGAGAGAACTGTGGGTCTGTGACTGATGATTTGAGGTCCACAGACCCAAATAACTATCCAACTTGGGCCTAGTGATTCCTTGTAACATCCATTTAACTCTCTATTGAAATTTTGTGCCCCCAAAACTCAAATTGGGGACGCTGCCAAAAAATAACTGAAGCAATGGGAAAGCCGTGGCTACAAAGTCTACTTCATCCCCAAGATTCTTTTCAGTTGTCACACGTAAATAAACTTCAACAAAGCAAAAGCTAAGCAAAGTCAAAGTCATTGTCATCCATCCTCTGGGATGTTATGTCAAGAACAAAGTCTTTGACTTTCTCAGGGCATTGCAACCAATACAAAAGCTTGTTATCTCTCTCCACTTGCCCTGTCTGCAGCAGGTCAATCTCACTAATGATATTGGGCAGCTATTCAGTCCTAATTTCTTTCATGCGTCTTCATATTTTTTATATTACCTCTCTTCCCTGTCAACATGCATGTATCAATTTTTATTCACTTTCTTAGATTAAAAAAAAAATTAGTCCCCATATTTAAGACCCTCTGGAGGACATAATTTCAAATGGATGTCTTACATATGATTTTAAAGAAACCTTATTAACCATAACACTGTAAAATGGAAGGGGGTGGGGTGAGAAGCAGTCCTTTATCCCACAAGCAAAATGGAGTCTCCGCGAAGTACTACCAGAAATGTGACCTGGAGAACCATTATCAGCTTGTACCAGCTTCTAAATTGTAAATGAGGATATGAAGGAAGGAAGCCATCTTTCATTCTGATTATTCAGGCTGGTACCCAAAGGTTCTGCTCTCTCATTGACATCTTCATTAGGTAAGACTGTCACTACCAGTGGAGTCAGCATCCTCTAGGTACAGCAGCAGCTGACCTTGGCAGCCTTTCAGCCTTGGTCCTTATTAAGGATTTTATATCCAACCTGAGCTACTCAGGCAGAAGCTCCCTGGTGCTTATAGATAGAATGGTATGTCTGGGAGAGAGATGAGAAAACTCTTTCATTCTTTCCTCCCTCCATCCTCTCTAGGAATTAAAAAAAAAAGATGTTCATACCTAAGGATTTTTTCCTACATTTCCTAATGGAAGTTTTAATAGGAGAACATCTTAATAACTATGAATATTTCATTGATATAATGGGATATTTTCACTATTTAGAGAAAATATTCCCCTAATGCACATCAATATTTTCTTCCATCATCACATCTTTAGAGGCAACAGAATTGAAAGCTCCCACGTTCACAGATGAGGCAAAATCTTCTTACTTAGCTAGCAAATATTATCCAAGGTGTTTATACTTCCTGGTGTCGGCAGTAAATAAAATAGAAAATGAATAGGTTGGCTAAGGTTTACAAACTTCTCCTAAAGCAACAGAGATGCTTTTGACAGGAGACTTAAAAGTAATGTACAGAAAGATACAAAATTAAATTATTTTCTAGATTCCATCCAGAGGCACAGCTCAGGTGCAATAAAATAAGTCACGCCAGAGGCATTCTCTGCACAGGTTGGAGAAGTATATAAAATTACGCATGAGATTTCTGATGAAAACATAGGTTTCATGCAAAGCAAAATGATTTACAATTTTCTAAGACTACCTCAGAGTCAAGAGTCTGTAATGTAGATCCACTTAGGAAAAGGCTGTAAGACAAACCCCATCTTTGGGTCTGTAAAATGAATAAACTGCAATCATGTATGTACAAGGGGGAGAGAGAGCATATGGTGAACAAATATACATTTTATACATTACAAGCATTTATATATGTGGGGGGTGCATGTGTATGTATTTGTCTGTATGTGTATGCATATTTGTATACATATATACACACACATATACAAATATACAGTTTCACAATCAAAACTCTACTACTCTTCAAAAGGAAGGGGATAAGTCATTTAAATGTTCCTAGGCCTCAGTCTCCTCATCTATAAAATGAACAGGTTGGAAAAGGTGATTTCTTAGGTCTTTTCCAGAACTACAGCTATGATCCTGTAGTGGGACTACAGGTGGGAGCAAGGGTATCTATTTACTTGTAAGCCATGCAGGGCTTACATAAAGCATATAAGCTTTATATATACATATATATGTGTGTGTATATATATATATATATACATATATATATATATACACATATATATATATATGTATGTGTGTGTATTTATATGTATATATGTATATGTGTATGTATGTATGTATGTATATACGGTCTTTATATACAGTCTTAGAGAGCAACATGGTACAATGGAAAAGCTTGGGTTTGAAGTCAGAGGTTATGCTGTCAAATGCCTGCTCTGCCTCTTATGCCTTGTGCCACCTTGGACAAGTTATTTAATCTCCCTTACCCTTAATTTCTTCTTTTTATAAATAAAGCGATTGGAGGAAACATTCTCTAAGGGAAAGCCCATTTCAGCTCTCAATCTCTTATCCTAAGATCACTCCTAGTCATTCCCTCCACAGAAAAGAGGACATAAGAGGTATTGACTGAGACTCACAGTTCTCTCCTCCTGCCTGTTCCCCACCTGTGCCCTGGCTTACAGTACACAGAAATTACAGTATGGGAGAAGTAAGACCTTTGTCCCAACCTCTGTGCTGCACTGAGCACAGTACGTATGTATAATTACAATAATTATTATCCTTTGCACTTGTATGATGCATTGCTCTCACATACATGACTTCATTTGACCTCTACAAAATGGATGCAAGGTCCATTTTATGGATGAGGAAGGGATATTACATTAAACGTAATGGCTTTTCAATGCCATCTTCAATGTGGAGTAAGAAACCAAATTTTCCATATTGGCATCAGGCCTCTAGGCTGAGAGCAATTTCTGTTTCAGAGACGCCAGATCAAATGCTTTCACCTCCTCCTACCCCAGCATTCATGTAAAGGACAAAAGAGATCATCCATCAGAGAAATGTTTTCAGCCCTGAAAAAAAAAAACAGATTTCAAATAGATGTGTCATCTGAAAATGTTATAGTTTGGGGGTGGGGGAGAAGGAAGTTTTCTTGCCTTTACTCCAGGTTTTGACATTTTAGACTTATTTATTGGGCTTTCCTGACCTCACTGTTCACAGCTGTAGCCATTATTATTACAAGGTGTTCTGATGGCAAAATAGACTGTAAATCTCTCTGGAATCCTTCAAAGGAATCTTAGCCTGGCAAGGAGCAGTCAAAAAGATTTTTGTGGAAATTAAATGCCATAGCTTCACTGACAGCTAAAAAGGATGTGTGAGCCAGATTTTACCTCATCTTACCAGCCCAATTGTTAACTCCAGTTGTAAACATTTGTTTTTCCGGCAAATATCTCCAAAGTGTCTAAAGTAAACTGGAGGAAACATCTGAAGAAAGAAAGAAAGAAAGAAAGAAAGAAAGAAAGAAAGAAAGAAAGAAAGAAAGAAAGAAAGAAAGAAAGAAAGAAAGAAAGAAAGAAAGAAAGAAAGAAAGGAAAGAAAGAAAGAAAGAAGAAGGGAGGAGGGAGGGAGGGAGGGAGGGGGAGGGAGGGAGGGAGGGAGGGAGGGAGGGAGAGAGAGAGAGAGAGAGACGAGAGAGAGAGGAGAGAGAGAGAGAGAGAAAAGAAAGAAAGAAGAAAAGAAAGAAAGAGAAAGAAAGAAAGAAAGAAAGAAGAAAGAAAGAAAAAGAAAAGAAAGAAAGAAAGAAAGAAAGAAAGAAAGAAAGAAAGAAAGAAAGAAAGAAAGAAAGAAAGAAAGAAAGAAAGAAAGAAAGAAAGAAAGAAAGAAAGAAAGAGAGAAAGAGAAAGAGAGAAAGAGAGAAAGAGAGAAAAAAGAAAGAAAGAAAGAGAGAGAGAGAGAGAGAGAGAGAGAAAGAAAAGAAAAAATATATATAGTCAAACTCACTGACTGAGGTGACACACATACTCACAGATATCTATAGCATTTTTTTTTATTTTTATTTTTGAAGACTGAGATTCTCTCCCTTGCCTGGGCTACAAAGGTAGCAATTCACTCATGGGTCTGCTTCCAGTGCAAGAAAGCTTTGACCTGCTTTATCAGAGACTATCTTACATTTCCATTTGTATTTCCAGCACTTAGCTCTATGCTTTGCACAGAGTAAGCACTTAATAAATATTTTTCATTCACTCATTCATTCATTTTCCCTCCAACAAAGCAAATCACAGTTTTTAACCCCCTTAATGGTCTGCATGAGTTGTCTTCATGAGTTCCTATTAGCAAAGAATTTATGACTTAGTGACCAACCCCTGGGTCATAAGACTTTTTTTAGAGATTGATTCACTCCATTTTGTCCAAACCAGAAGTGCAGTAGCCATTCAAAGGCCCAGTCCCACTGTCAATGGCCATAGAAGCTTTGACCTGCTCCATTTCTGGCCAGTTCTCCCTTCTTAGAAAGCTTAGTGTCCCTCCTCCCACTTCCCAAGGGTTCATCATAATGGTAACAGACTTAATGGGGACAGATAAAGCCTTTAGACCTAATAGAGCTCACAACTCCTGAATCCAAGTGAACCATCAGCCTCAGCCTCTCCAGTAAGAGAGAAAACAGGCATATATTATCTTGCCTAGCCATTTTGCAATTTTGCTAATGAGACCATTAGAGTGTAGTTAGGATCTGCACCCATAAAAGCAGAGATTTATTAGTGCATATATACATATTCTAAACAAATATATTGTATTCTTTAGTTTGTGTAGTGCTCACAATTGACAAGCAACATGGTATACTGGATTGAGAGTTGACCATAAAGTCAGGAAGGCCTGGGTTCAAATTCCTCACTCTAACACCATACCAGCACGAGCCGGGGCAAGTCCTGGACAACCCTTAACTAAAAAGTGCCAATCCTAGAGCTTCACTGACAGCTAAAAAAGATGTTAGAGTCAGATTTTACCTCATCTTACCAGCCCAATTGTCAACTCCAGTTGAAACGTGTTTTTTTCTGGCAAATATCCTCAAAGCATCTGAAGAAAACTGGAGGCAACATCTGTAAATAGGGAGGTCCCTCAGTAGGACTCATGAAATCATGAATCTAATTAAAAAAATAATCTTCATAACAACTCTGTGAGCTAGGTGCTGTTATTACTTCCATTTTAAGGATGAGGAAATTAATGCTTAGAGGGATTAAATTATTTGTTCCAGGTCATGAAGCCAGGAAGTGTCAAAAGGTGGATTTGAACAGTGGCTCCTCATTACATATGCCCTTCCTCATCACCTGCAGCATTTCTCATCATATTTAAACTTTCTCCTTCAATATTTGTTTTATTTCCTAATGTTTATTGGTTGGATTTAGATACCCAATGTCACCTCTGCAGTAGGACTTTTGTCAGTTAACAATGCTTATTAACCAGATTTCTAGACAATGTTGGAGGAATACTAAAGAAATAGAAGAGAGTCCAGTCAGTCCCCACCTGCCTATTTGGCAACACACAGCACAGGCACATAAAGGCACTTAAAAATACTTACAAAGCAGAATGTAAAAGCACTGTAAATTATACAGTGCAAATGAGATATAAAAGTAGGAAGTAAAGGAGAAAAGAAGACATCAGAGAAAGATAATCAGAGAGAGCATCATTGGGGAAGGTGAGTTGTGACCTTCAAGGAAAAAGCAGAAAAGGTGTCTAAAATGCTACAGAAATTTCTAATGATCAAAAATGCCTTCTTTCTTAGCTGAGGGTGAAATTTCTGCTAGTATCCTCCCTGGAGATCAATACCTTCTAAGCTATGCTCCCCCCTCCACACACTTAATTGAAAAACTATAGAACTCCTAGCCTACCTTTAGAGATGAGTCAGGACCTGACAGCTCTATAGAGAAAGAGCTTGAAGCTCTTCCAAGGATACCAGGGCTGCCACCCAGCTCTATAGCATAAGCCTTTAGGTAAAAACTCAATAACCTCTTAGCTGTACTTCATGAAAGGGGAAAAGTGAGGACATTTTCTGACAGTTACTTAACCTCTCCAAGGCAGAGTTCCCTCATCAGTAAAACAGTAGCATCCTCTCTGCTGCTCAGAGATGTTGTGAGGGGAAAGTAAAATAGCCAAACCTTTAAGATACCTAGTTCCAAAAGAGGGCATCATCACAACAATATCCAGGACTATATTCTCTATTTCCATTTATTCTTGGACTCTCTTGAGAAGGAAATGTAGAGTTATTAACAACACTATGGATCACTAATAAAGCTGTGAATTATAATAACAGGATTCTGATGGTAAAATAAATAGAAGATATTGTCCTTCTTGGAGCTCACTCTAAAAATGGTACTGGAAGACAGCAAGTAAAGCTCTCAGTATTTACTAAATAAACCAATCAATAAATGAATCTTTTTATAATTGAATAAATGAATGAATCAAGGTGATGAGGAGGTAGCATTGTATAGCGCCTAGAGAGTTGGATTTGCAGACACCAGGAAATGATTTTCTAAGACAACTTCTGACATTTATTAGATATGTGACCATGGCCAAGTCACTTAATCTTTTGGTGCCTTAGTTTCCTTATAGATAAAATGAGGATAATAAGACCATCTATCTCACAGAAGCACTGACCATAAGGATCAAATAAAATGATGTATATTCAGGGCTTAACAAACCTTAAGTCTATAATCTATTATTAATAGATTCTTAAAATCTGATTTCAATCTTGAAAAAACAAAAATTGAGTTGGAGATGCTCTCTGAATCTACAACATTGAATAGATAATGAATAAATTAAATATTTTGTTGTTGTTCAGTCATTTTCAGTCATGTCTTACTCTCTGTGGCACCATTTCGGGTTTCTTTTGCAAAGATACTGGAGTGTTTTACCATTTCCTTCTCCAGCTCACTTTACAAATGAGTGAACTGAGACAAACAGAGGTTAAGAGATTTGCCCAGAGTCACACAACTAGTTAAGTGTCCAAGACCAGATTTGAGCCCAGGAAAATAAGCATTCCTGACTCCACGCCCGGCACTCTATCCATTGTGCCACCTAGCTGCCCAAAATTAAATATGGACTTGTTGTAATTCCAGGCTACTAGAACTGAGAGGACACCTCTCAAAGCATGAAAGAGTTAGGTAGTTTTGGGACAAAGTAAGGACAACTGCAGAGAACAGAGAGGGAGCTGGAGTAATCCACTAACGTGTTAGCTAGCACAAGTTGAAAATGCAAATAGGTTCAAGAAGGGTTTAGATGATAAAATACATAATGACTGGGAAATTAACAACCTGAAATATGTTCACAGGAGAAGGTCCAGCATGGAGAGGAAATGTGAAACCATGTCATACAAGGATTAGTTAAAGAAATTAGTGATATTTAGCCAGAAAAGAATATTGGTGGGAATGGTATTGTCTTCAAATAAATGAAGGGCTGTCATAAAGATAGAAATTAGACTTATTATGTTTGGCTCTAAAGGACAGAACTAGGACAAAGAGGTAAGTTATAGAAATACATATTTTTTCTTAACAAAAGGAAGAACTGCCCACTCTTTAGAACTGCCTGTGAATGGGATTCCTTATGAGTTAGTGAGTTCTTCATCACTGAAGGTATTTGTATATCAGTCATCATTACCCTGATCGACATCATCTTATCATTATTATCATCTTAGCTAGCATTTAAATATCAACTTGAGGTTTTCCAAGAATTTTACACGTATTATCTCATTTTACCCTCACAAAAATCCAGAGAAGTAGGTGCTTTATTATGCTTTTTTTCTTTACAAATGAGGAAACTGAGGCAGAGTTAAGTGACTTGTCCAGGGTCACACAGCTAATAAGTGTCAGAGGCTGGAATTGAATTCATGTCTTCTTGATTCCAGAGCTGGTGCTGTCCTACCTAGTAGTCTACATGGTCACTAACTAGAAAGATATAGAATTGATTCATCCATCGAATGAGGGAAGGCAGAGGTTATTTTATTTTTATCCTCAGAACCTAGCACAGTGTCTGACACATAGTAAGTGCTCAAAAAATGCATGTTGATTCATTGAACTAGATGAAATCCAAGGTCTCTCCCATCTTCATTACTATAGGAGTCTAAATATTAAGGCACTATAATGATCATCTCTAAAGGAGAATGATCTTGAATCCAAAGAACAAAACCATATTGTTCCCAAAATAGTCTGTGAGTTCTCTTGTCAGAAGCAGGATACTTGTGGGCTGATCAGGAACTGACGTGGTATAATCCTTTTTATGTTTTGCAACCCCAATTTTTTTACTATATAAGTGTAACTGCTCAAGTGTAACTGCGTCCTTTCTTAGCTGAGGGTTAAATTTCTGCTAGTATTCTCCTTGGAGATCAATACCTTCTAAGCTATGCTCCCCGTCTCCACACTCTTAATTGAAAAACTATAGAATTCTTAGCCTACCTTTAGAGATGAGTTAGGGCCTGACAGCTCTATAGAGAAAGAGCTTGAAGCTCTTCCAAGGATACCAGGGCTGCCATCCAGCTCTATAGCATAACTCTCTTCAGCAGTGGAGAAAGATTAGTGTCGTGTGTGTGTGTGTGTGTGTAGCTTGTTGTAGTGGCTGTCAAGGAAGATTGGAATTCATGTCCTTCTTTAATACTTCCAAGGCAGCTAGATGGCTAGGTGGTATAGTGGATAGAATGCCAGGCCTAGGGTCAGGAAGACCCTTCTTCCTGGGTTCAAATCTGGCCTCAGACACAACTAAAACAACAGCTACCACAGAGTTTCATATACAAATGAAATCAGAAGTCTAGCCCCTTCATATATACATATATATATATATATATATATATATATATATATATATATATATATTTGTTTATGTAACCCATACCTCAAGCTCATTTGAATAAAGGTCTCCTCATTAGTGGAGAATGATTACTCGATGCTCCAAGCCTGTGTGAGGAGTGAAGTTAGGAAGATCTCTGGAGAGGAGAGATCCTAGTTCTTCTGGCTTCTAGAGAGGACACATGTAGTTACAAGTTCTCTTGAGGGAGAAGTCCTTAGAGGGAAAGAAAAACCATATATTAGTAAGATGCAAGAAGCAATATGATAAAAATAGAAAAGTTTGAGAAGACTGATGTGAATTTGATGCAAAGTAAATTAAGCAGAACAAGGGAAATAACATACACAATGATTATAACAATGTATATGGGAAAATCAAAACAATTAAAACTGAATTTTTGGAAATTATAGTGACCAAGCATGATCCTTAAAAATAAAGAGTATAAAAAGATATGCCCCATACACATATCACTGCAGAGGTGGGGGACTATGGGTATGGAATGATATAGATGTCAGATTTTTTTCAATATTTTGATTAGTTCTGCTGAACTTTTGTAGGTTTTTCCCTCTTTTTTAAATTTTTCATTATAAGTGATTGCTGGAAGGTAGGGATGCACTGGGAAATGTAGATGATATATAAACAAATTACATTAACAAAATGCATCCTAAAAGAACAAGAATGAGGATTATGCCAAAAACTATAAAATATCATTTGACCCAATTAGCATATTTAATATTATTGCCTATCCATTCAGATCATTGTTTAGAGAAGTAAGCTACTTGTCTGGTTTTATAGCCAAAACGATGGAAACATTATATGTAAGCGAGACATAGTTATAGCTATTAAAATTCCATTCTACAATACGTTGCTCACTGAAGATGTTTCATGAAGATCTGAACAAGCAATGAAACCATGAGTAATGGAAGGAAGACCTCTTCCAGTGACCTCAAGTAACTCTGATGAGTGGGTTCCCATCCTGTCATCTCCCTGGTGCTCTGTTTGTTCAGAGGTTCTGGGCCTCTCTCACACTGTGGAGTGCCCTTTACCCTCTGGAGATACCAAGCAAAAAGCAATGCTGCAGTAGAGTTTCCATCTTGTTATCTTTGTCCTTGGAACAGGAGGGATTTTTCCTTTTCCTGCCACCACTGCACTTGAATTCCAGGGCCCTAATAACAAGGCCTCTTGGCCTAAATGTGGAGGGCAGTAGCAATGGTCCCTCTAAATGACTAGCAAGATGAAACGGAGGAGCCAGACTGGTGTCAACTCAGGAAAGTGAGACCCTCTTCCACATTGAGGCATTCCATGGTAGATATTTATTTAAGTAAATAGTATTTTATTTTTTCCAATTACATGTAAAGATAGTAATTTTCAATATTCATTTTTTATAACTTCTAAATTTTTTCCCTCCCTCTCTCCTTTCCCCCCCTCTCCAAGATGGCAAGCAATCTAATATAGGTCATACATGTGCAATCATGTTAAACATATTTCTACATTATTCATGTTGTGAAAGAAGAAACAGAAAAAAAGGAAAATAACACAAAAAAAAGAAAGTGAAAATAGTATGCTTGGATCTACATTGAGACTCCATCAGTTTTTTATCTGGATGTGGATAGAATCTTCATGATGGATACTTTAAAGTAAGATGTCTACGCAGGACCAGGGCTTGGGGTAGGTCTCAGTGAGGGTGGGAATCCTCCTGCCTCAGGAGGAAATAATGAGCTAACCCAGAGGACTTACCCCAGATGCTCTTAGGAAGGAAAAAACAATGAATTAATCAATGTTGTTGTTCAGTCATTTCAGTCAAGTCCAACTTTTCCTGACCCCATTCAGAGTTTTCTTGGCAAAGATACCAGAGTGGTTTGCCATTTCTTTCTCCAGGTCATTTTACAGATGAGGAACTGAAGCAAACAAGGTTAAATGACTTGCCCAGAGTCACATAGCTAGTAAATGTCTGAGGCTGGATTTGAATTCAGGTCCTCATGACTCCAAAGCCAGTATTCTATCCACTATACCATCTTGCTGCCCCAATGAATTAATTAAACTTAACCAAATTAAAATTGACCAAAAAACTAGGAGAATCACATATCCATTACTTCAAAATTGTTTGAATCAGTCTAGACTTTGAATGCTATGCTCATCAGAAAAGTGGGGCCTCACAAAAAAAAACTCCATCTCCTTCACTGTCTACCCAAGGAGATTATCACCTTATATCATAATCCACATCTCCTCCCACAGCATCTGAATATGCCTTATTTTCCTTTATATCCAAGTACCATATTGCTTTCTCACTTTATCAGGCAAGGTCACAGTGCAAAAAAGAGCAGTGAGTGCCAAAGTAGTGTGCCAAAGATGGGGATTAAATTATATACCCTTTCCTCTCTCTACTTTGTTTGGGTTACCTCTGTTTGATTTCTCAAGACTGCCCTATAAAAATAAGTTGTCAGCACTTAGGTTTATGCAAGTCTAAGATTAAAACTGTTGGATCTTTTTTAACCAGTAACGATCAGAAAGGAAATAGACATATGTATGTGTGTGAATGTGTGTTTTTTAAGTTTGTTGGAGTGTGGCAGAGGTTCTGTAATGTTTGGAAAGGAGCCCTATTCCTGTCTGCATGGTTTATTTCCGCCTTTCAATGGTATTTAGAGTGTCTGTTTGGCTAATGGTCCTTTCCTTATCCAGTGATATTCTAGCTTAACTTGCTGAGCCATCACCGCGTGTCAACCCTCCTACCTCACTCCCTCCACTCCTAAATAAATCAAGAGATGTGATGAGCAAACTGAGTGTGAACTGAATCCCCCCACCCACAAATGTCCTTGTGAAAAATGGCAGGCGTGCTCCTCCAACTTAGACAATAAGGCGGCTGCTGCTAGTGAAGATCCTGGCAAGAACAAACAATATTTTCAAATGCTAATGAATATCAAATCCTTTCTCTAGCCAATTTCAGAAATCTGGACTTTTTCTGCAGCAATATTTGATCAAATCAAATAAACCACCTTGGGACTGAAGAATGAAATTCATCAATTGCTATCTAAAATAAAAAAAAAGCTTGGACTAGATAACAACAACAATAATAACAACCATAATATTAGCCAACCTTATAGAGTCCTTAATACGTGTGAGTTACTGTGCTAAGTATTACCTCATTTGATCTTCACAACAATCCTAAGAGATAGATGCTATTATTATCCCCAATTTACAGATGAGGAAACTTGAGGCAAAGAGAAGTTAAGTAATTTGTCCAGGGTTGTGTAGCTAGTTAAGTATCTGAGGCCAGATTTGAACTTTTATCTTCCTGACTCCAAACCTCAAACTCTCTCTACTACTCCAACAAGCTGCCATGTAAATAATTTCCAAGGTGCTTTTCTTTCTAGTTCCAGCTCCTATAATTCCTACTAATCACTTAGTGATTAGCTAGTTTGGAAAGCAGCATGGTTTCAAAACTTTGTATCAAAAGACTTGCGTCCAAATCTCGACTTCATTATTTATTAGTTTTTCCTTTTACTATTTACCTGATGTTAGGCAACATAATATGTTAGTATAATATATTAGAACCTCAGTTTTTTCATATAAAATGGAGATAACATATGAACTCCCTGAGAGCTGTCTTCAAGTATTCAAAGGGCTTACATATGGAAGAGGGATTCAACTTGCTCTGCCTGGCCTCAGAGGGCAAAATTAGGAACAGGGAGTGAAAGTGACAAATTTTGGATTGATGCAAGGAAAAATTTCTAAGAGTTAGAGCTATCTAAAAGTGGGAAGGGATGCCCCTGCCAGAAAGGGAGTTCCCCATCCAGAGGCCTCCAAACAAAGCTTGGCAACCATTTTAGGGAGTATTTTACAGAGACATTTCTTGTCTTAAAATGGGTTAGACTATCCTGTGAAATCCCTTCCAACTCTAACAACCTCACAGATACCTCACAAAAATTATGAGAATTAAATGAATTAATGTACGTAGATTGTTTTGTAACTATCAAGTAAAGGGTTGTTATGACTAAAAGAGCTGAGTGTCATCGGGTAGCAATCGTATGGCTGTGAGAGTTGGACTCTAAGGGAATCTGAGAGCTGAAGAATCGACACTTTCAAATTGAGAGGACTTTTGAGTGTCCCCTGCACAGCAAGGAGATCAAATCAGTCAATACTTAAAAGAAACTAATTCAGGCCATTCACTGGAAGATCAAATACTGAAGCTGGAGTTTAAATACTTTGGCCATATAATGAGAAGATGGAAAAGACTCTGATTTGGGTAACGACTGAAGACAAAAGAAAAAAGAAACATCAGATGGATAGATTGCAACAGAGAAACAACAAACATGAACTTGGACAGTTTGGGGTGATAGTGGAGGATAAAAGGGACTGGCATGCTATGGTCCATGGGATCATGTAGAGTTGGATATGATTGAATGATCGAACAACAACAGAGTTGACTATGTCATCAATATAGCACTGTGATCTTAAATATCAAATGTAATAGTGCAGATTGCTTTATAAAGGTCTAGGCTTCACAAATTTAGAAAGATGAAAGAAATTTGAGTTGACTAATATGATTACAGGGCTGAAAAGTGGAAACCTACAAGAACATTTTTTAGGAGAATCAAAACCCAAAGAAGAGAAATCTGAAGAGTGACAATAACTCTTAACAAGTAAGCTAAAACTTCTTTAATATGTTCCTTGGGAGCTGAGGAAATAATGGTCTTGCCCTCAGAGTCCAAAACTTTTATGAAAGGAAAACACTTTAGAAGGCAGAGTAATACTTATCTTTGTTTTCAGATACATAGTAGACTGACTTTATAAAACTAGAATAGTCATATTTCATATTATTTACTATTGTTGATGCTTATAAGTCTAAGCAGTTAGAAAACTAGGGGTCAGAGAAGTATACAAGGTATTTTATAGAGTGCTAATAGTTTAAGCAGCATGAACAGATGGAATCACCCTGCCATGAAACACAAAAAGAGAGATGAGCAGATATCCAAGGTCAACCACAGTGAGTCAGAAGGGAAAGCTGAAGGTGATGTAGAAAAAAATACAAAGACAACTGGTAGAGAAGAGTTCCTTAGAAGTTTGTGTTAAAGGACATTTAAAAAAAAAAGTGACATTGCTGGTTAAAGGACTGTGGAAGTCGAAAGAGCTAGCCTTAAAAGGCATCTAGGTGGCACAACGGAGAGCACCCTGGTCCTGGAGACAGAAAGATCTGAATTCACATGTAGCTTCAAACACTAATTGTGTGATTCTGGGCAAGTTGACTTAATCTCTGACTGACTCAATTTCCTCACCTGAAAAATGGGGATAATAATAGTACCTATCTTCCAGGATTGTTGTTAGGATCAAATGAGATGATAATTATAAAGCACTTAGCATAGTATGTGAAACATTGTAGGTACTTCCTTACAGAGTTGACCATGTGAAGTTGGTAGGGACGTTTAACAAACAGAGAGCGCGGGTATAAGAAGGCTGACCAGAAACGTATAGTTCCTTGCCTGTTTTCCATAGAGGCAATGACTGATAAATTATTGACATGGTCCTTAGAAACCATACTAAACAATTGTTCTTCAGGATTTTGTAAATTGCCATAGATTTCAGTTTCCTACGAGAGAGAGAGAGAGAGAGACAGAGAGAGGGAGAGAGAGAGCTAGGTGGCACAGTGGATAGAGCACTGGACTTAGAATCAGATTCATCTTCTTGAGTTCAAATATGGCCTCCAACACTTACTAGCTGTATGACCCTGGGCAAGTCACTTAATCCTGTTTGCCTCAGTTCCTCATCTGTAAAGTGAGCGAGAGAAGGAAATGGCCAACCACTCCAGTATCTTTGCCAAGAAAACTCAGGGGATGGTTGTTCCACAGGGTCACAAAGACTCAGATACAACTGATTGACACAACAGCATACTTCTTGGAACTTAAATGACAACTTAAAAAATCATTATGGACAAACATTAAAGACGTCACCATTTTGAGGTGCAATATTCTTCCCAGGTGTCATTTGCATAATTTAGTGCTAACAAATCATTGGAATGGCATTTTATTTTTTAGCCAAGTGTGATTATATTGGCACAGAGAGCTCCTTCTAACAACATACCTTTTCTAAAGCTTTTAGTCTTAGCTGCCAGGGGCAATGAGAGAATAAGGGAATTGCCTAGCATCACACAACCAATAGGTGTCAGAGGCAACTCTGGAATCAAGGTCTTTCCAATGTCAAAGCCATTTCCCTACCTACAGCACCATATTGCCATCTCTGATCCACCAGTGGTTGGCTAACATAGGTAAAAACAAAAAAATTTTACTAATGATTTTATAAGTTAATTTAGTCTTGCTAAATACCTCACATCCATTCAAATTCACTAACACTGTAAGATGCACTATTCAAACAATGAAGTTGATATTGGCGGCCAAAAATACTGCTACCAAGCAGCTACCCTTGCGTTGAGATAAGATGGAAAGTGATGTAATTTTGTACAGTGTGACAAATCTCATTGCTCTGCCAGCCCACATAGACACATGCTTCCTATCGAACATAGATATAACTTAAGTGATGAACTTTATACTACAGAACAAGTCATTTGCCAATGTCAAAGCAAGCATTCTAATTTTGCATTCTAATTCCTAGTGTTCACCAAAAGCTTCCCAACCCATCCCTGCCCATATCCATTCCTCCTCTCCCTTCTTTACTTATGCTCTCCCTGTTGTCCTCTCTCCCTCCCTCTCTGTAGCTGAAATCATTTCCATTTATATTAAACTCTGCTAAGCCTGCTTTTTTAAGAGTACATAAATTTGAGGGCTTAACTAAGTTGAACATGTCCCTTTAAATAAAGTCATCTCACCTTGTAAAAGCCAACATGATATGACCCTCTTAGACTTTTGCTCTTACCTCTTAGGTTAAAGTTCCTGTTATTCCGTTTTTGCTTCAATAGAGGATTTATTCAGGGGGTGAACCTATAGCTGGTATTTTGGCTTTCTACATGCATACGGTAGCAGCCAATGGATCACATCATTTCTAAATGTCAGCCTTAGTATAATCCCTCTGACCCATTCCAAAGCTTATAGGTCACAGAACATTTTATCTGGCAGTGCCTGTTATATGTTTTTTTTTTCAGGTTTTAAGTGCTATCCTTTTTTCCTTCCTTCTCCCTCTGAAGGAGACTTGGCTGTACTCTACATATGGGTGAATCACAGAATTCAAGCAAATGATAAAATATGTCTCCAGGGAAATAAATTTCCTTTTCTGAAATCAATCTCAGTGGTATTCACACAAGCAAAAGAAATGGCATAAAACATCCTTATCTCCTCGCCTCAGTCCACTCAGCCATCCTGTGCAAACATTTAGGGGCCAGAAGGGCTCTCTCTCTCTCTCTCTCTCTCTCTCTCTCTCTCTCTCTCTCTCTCTCTCTCTCTCTCTCTCTCTCTCTCTCTCTCTCTCTGTCTGTCTCTCTCTCTCTCCCTCTCTTTCTCTCTCTCATTTCTTCCCCAAAGGGAGAGGAGGAGAGGACTATAGAGACAGATGGAAAGACCGACAGGCAGACAGTAATGATCTGATTGACCTGAGATATTTGGCTGAATGTCAAAGGCATGGATAGCACTGGCTGAATGTCAGGAGCTATTATACTCTGTGGTTAAAACGTGCATAACAATCAGCACCTCCAGGATATATGTCCTCCCTTCAGCAGCTCAGAATAAGAATCAGAACCTTTATTATTTCTCCCATATTGCCTGATTGTGACTTTGATGCACTGCCTGTAGCTTCTGACTCTGCTGAGCAAACAGGATTGCCAGAAAACAGTACTTTCCAAAATGTATTTCAAAATGGAAAGGAGTCTCACTAACCCATGATTTTTAATCACAAGACTTCAAAGGAAACTGGTATTACCCCTCCCAAAATAAAGCAGACTCAAAGTTTCTAAGTTTGAAAATTTGTAAAAATAATACTTGGTAACTATATAGTATCTATATCCAGGAAACTTAGAATGTCATAGATTGTCATTCCCTTTCTCCACATCTTTGGACAAAAGTTGGGCTTTAAAAAACATCAATCTCCATTTCAGGGGATTTTCAAGGGGGAAAACTAAGGCATAGAGCAATTAAATTATTTGTTCAAGGGATTATTCAGTAAATAAGTGGCTAAGAGTTATCCTAGACTGTCAATCAAATGATGTGCATATATTCATCCAATTCCAGTACTTTCTCACAGTCAACATGCGGGAGAAGAATAAGAAGAAGACCATTAGGTAAGCGAATGACACAATGAGTATAAAACTCTCGAGTATCTAGCCTGTCCTCCAAAGCATGGTGCTCTAATAGACCTCCCAAGGGTATAGTCTCTTCTTCTTTTCCTACAAGAACTACAACTTAATCTTTCCCACTATGGTACATCAATCTCAAAGTCTAGGGTAATCAAGAAGGCAGCTAAATTTGAGGTTTTCTCTTCTTTAACCCATCTGCTAAAGGAATGAAGACTAAAGATGAGATATGTCACTTACTGTGAAATCTAGAAACTCAATTGAATTCTAGTTCATCTAGATATGAATGATATACATAAACTATACAGAAATATGCCTACGTATATATGCGTGTATATATGTATATATAATACATATATACTTTGTATACATGTGTATATATACATATGTACATGAATATTTCTTTTCCTCCAAGATGATAATCAAGTTTGCAGTTGGCAAGAAAGGACATGGGGTAAAAAGAGCAGTGGAGTTGGAGTCTGAAGACGGATTACTTACAAGTGAGCCTGCTTATAGCCTGCCTGTCCATTGACAGGTAGCACAGTATAATGAAGAGAAGGAGGAACTCAGACCCTATGCCACTAATTTTGAGCTGTATGACTCTGAGAAGTTCATCAAACCTTTCTGAGTCACAGTTACCTCAAGTATTAAATGGGGATAAGAATATTTACTGTATTATATGATTATTATGAGGAATGGACTTCCTAAACTTCAGATGTTCTTCAATGGATACATGATCTCATCTATGTGGATACTCCCTCTAAAATTGTAGATTGTAAGCCATGTCTCTCAGTTCCACCTGTATGATTCTTGTCTGTGTGTACAATTCAAAACAAATATTTATTGAGCACCCAGCATGTGTAAGACGCTATGCAAGGTACTGGGAATATAAGAAAAAACAAAAAACAAAACAAAGAAAGTTCTGCCTGTGAAGAGCTTAAATTCTCCTGAAGGTTACAATATATCTGCAGATTAATAAATATGAGACAAATTGAGAATCAATCAATAAACATTTATTAAGCATCTATATATACCAGGTACTGTGTTAAGGACTAGAAAGGGCAATAACAATGGAGGAATCAGGAGTCTTCCATGGGAGGTAGCATCTGACTACAACCTTGGAGGAAGCTAAGAATCAGAAGATCTATCTGAAGATGGAAAGCCTACCATAATAAGGGACATACTGTGCGATGGTATGAAAACAAGAGACGGGATGGCTAGTTAGGGGAAGAGCAAATAGGACCATTTGTCTGGAATGTAGCTGACAAAAGGAAATGACTGGAAAGGATGGCTGGAACTGGAATGTAAAAAAAAATGACAAAAACCAGACTAAGCAGTATTTTTTTTTATTTTATCCTTAAGGAAATAGAGATTCACTGAAAAAATTTTAGGATACTAGTATGGCCTTACCTGTGTTTGAGAAAGATTATTTTGGTAAGTATTTCTAGAATTTGGGCCACTAAAGGGATAAAAATACTGGAGGATTGCTTCGATGGATGGCAAGGACAAGTAAAGGTTAATACTGAGGCATGCTTACAGGCATCAAGCAAAAAGTAAATAGATAACAAAAGATTGAAGATAAGGTGAGGGTAAAGAGAAACTTGATTGAGGGCTGGAGAGAAAGGGATCAAGACAGGTTTATTCTGAGATGGGTTCAATTAATTGCCTACAGTCACATAGCTAGTAATTGTCTAAGGCAGAATTCAAACTCAGGGCTTCCTGATTCCAAGTCCTACACTCTTTCCTTGCCACCAAGGAAGAAAGTATTGAGTCAGAGGAAAATAAGTTGGAGCTTCTTGGTCACAAATTGAAGTGGAGCTGCCAGGGTAGTGACTGTTTTCCCATAAGCCCTTCATAGAAGACCTACCCAACAATCCAAAGACCTTCATTTAGGTATTTGAAGATCTCACAGCTGCTCTCTTTGCAAACTCCTCTATTCCACAGATTTCAGGGGCTCCCCATCACCTACAGAATCAAGCATACAGTCCACTTTTCCGTGTTCAAAGCCCTTCATTATTTGACCCCTTCCCACCTTTCCAGTCTTCTTACATCTTCCACACACTCTGAAATCCTCTGCCAATGGCCTTCTTACCATTTCTTCTAGATGACACCCCATCTCCTTCCTCAAAGTTTTCACTAGCTAAATCCCATGCCTGAAACGCTCTCCCTCTTCACCTCTGCCTCCAAGTTTTTCCCAGCTTCCTTCAAGCTACGGTTAAAAGTCTGCTTCCACAAGAAGCCTTTTTCAGTACTCTTTAATTTTAGTGTCTTCTCTCTGACATGAACCTTCATTTATCCTATACCTGTGCATAGTTGTTTGCATGTTGTGTCTCCCATTAGACCATGAGCTACTTGAAAGCAGTGACAGGTTTGGTCTTTTTTTTTTTTTGCCTTTCTTTGTATTTCCAGTGCTTAGCACATACTTGGCACATAGTAGACAATTAATAGATGCTAGCTGACTGATTAACTGTTGATACCTTGGTTTTGCCATGTAGGCCAGGGTACTTCTTTTTCTGAGCCTACATTTCCCATACGATATCTTTTATGGCACCTCTTAAGCACAAATCATCATTGATGATGCATGGTTGATGAGTCATTTGTGATCCCATTTAGGGTTTTCTTAGCAAAGATAATGGAGTGGTTTGCCATTTCTTTCTCCAGCTCATTTTACAGATGAGGAAACTAAGGCAGAAAACAAGGTTAAGTGACTTGCCCACGGTCACACTGACGTAAGTGTCTGAGGCCAGATTTGAACTCATGAAGATAAGTCTTCCTAATTCTAAGTCCAGTGCTCTGTCCGGTGTGCCCCCTAGCTGCCCCATTGACAATATACTACAATCTATACGTGAGGATAATGGATCCTTCCAATGCCTTTGAGATCATTTGCAATTCTAATTATTCAGAGATCTTGTTCTTCCTGACTCAGAGTTATGTAGCATAGCTGGGAGAAGAGTGGTGCTAAAAAAATAAAAAAGATGGGGTTTTTGTTTTGTTTTGTTTTCTGTTACAGAATAGTTTGGAAATGATTTCCTAAATGCTATCAATCTTTCTTCCTTTGAGGCAGCTAGGTGGAACACTCCGGAGAGTGAAGCCTGGAGTCAGGAAGAGAGTTCAAATTTGGTTTGAGATACTTACTAGCTGTATGACTTTGGGCAAGTCATTTAACCTGTTTGCCTCAGTGTCCTCAACTATAAAATGGGGTCATAATAGCACCTATCTCACAGGGCTGTTGTAAGGATCAAATGAGATAATCATTGGAAAGCACTTAGCACAGTACCTGAAACATAGCATATATTATATTTTATATATATGTACATATATAAAGTATATTTTATATATTATATCTAGCATAAATGTTTATCATTATTATTATTATTATTATTAATCTTCCATTGATTCCATTTTTAGGTCTTTGTCCATCTATGGTGCCTATACAAGATATATGTGCTTTTTGGTACGTTAATTCAACGAAAACCCCATCCAACCGTATGACATAACCAGAACAATAGAAATTCTTCATGCATCTGTTCCCCTCACCCTCCATCCTCCCACTGTGTAGACTGTTAGCTTGATGTCTTGAGTGCAGGTAGATCTCATTGAGGAAGCCCTGTAGTATTCTGTAGCTTGATGCAATCAGTACAATTTCATCAGCAAGCAAAAACATCTGTAGTATTTCACCATAGGGAGTCCCTCGCAGTGGCAAACACCTTTGATGAGCATATGTCTCCCTGTTTTATGTCTTGTTGGATGTCGATATGAGGAATGTTGAACAAAGATATCAGAAATCTGGTATGATCGTAACATATGAGCGTGGAGTTACTTAATTAGATAAGAACTTTGAAAACTGTCTTTTTCTCTATCAAGTCAAATTCTTTTTTTTTAATATGCAGAAATATTCTTTTCAGTCCATTGCAAAACTTTGAAGAGATGCTGGAGTATAGTTTTGTTTCATTTTGTTTTGCAAAGGCCTTCCTGTTTCATTCTCAAATTCTTATTTGTACTTGGTTTTGCCATGTAGTACTTTCAATGTAGGTATAAAATGTAAATGATCTCATAAAACTTTTTTTAAAGGTTGAGAGAGTAGACAGATGGTCCAGTAGTTATTGATGCTCTCTCAATCGCTTCCTTTTCGGTAATGATATCATTCGTGAATTTTTTCCCAGTCATTCTCGATCATCCTCTCTTTCAGATATCTTGAAAATTAGTTCCTCGAGACTTTCAAAACTGTGTCACCTCTAGCAGAATTTCTTTTTACATATTTAGTCTAGTTGAGCCTTTCTTCATCTTCATGAGTACTATTTCTTCTTCATGTAGCACAAGTATTGAGAGATTAAATTCCAAATAAAGCAATTCCACTGTTATTGATAATAGTACATGGGCACATCTGTTCCATTTTTTAAAATCTCTTCCCCTTCTAGTTTTGTTTACGAATGCTCTTGGAATGGATCTAGCTTCGTTGTATCTCCTGACAAATTGTATGTAGACTTGTTTTCCCCTCCACTGCTCTTAGCTGTTTTATCGGATGATATGGCTCACGATTTTTTTCATCACTGTACAAAATTTTGAAAACAAGTTTGCATTCTAAACTGTTGTTGCTCTGACTTACCATATCTCTCCACTTGGCCAAGTGATAAAGTATTTGGCAGCTGAGGTGGTTCCTGGGGTATTTTGGCCTAGTTCTTGTGAGAATGGCTTTGCATCAGTAAAAATTTTACAGGAGGTGGTCATGATCATTCTTAGCTTCTTTTCTTTAATCTATTTCCAACTTTTCAGCTCCTTGTTGGAATATACCAAGTTAGAATTATTGTAATTACCTATGATGTCTCTTCTGTTTTATCCTTCAAATCTGAAGTTAATTTTGACTCTTGACTAGTTTTGACTCGACTAATTTTGACTAGTTGATAGTCTGATTGTTTAACCATTTCCTATCCTGAAAAACAATTGTAAATTTCATTTGTGTAGGGGGGAGGAGGTGATGTGGCACAGTGTTCATCTGATCTAGTACTTCACACTTCTTGAGAAAGGTGAATATGTGGCTGTATTTTCCAACGTGTTTTTGGTGTACCCTACTACGCTAAATTTCACAGTAAAATCACTGGCATTAAAGGTAGGTCCTTCCTACCTTTTCTACCCTTCTTTATTCCATCAGTTTGGGTGGAGCATCTACCTCTCAGAGTTATTGTAAGGAAAAATGAGATAATAATTGTTGAGCACTTGGCACAGTGCCAGGCACATGAATCCAAACTGATCTTCTTGCTATAGCTCACATAAGAAATTCCATCCCCCATCTCAGTGCCTTTACCCAGGCCTCATCCATGCCTGGAATGTATTCCTCACCTCCGCCTTTTAGAGTCTCCAATGAAGGTAGGATTTTTCAGATTCCCCTCCCCAACCCAGCCACTACTGCCTCCTTTTTTAACCAATTATTTTGTACTTACTTTGACATATTTGTATGCAGTTATTTTGCATATGTTGCCCGTCTAATAGGATATAAGTTTTTGGAGGGCAAAAACTGTTTCATTCTTGTCTTTGTGTTCCCAACCCACAGCACGGTGCCTAATATATAAAAGGTGCTTAGTAATTGACTGTCGACTGATATTTGCTTGATTTGTAATATCCCGTCAGACTGTTCATAACATGTCTCATCCTCTTGATTCTCTGCTTTCAAACCATCATAACCACTTCAAACATAAGTTCCCATCAGATTCTGGTGGAGACAGCCTAGGACCCTGATTCAAAGGGCTCTAAGAATAGCAGCACCCCCAGATTACCTACCCAGCTTCTGGCCCATCTCTAGGAACCAGCAAAGGATCGTCCCTCATGAAGAAGTAACTGACCATTTTGACCAACACCAGATACCTACCAACTACCACCAATGGGGAGGTAAACTCATTGGAATAGCAACGCCCCTCTCTCACCCCAAACCATTGGCCCTGTTTCTAGCCTGGCTCCATTAGCTATGACTGAGGAGAACAGCCCTTTTGGAGATGTAACCTGACAGATTACCTTCCATCCACTCTGTATAGATCATACGTGTTTCTAATCTTTCACATTGTCTTCTCTTTCAGAATATACGTTCCTTAAGGTCAAGACTAATGTTTTATTGTGTTCTGTTTGCTTGTTTGCTCACCTCTTGAATCCCTGTACTTAGTTTGGAGCCTGGCCCATTTTAAGTTCTTAAGAATGCTTGCTGGCTGACTGACTGATTCTTAGAAACCTCTCCCCTTTTTTCTGGCACTATCACAGAATGAATGCAACTAGAAATACGTGGCCAAAAAGAATCCATCCCCTAGTAGTCAACCTCCTGATGACAAGCCATTCCATATTTAGCTAGACTGGTCTTCATACAGCAGACGATTTATTACTGGTATCTCAAGCGGTAACTTGGAAGAATCTTCCAGAATTAATTCCCCATTGGGATACCCTTGAGAAATAAAGTTATTTCAATTTCATGATGAAGCATCAGAGTAGGAATTTTTGAATGAAATATCTTGTCTCCACTGATAGAATGTCTACTCCTTGAGAGCGTGGCTTACATCATTTCGTCTTTGCATCCCCAGCACAATACTTGGCATATTGTGGGCACATCATAATTACTGATTAATTGATTTATTCACTAGTAAATCTTAACTCACCATGTAATTGTAAGTTGTCATTACTATGTAATATGTACCTTTTCACTAGCTGTCCCTTCATCTTCACCTCTTAGTTTTTCTGGCTTTCTTTAAGCATCAGCTTAGGGGTAGCTGGGTGGCACAGTAGATAGAGCACCAGCTCTGCAGTCAGGAGAACCTGAGTTCAAATTTGGCCTCAGACATTTGACACTTACTAGCTATGTGATCCTGGGCAAGTCACTTAACCCCAACTGCCTCACCAAAAAAAAAAAATCAGCTTAAATTTTACTTTCTAGAAAACGTCTTTCTCTGTCCCTCCAGCTGCTAAAGCCTCCCCTTTCAGATTATCTTCCATCCACTTAATGTATAGCTTGTATGTTGCTATTTATTTGCATACCGTATCTCCCATTAGATTGTATACTTCTTGAGAACAGGGACTCTTTTTTTATTTTTCTTTGTGTCTTCAGTGCTTAGTGCAGTATCTAGCACTGTGCCTAATAAGCACTTAATAACTGCTTGTTGACTGAATGACTGATTGACTGTGTTCAATCCAGTACCTTTACATGGCCCTAATTCTCCAACCATATAATAAATAAAAAGCTACTTTCTCTTCATATCAAAGGGATATGTTAAAAGCTGAAACTTCATCAGTATAAGATATTTCCTTTATCCATGCCAATCACCAGAATCTATAAGTCTTAGAGAGTTGCCAGAAGCTCATGGAGTTCAGGTGACCTCACACAGTTAATTAGCATCAGAGACAGCATTTGAACTTGGGTCTTCCTGACCATAAACCCAGCATGTCATCCACTATGATTCACTGCTTCGAAGGAATAGCTAGTCTAAAATCAAAATAATACCTTCAGATAGTTTGAGATATTGTAGAAACACAAGGCAATGAGGTCATCATCCTACTTCCTGTTTAGTATGCCTATTTCCATGGTCCCTGAACCCTTTAATTGCTTCCAAGGCCAAATATGGAAATTTCACATTGCAAGGGTAAAAAAAATGCATCGTATGAGTATATTTCTAGAGTAGTCATCAGAATCCATCTAATCCAAATCCCCACATTTTATAGGTAAGCAAATAGGATTCCAGAGAGGTCTGGTGACCTCCCCACAATCACAGAGGTGACCAACCCAGATAACACGAGCTGATCCTAGGTCATTTGTTATTCAATCATTTCAGTCATATCTGACATTTCATGACCCCATTTGAGGTTTTCTTTGCAAAGATACTGGAGTGGTTTAGCCATTTCCTTCTCTAGCTCATTTTACAAATGAGGAAACTGAGGCAAACAGAGTTAAGTGATTTGCCCAGGGTCACCCAGCTAGTAAGTGTCTGAGGCCAGATTTGAACTCAGGAAGATGAATCTTACTGACTCAAAGCCCAGCACTCCATCCATTGCACCACCTAGATCCCTTGAACATAAGTATTGAGACTCCAAAGTCACTGCTCTAATCACTACACAGCAGTACCCCTTCTTTTTTTATTCTGTTCCTCTCTTCTTCTCTTTAGGGTAAAAATGCATTCCTAACAGAAAAGCAAACAAAAGCTTCCAGACATTGCAAATAGAGATTGTTCCAAGTCCTGATGGTGTCTCACTTTATTTTGTATAATCGTGAATTGCACAACCCCTCTGACTGATTCTTCCAAACTGGAGTCCAAGATGCCAACCTCAAAAGAAGAATTCTAACCAAAATTATTATTAGTCTGGATTTTTCCCAGACCACTGGATTAAGTGATATAAGCTGCTCACACCAGGTACCCATTTATCACTTCACACCTTTTCATTTTACCTTTTCTTCTTCCTTTGCCTCTGTGTTCCAAAGTTAACCTTTAATGTGGAAGGTTTCATTCTAAATGAAAACAAGAGCACCCCAGAGCCCTGCCATAAGCTTTTGCAAACAGTGACTAGTCTGGAAAGCAATCATAACTATCCATACACTGTCCCAGAGGTATGGGGAAATGACCTTGACCACGAAACCGAACGCCAAATGCTTCAAGAGCTGTCTCACATCTTGAGGCAAATTTCTTGCCTCCCAAATAATTACGTGATCCTGGGAGCCCTTAAAAAAACATCTTGGGGCCCAATTTCACTCTCTGTCTTGTGTCTGCAATTCCCATTTATTTCTAAGAAAACAGTATTTGCTTAAAAATGAAGACAAAAAAGAAACAAAACAAACAATTCAGAGTTTCCCCTTCACTGAGCACATATAATAACTATTAATTCTTGTTTAAAAATTTTTAATTAAATTAAATGAGAGAATCTTAAATTTGGATTGAAGACTTGTCAGAAACAAAATGCATCAGGTCTCTGTGATCTTATTATCGAAGACTAGTCAAAATAAAGTATATTAAAAATAGTCTGTTTTAGAGATGAAACATTACAGAAGGATACAAGATTCAGGCGGTCCAAGTACTCCAACTGAAAACAATAGGTGTGAGCGTGTTAAAGGAGGCCAAAGTTTAATGAAGAGATTCTCAAACTTTTTGGTCTTAGGGCCCCTTTACATTCTCAAACATTATTGAGGACTACAAAGGGTTTTTGTTTATAAGGGATAAATCTACTTGTTGGTATTTACTGCATTAGAAATTAAAATGTCTTAGTATTATTATGAAAATAGTTTTGACCTTGCAGACCCCATAAAAGAATCTCAGGTCTCCAGGCCACTTTCAAAGAATGACTGGCTTAATGGATAATATTCTGGGCTTAAAATATGGAATATGTAGACTCAAATCCTGCTTTCGATGTTTAGTATAGCTTTATGACTCTGAGTGGTCTACTTAACATTTCAACGACTCAGATCACTTCATAGGACTTATCAATGAAATTCTAGACCCCTCGCAGTCTGTATCAGTGGAACAGTTTCTCAGTAATGAGCCTTCATATATTCTGCTAATTATCCTAGTATTACTACTCCTTGCCATTTCTCCACTCCCTTCAACCTGAAAGTCTTTAGAAAGCTTTGTGGACACTCATTCATTCATTCTCAGCTATGTCAACATGGAAGTCCAAAGCTGTTTCACATTCTTTTCACTTCATTCTGCCTTTCACCTTATCCATACACTATTTGCCATTTGTTTCCTTTATTTTATTCTACTTTCCAGCATAATGAGGGGGATAGAACACAAGATTAGGAGACGTGAAAGGCCTGGATTTGAGTTCTGCCACTAACATGTACTAAGTATTTGATAATGGGTAAAACTTCTCTGTAGATGTTTCCTCATCTTTAAAATGGGGATAATATTATACCTCACAGGGCTATTGTGAGGATTAGATGGCATAACGGATATGAAGAACTTTGTGTGCCATAAAATGATACGTAAAAGAGAGTTCTCTTCCCCAAAGCCTGAATAATAATACATCATCCTGGAAGCTTCTTATTGGCCCAAAGCCCTGCATCTCAACTGAAACCTTCCCCTTCACATACAGCAGAAAGAGTGTTAGATCCCAATTTATCTTCCACACAGCTGCCAAAGTCAGTTTTCTAAAGCACAGATATCTAGTATGCCACCCCAACTCAATAAACTCCCTTTGCTCCCTATTACCTCTAAGATCAAATATAGTCTTCTGTTTGGCATTTCGAGCTCTTTAAAACTTAAACCCACCTTAACTTTCCTGTCATTTTATACTTTATTCCCTCCACATACTCTAGCTCTCTGTGTTCCAGATATACTAGTCTATTATTTCTCATACACAACACTCCACCTTTCCCCTCTCTATGCCTTCACACTGGCTATCATTCATGCCTGGAATACTCTTCCTCCTTCTACTTCTTAGTTTTCCTGGCTTCATTCTAGAAGCAGAGTATAGTAGAACACTGAGATGGAAGTCAGCAGACCCGGATTCTAGTCCAGGTGCTACCATTAATAATCTGTGTGATCTTGAGCAAGAGCGTCCTCCCCACCCCTAACCTTAGTTTTCTCCCCTATTAAATAAGAAGGCTTAAATTTGCTCTCAATTCTAAGATCTTAGGAGTCTATGATACAGCCACCTTCTTTCCCTGAGGCCTCATTCACCTAATGTGGTCTCTCCAAAGCTAGTCAGGAGTGAAAACGTAGAATCTTCTTGCTTCCGTTTTAGGACTCAGTCAAAGCTGTTGGCACCAAATGCGTGTACATAGAAAGTGTCTGTAAATAGCTTAATGTTTGAATTCAAGTTAAATAGCAACTTTAATAGGAGAACCAGATGGTTCAGCTATGGAGAGTATAGTCAACAGGATAGAACTATTCCATTGAAAGGCATAATCCAATTTTGACCTGAGATTCAGATGAGTTGAAGACCACAGGCCAATTCTCTCTCAAATCCCCCAACATTCTGCTAGTCACTGGCACTGTTGCATATTTAAGATCAGAGTACAATATACAATACTGATAGATTCCACAGCCAGTATTATCTAAAGTTGTCCCATAGAAAGGTCAAAGATTATAGATAAAAGAGTAACCAAAATACTCAACCATGGTCATAATAAAGTGGGTGTTTAGTCAAGAGTCAATAAATATTTATTAAGCTCCTACTATGTGCCAGGCACTGTGCAAAGCACTGAAAGTACAAATATGAGAAAGAAAGATAGACCCTGCCCTCAACGGGCTTACCAACCGATGAGGGAAGACAATATGGGAAAGGAAGCTAAAAGCAAGAAGAGGGCATGGTGAAGTCTGAGAAATCCCAAAGTGGGACAGCCAGATAGGAAATGAAGAGATGTCTGTCCTGAGCTCTTCCTTTCTATCAGGAGGCAGAAAGCAGTGAAATAATGTGAGTATCAAGGTTGATTCAATATTGGAGGATGATGGAGTTTTCCAATTATGAGGTTCCTAGGATGTGGTGAAGAAGTCAGGGATGTCCCAAAGTAGTGCAGCCAGATGCATAGAGTCTTAAAGTTTACAACACACTTCCCATAAATTATCTTATCTGAGCCTCACAAAAAATCTGTGTGATAGATACTAAAGGGAACATTATCCCATTTTATAGATGAAGAGACAAAGGATCAAAGAAAATGAATGACTTGCCCATGGTCACACAGCTTGTAGGCATCAGTACCATGATTCCTACCCAGGTTTGCCTGACTTTAAGCCCAGTCAATGCTCATTCATTGACCATGCTGCCTCCCACACCTTCAAAACAGGGTATCCCAATGGACAAATGTGAAAATTATTTCCTGTTATACCTTGTCAAATCCCTGCCTTAGGGGGTAAAAGACATCTTATCATCAGCACCAGAAATTCCACTTGTAAAAAGCAAATGCATCATGAAAAAAACATTATTAGTTTGTCCTCTTTCTATTTAAGACGAACTATCAATGCTCTGCCTAGGCAATCAGTCTTTGAGACATCTCTCTTTCAAAACTGGACGAGAGTTTGGATAGAAAGCACTCCCAAAATCAACTAATGTGGTATCAATTGAAAAAAATGGTCATATCAAATTTGAGGTATACAGTATTTGAAACTTACATTCATCTCATTTCCACTTGAGCTCTTCAGAAATGAGCCTGGCCCCCATTCTAGAAAACTCAAAAATCATAGTCAGAAAAGAACCTAAAGTCTGGGAAATGGATTGATTCTCAATACTGATGAATCTTGTAGGTGGAGATGTCAATTCTGGGAGGGTGAGAGGCTGAAAGTACATTCTGCTTGCGCACAAACGAAAAGCAAAAAAGAGAGGAAATTCTCCTTCAATAAAAGTGAATGTATCTTAATCAGGGTTGACAGTGATCATTAAAAACTGAAAGCAAGAATGCTATATATTGATGGCATCTCTAGAATTTGTCCTTACAACTACAAGCTGTTTTTAGCAAAGTATGTTTTTTTTTTTTCCTGTCTGAGGCACTGAAATCTAATCTCATATAAGTTTTTTATTTGTTCCAAGTGATAGATAAGCCTCCTAAAGTATGGCTTAAATCAATATTCTATTCCCCAAGTTAACTGGAACTACAGGTTCACTTAATGAATAGCTTCATGTGCAACTTTATAAACATATAGCCATAATAAAAATTTAAAAACACAACACAAACAATCCAGGGGAGAAGAAACCTGTAACAAGACTTTATTTTACATGATACACTTAATTAGGTTTCTAATACAGACATAATTTAAATATAAACATACTCCATGTCATTAAAGGTGATATTACTATGCCTGTCAGTGGGTTGGCTTTAAGAGAAAGCATAGGCTCATAGGGTCATCAACAGAAGGAACCTTAGAGATCATTTGCTTTCTTTTCCATTTACAGATAAAGAAATACAGACTCACAGCCAAAGTGACTTGCCCAAGGTCACATAGCCAATAATGAGGCAGCAATGAGTAGAGCACTGGACTTGGAGTCAAGAAGACTTGAGTTCAAGTTTTGCCTCACTTACTTGCTGGCAATCACCCCTGGGCAATTGACTTACCCTCTCAACCTGGGTTTCTCATCTATAAAATGGAGATAATAATAGCACCTACCTTCCAGGGTTGTTGTGAAGATCAAATGAGATATTAGTAAAGAGCTTTAGAAACCTGATAGCACATAAAAATGCTAGTTATTATTATTAGCAGTATTATTATTATTCTTACTCTAGGTATTAATATTTGCCAGAACCCACATTTGAACCTAGGTCTTATACACAAAGTCCCACACTATTTTGATCAGAACAAAGGAGACTATAACAGAGCTTTATTTTAGCAATGACATTTGAACAATGTTAATTTTTGAGCTGACTATCTCAGTTCTTTCATTGTTTTTGTTTTCGATTGAATACTTGGATTTGGTTTGGAGCATTTTGTAACACATAATCTTGCCCTTTGGGATATAATAATTGTGATTACAACACCAAAGATGTGGATGATGGGTAAGTCAAAGGAAAGTACTGGCTCCTCCCTATACACAACTTCTATCTCCTGATTCCGTACAAAAGACTGTATGTACCTTGCCCTCTGAAACACTTTCTTTCTTAAAATCTCAGTTCTACTCTCACCTCCTATATAACTCCTAACATGAATCCCTCAGTTTCTGGAGCCCTACTCCCTGCATTACTTAGCACTTACTCTGCATGTAATTTATATTTACTACTGTCTACATGTTGTCTCTTCCCAATGGAATGAAGTTCCTTGAGGTCAGATCCTGTTCCATCTTTGTTTTGGTAACCCCCAAAATTAGAACATTATCTGGTTCATAGTGGTCACTTAAAAATACTTGTTGAATGAATGAATGAAGTGTTTGATATAGATAAATGATGTAAGATTTTTGGATACACAAAATATTTTCAGAAAAAAAAAGTCAGTCATCATCAATCTAAATAGAATCTTATAATTGAGTAACTCATTGGACTTTAAACCTCTAGTTAGACCAGAGACCCCTATTCCACCAAATGGGAGGTTCTGTTTCACAAATCCAGCAGAACAGGACAACTTGCCTTTTGACTGCTTAGTGGCCTCAAAGTCTCAAAGACAAATCTAGTTACTATATACTTGAAACACACAGGAAGTGTTCAAAGAAATACATGTAACACTGACAGGCAAATCAAAAACTGAAACCTGAAGAATTAGTTTAATGAGTACCTGCCAGATGTCTATTGGTGGATTTGTGAAACCAGGAAATTATTGCTGAGTGATATAGATTTTTTGAAATAAATCACTTAATAAATATTATCTTGGTACTGTTATGTGCCTATGAGGAGTAGCTAGATGGCACAGTGGACAGAGGACTGGGCCTTGAGTCAGTAAGACTTATCTTTTTCCTAAGTTCAAACCTAGCCTCAGACAGTTACTAGCTATGTGACCCTGGATAAGTCACTTAACCCTGTTTGCCTCATTTTTCTCATCTGTGAGAAGGAAATGGCAAACCACTCCAATATCTCTGCCAAGAAAACCCCAAATGGGGTCATGAAGAGTCAGACATGACTAAAATAGCTGAAAAACAACATTATGTGCCTGAAGTGTGATTCGAAATTTTCTGTGTGGTGAAATAATAATTGGTAACATCTATATATCATGAGTACCTCATATTAATTCAATAAGATAAGTATCATTTTCTACATTTTTTAAATGAGATGAGAGTCAGAATTAAAATCACTTGCCCACAGTCAAATGGTTAGTAGGCATCAAAGTGAGAACTCTAATCAAAATTTCCTCACTAGAAGTTTATTCTTTCTTTCCTTCCTTCCTTCTTTCCCTCCTCCCTTCCTGTCTCCTTCATTTCTTTCTTCTCTCCATTTCCCTCTTTCCTTCCTTCTTTTTTCCTTCTTCCTTCCTTGTTTTCCTCCTCCTTTCTTCTCTTTTTCATTTCCTTCTTCCCTCCCTCTATTTCCCTCTTTCCTTCCTTCCTTTCTTCCATCTATGGTTATTAAGCTCTCATGAACCAGCTCTTCACCTATACTCCTTGCTCTGCTGAGTGAGTTTTCACCTTATACTGCTGAAAACCAGGCCTCCACACCACTTCCCAGCCATTTTCACACTCAAATCCATCAATATTTATTCATCACCTACAATGGGTCAGCATTGTGCTAAGAGCTAAAAATACAAAAAGAAGCAAAAGATTGTCCTTGCCCTCAAGGAGCTTACAACAGGCAAACAAATATATACACACCAAGCTATATCTGGGAAAAGTAGTAAATAATTAACAGGAAAGGCATTAGAATTAAGAAGGGTTGCAAAAGGCTTTCCATAAAAAAAAAATGGGATTTTTGTTGGAACTTGAAGCTAGGGAAGTCAGTAGGTCAGGCAAAGGAAAAAGAACAATCTGAGAATGAGGGACAGTCAGAGAAATGCCTAGAACCAAAAGATGGAGTATCTTGCTCATGAAATAGCCAGAAGATCAGTGTCACTGAATGGAAGAATACATATCAGGGAGTAAGGTATAAGAGGACTGGAAAGGTAAGAGAGAATGAGGTTAAGAAGGGCTTTGGATGCCAAAGAGAGCATTTTATATCTGATCCTGGAGGCAATCAGGAGCCACTGGAGTGTATTTAGGAGAGGGGATGACGTGGACAGACCTTTGCTTTAGGAAAATCACTTCATGGAGGAATAGAGGATGGATTGGAATGGGGAGAGACTGAAGGCAGGCAGAGCCACCAGCAGGCTATTGCAATAGTCCGAGCATGTGGTGAGCAGGACTTGCACTAGAGTGGTTGGCAGTGGCAGAGGAGAGAAGAGGACATAGTTGAGAGAGGTCACAAAAGTGAAATTGACAAACTGTCCACAAGTTGAATATGGGGAACGAAGAAGTAGTGAGGAGTAGAAGATGACAACTAGGTTGTGAGCCCAAGAGGCTAGGAGGATTGTGTTTTCCTCTGCAATAATAGGGAAGTTAGGAGGGTGGGGATGGTTTAAGAGAATAGAATGAGTTAGGTTGTTGATATGTTGAGTCTAAGATGTCTACTGGACATCCACTTTGAGACATCTGAAAGGCAGTTGGAGACGCCACATTAGAAGTCAGTTTGGGGCCGGATAAATTTCAAGAACCTCTCTGCTCCTTCTTTCCAAATCTAGCTACTGTTTATGTGTGGGCTTCCCCCATTAAAATTTAAGCTCCTTAGGGGAGGAATTGTCTTTCTTGATTCTATTTCTATCTCCACAACTTAACACAGTGTTTAACACATAGTCCTTGCTTAATAAATGTTCTATCTATCTATCTATCTATCTCTTATGAGCTATGCTCCCCTCTAGGCACTATCAGAGATACAGTTTAGATAAGACACCATCCCTACTCCTTAGAGGCTTATGTAAGATAACACAAACACAACAACTATCACTGTGTGATCAGAGAATTAGAATTGGCCAAAACAAACTGTTTATGTAAGGTCCAAAGAGAACCTCACGGAGGGAATCAGGAAAGACTTCATAGAGGAGGTGGCATTTGATTTGTGCCTAAAAGGATAGGCAGCAATTCCACGGGAAAACCTTGGAAGGGAAAGCATTCTAGAACAACAAATCCTACAAAAGTCCAGCGAGAGGTAGGAAAGCACAATGCATATTCAAGTAGAGGAGAAAATCAATTTGACTCAAATGTGAACCTGATAATGACCCACAAGAAGTCTTTAGTTACCACAATACTGGAAAACTTGGGAGGAAATGACCCCTCTATCATAAAGACATAGATAAGGAGAGAATGTCCAGTCACAGACAAATAGATGTCATAACTTCAACTTCTAATACCATGAAGGAAAGATAGAGAAGCTCCTATAACTGAAAACCCTACAAAGGCAGCCAGGCCAAGTGTAATGGGTGGTCTCAAGAAGGGAATTCTACCAACACTAACACAGGCAACACCAATAAGAAACAGCAAGATTTGTGTTAAAGAGACTGATGTGTATGTTCCAGGGAACGCATACGCCAACTTAGAACTCTTCCTAAAGTTTTATTACTGCTTTTTGGTCTTGCTTTTGTTTTGGTTTTTTGTTTGTTTGTTTGTTTGTTTGTTTTTTACAACACAGTTATTTCCTTTTATTCCCCTCCTCCATTTTACCCTTCCTTGTAACAACGAAGAATATTTAATCAAAGCCAACTGAAACAGCAACCACATTTGGAATATTTCATATATGTAATCTCCACTGTCAGGTCTCTATGATCGAGATTATTCATTCTAAGCCATCAGAGTTCAACTCCTTTTTCAGTATTGCTGTTGCTTACTTAAACACAAGTTCAGCCTCAGCATGTTGTTCTCTTGGTTCCATTTTCTTTATACTGACTCATTTCATGCAAGCATTCCCATGATAATTTAGATTTTTAAAAATGTAACCTGTGCTTCAAGCCTGAGTATTTGCCAAAGATTCTCCTCATTGGTGGAAAGGATTACTAGATGTTCCATGCCTGCCTGAAAGGCAGAGTCGGTGAGAGCTGAGGAGGAAATTTTTCTTGCTTCTGGCTTTGAGAGAGGACACTCACAGTTTCAGGCTCTTTTCAGGGAGAGTCTCCCTCTCCCCAGAGTCGGGGTGGAGTAGGGGGAGAAAACCGAAGCTGACATATACAGGAACCAGTGCCTTGAGCGTGTCTCTATTAAAGATTTAATTGAATTCTACTCCTCACCCTCACCCCACCCCACCCTGCACCAGGTTGAGAGGGGGCATTCTTTTAAATGAGTGAAGAGATACCCATTTCACTCTCAGTGGAGAGCTCATTCACTCTGTATTATCTAGTATAGTCTAATCTATATAATTTAAACAGGTTTTTTTGCTATTCAATATTTTCACTTTTTTCACTAACATTTGGAGGGAAGGGAATCAAGCCCTTTGGCTTGGGCCACACATACCCCATTAAAGTATCTCAACTGGAGAGTAGCTTGAGTCTAAATACAAAATCATATCCCTTAAATTTGCAGTATTTAGAAGGGGAGATAGAAATAACATCCTCACTCTGAAAACAGCAGAGTTGTCCAGTCTTATGGCCCCAGTCTCCTGTTCCCCTCCAGGAAAGAGTAAAAGTCTCTCTTGAAGAAAGGTTGGTGATATTTCATAGGTCTCCTCATGTGTCCCTGTGAGCCACATTTACACAAACCCATATAAACACAGACATAACCTACATGGGTAATACACACACACACACACACACACACACACACACACACACACACACACACTCACCCCTGACATAAAAATGTACAGAACAGGAAGGCAAAGGCAGATAACTCTTGTTGAAGCATAATTGGAATGAATACAAGAGTGACACTGTGCTATAAAAATAATATCAGGAACACTAAATCTCAGAATGAACTCAGGATGACAATGAAGGCTAAGGAGAATAAAAATTGATTTTTTCATTTATATGGGGGGAAAGATCAGAGAAGGAAGAGGGCTACTCCCTCCTTGGGGTACATGGGATGATGCTCATGCATTAAAAAAAAAAAGAAGAGAGAATTACACAACTTTGTTTTTCTTCTGTTTCTTCTGGTATAGAGAATGAACTATGTTCTGGGAATAAGACAAAAATGGTTACCAGGGAGTTGAAACCCAAGGCAAGTAAGGCAATGACAAGGGAGCATGTAGTTGGGCTCAATCATTTCAAGCCATCAGAATAAGATTATTGCAAACAAACCTTTTAAACTATAGAAAGTAAGGTAGGTGACTGTGGAGACACTTTGTAATCCTCAAAAACATTGTGGTGAAAAGGGGATGCGCTACATCAAAACAGGAGATAGGCAAAAATTGTTCTTCCCAATAGATAGATAGATAGATAGACAGATAGATAGTAGATAGATACATAGACAAATAAAAGATAGATAGATAGATAGATAGATAGATAGATAGATAGATAGATAGATAGATAGACAGATAGATAGTAGATAGATAGATACATAGACAAATAAATAGATAGATAGATAGATAAACAGATAGATAGTAGATAGATAGATAGATAGATAGATAGATAGATAGACAAATAGATAGATAGATAGGTAGATAGATAGATAGATAAACAGATAGATAGTAGATAGATATATAGATACATAGACAAATAAATAGATAGATAGATAGATAGATAGATAGATAGATAGACAGATAGATAGATGAATAGGATTGAACCTTCAAACTATAGATTCCTGATCTTGACATAAACTCCTTGTTGTTTTTCTGAGCAAAGGGAACAGGTGACCACTAAAAACGAGTGTGGCTTCATCAAGAATAAAACCTTCCATATTAACTTCATTTCCTTTTTTGATACGATTTCTTTACTAACAGAACAGGGGAATGACACAGACATAGTATATCTGGATTCCAACAAGGTATATGACAGTTTTTGTTTAATGTAATAATGATATTAGAATTCATATAGTGCTTTAAGATTTGCAAAGTAGATCTATATAGACACATGTGTTATATACATATTATTCTCATTTTACATATGAGGAAACTGAAGCTAAGAGAAGTTAAATGACTTTCTCAAGGTCACACAGCTAATAAGTGCCTGAATCAGGATTTGAACTCAGATCTTCCTGATTTCAAACGCAGCACTCTATCTACTGTATGACCAAGCTGCCTCTCATGTGGATGAGATATAAAGGAACAAGTTAGACCATAAGTAAGATAAAATCAAGATAATAAGGAAGGTCAATTTCAGCCCATAAAGAGATCTCGAATGGAATCTGGCCTTAACCCTATGCTCTTTCATATTCTTATCAATTCAAATTTGTCATTTGTCAAATAGGCAAATGAGGAAAACTGGGAGCAACAGTGACATTGAAAGTCAGAATCAAGGTCCAAAAAAGGTGATTGTTCACAGTAGAGGAAGCATAATTTGCTACTACAGTTATTAGGTAAGAAACCTGGGACTCAAATTCAATTCTTCTGACTCTCTTAACTCGTCGCCATCGCATGCTGCATCCTGTACTAGGGATAGGGGTGAGGAGGCGGGGGCAGGGGGGAGCATCCAATCTAATAAAATGAAATTAATAGAGACAAATTTAAAGTCCTACACTCACGAAAAAATCAATTGATAGAGAATGGGAAAGGCAATGAATGTAGAGCAGAATCACTGACAAAAATAGAAATAGTTGTTGAGGGAAAAATGATACTTTTGGCTTTGGAAATTGGATCTAATGTACCAATGGGTCATTGAAATGCCAAAAAAATATATAAGTTTAGGACAGAAATTCAATATTTGAGATACATATTTGGAAGTCAACTTCATAGGAGTAATAGATGAAACCCTGAGATCACCAAGAAAAAACAGAAATAGACGAAAACAAAGAAATCTTTTGTGTTAAATAAAATAATAAATTTACATTTCTATTAGAACTTTGTAGTTTACCAAGAACCTTCCTCATAATAGCTCTTTTTAGTAAAGTATTATAATCCCCACTTTACATAAAGGGAAACTGAGGCATAGAGAGATTAAATAGTCTGTCTTTGGTCACAGAACTACTAGGTTTCTAATTTGCTAACAGACAGGAATTGAATCTAGGTCTTCTGACAAAGCCCAATGTGTGTTATGCCATATCATTATATCAGCTATTGGTTAGAGTAGAGTTCAAGCCACAATCCTCATCAACATCAGTTCCATTAGATCAAAGTCTGACCTAATTTGCTAACTGTATTAAATACATAAAGCCATCAGAAGTAATTTAATGCTTATCAGATATGCTTACTCCCTAATAAACCCTCACCTACCCCTTATTTCCACCTAATGAGGGAAATGGATGCAGAAAATGAATATATAATGAAGAGGCCTTCAATTTACTTCCATGAAAAAATTAGAAGGGTGTTTAGACTGCAGAAGGGATTGGCATTTAGTAGGGCATTTAGCTGCTCCGTTGATTTCCATTTCATTTTGGAGCGGGTAGCACACGGCTGGAGTTTGTCAACCTTTCCTTAGTCTAAGCAATTCATCACAGCCAAATATCATCCATTTAAGCAATGAAAGCATTCCTACTACTTAACATACAGTTAGTTTCCTTCAATTTACATTGAGAGTCATTGAAAACCAGGAAAACAAAAGAACGAAGCTTACCCATTTACTAGAGGCAGCCCCAGGGAAACCACATCAGAATGTTAAATGCCCATCTTATAGGATTCATGATTCCTCAGAAGGAAATTGCCCAGACATCTACCATGCCAACTAACTTGTCTAGCTTTTCAAACTCCCTCTTTTTTCTTTGATGCACACGTCAAGTCCACAAATATGTATTAAGCATCTACTATGTGTCAGGCACTATGCTAAGTGCTGGAGATACAAAGAAAGGAAAAACAAACAAACAAAAAAATCAGTCTTTGATTCAAGGAGCTCACAGCCTATGGGAAACAACATGCAAATAACTACATACTAACAAGTTACATGCAGGATTAAATTGGATATAATCCCACTTTCTCAACTCTTACGTACCTATTAGACATATGATGGGTTGATGAAGTAAAGAATAATACCGGCAGGGACCTGACAGACCATTTAGCCCAGACTCTTCATTTTAATGATAAGGAAAAGTTTTATGAATTCAAATTCATCAGTTGTCAAATATATAAATTACAGAAAGCTGGCAATGATAGCTAAGACACTGAAAGAAGCATGATAGTCCACAAAGATCATAGTAGGAACCTGAAAAGTGAAGTGACCTGCCTCAGTTCAAATAGCTAGGTGATAGCAGTCTTTGGATCAGAATTCAGAATTTGACCAGAGTTCTTTCCATAGTATATCCCTTAAAAGCAGCCAAAGTCAGACCATTTCCTAATGAACCTGGAGGCTGAAACAGATCTTAAAAAAAAAAAAAGGTGACAGAGCAACGCGAGGCACACCTCACAACCATGAATAATTGCTGGCCTAATTTTAAGCTGATTTCATCACCTTGTCAGAATAACTTTAAATAGTTCAGTTATTATAAATTTGAGTTCCACTTAAATTTGTTTTCAATTTTTACTTCCATGAAACCCAGAACAACATTCTTAAGGAGGCCAAAATGATTAGGAAAGAGAGGAAAGCCAGGTATAGCCTAGCACTCATCCTAGATTTGAAGAGAGCAGATTTTATTGGCTAGACCAAAAAGATATGTAGAATCCTTCAGGCTAACATTCTATAAGGAAATCAGTCCAGGAAAGACAAGCTCTCAAGAATAAAATTCTGAAAACACAAAGAGAAACAAATCTGTTGAAAATGAAAGTGGGTCTGAAGAAATCAAAGTGAAAAAAAGCAGAGAATCAACTGGACAGGTAAGAATTTAAAAAAAAAAAACATTTCTAGGTAGATTCCAAACTGGTTGAATGCCCAGACCCAAAGAGTAGCATTAATATTTCAGTGTCAACTTAGAAGAAAATCTCTATTGAAATTGGTCCACGGGTCTGTTCTTAGCTCTGTTTGGTTTAATATTTTTAACCACGACTTAGAAAAAGTCACAGATGGCATGCTTATCAAATTTGCTAACAACACAAAGCTAAAACACAATAGAATGCTCGCTGTTCGGTTATTTCTGACTCTTCGTGATGCCAGCTGGGGTTTTCTTGGCAAATATATTGAAGTGGTTTGTCATTTCCTTCTCCAACTCATTTTATAGATGAGGAAACTGAGGCAAACAGGTTAAATAACTTGTCCAGAGCTAGTAAGTACCTGAGGTCAGATTTGAACTTGGGCCTTCCTTATGCCAAGCTCAGCACTGTGCCACCTGGCTGCTCCAATAGAACGCTAGCCTGAAACTAATACAATAGGATTGTATTATACTGAAACTAATACAAAAGCCATACATGTAAAGTCTTACACAGAAGTCAGCTTCACAAGTATAAATGAGGCAGACTACAAACCCCATAGGAGTTAAACTTGTGTTTTAATAGCCAAGAAGGAGGCGACAGTGCCACCATATGGTGTCCTGCACAGATCATATCTTTCTTAAGCCTCTGGCCTAAATCTCCAGCTTCTTGCTGAGTATTTCCATTTGCCTATATCACTATTATCACTTCATATTAAATATCCAAATCCAAATATATAACCTTGTCTCCCAAACTGTCACTGCTAGTAATTTCCCATTTTTTTATTCATTGCATTCATTGCCCTAGCATCCTGTCAAGTTCTGGGTGCTACATTTTAGAAAAGACACTTATCAAACGGAAAGCCTCCTACGGAGGGGTTTGAGAATGATTAAATTAATATCAAGATTAATATCAAGGCCTCAATATCAAGATATAGGAGGACCAGACCTTCCCTCTGTTGATTATTTCCAATTTATCCTGTGTAGAGCCTGTTTGTAAATAGTTGTTTCCCTCATTAGATTGTGAGTTCCTTGAGGGCAGGGACTGTCTTTGTCCTGTCTTTGTGACCCTAGTACTTAGCATAGTGCCTGGCATGTGATACACAGCTGGTGGTGGCACAGTGGATAGAATTCTGAGCCTGGAGTCAGGAAGACCTGAGTTCAAGTCTAGCCTCAGACACTTACTACCTGTATGACCCAGAGCAAGTTATTTACCTTCTGTTTGCCTCAGTTTCCTCAACTTAATAACAGGGCTAATACAGCTAGGCTTATTGTGAAGATCAAGTGAGATAATATTTTTAAAAACATACTATGTGTGGCACATAGTAAGCACTAAATAAATGTATATTACCTTCCCTTTCCTCTAGTAGGCACTTAATAAATGTTTATTGAATGAATGCCATTTAGTCTGGAAAAGAGTAGACTTTAAGGGAAAACATTATAGTTCTATAGAAGTATTGGAATGATTGTCAGGTGAAAGAGACATTAAATTTCTACATTTAGATGATTTCAAAAACATTAATAGACTGAATGGTCCAATGGGCCTTTGAAGAGGAATGATTTCGAAAATGCCCTGACATGAAACTAGATCTGGGAGAAAATGGGAGAAATGGGAGAAAAGCCCTATCCCAATACCATAACTGCCCACAATGCATTCAAAAACTGCATGAATGAATGAATGAATGAAAGAGAGGGGTGTGTTCTGTGCAGATGTCACAGAGCCAATATCACAAGAAAGGCTGAAGGGAGGCCAGAGTCCTATTCTTCTCATGGCCTCCTCAACCTCTGGCAGTGGAAATGAAATAACCCTTGTGTAATCTTAGCCCCACTAATATTAGTTCTCTTTCAAATATTACACTCTGGAGTCAAACAGGTGATCCCATATTGCTCAATATCCTGTTAAGAGCCAGCTGCAGGATACCCTTGGCTGGTTTCATCAGGCACATTATATTAGTGCCTGAATCCAGAGTGAAGCCTGCTGAATGCTGTAATAAGCAGACCTGTACACGCCTCGTTTTCAGTCCTCCCAAATGAAAAGCATCTATTCGGTTTTGCACCAGGAAATTATTTCATCTTTTCCATTACAATCAAAAGTTTTTGTAAATCAAGTGGAAACTGCTGTCTCAGCCCTACAAAGCTTTTTTTTTCCTTATTCTCCCTCTCCCTGTCTTTCTCCCTCTCCCTCCCCCTCTCCCCCTCTCCCCCTCTATCTCTCTCCCATACATCCTCAACACAAGGAAACCACATCACACATCCAGAGTCCAAAAGATAACAAGAATGTAGTTTCAAAATACTCTACCCTTCCTCTTAGGTTTTTATGAAGTCTTCATAGATAGTTGTTTCTACAGTTGAAATTCCACCAGGGACATGAATGGCTGGGCAGGAAAAACATTTTTAAAAATCAATCAAACAACAAACATTTATTAAGCCAACAAGATAAATAAAATAGAAAACAACAACAACAACGACTGAGGGAAGCATTTTGTTCTCATTTTTTTTCTGCAGACTTTTGAAAAACTGAAAAGAAAGAAAAAATATATTCACTCTTACCACCTCATTACTTTCTCCCGTTAAAAAAAAATCCTCCGTATTTTTTCTCGGCTTTCTCGGCTTTCCTGTGTCTAAGTGGAATTCAGCAAGAATAATAGGAATAATAATTAGCATTTATGTAGTGCTTTAAGATTTGCTAAGTAATTTACATATTTCATCATACCTGATCCTCCCAAGAACCCTGCAAGGTGAGGGAAATGACACAATGAAACTTGCTCAGGATCATAGGCCAGTAGGTACCTGAGGCAGAATCTGGACTCAGGTCTTTCTTCCTGATCCTAAGGCCAACATCCTATCCATTGAGTCAAGATAATTGTGCTTTTTTAGCAATGGTCCAAGTGAATGTGGTACCAAGAGCTGTCCAAAGGGACAGTGCAGATTTATACAGACTAGGAGGAAGCTTTGCATGTCTGCTGGTTATTTAAGCCCACCTGTATTGACTGTAGGAAAGAAAGCAAGAGGCTTCCAAACAGTAGTCAGTGGATTAGGTAGGTATACTTTGGAGGAAAGGAAGAGGAACATGCATTCATTAAGCAACTACTAAGTGCCCAGCACTGTGCTAAATATCTAACAAATGTTACCTCATTTGATTCTCACCACATCCCTAGAAGTTGTGTTGTTATGATTAAGGGCTATTATGATCCTCATTTTATGGTTGAGGAAACTGAGGGAGAGAGAAGTCAAGTGATGTGTCCAGGGCCACACAGCGAATCATTGACTAAAAAGGGATATGAATTCAGGCCTTCCTGCCTTGACGTCCCACATTCTGTCCACTGCACCACCCAGCTGCCTCCAAGGCATAGTCTATTGATGGGCTAACTTTCAGATGCCACAGCAACTTACCTTGTTGTGAGGACGGCCCTCACATTTGGAAGAGATAACAAGGGGGATTACTTACTGGGGAATGTTTTTCTTCTGTGATTCCTACATCACTTGCCCCAAACAAAAGGACAAAATGTGATTGTACAGCTTATAAAGTTATCGTTCAATATGCGTGTGCTATGTATATAACACATATGTATACATATTATGTGCACGTATAACATACATACGTATAACTTTTTTGCAACAGACTTTGCTGTCCTCTCTTGTATGCACTTGCTTTCTGCTACATAAACATTATAAGGGAGAATGTGAAACTCAGCAATCTCTGCTGCCATCTTCTGATGTTACACACAATTGACAAAAAGGGTAAAAGCCCAAGAAAATGCAAAGTCCCTTTTCCTCAGGTGAAGTAAGAACCCCACTCGCACCCCTAACAAATGTGTTGGACCAGAAAGACAGCAATGAAAAAGCCTTACTTACCCACATTCACTCGATCTCATAAGCCAGTAGAAAGTTGTTCCCGTTCAGAGGCAGCAGGGTGCAATGAAACCCTGGCTTTGAAATCAGAGACTCTGGGTTCAAATCCTGCTCTGTTACTTACTACTAGTATGACTTCAGACAAGTCCTTTCCATTCTAGATTTATGGCCCTGTAATTTGGGTTCAAATATTCACTATGAAGTCTTCATAGGTGGTTATTTCTGCAGTTGAAATTACACCAGAGACATGAAAGGCTAGGCAAGAAAAACAGTAAAAACTATCTGTATGATCTTTGACAAGTCCCTTGACTTTTCCAGGCCTCAGTTTCCTCGCTTCCAAAATGAAAAGGCTAAACTAAATGATCGTTTAGGACCTTTGTAGTTGTGAATCTTGGCCATTATGATCTACAGAATAGTGATTAGGAGGGGCAACTAGGTGGCGAAGTGGATAGAGCACAGGCCCTGGAGTCAGGAGGGCTTAAGTTCAAATCAGGCCTCATACCAGACCCTTAATGTTAGCTGTGTGACCCTGCGCAATCCACTTAACCCCAATTGCCTCAAAAAGGAAAAAAAAACCCCAGAATGGCTATTAGGAATTCTTGTACCCAGGACGAGTACCAAAAGCCAGGCCCCAGAAAAGTGGGCACAAAGCTTACCCTCAGTCACTATGTGTGCTAATTGGGGGTGGGAAGGAGGAACTCCCTCAGCTTATCTGTTAGCTTCCTATTAATAACTAAATATTCTTGATAATTTGGTGCTAAACTCTCTTAATTAGATGCTAAACTCTGCTATTTCTAGTGGCCTAAGGCCTGCAAGTATTGTTAGTAACCTCTAAATTCAGTGCTTCCTGAATTTGGTGCCCTGGGGTAAAGCCAAGGTTGCCTATCTTAGTCATGGCTTTATTCCAGATATGCTGTCTTTTGCTCACTCCAATTTTTGTGCAATGGATTTCTCTGCATTTCCAAAAGGAGTCATTTTTTTCCCCTCCAAAGGCAAATAGACTTCATTTTTAAGAAAGTCTTCTTCATGTATTTTTCCACCTATACTTTCCCTCACTCATTTCATTTCACCCCATTACTCTAAACTGTAGACAGTTCTCATCTCTCCTATTTAATAATTGGTTGGGGAAACTATGCACATTTTGTTATTTTAATTTCTGCTCGTAAGGCAATGCTGCCATCCTATTAATCATTTTGAATTCTCTCCCAATTGCTAACATTTTTCTAGTCTTGAGTTATCTTCTAAAACTGAACACAGTAATCCAGGTGCACTCTCCCCAGAGCACTGTGAAGAGGATCTATTTATCGCTTTCCAGACCCAAGCTGTTCTACATACGCAGCCCACGTCTTGTGGTGATAGGTTCCCTCTATGTACTGCATCTGACCGCTCACCATCCCCTCCATGACTCTTATCCTTCACTCTAGGTGGTAGAAATTGATTGTCTATTAAATGCTGAGTGAGGAAGTTTACCTCAGTGATTATATTTGGTTTAGATGCATAGGACTGCTTCTGGCACACCACAGATAAACACGGAGAGAAATTTCAGAAACAAGTCCTTCATTTCATGCCAAAGCTGCTATATCTCTCCCCTAAGATGTACTTCATCTGAGATTCTGTGAATACGTAGTGTCAGTTCTGATCAGAGAAGATGTCATTGAAAAGGGAAGGTAAGGATATCCTTCTTGTACCTTGGGCATCAGACAATCACTGAATTTCCTTGAGTTAGAAAATAGTTCTCGTTATGCAATCAAAATATACTAACGAAATAATTTTCCTACTCGGGCTGTCATATGTTCTACTTTATGGCAAGATCTCACAAATTTCCATAAAGGTAATGAATTGCAGAATATTAGGGCTAAAAGGTGCCTCAGAGATCATCTAACTCCAAGCCTCTCATTTTTCAGATCAGGAAACTGAGGCTCAAAGAAGGAATGAGGCTTGACCAAGGTAGCAGAGTCAAGTCTTGAGACTTCTGATTCCAAGCTACTGTCCTTTTTACTAGCCCAAGGGCTATCTTAAAATCTAAAGTACAGAAATAAATCATTAAAGAGGTCCAAGTTGTTTAGTTTTAAATTTTGCAATCTTCATGAGGCAGCTAGGTGGTACAGTGGCTAGAGTACCAGGACTCAAGTCAGGAAAGACTCATCTTTCTGAGTTCAAATCTGGCCTCAAACATTTACTAGCTGTGTGACCCGGACAAGTCACTTAACCTTGTTTGCCTCAGTTTCCTCATCTATAAAATGATCTGAAGAAGGAAATGGCAAACCACTCTGGTATCTTCACCAAGAAAACCCCAAAAGGGTTCACAAAGAATTGGTCATGACTGAACAACAATCACAACAAGAAAATCTATCTTTGAAGTTGAAAATTCATAGGCACAGGTAATGCTGTTAGCCACAGTATCTTTGAATGTGTCAGGTGACCCACCTAAAGGCTATTTCATTGACATGAGAGTAGTATAACATATAAGGACATTTTCAAGGGGGAATACTTATGGACACCTTGTGCTCTGGCTATTTACATCAGCTTGTGTAATCACAGAGCACTAGAAACCTTAGGAAATAACTATTCCTAAATAACACATTTCTACTCTCAAAGCTATTCAAGAATGAAGGTGCCATCTCCTCCATGGTAGTCCATTTTGGTATTTCAAAATCAATTAATTGGATACTTATTGAGAACCTACTTATGAGCAAGACACTGTACTTTGTGTCACGGGGCAACACAGGTTGGTTAGATCAAACCCCTTCACCCAGAAGAAGGGAGAGATATTCGGATAAACAAATAGAGCAATTGATAATGGCAGAAGCCATGAAAGCAAATCTTGACTTAAAAGAGAGTCTGCCAGCCCATGATTAGTCATATCTGATCTACTTATGGCAAGGGAATTCCAAAGTGGCTGGAATTTGTTTAACTTAGGTTAGAACATCAAACTCCTTTAGTCTACCATAGCGTAAGACCACGCAGCCCTAAAACTCTGTGGTGATTTTGGTCAGTCTGTGGTCTCAATAGCACCTAAGACTAATCGTGCATACAGTTTCATTTCCCTAAATTTAGAGACGATGAGACCCAGAAAATAGCATGTGATGTGCTTGTCTCCTTATACCTATATCTAGGAACATAGGTGTGCAGCTAGGTGGCACAGTAAATAGAGCACCAAGCCTGGAGTCAGGAAGACCTAAGTCCAGACCTGGCCTCAGACACTTACTAGCTGTGAGACCCTGGGCAAATCACTTAACCCTGTTTGCCTCAATTTCCTCATCTGTAAAATAAACTGGAGAAGGAAATGGCAAAGCACTCCGGTATCTGCCAAGAAAGCCCCAAATGGAGTCATGAAGAGTCAGACACAATTAAAACTACTGAACAACAAGAAGATATACATACATCTCCTTAAATCCTTCTTGTGTGAATGGATATGTTATTCCTCACATTATGCAGTTAAAATCTCTGCTCTTTGAAATCTTGAATCTTACTAATGCATGGAGGATACAGAGAATGTTCTGAATTAGTTCCTACCCTCAGTGAACTTATAATCTAATGGAGGAGAGAAGACATAAAAATATGAGGGGAAATAGCACAGGACAGTCTAAAATGTGCTAAGTGAATACTATGGGCAATAAGTTCTTTGGAAATTCAAAAGAGGGAAAGGTTAGCTAGGTATGTCAAAGTATTCAAAAAAGAAAATCAGAGACTGGCAGTCATTTACAATGACTGAATGCCCTCCTACCATATTATGCTACACTGGGCTCTATGGGTTGTTATAAAAGAAGCCCCCCAAAAAAAGCCTAATCCGAGAGGAAAAGAAGACATATGAAATAGATGTATCTTTTTCTTAAGGGAAAAAATACTGAAACTGATACTGAATATAGGTAGAGTTGTAACTTAGAGGACATCAAGTTGTAATAATTCCGTGAGTACACATTTGAAATTTAAAGTCATTGTCAAATTTATTGTTACCAAGATACATTTATTGCTCCATCTCCTTTTGCTTTCTTGCTTTTTTTGAGACATCATTTGGATATCTTCTTAGTGACATGATGACAGGCTCAAGCCAAGAAAAGGATGCTTAGGTTTTGAATCACATTATTTCATGCTGGCTTAAAATGAGCTCTGCCATGATAAGGTTCACTATTGTCTCCAATAACACAAGTGAACTGATGTATCTCTATCACTGCCCAAAGATGAGATCTATTTCAAAGGACTCTTACTGCTATTCATCCCATGAGCAAGGCATGTGCTATAGTAGATAATATGTTAACTTGGCATCGAGATGTTACAGTAGATAGTGTACTATTATTGGCACCCAGGAAGATCTGGGTTCAAATTCTGTCTTCAGACACTTACCAGCTATGTGGCCTTGGGCAAATCACTTAACTCCAAGCTACCATTTCTCTGTCTGTAAGATGAAGAAATAATTACACCTGCCACTTAGAGTTCCCCAATAATAAAATGAGGGAGTTGATTATTGTGATTTATAATGTCTCTTTTAGCTCTAAATCTATGCTCTGTGTTCCTGGGTATGTTAAATTCTATGCAGTCTTTAAAGGGCTATATACATTTATACAGCTATATACATACATATAGCAGTTTATTATCATTATCATTATTATTCCCTCTATAACTAGGAAACTTATTATCTGTTATGAAATCAGCCTTAACTCTACATTCAAAAATATTAAGATTTTGTTTCAATGTTATCTAAGATATTCTTTCTTATTATTAAAGACAGCTACATGGCACGACAGAGAAAAAATCAGACATGGAGCCAGTAAGACCAGAGTTTGAATCCTATCTCAGACAGTTATTAGCTAGGTGACCCTAGGCAAGTCCCTTACCTCTCTCATCCATGAAATGGGGATAATAATAGCAATTACCTCAAAAAGTTATGATGAAGCCCAATTGAGATGATGTAACTAAAGTAAACATTGAAGCCTGGGATATTGTAACTTTAAGGTCAGTATAAGAAAATATCATGAGCTAAAGCCAGTGTAAGGGAATTTCAAGGGACAACCTTATTTGACCATCCATCAACGAACAAATCCAGGGATGTGGTAATCAACATATCAAAGCCCAAAGAAATAGTCCACACTCTCAAAGAGCTTATTTAGAAGATGCATATGTATAAAAGTTAGTAAGCAAATAAGGTAGTGTACAAGTGCTAGGAAGTCCAGGAGAGGTTTCTCAAGTAGGATTTGAGCTGGACTTTGAGAGGTAATACAATGTACAGGGATCTAGGTAGGGCAACGGATAGAACACCAGCCCTGCATTCAGGAGGACCTGAGTTCAAATCTGGCCTCAAAAAAAGAAGAAGAAAAAGAAGAGGTAATACAGTGTAATTGAAAGAGCACTGGATTTGAGATCAAAATTCCTGGATTTAAATTCAGTTCTTTTAGTTAATAACTCTGTTAGTAACCCTAGGAAAGTTAAAATCCCTCAGGGCTCCAGTTTTCTAATTTGTAAATGAAGGTATTGAATGACATGGTGTCAGTTCCCTTCCAGCTCTGAATCCTATGATCTTATGAAAAGAATGTCAGAAACTCAACAGTAGAGTAGAGAAAGATCAGGAGGTCTAGAGGCAAAGGTGGGGTGAAATATAAGCAAAGACACAGAGGTAGGGGAATGCTAGACTGTTCAGCTGCTTTTAAAGGTGGCTAGGTGGTTCAGGGGATAAAGCATATGGCCTGGAATCAGGAAGACCTAAGGTTTAAAGCACCCTCAGGCACTTACTAGCTGTGTGACCTGAGCAAGTCACTTAATATCTGTCTGCCTCAGCTACCTCAACTGTCAAATGGGTTGACAAAAGCAACTACATCTCAGGGAGGTTGTGAGGGTCAAATGAAATATTTGTGAAGCACTTACTACAGTGTCTGGCATATAGAAAACACTTAATAAATGCTCATTTCCTTCCTTCAAAGACAATAAATTTGACTCCACCAAAGAATTTCTATGAGAAAGTAATGAGAGATAAGGATGGAAAGAAGGAATGAGATAAGCCTTGGCAGACAGGTGAGGGCCACACATGTAGATCTGAGAGTCACCCACATAGAGCTCATAGGTAAAATCATGGGTAAGTGGGGCCTCTGAAAGACAAAATGAAAAGGCAGAGCACCTAACCATGTGGAAAGTACTTGCAGATATCAGAAGAACAAGATCCAGGAAAGGAAACAGATACGTGTAGAGATTATACAATCTGTCCCCTCAATTTTACAGATAAGAAAACTAAGGCCCCCAAAAGCATATCTAACTCAAGGGCATTCAGGTAATATATATGTGGGGGGGGTGTATAAAACACAAGCTAGGTGATTTTAATGTTTTAGGAAGAGTTTTAAGGCAAGCAAAGCAGCCAATGCTCTCAAATGCTCCAGAAGCAAAGGGGACAATGAATTTTAGAGCTGGAAAGGACCTTAGAGATCATTTAGTCGAAACTTTTCATCTTATAGATGATTAAAATGAGACACAGAATGGTCCAATAACTTTTCTAATAGCTCAGAGGAAATAAGTGGAAAAGACCTGGGTCTTTGGTCTGCAACGTCGATGCACCACACACCAAGCCATACTGCCTTCCAAAGATTTGATTCAGTGACTAGTAGACTGCTGGTAACCTAGAGAGTGCCATTTCAATAAGTCAGCAAAACAGATGTAAAGTAGCAAGAAGTTAGGTAGTGAATGAGCAATGAGGAATTGAAGAGAGTATTATAAAACCCTTGATTGAGAAGTTCACCATTGAAAGAAAGAGATATTTTAGTTAAAGGAGGCAATTAGCAGAGCAGAGTGAAGAATTTTAATGAATGTATAAAAAAGCATTTATTAAATACTACGTGCCAAACGTGTGCTAAGTCTTGGGGATGCAAGCACAAATCAAATACAATCTCTGCCTCCAAAATCTTCTGTTCTAATAAGGAGAGACAAATATAGGAAAGTGCTGGACTAGATAGGTGTCTTAGTTTGAAAAGTTACAGGATGGATGAATGGAGCCATAGGGAGTAGATTGATACATCCTTTCCAAGGACAATGACAGAATTGATTGTTTACAATTCAAGAATTAGAAAGAAGAAGTTGTTTTTTATTATTGTTTTGTTTCAGTTGTCCAACTCTTTGGGTGCCCATTTGGGGTTTTCTTGGCAAAGATACTGGAGGCATTTGCCATTTCCTTCTCCAGCTCATTTTACAGATGAGGAAACTGAGGCAGCAAACAGAGTTAAATGGCTTGCCCAGTGTAACATAGCTAGTAAGTGTCTGAGGCCAAATTTCAACTCATATCTTCCTGACTCCAGCACAGGTGCTGTATCCACTGTACCACCTAGCTTCCCAGAAAGAAGTAAGGGTAAAGGAAAGCAGAAGTAGTTACTGAGAAGATGGCTGGAGAGTGAAGAGATGCATACCTAGGTCTGGGTCTAGATGTAGTAGGTAACAGGGAGACCTTTTTTACATTGCAAAGCAAAGACAGGAAAATTAGGGTCCTTTGTCAAGAGTGACCAAGTTAACAGGAGCTGTAATGGAAGAATAAGGAAAGCAGAAGTTTGTAATGGCCAATGTGAGGAACATGTCACATAATTTACAAGATAGCAATAGAGAGAATTTTTACTTGGCTCTATGAGCATAATTCTATGTCTTTCTGTAGCAGTGATCTACACAATAAGAGGCAAGATTGAAGAAAGGAGGCAATGAGGGTGGTTGAGATTGGAGATGGCACAAAGAAAGATTAAGGAGTCAAGAGTAATGTGTTAAGGCAACGTTGAAGTGGTTGACCTTGTAGTCCAGTAAGTATAGCAGAATGGTAATGTTATAGTAATGGATATAGTAAGGATTCTAGGGTCAGAAAAGTGGCATCATCAGCATGAGGCCTCACGGTTGAGATAGCACATTACAATGAAGGATAAGGACCAAAATGCAGCCATCTTGCCACTACTACCACCACCACTGTGGAAGACTGAAATTTTCATTGAATCATAGAATTTCTGAGTTGAAAGGTCTTTTTTTTTTTTTTTAGGCAATTGGGGTTAAGTGGCTTGCCCAGGGTCACACAGCTAGTGAGTTTCAAGTGTTTGGTCTGAGGCCAAATTTGAACTCTGGTCCTCTTGACTTCAGGGCCAGTGCTCTATCCACTACACCACCTAGCTGCCCCAAAAGATCCTTTAAGAGCTGTAAAATACCTGGAAGTTATGATATATGGAAAAAAGGCCCAGGAGGTCACAAAGCAAGATATAATAGTCAATGACTAAAGCCCTGACTCCAAGACTTGTGCTCTGGCCTCTCTGTATAATAACTAATAATATCAAAAGTTGCTTATTTCAGATAAATTTTTAAGGCATAAATCACACTGAGAATATTGTCACTTACCTTTCTCTCTTCTGTCCTTTACACAATCATTCCACAGCTACATTCATTAGGCATTAGCCTAGGAGAGGACATTAATACACCCTTCCTAAGGGGAAATATAAACTAGTAGAAAGGTTGCTGAACCTGAAATTAATTAAGAATTGAGTTTGTATCCCAACTCTGACACTTAGCAGCTATGTGCCTTTGAACAGGCCCTTTAGTTTCTTTGAACCTCAGTTGCCTCATCTGTAAATTGGGAATGGTGTCTGTACTGGCTACTTCAGAAGGTTGTTGCAAAGGAAAATCACCTTTTGAAATGAAATGAATCAGTGATCTCATCAATCTGGACATTCTTGCCAAGGATGCATATTGCAATCTACCCATGTCTACTCAACCTATGTGCATGTCCTCCCATTGGTTCCAAATAGGAGATCCATCTACAATGATGAGACCTTCTTCACTTTCTCTTGATATCATGAATAGACCAATGGAGCACTCCAGCTATCTATTCCTCACCCTTACCACTTATCCAGTCCATTTTCTTTTCCTATCATATATCTCACAAAGAAATCCCTACGTACATTTTTAAGAAATTCTTATTAATAGGTTAGGGTGATGTTTACATACTATCTATATAAAGAGAGCTTCTCCCAAGATTTGCCTTATTTCAAATAATTTGCCTTATTTTCCATAATTTGTCTAATTTCTATAAGGGTTTAGAACCAGCTAGACTCTACCCATCCCAACAGAACCTGGGTGGGCCTCTTGATGCTTCTCAGGATAGAGTTTTAAAAGGAGCTCTGGGGAAGCCTGGAAGAAGGAGAAAATAGGGAAAGGAAACCTCCAAATAAAGAAGCTTCACCAGGTTACCCCATCAGACTTTGTAGAAATATTGTGGACAATAAGCAAGCTTCCCACGGCTGCTCTTTGTAGACCTTATTTCTTCTGTGCTAGGAGCAGCAGCTACAGCAAACACATACTATTTAAGAACGCATTCCTCTGGCAGACAGCAACCAGGACTCAGGCATGGAGATGTAACATATTTGTAGTCATTAGTATTAACCCACAGTATCTTGTCCCTTAGAACATGTTCTAGGCCAATAATGTGCATTTAGCCTGAGGCTGAGAGTCTGGAAACAGGCTGGACTAATAACCTTCCAAGAGAAGGAGGGAGCCAAGGGGGTTTGGGGTAGCTTGGAATTGTCCACAGGTGTTGAAAGTATTTCCTTTTTCCCATTTTGTTAAAATAAATTATATTGACATATTTTCATGCCCCCTACATTTCCCCTACAGCTCTCCCCTTTTCCCCTCCCATCTCTTATTACAAAGAACATGAGCCATTCCTAGTAACAAAGGATTAAAAGAAAAACAGAAAGAAGAGGAAAAAATCAGCAAAACCGAATTTTAAAATCTGACATAATATGCATTATCCCACCTGTGGACACCATCCTTCCCCAACTTCTGCAAAAGAGTAGGAGGAGGTGACTTCTCACATGACAATATTGAATGTCAGCATATCTTCCTGATCTTATTCCATGTGTCCATTTTGAGTAGATGTTTCTTTTTCAACTGAACAGTGTGATAGGATGTGATTGATAACGGTGTCTAGTCACAGGGAAGAAATTCAGAGGAAACGGAGGCTTACTGTTTCATTCCAGTAGAGATGAACCACATCGCGCTCTCTTATATGTAGTATCAGGCTGTTACATCTAAAACACTTTTATCCCTTTACATAAAAGGTATCGCATTGAATGTTAAAAAAAGAAAATTGTCACCAGATGAAATGTGGGGCGACATTGACTCTTGTTCACTTTATTACTCATATTAACTTGCTCCTATATCTTGAGGTAGGTTGGGAGGAGGGGCACAGGTAGGGGAGGGAAGAGATTAAGGACAGGGCAAGTAGGAAGTTGGTTTTCCCCTTCAAACACCTTTTTTCATTTTCCTGTTTTTGAATCATAGCTTGTCCTCTTTTGTCTTCCCCGGATGGATTTAGGAGCTGCAGTTACCGATTAAGAATGCTGTTGTAATATCCCTCTGTAGCAGTGGTAGAACCTCAGGCTTCTCACATGCCTGGGTGCCAGCTGTAATGATGATTTCACCCAAATGCCAGAGTTGATTGAACTATGCTTTGCCTACCAACCAATCTCTGTCTACACTAGGGAAGGGGGGGGGGGAAATGACATATTTTTTGACTAGCTCTTATATAATGCATTACATGTAACTTTGCCCTGAGTGAAACCAAAACAGCAGTCAAAGGATTTTCTTTTTATATCTCAAGATGGAGCACTGAAGAATAACTCTTCCCTCGACTGGGGGAAAAATATACTTTTTGATGAACGGCAGAGCCACACGTTAGCTCAGGATGGTGGATGAGAGAAATGCATGAATATTAATTTGCAATATTTTGAGGGGGACACGTTTATAGCAATTGGATGATTACTTACTGGTAATTGTGTCATAATAATGTTAGCTGTTTATATACAACCTCAAAAACAAATAACCCAGAGAGCTTAGAGCTGGCACTATCATCAGCAGCCTTTCAAAACCAAATCGCACTTTGAAGACAAATACCTTGAAGAACATGAAGCCAGACATTAGGAAGACGTGACGCTCATGCAGGTAGCAGGTTCGGAAGAGGAAAAAAATCAGGTGCCTAAAGGAAAAGACAGCTTACTGAGCCACTGCCACAGAAGGGAGGCAGTTGGCACAGAAGAAAGCATCAATCCATCAATGAGCATTTATTGAGTGCCTACTTTATTGCAGGGTCTAGCTAAGCTTTAGAGATACATAGAGAGTGGGCAGCTAGGTGGTGCAGTGGATAGAGCACCAGCCCTGAAGTCAGGAAGACCTGAGTTCAAATTCGGCTTCAGACCAAACACTTGACACTTACTAGCTGTGTGACCCTGGGCAAGTCACTTAACCCCAATTGCCTAAAAATAAAAAAAAAATAAGAAATACAAAGAAAGTCAAAAAGTTGCTGTCCTCAATGAGCTCACATTCTAATGGGGGAGACTCTGTAGAAATGACTATGTACATACAAAATATAAACAGGGTAAACTGGGTGGGGGTGCGTAACTCAGATGGATGACATTATCATTGGGTGTGGGGAGCTAAAAAGGTCACTCACTGGTTTTGGATTTAGAGAATCTGGGCTCAAATCCTATATGACCTTAAGTAAACCATTCAACCTCTCTCTGAAATCCCTTCAGCTCTATATCTATGATCTATGATCTTATATGGATTGAATCCCAGGTTAAAGTTCTCTCTCATAGAATGACTGGTAAACTGACCATTTGGATGGATGAATGAATGTTGGCTGGGGAACTCAAAAAATCCTTCAAGAATCAGCACTTTTTTTTAAAATTGGGAATTTTGGAAGGTTTTCTTTTCAATTACTGGAAGTCATTTGCATTGCAAGTATATATGTCGATGTCCAATAAAGTAGAAGCTCAGCCTGTTGGTGTAATAAATACTCATCCTGGAATATGCACTGACATCTACATTAAAGGTACCCTGGCAAGGAGGCTATGGTCTGTTGAACTGAATTTCAAGGAAAAGGAGACATGAATAACAGAAAAGTAATGATTAGTTATTTGTAATAAAAAAAAAAGATTACATTTTTGCCATGTGTTGTTACATAATTCCAGACGTATTGATTTCAGAAAGCCATATCTAATACCTTGAAGACATATCATTTAAAGTTCACCCTCCAAAACACTTCCATATTTTTGTACTTGTATGTCATCCTTTCTGCATTTGTTATAAATCAGACTTTGCTTTTCTTATCGCTTCATGTTTCGTGCTCCTTTTTGATAATGGCATTCTGGACACTTGGTCTCTAGTTCTCTTTCTTTCCTCTTGGATGTACCCAAAGAGTAGTAGAAGTGAGGGAGATGGTAGAAAAGTAGAGAGAGAATATCAGGGTGACCCTGATAAGTTTATAAAGCAGGGATCTTAACCTAGGGTCTGTGAACATTTGATACCTGTATTTCAATATAGCAGCTAAGTCCAAAGGACTATAAAAATGTGCATGCCCTTGATTCAGCAACACTATTAGAAGTTCTGCATACCAAAGTGATCTAAAAAAGGAAGGTGGGGTAGAATCTATCTATACAAAAACATTTATAGCAGCTCTTTTCATGGTGACTAAGAATTGGAAATTGAGGGGATGCTCATCAGCTGGGGAATGGGTGACCAAGTTGTAATGGATATTTTTGTGCTGTAAGAAATAATAAGCAGGATAATTTCAGAAAAACCCGGAAAGGCTTACATGACGATAGAACTTGGGGTATAACAAAAAGAGAAGTGGATTGGGTTCAGAAGACCAGGGTTCAAATCCTGGCTCTGACTCTGCCCTTCTCTCAGCCTCATTTTCTCTGTTTCTAAAATAAAGGGGTTGATCCATGAGAGCTCCAAATGCTGTGCTCTCCATGAAACTGAGAATTGCTCTCCTACATCAAGGTGAGTGTGTAAACCACAGTGACTGACTCCTCGCTAAAAATTCAGGACTGGAGGATGGGATGAGTTAATCTTTGAAGAGATAAGAAACAAAATAATCTGGAGTCTCCCTTAGCAACCACCAGGCACCTCAAGAATAATATGTACCTGTCAACAACGTCTGAGTCACAACACATTAGGTGGTGAGAGAACGTACCTAAAGTCTGTATTTGGAGATCTTGAGTGTGCTTGGAAGCACACTGCAGCGGAATATCATTTGGGTAAGCTTCCCTTCTCTCCCTCTCTCCTACTTCCCACCTAAACTTGTCTAAATAGTCGGTCTACCCTTTGGTGCACTAAAGGAAACCTTCCTTCTCACTTGCTAAACCGTTTTTGCATACAGTCATGGCATCTCTCAGAGGATTAACAGGCCTGGAGGCAAAGAACTGAGCATATAAAGGTAACAGATACATGGAACTGTAGCTTGGATAAATTTGTGGCATTGCCTTCCTCACAACCACAGTTTAATTTTTCTAGTGGCTTACATGTCAACATCTGTGGTCAAGGCCTAGGAGCTCCCGCCATCAGAATTCCATTATTTGTAACATCCAAGGTGCTAACCAATCCCACCCCTCTGGGAAACTGCCCACATGACCAATATAACTATCTAAGTCACATACCTAAGGGTAGTTTGAATAAATGGGACTAGTTGGCTGGGTGATGCCTGGGTGATGCTGGGTATCTGAATCAAGACCATGATGAAAGCAGCTTCTCTTGGCTGCTTGCCTAATTTTAGACCTACAAATATTGGTCCTCATTTTACCAGTTTGTTATCTAGATGCCCAGCTCGTAATCAAGGTGTTTAAACTGAAAAAGGGGAATATTGGGGCATGATTCATTGAGTGACCTAAGGGCCAAGTCATATGACTGCCCTGTTTTTCAGTTAGACCTAATGGAAAATTGAGTCAAGTTCCAGGAGGTGCCACAGTAAAAGCCAGAAACTCCATTTGAACTTTTAAGCTTTCTCCAGGTAAATAAATCACCTAAGGACAGATACACTTGGAAAACCGATTTGGCTACTTTGTCTGCTGAATATCACTTCAGAGGAAGAGAAAATGTTCACCTCACACAGTTGCATTAAAAAAGCATTAACTGTCTGAAGCCAGGATGAAGGAGCAGGAGAAATTTACAGTTAAGGATTAAGCCACTAATAGCTGAAATAAGAACCTGGCTTTATGTATCATCTTCTGAGCAAAGATCCAGGAGAGTTCGTATTTCAAATAAGTTCACCTCACCCCACATTCTTACACATGGCAAGTCTTACAACACCACAGCAAGCATGCTCAGCATGGGGCTTGCCTAGCTCTCCCAGGTGGTCTACAGGCTGGTTCCTTACAACATTAATGTTTGTGATAAGGCATAGTGCCTGTGCTCTTGTTTCTGGTGTAAATTAATCATTTAATTAGCTGTTTAAAGACACTTAAAGAGCAGGGTGGCACAGTGAATAGAAAGTCAGCTTCAGAGCCTGGAAGACCAGGGTTTGAGTCATCCTTCTGACATAACACTGGCCATGCAACCCTCATCAAGTCACTTCATTTCTCAGTGCTCCCAGGCAACTGTAAACTTGGGGGAGGGGGGGAAGATTATTCAAATGACACTAGTATAAGCCGAACAACAGTTGAAAAAAGAACTTTAATAAAGGTAATAGAAAAAATGATTAAATGGAGGATATTCATACTTTCAGCCAAAGGGGAAAGTCCTGGCAAAGTTTCTGCAAAGCAGCTAATTCTGAGGGAAATTCTTATATTATTGGCCTGATCCAGAAAAAGGTGACACCAAGCCAACTAGGGGAGTCCTATTTATTTAGACCACCTTTAGCTATGCAACTGTCAGGATCCAAGATCACCCTTCTCTTTTTACTCCTTTTTTTTTTTTTTTTACTATTGGGAGACAACTTGTTAGGCCCAGCAAGCAAGCTGTGCCCTGAGCTTGGCATAACAACAATCCTTTGTGCTCACCCTCTGGATGAACTCAGCCATAGCAAAATCACAGAATTGTTTCACACCAGCACCAGGTAGTTTCTGAGCTCAGAAAAGCACCTGCAGCACCCATGTTCAGGTCATAAACTTGTCTCATCCTTGCTGCTCAGGCCTATGGCTCCCTGTACAGCCATTGGTATATGTATTGAGATTTGCCGGTCTCCTACTAAAGGAGGCCCTGGCTCACGTGTCTAGTTTTCTTCCTCCAACAGAATAAAGAAAGCTTTTTGTTTATGACCACTGTTAGCTCTTTGGTTTCATTTTGTTTTTATTTTATTTTATTTTTCAGAGTTAACTGGGGTTGTGATAACCTGTGTGAGTTCTTTGGTATTTTCAGAGTAAACAGAATTTGTGTAACCTCTGTGACTCTTTGCTCATTTCTTTTCAGAGTTGACACAAGCTAGACAACACCATATGTAATGCAGGCAGTTGCTCGTGGGCTCAGTACCTTGGGTTTTACAACTACTGCGATTGTGAGAAAGGCAGTGCCTGACTTGGTGTGGACTCCAAACTCACTGGTTGGGTCCAAGAGGTCACTGACTGGCTGAGCAGGTGTTGGTTATATATGAGGTGTTTCATTGGCCAAGTTCAGACAGCTGTCCCCTGAGCAAGTCTGCATATAATTCTACTGTATAGCCTGTCTAAGAGTCTTTTGTTTGGAGTTGTTTACAAGTTGAACTCCCAGAGACCAGAGTCTGGTTTTGGCCTTTCTTTAGATGCCCAACACTTAACATGGTGCTCTGCACATAGTAGGTCTTTAGTAAACACCAGCTGACTAACTGATGGCTGGTTCAGATAGCAGTTACTACTATAAATAGAACCAAGACAAAGAGAGAGACCTTTTATTCACTCAACCTGTCATTCCACATAAAGGCTTGCACAAATTCCTATTCTCCTAGAAGGACCTTTTAAGACTTTCTGTTGCAGAGCAGGTGGTTGAAAAGGTTGCCTAATTAGGAATTCCCTGTACCAATGAAATTACAGGTACAACTAAGCCAAACAAACAACTGAAAACGACTTCTTACTGGAAAACAAGGTTTGTCTTTTCATTAATTCTGGGAAAATGCTCACTACCTGCATGCATCGGTGCAGCAAGTGTAATTAGATAAGCTAGGATGTCTCTGACTTTCTTATTTCAAAGATTTTCCAGAAATAGAACTAGAACTAGGGTACAAAATTTCTTTCGTTGTTGTTCAGGCATTTCAGGCTCTTGGTGACCCCATTTGGGGTTTTCTTGGCAAAGATACTAGGATGGTTTGCCATTTCCTTCTCCAGCTTATTTTACAGATGAGGAAACTGAGGACAACCGAGTTAAGTGACTTGCCCAGGGTCACACAGCTAGTAAGTGTCTGAGGCAGATTTGGACTCAAGAAGATGAGTCTTCCCAAATTCAGGATGGGCACTCTAGCACCACCTAACTGCCCACGTCGAACTTCAAATCCCACCTTTCACGTTTGCTCTCTGTGTGACCTTGGGAAAGTAATTTAACTTCCTTAGACCTCAGTTTCCTTCTCTATAAAATGAAGGGGTAGCACTAGATGGTTTCTGAAGTCCCTTCTGGTTTTAGATCTATGACTCCCTCATCCTGTGAAACAATTTACAAAGAAACTGAATTCGGCTTAATGTGTAAGACAGGGCCTTAACAAAAGGAATGACCTAATAATAGAATAATAGAAAGATTTCCATCCTAAGGTAATGCCAGCAGTTCCTGTCATTAGAAGTATTAGAGCAAAGCTAGATAGAAGTCGGCCAGGCATATTTCAGCTGGATTTTTGTCTGGGATGCTACCCTAACTAGAGGACACCTAGGGTTTTGGGGGTAATTTTTAACTAATATATTCTGTGACTATGATTTTATGTCTTCAAAAGACAGATACAGACCATCGCTGGGACAGTAATCAGAGCCTTCTGAACTCCATCAAATATGCCAGAGCCAGGGCTCTATCAACAGACACCACCTTTGGCAACGATGGAGCTCCTCTACAATACAATAAGGCACCAGAGTAAAATTTTAGCTGAAGAGGAATAATTATAACTTCACTGAAATAAGTGTCTCTTGAGGATGTATTATGTGTTAGTTGGCATTTGCCTCCGTTTCACCCCCTATAAAAAGGTAAATATGATACTTTACTCATAAGATTAGCACAGGGGATTTAACTATTTGCCAATGGACTTAAACAAGTTTCTTATTTAGTTGTTATTTATGAGCCCTGAAAACAGTTTCCATGTCAATAATAGCTTTTATCTATTTACAACTAGGGGCTAGAAGCTAACATTAGACTGAGCCTAGAATGTTTGTCAGTTTCCTGGCACCACCTTAGAGTTAAATCACAATGCAACCAACATTCCACAATTCTGTAGCCCTTTTAAGGTTTATGAACCACTTTCCTCACAACAATCCCATGGAGTGTTGGTATTATTTCCCTTTTATAAATAAGGGATTTTAGGCTTAGAAAGATAAAGCAACTTCCCCAAGGTCATATAGCCAGTAAACAGTAAAGCCAGACCTTGAACCCAAGTTTGTTGACTAAATCTAGTTCTCTTTTTATTATACTAAAACACACAAGTCCCAGATTTGTTTTATTAATTTTCCTTTTTAAATATACTTATTAATTTTTTAGCATTCATCTTTTTTTATTTCAAGTTTCAAATTCTCTGCCTCACACCCACCCCTCCCCCATCCATTGAGAAGGCAAGATGTTTCATGATTTCAATACATTTTTCTTATTTTTAGCATTTTTTTTTTAAATTATGAGTTCCAAATTTTCTTTCTCCCTCCCACCCCTGCCCTGCCCATTGAGAAGGTAAGGTGTTTTATGATTTTCAAAGTACTTTCACGTGCATTATTTCACTTATTCCTCACAGTCACAAAGGCACTCTATAGGGCTAATAGGTTTCAGTTCTTTTTACAGACAGTACTTTGGACCACATGGAAAATGTTGCTGGAGCTTGATTCCAATTTATTGACTTTGAGCTTTGATTCCCTAAGAGATTCATTGAGATTCTATTCCAAGTTGGGAAATGGGGTCCACGGACTCCTGCCTCTCAAAATCATGGAATCACAGAATCTCAGATTTGAGGCCATGTACTCCAACTTATAACCCATTCTTTCCTGAAGAAGCCCATTTCCCTTTAGACAGCTCTAATTAGGTTTTTTTTTATCCTTATATAAAACTCAATTTGCATCTTTGTGACTTCTACCCACTCCTCCTAGTTTTGCTATACAGGGCAATCACCCCTCTTAAGGATTCTGTCTTCCAGACCAAACATTTCCTTCAACAATCATCATGAAATATTGTTTTCAAATTCCTTTGCCATACTGGTTTCTGATCTTAGTATGGGCTTTTGCTTATCAACATCCCTTTAAAAAAATGTGGCATTGAGCATTGAACATAATACTACAGACATGGTTTGACAAAGGCCAAGTACCTCAGGACTGTCAGATGCCATTAGGAACTATCCTCTGGCTCTCCCTGGACAGTGTCCCTAATGGAAGGTGTCAGCTCACCAGGACACCATGGAGAGCACCACCCACTTCTCAGCTGCACCTAAAGAATCCTGGTGTTCAAGGGAAAAAATAATGGCAAACACTTGGGCACCATTTGAATGTTTGCAAAGCACTTTATGTATATATTATTTCATTTTATTCTTACATTAACTCTAGAGGGTAAGTTCTATTATTATCATCCCCACTTTACAGATGATGAAATTGAGGCAGACAGAGATTCAGTGACTTGTCCAGGGTCTCACAGCTAGTGTCAGAAGCAGGATTTGAGCAGAGGTCTTCCTGATCCTTAAGTCTAGCCTTCACCTTCAGTATACTATTCATTCACTATCTGCCCCAAGAACAAAAGCCTCACAGATCAGACCAGTCTGTGAACCATGTGGATGATGGAGAGTTATAATACTACAACTAGAAATAGAGGGGAAAAGGAGAGTAGGTGCAAGGTAAAGCCTTACGTGGACATTTTGTTCTGCTAATGCCAGTTGCCTTAATACTGTTTGACAGTTCAACTGGCCAGTGGTGGAAAAAGAAAGAACACAGGCTAGGTCCTAGCCTCCCCTCTTTTCCTCTAATGATTCTTCCTAAAAAGTGATGAGACAGCAGTCAAAGGATACAGAAGCTTGGTGGAAGGTGCTTATCAATAATCTTACCCCCTCAGATATACCTGGGGTGGGTGAGGGGATAATCTCAGGCTGGTGACCGCAAATCCCAAATGAAGAAGTGCCACTATTGTGAGTATGGGAGGCAAAGAGGAAGAATCCAATCTAATAAACACTTATTAAGCACTTACTGCATGCCAGGCATTGAAGACAAAAGGAGGTAGGAAAGGGGAGTTGAATAAGGGGGAGACAAAGAATACCCCATGTAGGGGCATCTTGTTTGGTGGAATTGAAACCAGGCAGAGAAGCAGATGAAGAATAGAGTGAGAAAAAAAAAATCCAGTTTCTGCCCCTGTAAAGGATGGCATTGGGAGGAGTTTAGTACCCTATCTTCTAGCCCTCCAGTCAGAAGGGACAGGCAGGAGGCTGAGAGAGGTGGTGTCAGTCAAGACTTGAGTTAGAAGCCTGGTGATGAGATTAGAGGTGATGAGCTTAATCTGAGAGGGCCATCTTGTTCCAAGGAACTGAAAGCAGGCAAAGCAGCAGATGCAGAGTGGAGAGATCCTAGGGACCTTGATATAGGCCATTCCATACAAAAAGGTAGAGGCAGCTAGAGGGCTTTGTGGATAGAATGCTGATCTTGGAATCAGGAGTCAGGAAGACCTGAGTTCAAATCCATCCTCAGACACTTGCTTGCTGTGTGACTCCGGGCAAGTCACTTAATCTCTGTTTGCCTTAATCCACTGGAGAAGGAAATGGCAAACCATTCTAGTATCTTTGCCAAAAAAAAGGGGGTCATGACGAGTCAGATGCAACTGAACAATACCATACCAAAAAGACCTTCAATCCCACCAAAAATACCCTGTCTTTTCACTAACCGAGGTATGGTATTTGAAATTCCCTCCAGTCTCCATTCTTCAGAAGTAGACTTCTGAGCCCAGTGTTAAAATAACAATAGTTTACATTTACACAGTACTTTACATGCATTAACCTCTTTGAACCTCCCCACACATGTTTGATATTGTCCTCATTTTGCAGATAAGGAAGGCAAAGATCAGAGAGGTTAAATGACATCACTATGGCCACACAGCTAACGAGTGTGAGAGGCAGGCTTCTGGTCCAGATCTTCTTGACTTTGGGTCCATCACCAATCTATTACAAAGCTGCTTTTCCAAACATTAAATATAATCTGAGAGGGTAATCTATTAGCAATCATTAGTTTCAATTGGGGTGTCAGCTAGCAAAATCACCTGGGGGGAGGAAAAGGAGAAAAGAATAGGGGAGAGGGAGAAGGTTACAGACATTGAGCCTTAAGGAAACCAAGAGAGTGCTGCAGAAAGAGTCAAAGGAAGAAAATTGGCAGAGAATTAATACTGGCTGTACAGTTTTGCCCAGGGCTGACCATCCCTACACAACATCCTTCGTTCCCTATGCACACACATTTCCTGGCAAACTAGATGATTGCCTAACCAAGAAAAACCTAAACATATTTTTAGAGACCTCACTATTAGTTTAATCAATGCTAGCATTATTAGTGTCAAATAACAGCATCTTTTAAAAAAAATATATCCTTGGCTCAGTCTTCAGAAAGTTAATAAAAGGAGCTATACTAGGCTAGGCAATAGGCAATTCTGTGACTGTTATCATACTCTTCCTATCCCTTACCAAAATTACAGTCAAATAGCCCTGGTTCTCTACTGTGATTGGTCCTGTACTGGGTGGTTTATCACATACCTATAAGAAAATGCTGTGGCTTTACAAAAAAAAAAAGTTTGTTATCCTACAATACAGGTAAATTCTCTTACCTATTGTGCTATAACTTATTAGAAATAAATGTCAGCTGTAATTTTAAGAGTGCTAAGAACAGGCATAATAGCTTGCCCACAAGTAATCTATCCTTCTCAGCCCAGGCAAGGATGAATTTTCTATTCTTATGAATCACCTTAATGCACTCATACAGGAGATTTGCCGTGGTATTAGTACATTTGTAATGCTGTTGTGCTGTAAAACTTGCGGTCCAGTTTTGAAATATTTATCATTACTCTTCTCATATGCTCTAAAGATTTTCTGTGGCTCTGTATTCAGCCTAATATTTGGGGCTGACCCCAGGCAACATTATATTGATGAAGCTTGTTCTTTGGTGCCTTTCCATCTCCTCTTCTTATATTCCTCTCACCATCTTCCTTGTGATAGGTAATCCCAGCACCCCAGAACTCAGTTTCCTCAGATACTCCTTTGGATTCTCAAGATCCCTGATTTTGGCAACTCACCCAAGAGTTAACCTATGTTCCACACCCAGCCCACTACAACTTGTACTCTGGCCCCTGGTACCTTGGGCTCTGTTTCCTTGACTGTCCATAACTATTTTTCATCGGCTCACCAAGAAACCTAATTTCTCAAAAGACAGTAGATGATGGAGCCCTGATCATCCTCTGGAATTATTTTCTAGATAAGCAAGTTACCCATTCTCTCGACTTCTTGCTATAAGGTAGATTATCATCATTTCTGCTATCTTGTGTGTTCCATATATACCAAGATTCTTTTTTCTAAAAAACTCTATCAACTTGCTAGAGATTTTGAAAAAGAATTTGGGGTATCATATCATCACATTTCTCTCAAAGGTTTTATGAGCTGAAGCCACAGCTAAGTAATAGGCTTCCTTCAGGTATTTCTGAGATTAAAGACATTCTGCAGGTTTTGAGTCTCTATACTTTCTCTGCCTTCTGAACACCCAAAGCCCAAGCCCATAGGCAAATATGACTTCTTCCCAAACATCAGCAAATATTCCATAAAAACTACAGTATAATTCTTGGTGGTTTGGAAGGAATGCATTTAAAATATTACAGGTTGACTCCATTGGGATTTCTCCTCAAGCCTCAGAGTCCCTAGCGCGTAGCAATGTGCAGTGTAAAACCTGTGGGTCTGCATGAGGTAAGATATGGTTCTATTCCTGCTGAGGCCAAAATTCCTGTAAGTGGATTGAATGTTCTAATCTAAGTTATGTGCTGAGAAATATTTTTCCCACAATACCATAGCAACATTAGAAGCTTTCTAGTTTCATTTGCCTATGCCTACCAGATAAATGGTCAGTCATTACTAGGATTATATGTACGTTCTTCTGGTTTCCAGAGACAAAAAGTCAAGGCACGCTAATGTCAGGGGGTTGGTGATACTTACATTTTCCAAGTATGCAGCATCATTTGATGGTACTTTTCTTTGTACAAATCAGGCATATCTCACTTATAGACATCTGTTTCTATTTTGAACCAGTGAAAATTGATTACCAGCAGCTATGGTGTCTTCACGTGAACCAAATTAGCAAAGAAATTTGGGGGAAGCTAAGTGGTATGATGGATAGGGTGCTGGACCTTGAGTCAGGAAGACCTGAGTTCAAATATCACCTTAGATATTTACTAGCTCTGTGACTCTGAGCAAGTCTGTTAATGTCAACTCTCTCATTTTCCTCATCTGTAAAACAAAGGGAGATGATAATAGCATCTCCCAGAGTTGTTGTGTGGGTCAAATGAGATAATGTTTGTAAAGTACTCTGTAAATCTTAAGTTTTATGTAAATGCTAGCTATCATTATTAGTCATTATGTAATGCCTTAATGGCCATAGGGCAAAATGTCAGGGACAGCACCAACTACTTGTGTGACATAAGGTAGTCTAGTACAGTATCCATTGCATAGATTCAATTTCTCCCACTGTCTCAATATTAAGATGGCCTATAAGGAACAATGTTTGAACCCACATAAGTCACTCCCTTTTTTCTTGGCTTATCATGTCACATAAGTCTTTTTCACAGTTTTGCTAATGTCACCAGTCATTAAAGGACAACTAAGGCAAAGGCAATTATTTGATGCAACAAAGTTCATATACAAGGGCACCCCACCTTCTTTTTTTTTTCCATATGCTTTTGAGTTGAAAATTTTTCTCCCTTTTCCTCCCCCCCACCCTCCCCAAGACGGCGCACAATCTGATATAGGCTTTACATTTACATACCCATTAAACATATTTTCACATCAGTGAAGTTGTAAGCACAAATTAAAACCAATAGGAGGAACCATCAGAAAGACGAAACGAAACTCAACAGAAGGTAAAAATAAGTGATAGCGATTCGACTTCCATAGTTCTTTCTTTGGATGTGGACAGCATTTTCCATCCCGAGGCCTCTGGAGATGTCTTAGATCCTTGTAATACTGAGAAGGGTTCAGTTTAACAATCTTAGTCATTGCATAACGTGGCTGCTATTGTGTACAAAGTCCTCTTGGATCTGCTCACTTCACTCAGCATCAGACCATATAAGTCTTTCCAGGTTTTTCTGAAGTCAGCCTGTTCATCATTTCTTATAGCACAATAGTATTCCATTACATTCATATACCACAACTTGCTCAGCCATTCCCCAATTGATGGGCATCCTCTCAATTTCCAATTCTTTGCCACCACAAAAAGAGCTGCTATGAATATTTTTGTACATGTGGGTCCTTTTCCCATTTGTTTGATCTCTTTGGGATATAGCCCTAGAAGTACTATTGCTGAATCAAAGGGTTTGCACATTTTTGTAGCCCTTTGGGCATAGTTCCAAATTGTTCTCCAAAATGGTTGGACCATTTCACAACTCCACCAACAATGTATTAGTTCCAATTTTCCCACATCTTCTCCAACATTTATCATTTTCCTGTTTTGTCATGTTGGCCAATCTGATAGGTGTGATGTGGTACCTCAGAGTTGTTTTGATTTGCATTTCTCTAATCAATAACGATTTAGAGCATTTTTTCATATGACTATAGATGGCTTTAATTTCTTCATCTGAGAACTGTCTGTTCAAATCCTTTGACCATTTATCAATCAGGAAATGGCTTGTGTCCTTATAAATTTGTCTTAATTCTCTGTATATTTTAGAAATGAGGCCTTTATCAGAGAGACTGGTTGTAAAAATTCTTTCCCAATTTTCTACCTTCCTTCTAATCTTAGTTGCATTGGCTTTGTTTGTGCAAAAACTTTTCAATTTAATGTAATCAAAATTATCCATTTTGCTTTTCATAATGTTCTCTATCTCCTGTTTGGTCATGAATTCTTCTGTTCTCCATAGATCTGATAGGTAAACTATTCCTTGTTCTCCCAGTTTACTTATGGTATCAGCCTTTATATCTAAGTCATGAACCCATTTTGACTTTATTTTGGTATATGGTGTGAGATTTGGGTCTATGCCTAGTTTCTGCCATACTCTTTTCCAGTTTTCCCAGCAGTTTTTTTCAAAGTGGGTTCTTATCCCAGAAGCTGGGGTCTTTGGGTTTATCAAATAATAGATTACTATAGTCATTGACTACTGTGTCTTGCATATTTAACCTATTCCACTGATCCACCTCCCTATTTCTTAGCCAGTACCAAGCAGTTTTGATGATTGCTGCTTTATAATACAATTTAAGATCTGGAATTGCTAGGCCACCTTCCCCTGCATTTCTTTTCATTAGTTCCTTTGATATTCTGGACCTTTTGTTTTTCCAAATGAATCTTGTTATTATTTTTTCTAACTCTATAAAATAATTTTTTGGTAGTTTGGTATGGTACTGAATAAGTAAATTAGCTTAGGTAGGATTGTCATTTTTATTATATTAGCTCGGCCTACCCATGAGCAACTGATGTTTTTCCAATTATTTAGATCTGATTTTATTTGTGTGAAAAGTGTTTTGTAATTGTGTTCATAGAGTTCCTGGGTTTATTTCGGGAGGTAGACTCCTAAATATTTTATAATGTCTACAGTAAGTTTAAATGGGATTTCTCTTTCTATCTCTTGCTGTTGGGCTTTGTTGCACCCCACCTTCTGATACTCTCAATAGAACTTTTATTTGGATACAGCTCAGTTCCCCAGAGAGTCCTGGTGTCATGGCCTTCAGGGAAGAGCATCTAAATCCATATAAACTTTTGCTGTTAGTCTATGCTGAACTCTTAGCAATCAAGTACCGCTAATGGTCTCTGCCTCTCTAACCTAGCACTCTTCAAAATTTAAGTCAATAGAATATTATTTAAAAAATAAATCAATAGAATTTTATCCATGACACAAAATTTAGTTCTATATATACAGTCTTTGAACTCAGTGACAGCCCACTCCAAAGCCAAAAATTAAAATTTGTGAACAGGATGTTGAAATACACCATCAATAAGTCCTCCATTAGCAAATGCAATAGGTTTCTGATGACCATCATTCTCTCTGCCACACCTTCCAATCTTGCATTAGTATGCAGCACAAAGAAGTTGCTCAAGTCTGTGTAGGCCACCATTTGTGCATATGTGAGGCAGCTGGCCAAGACGTTAAAAGCTTGCTCACATTTCTCTTTCCCATGATCGCTAGGGCTTTTTTTCTGAGAGTTTAGGACAAGCTGACCTTTCTTGTCTTTCCATTTCTGGTTTTTCCCCATAATATATCCAAAAAGTGAGATCATTGAGTGGTTTTGCAATAGAAGCATAGTTCTTTACCAAATATATGATAATTACCTCCATCTCCTAAGAAAAAAATCTTAATTCTTGAAAATTCTTTGGGCAGAGCCATCTAATAGCACCATTATTTTCTCTGAATCAATGTTCGTTGCTTTGTCAGACACAATATGACTCATATAGTCGCCAAAGGCTCTGTAAAATCAACACTTACCCATCGGCAATTTCAGAAAACTTCATCTGATCAATCCAACCCTTTTAGTAAGCTTTCCTCAAGTACTTCCAGTATCTTTGCAAAGAAAATGAGGTCAACTAAATATACCAATACTTCCAAGCACGAGTCTTGACCACCTTCATAAGCCATTGAAAAGTGACAAAGGCCACAAAGATGCCTTGAGACACCTGCCCAGATTGGTGAAATACATGAAATCAAATTAAACTTCTTTTGCCATAGGAATGTGTTAATATCCATAGTGTAAATCCAATTCTGAAAATCACTGACTGCATCTTTTTTTTAAAAAAATGGAAAGATAATGAGTACTGTTCCGGACATATTGACTTTGAGATAATTGTGCTACATCTAAAGAAAGATATCTAATACAAATCAGGAAGACTGGAGCTAGATATGTACATTGGGGAGTCATCTACACAAAGATTACAATTGAAACCATGAGAGCTGATGAGCTCATGAAGAGACAGGGTATAGAGAAGAAAGAGGAAAGGGCCCAAAATAGGGCTTTGGTGGACACCCACAGTTATTGGGTAGGACATGGATAATGAACCAGCAAAGGAAACTGAGAAGGAGCAGACAAAACAGTATGAGTAAAATCAAAAGAGATTAGGAACATGAAAACCTAGAGAGGAAGAGTATAAAAATGAGTGAGTGATTAACAGTATAAAATGTTGTAGTGAAGTCAAGTTGAGGACTCTTTTATCTACTGACCTCCCTGACTTCTTTAAGTACCAACTAAAATCCCACCTTTTACTGGAAACTTTTACCAACCCTTCTTAATTCTAGTGCCCTCCTTCTATTAATGATTTCCTATTTATCCTGTATATAGCTTCCTTTGTACATTTGTTTACAGGCAATCTCCCCCGTTAGATTGTAAGGTCCTTGAGAGCAGCAGGGACTGTCTTCTGCCTCTCTTTGTATCCCCAATGTTTAGCACAGTGCCTGGTATATAATAGGTGCTTAATAAGTGTTTATTGATATTGACTGATGTTATTGACTAAAGTGGCATGAAGATGAAGGTCACAGGAATTGAAGAAGTTGATAAACCTAGTCCCCAAGAAGGTTTGTAAGAACAGTGATGTGTATTTTGAAGTCCCCTAGTCTAAGACCAGGATTGGGGAGAGAGGAAGACTTTGAGCTAAAGTATTGTGTTCTGCCAATTAAGAAAGTAGGGGTAATTACCTAAGGGTTAGTAGGAAACTGCTACCAGTATCTGTATAGGGTGAGTTTCAAAGAAGGAGAGGTTAATGATAGTGACAGAAGGAGGGTATGGAAACATCAGAGCAGGTAAAGGAGTTCCTCCTCTTGGGTCTAGTATCCCAAGTGGCATGGAAAAGTTGCATCCAATACCAAAGAGGATGGCCAGGGATATAGTGTCTTCTAGAGTGTCAAAAAAATAGAAAGAATATGAAAGAAAAAGATCTAAGCTCTTCTAAAGATGCAGAGTAGAAAGGTATAGAAAGTCATTCCAGAGGGCACAAAGGAAGGGCCAGGCAAAGCTGGACTGGGACTTGGGAGAAGAAGGATTGAAGTGAATGGGAATGAGAGAATAGGGAGTAGTAGCATGAAAAGTTAGGGGCAAGGGGGATAGTTTTCCTTGGGTGGGCAGGGAGCCTGTAGTATTTGGATTAGGAGAGGCAGAGGTAGGAGTCTACTAGTCATGGGATGGAACTATAATACCTATTGGCCAGAGTTCATTATCAAGAGACCTTGGGAATAGCTAAGAAGAGGGCAGAGTCAATTCTACTTTAAGCAATAGAGAAGAAGAGAGATCAGATTGTTTTCAGGGGCCTTTGTGAAGGCAGGATGCTGACAAGGATTGTTTCTGAGTCACTGGTCCCCAGATGGGTCCTTGAAGTCCTGATGTTGAAAACTCTAGTCCTAAGTGCGAAGGGCTTGATGCTTGGGGTTCGAAATGAGGGGGTCTAGTGAGCATGAAAGGTCTGGTCCTGGTTTGAGTACAAGAGGTGAGATTGAAGTTCTAGGTTAGGTCCTGTAGGGGAAAGAAGAGGTACATGAAGCTTTGGTCTTGGGCTGGGTCACAGTTGGAAAAAGAACATTTGCATTGATCGTAGCAAAGTAGTAATAATGAACGGAACTATAGTATTGATGCAGCGATTCAGGGCAGAATAACAGTAGATGTCGGGGCAATGGATTGCAGGGTAGAGGTCAAGGAAACTGGCCATAGTACAGTAAGACATGGCCCCAGGCCTCCCTAACAATGCCTGACAAGTCCCTACCTCTCCAGAGCCTCTTACTCTTTGCCATCTTAGATAGATAGATAGATAGATGGATGGATGGATGGATGGATGGATGGATGGATGATGAATGAGTGAATGAAGGAGTAACTTGTCCAGGGAGCAAGTAGCAGATCTGGGATTCAAAACCAGGGCTTCTGACTCCAAATTAGTGCCCTTTCCATTATACCACATTTCATGAGCCTGTGGCTAATAGAAATCATAGTACCCAACCCTGCCACTCATCACCTGTCTGAAATGTAACAATTCCAGAACACAACAAAAAAGGGACAGGAAGCTGAAGCCACTTCAGCCAGACAAAATAGGAAATGTCTAGAGACTAGATCTGATTAACCGGACTGGAGAATGTCAAGAAACCCACAGGGGTAGGGGTAGGGAGGCAGCAGCAGGAGGGATTTGGCCCAGGTTGTTGGTTTTACACTTGTCCTGAAAAGTGATCCTGCCAGCTGCTACTTGCTCCGAGAGTCCTGCAGGGCATTTGGCTCAGTGTTGGTCCAGTGTGTCACCAGCTGGATCATCAGGCCCTCTTTTCCCAAGCTTCCCCAGGTGTGCTTCTGAAGCCTCATCCAGATGCTCACACAACAACAGCCCTGCTTGGTGTGGGAGGTGAGGCAGGCTCCCTGAGCACAAAGGGATTGCTGTGGAGTGTTTATACATGCTCACAAATAAACATTCATGACTATTTCATTAAGCCGAATGACACACCTTTCCATTCTCGGTTTATTCATTATCTTCCATAAATAATGCCGTCCTTTAGTTGTGCTTCAAATGTCAAATCTAACCAAATGTGCAAACATTAATTATACTGTATTTTCAAATGTTGTTGTAAAGACAATCAGCCGTGTCACCATTAATGTCAAGTTCAGGAGCTGCTGCAGAGTTACAAGTAAATCATGGAAATTATCCACTTTTTCTATTCCTGTTCTTAAGCAAGCATTAATTTCTATTATTTGCCACGGTCTTTGTCCTGCTATTGACAGTAATGTGTTTTAAATATGACCTCATTGGAATAGAAGCCTGTACAAAATAAAGGAAATAAGTGTCAGAACTGAAGGGTTTCTCTCTCCCCCACCCCTTTTCTTTTTTAAGAACACAAGACCTCTGAGGTAAAGATGAAAGATGGACAAGTGTCAGGGCCATACCTGTCAATTGCACTGCCCTCCACTCTCTGCAACGGCAGGATGCTCGAAATAGCCACCTGTTTCCACTGAATGAACCCTCTTCAGTGAGCCAAAGATAGGCCAAAGGGTAGAAAACCCTACAGTATACCTCAGTCCAGAAATGATTGTTATTATTTTCTTTGTCCTAGCTATAGCCATTATTTTTGTCCCTGAATAGACCTGTCAGCATGGCAGCTGCTGCACTCCCACTGTGGCTCTCTGAACCATCTCCACTTTCCCTTAGCCTTCCACACTCTTAATGTCAGGCTGGGAAGTCCCTGTTTACCTTGCCAAGTACCACAACCATTTTGTCAAGAGAGGAAATAAAAAAGTTACCTCCCTGTCCCCCCCTCCCCCCCGGGGAGGCTGAGGCAGTCAGAGATTCAGCCCATAAATAGAATCCAATGATTGTAGTCATTCCCAGGAGCAAATGGAAAGAGAACTCTGGCTCTCTAACCTCTGAGCTCACAGCATTAGCACATGGCTGTACGCTAGTGAATCAGACATGCTATACTGCCTCCTTTATGATGCTCTCTTTCTTTCCTTCCCTTTCTGCTTTTCCATTCCACTGCTTGTTGTCGGAAATAGGGCCTTTTATCATTACTGATGCCTTACAATGCAACTGTGCTCTGAAACCAAACATACATCCCAGCTTGTCAGGGAAACTATTTTCGCCCTGGGATTCACAGAGTACTTGTTAGAGCATGGAGGCCCTTCAGTTGCATTTTTCACAGGAATAAAATTAAGGGGGCAGTGAGGATTGAAAAGGCAAACTTTCCGGCACTTGTATAGTACTTGCTTCCAAAGACAATGCTGGGAGCCAGCACCTCATCCAGAGCGCTGAGGAGCACTCCAAGGCAGTCAGTTCCATGCTTTTCATCAGGACTAGCCTCACTCAGGATCCAAGATTGGGAACCATATAGCCCCAGAGCCAGAAGGGCCCTTACAGGTCATCTAGTCCAACCCAGAGGCACCCAAAACACAGGTAGATGAAGTGACTTGCCCAAAGTCACACGTGTAGCAAGAGGCAAAGCTGGGATTTGAACCCAAGTCCTCTGCCCCTATCCAATGTACCTTACATCTCCCTTAATATCTTTCCTTTGCTTAGAAATGAGAAGCAACTTGGCATAGTCAATAGAGGTTGCCCCTGAGTGAGGGAGACTTGGGATCAGGTGCTGCCTCTGACACATACTGACTGTGTGACCCAGGGAAAGCCAGTTCATTTCTAAGTGGCCCCAGGCAACTTTCTAAAACTGTAACTTGCAGAATAGCTGCTGATCAGCTTTGGAAGCAGGAGTTTCTTCACTGAGTACTCCCTACTTCAATGAAATCATAGGTCAGGACCAAAAAGGGAAAAAAATCGAATGTCAATCATTTTATTTTTTCGTACTCACACATCCCACCCCCTGTGTGTGACATTTACTAAAATAGCAACAATCCAATGAGCCTCCCCCTACAGACCCCAGGATCCAATGAACCCAGAGAGAAGAATGAAAGTTTCCAGATAGCCCAGGCAGGCATGAGATCATTAGTTCAACAAACATTTACTGAGCACTTACTTTATTCAAGGCACTTGAGCAGGTGTGGGATATTCAAAGATAAATAAGACCCCCATCCCTGGTCCCAAGAAGGTTGCCATCTAAAAGAGGAGATAAGACAAACACAGAAGTAACCATAATGCTACAAATGAAATGCTATGGGAGTTTCATGGAAGCAAAGTTCATTTTGTAGATAGGAAAATCAGGGAACAGAGAAGGTGGTTTTTGATCTGAGCCTTGAAAGATGATATGGTAGCCTAGAAACATATTTCTGCCCCTCTCCACTGCCACACACACACACCACACACAACACACACACACACACACACACACACACACACACACACACACACACACACACCCCCACCTACATTGCAAGCTCCATGACAGCAGGGACTGAATTCACCTAGCTCAGTGTTATGAACACAGAAGTCCTTAAACAATACTTTGCTACGTGGTTTGATAGTTCAGCAGATTGAGCTGATGATGACTCAAGTTTAAATCCAACTTCAGATAGTGACCAGCTAGCTCTGCGACACTGGTAACATCAGGTCTGATTGTCTCAAATTCCTCACCTATAAAATTAGGATAATAATAGCACCTACCTCCCAGCATTGTTGCCAGAATTACATGAAACATTTTTAAAGTGCTTTAAAGAGGCCTATTCATTGAATGAATAAGCATTGCCTCACTCAAAGTGAGAAACTGAAAAGACTTTAGCTTAAAAGGGCCAAGGTCTCCCTTTGCATCCTGAGCTATCTCCAGTGGACCCAGAGGGCTCTAGAGGAGAAAGTGAGGCTGGTGACTTTGCACAGCCCTCCCTCATTCAAATCAGTCAATTGCAAGTCGTGTCATCAGCTCCCTGACGTCATGGTCCTCTTTGAGAATGAAGGTCAAACACAATAAAAATGCTACTTATTATTATGTCTGAGATTCCCTTTTCTCTTATCCTGCTCCAAGGTTTCCTGCATTTTCTCCTACAACCGCACTTTGACTCAGAGTTCTTGAGTAATTCCACCCTGTTCCTTCACTCTCATACCAAGTGGAAGCTCTGAACCAAGACACAGTAGATGATTTACTTGGGAAAGGACATAAAGATCCAGGCTGGGGGTGGTGGTTTGGTGATAATGGGCCCTTGACCTCTGTTATATTCCAGCTCAAACATGCTATGAATCTTTGACCTCTCTGAGGGGAGTTATCTAACTTCAGAAAGGGTAGAGGCCTGACTTGAAGTCAAGCAGGAAAATGACTAGGTAAGAGCTTGGGGGGAAGGACGTAATTAGAGATTTCCAGGTCCTGGGACTATGACTATTGTCATACGTCATATGACTATTCTATCTGCTTCTTTTCCTCAGCAACAATTTGAGGTGCCCTCAATAGCCTAGAGAATCATAGGCTATTATTCTTTATCAAGAAGAAAAATGTCTGGGAAGAACAGGTCCCAGAGGTCCATTCTGATAAGATTGCAACCCCCACCGCCCCAGTCACCCTATTCCCCTTAACTTCCAGGCTGCATTTTTTAAAAACACTTTCAACAAGTGAATGATTATCTTGGGCAAGGGTGAGAGGTAGAGGTGGGATGCGGTGAGACATAATCACTTACCAGAGGCACACATCTGTTGGTTTGGCACATAGACTCCAAAGCAACATATGTAAGTTTTGCAGTATGGTTTGGTTTTGTTTTTAAATTTTGGTTGTTTTTCTTTGACCTGGTACCTCAGGCAGAAGTCTCAACTGAGAAAGCTAAGTAGACCTCTAAGTGGCTGTCACAAAATGTTAGTATAATCTTGTGGCTCTTTTCCCTCTTAGAGTCTCTGCTATTGTTAGTTGGTGTCTAATTAGCAGAAGGCAGATAACACAAGGCAGATTCCAGAAATATGCAGACACAATTTCTACAAACTGGCTGCCTCCTTCTTATTATGTCAATAATGAAGACATTCCTATCGTTACCTTGGGACTGCATACTTGATAAAGACCAGCAGAATGTGCCAGGTATGCTGAATAAACAAATCAAGCAGGGATGGTAACAATCTCAGCCCAAATATTCACATTACATCAAGCTGAGGGGAAAAAACTGAAACAAAAACAAGAATGGAAGACAACAATAAGAATTTTCTTCTTTATCTGAGCAAACTTATTTGTTTATTTGTTTGTTATCTTTATTTTGTTTTGTTTTTAGTCTTGATGTGTGATTTCATGGCGTGGGGAACTAACAGCACGAAAAAATCTCTCCATTGATATGACCCTAAAGTCACCATACACTCTTCTAGTAGTACTCTTCAGCATAGTTCTTAAGACCCTTGGGGTCCCTGAGAACCTTTCAGGAGGTCTACAAGGTCAACACTATTTTCATAATAATAGTAAGATGTTACTTGTCTGGTAAAATACTGTTCCCTTTTCCAACTACATAACCGTGCAAGGACCAAATTTCTTCATATCAGTCAACCAAGAAACACATCACAACAAATTGATTGTAGAATGCTATGAGCTGTCTTCTATTAAACCAGAAATTAAAGAGATTGGGAAAAAAATGTAAAACAATCCACTTTTTTCACTATTTTTTTGGTTTGGGGAAATATAGTTATTTTTCATTTTTAAAATGTCATGTTAACATGTAATAGGTTTATTATATTTTGTATTAATTTATAAGTAAATAGTTTTAAATATATCAGGTTTTTTTTTCCTAACATGGCAAATACTCATAGACATAATATACATAAAGAAAAACTCTTTGGAGTCCTCGATAATTTTTAGGAGTGTGCCTGGGTCCTGATACTACTGCTGCTCTATTCTATAGCTCTCTCTCTTTGGGTTCAATTGAATCTATTACTCCATCAATAAATATTTGTCAAGCACTGTCTATCAATTCAGTTAAAGTACCTACTATGTGCAAGGCCCAAGGAATAAAATTAACAAAAATGACATAGTCTGCATCTTCAATGAAATTACATGTCTCCCTGTATACGGTCTCTCCCCTTTCCAATCCATTATCCAAATATGGATCATGTTGATTTTCCTAAAGAGCAGTTCTGATGGAAGTGACTCCTTTGCTCAAGATTCTTCAGTGGCTCCTAATTTCCTTTAAGTTAAAATACAAACTTCTCTGTTTGGCATGTAAAACCTTTCACAATCTGGCTCTAGCATCTTTCCAGACAACTACAATTTACTCTCTGTTACCTTTGCTCTAGACAAGTTGTCGCAATTGCCTTTCCTGATTTCCTTCCAATTTTTAATGCCTCCACCCAAGTCACTATACTTACTGGGTTTTTTGCATCCCTGTGTTTTGTTATCTGTCAAGGTTTTATCACTCCCTAGCAAAACATCAGCTTTTTAAGGGTAGAGACTCTCTCATTTTCTGTAATTGTATCCACAGAGCCTAAAACAGTAGTACATTGTAAGCACATATTAAATGTTCATTAATTGATTGATTGACAGTGGACAGTCTAAAAGGGTAAAGGAAGTCAAAAAGGACAAACTGCAGGCTGATTGCTGTAACAAGGAATGAGGTATAGACCAATACAGTTGTCATTGGTCAAAGTGGAGAATTTGTCATTTGACTGTATGTATATAAATGGGATAAATGGGGGACAGGGGTTATCACTGGCTAATATAGCAATATTTCCTTTTCAAGTAATTTTTCCTCTGTCCATCTACCAATCTTAGCAGCATCACAGGAATCTCCAAGACAGGAAAAAATGCGTCATATTCTGTATGGTATTAGTCTCATCTCTATCTTTCTCAGGTTCCCTTTTCTAGAATGTGGTGTTGTTCAAAGATACTTAGTCTCAAGGAATGAAGGGATGGCTCAAATGATGAGGCATAGGAGTGAGAAGGAGCCACAAACTTGTTTATTGCATCTCCTCTTCTTATCACCTTATTTTTATTTGTCAGACGTTAATTAAGCTTTTTTTTATGCGTTCTTCACTGTCTTAGATGGTGAAGAACATAAATAAAACTTCCCTCAAGGTGTTTACAATCTACCAAGAATCATGAGTAAGTACAGCATAAAATAAGTTAAAATACCTAATCCAGCAGATTTTAGAAGCTTAAAATTGCACTAAGATTTTTGAAATGGTTTGTATTTAATAAGCTGCTAAGGACACAAAGTTCCTGCCCTTGGAGACTTCATATTCTACTAGAACAGACAGAAATATAAACAGATAAGTATAATGTGATAAGAGGCAGATAAACACAAATCCCATGAGAGTTCAAAAGAAAGAGAAATCTCTTCCAGATAGGGAGACCCAGAAAGACCTCAGGGAGGAGAAAACATTTGAATTGGTTCTTAAAGGATGGCTAACATGTCATCCCTATCCTTCCCCATCTCACCCTCTTATCTTGCAAGACATCCTTCATCTGGAGAATAAACATCTCTTTTCTATGATTATTTGCATTTTCCCATATGTGACTTTAAAAAAAAAACATTGTAACACAGATTTGCAATTGGTTTTAGTGAAGTCAATACGAATACATCAGCTTTGCCCGGGAGCAAATTTCTTCAGAATAGTTCCCTGCTAGGTATTGCATGCCGCTTTTAGATTACTACCTCGGGCAGATGAAGATTGTAAACAGGAACAAATAAGCAATCACCCTATGAACAGAATGCAAACCCCATCTTCTGAATGGTTTCCCTTGTATTAATTATCTTATGGATGTTGGCGCAATGCAGTGAGACTTTAACAAAGCCATGTGACTTCTCTCTCTTCTACTCCCTCCAAGTCCAGCAAAACAACTTTTCAATTATAAATGCAATCACTAAATGGTTCAACCTGGAAGGCAGAGGAAAATAATAGAACACAGAGCTTCTGCCCAGGGGCTACGAGTCTGAAGAGCACAACTCTTTGCTCCCTTATCCCAGCAGAGGGCACTCTAGGTGCTTCTTAAATTTCACAGCACATTAGAGCTTTCTACCCTGGGAAGCACTTACATACATGCCATTTTAGCCTTCAGAAACATTTCACTTTAAAGGTCGTTAGGAATGCATAACCTTCAGTTGAGGGAAGAAATGGAGTGTTTGTATTATCTCTTCCAGTTGCCCAAGAGGCATCTTTCATTTCCAGGCTCATGTCACGTTATTCCTCTCTTCACACACACAATCTGCCAGACGATATTTTTGTTCTCTAGACTCCTGACACCCTACACCTCTCCATCTCTGTGCCATTGAAGGTGCTGTTCCCTATACCTGGAATGCCCTCTGTGGAGGCAGCTTGGTGATGCAGAAGGAGTACAGGACCAGAGTTCCATGACAGCTCGACTTCTTAGCAGCATCACAGCAATCCCCCAAGGCCAGCTCAAGACACTGTGAGAAGCACTTACTGTGGAGAATGATCGTTTAACCTCTCCATGAAACTCACTTTTCTCAGGGTGAGAAAGTGGGAAGGGGACTGTCTACGATCGCTGAGATACTTTCCAGCTCTTAATCTACATCTTAACTTGCTGAATTCCGACTTATTATTTAAAGCTGACCCAGCTGAAGCGCCACGCCTTTCACAGAGCCTTCTCTAATTCTTTCCCCCAGCATTCCCCTCTACGCTTCAAAAAACACTTTATTTTCTGCCTAATGAACTTATCGCGTCATACTGTGTATCACAGCATGTAGTATGGAGGCCTTGAGTTCCTAGACTGTACGCTCCACGGTTTCTAAATTTTCTATCTTCCTTATCACCCAGAATAGTGCTCAGTACACAGCGGGCATAATAAATGTTTGTTAATAACAGGGATTTTGATTAGCTTGTCATCTCTAGGGTAGCATAGGAGGAAGAGCACTGGACCAGGATTCAGGGGATCTGAGATCCACAGGATCAAAATTTAAAGCTGAAAGGGACCTTGGCATCCAAAGCCCTCATTTTATAGGCAAGTGAAGTGAGACCTGGAAGGTTAAGTGACAGGGTCAAACAGCTAATAAGTGTCTGAAGCAGGATTTGAACTCAAGTCTTCCTAACTTCAAGTCCAACACTCTACCCATTCGACCATCTTACCCTAAGACTACGAATGATCCAGAACTGAACAAGGATGAGATTTGAACCCAAACCTGCAGAGTACAGAGCACGGTGAATTGGCAGCCATTTCCTTTGTCACTCACCAGGAGGTCTAACGTTGCTTAAGCTGAGTTCAAGTGAAGGCATTTGACTAGATGGTCCTTTCTAGTTCTAACCAACATAGGCATATTATCCAGTGTGCATCATGTGAAGAAGGAAGAAAAGGAAAGAGGAAAAAGAAAAGCAGAAGGACAGGGGGAAGAAGCAGAAAGAGGAGGAAGAAGAGGGAGAGGAAAAGGAGGAGGAGAAGCAAAGGAGGTAGAGAAGGAATCAAGTAGAAGTTTCTACTACAGCTACACACTTACAAAAGGAAGCCGACAGTTCAAATTAAAATCTGGCAGATCATTGATTGTTAAATGATAGCCTCTGATCAGACATTTCAATGAAATAATCAGGGAGTCTAAGTAAACAGGGCCCAGCAGTTTTCCATGATTCATCTGAAGGCTCTGATATTTTACAAATGAATACAGTTGAAATTAGATTCTTGGAGTAAATAGACAGGTTTGAAATGAAAGATAATGAACACTGCTGTAGATGCCACAACCAGCTTATTCCACTGGTAGATGACAAGTGCAGAAATGTGTCTCAGAAGCACTCCGGAGCACATACACATGGCAATTAACATCATTTTCTTTTGTTAAGGCTGCTCAGCCTGGCACTCAACCCAGCAGTTGCCCTGTGTGCAAAAATCAGTGGAGAACATAAGCAAGTTTTCCTTCTGCTTTTGACCTTAAGTACTAGGGAAACAGGACTCAAAAGGAGAGAAGAGTTGGTAGTTTATAACCATCAAATATCAGCCTCGAAATCTAAAACCCAACCTAGAAAGGTGGTGTAGCTGAGGACAAACCATGAGATCAGATTTTATGCATTGTTGCTATGCTAGAAGCCTCCTTACAGAGCACTCAGATCAATACACAGAATGATAGATGGAAAGTTTCAAACCAGCTGACTTTGACTTCAAGATACATGAGGAATGTGCCGGCCACCATAAAGCTAAGTCATTAAGCTGGAAACTCATTTAATAGGTGTTTGGGGAAAACAGCAAAAGGATTGGAGACTCCTGCTCACATAACAACTTTTCTAACACACTAGAGGGCTGACCATAGAAGCCTCCTTTTAAATGGGGAAGGTGATTCTATTCCCCTCAAATGACATTGAACTCTAAACTGGGAAAAAACATGCTGCTTTCCACAGAAACACCAAATGTCATTAAAAGGTACAGAAAAGTAACAGGCATCTCACTGTCCTAACTTTCTGTTTTTAAGACTCTGAACCCTCACCCCTCTCATCCTTCACTTGCTCTGTAGCAGAGAAGGGATGCATTGGGAGAGTGGAAAGTGAGAAAGAATGTGTTTCTTGAGATCCGCTTAGACCTACTATCTGGTTACAGTCTTAGATCATCCTATCAGAGGATGCTCATTAATGGGCATACAACTTCATCTCTAATTGTTACCATTTGCATCGCAGATGATGGACAGCTTTCATTACCTCTGTTGTTATTCAGTCATTTCAGTTGTGTCCAGCCCTTTGTGACACTATTTGGGGTTTTCTTGGCAAAGATTACTAGAGTGGTTTGCTCTTTCCTTCTCCAGGGGATCCAGCGGATCCATTTTGCCAGGCAATCAAAAGTTAAGTGACTTGTCCAGGGTCATACAGCTAGAAAGTATCTGAGGCCGGATTTGAACTCAGGTCTTCCTGATTCCAGGCCCAGTGCTCTATCCAGTAGGTCACCAACTGCTGCTACTACATCTAAATTAAAAATCTTTCAACAAATTTTTTGTGTCTTAATAGCTAGTCTCCAAAGTTTTTAATAAAGGTAAGTTTCTGACTGTATTTTTTTCTCCTTCTTAATTCAAAGTACAAACATTTTGCCCAGCACCTCAAGGGCATATTCTCCCTCTTTACTTTGGGCATCGAGGAGAGTCTGCTCAGCTTTGCTCAGTTCCTACATAGTATTGGTCCCACCAAGTTCACCACCAGAAGCAGCATTCACTTCCTGATGAGTCTTTGTTCCAGATACTGCTGGGACCCCAAAGCTCACTCACTGATCTTTGGGTCATTGATGCAATGCCAACTGCAAACCCAAATTGTGCAATGTCAGAATGTTAATGTTCTGCCACCCTTTAGCTGTTTAAAACTCACAAGATTGTAGGCCCCATTCCCTTAGCTGTTTGCCAAGCAAACCCTCAATACTAAGGCAAAGAACAAATGGCTAAAGGTAACAGACCTATCTGGAATGCCTCCACAACCGAAGTCTTCAGAATCACTTCATTTAAAGGTTATTATGAATGCATACCCTTCACTTGAGAGAAGAAATAGTGTGTTTACCCTACCTCTTCAAACTGTCCAGGTGGCATCTTTCATTTCCAGCCTCATCCCACATTCTTCTTCTTCTCACACCGTAACACATTACAGGCACTGTGCTAAGAGCTTTACAAATATTATCTCATTTGATCCTCATGACAATCCTAAGAGGTAGGTGTTATCATTATCCCCATTTCACAGTTGAGGAAACTAAGGCAGAAGTTAAATGACTTGTCCAGGGTCACACAGTTACTAAGTGCCTGTGGCTGGATTTGAACTAAGGTTTTTGTGACTCTAAGCCCAAGGCTCTGTCCACTATCCTATCTAGCTGCCTCTCATCCAAAGAGCCTCCTTTTGAACACATGGTTAATTGAACAGAACCAGGTAGAGAATATCGATAGACGCTCCACAGTCTCTCCAAGGCACTTCCATTCTGTGTCATCACGACTGTCCCAGAAGTAGTAAGCAAATTTCCAAGCATCTCTATGTAGGAAGATACAGTTAGAGGCACTCTGAGCATGAGCCAGACCTTCCACTACAAAAGGAAAGCAAAAATGGTATTGAAGAGAGAATAGACAGGAAACGTATTAGGATTGAACAAAGTATATATAGAGGAAATTCATGCTGGAGATAACAAAATTATGAGGGCATAAAGAGATCAATATACCATCTATCTAAAGGAGGGAAAGATACTGAAGAAGAAAAAAATCTTATAAAAAAATCAACATAAATAACTACTGACCTATATACTTAATCTCCCATCCACACAAAATTGTTATGACAGTCATGTATGTGAATTGAGGATTTCCTCAATGACAGTAAATATTTGTAGAAAACAAGCAGGTTTTCAAAAGAATGTTTAACAATGGACCACATCTTTACCATTCCACAATTGATGGAAAAATATAGGGAATATAAAATCTCACTGTGGTTATTGTTTGTTGATTGTGGAAAAGCACAATGGGATGGCACAATGATGCCACACAGCATCTTTTTCAACAGGATGTCTCCATCCATTTTTAAGCTAAATCTGTAATTTCATACATGTGTGAAGCTCCCAGGGAGAAATTTCCTCTATCAATGAAGATAGGCAACCTTTCTGCAAATTGTAGTCTTAGAGAGTTGCCTGCAGAGATCAGAGGTTAAGTGACTTGCTCAAGGTCACACAGCTCTTCTGTGATAGAGGCAGAAATTAAACTCAGATTTTCCTAGATTGAAGGTTAGCTCTCTATAAATTGCACTTCTCTCATCAATGCCTCAGAATTACTCAAGATTCCCTGAGAAATATAACAGAAATAACTCTACTCGATGATCTTCTAATCATAAACATTAGGCAAGGAATAAGACATAGAGACATTAAAATTGCTCACCACCGTGACAGTGAAGATCTTTTGCAGAATCCAGTTTGAAGAACAATTCATGAGGAAAAGGATAATGTCCTCCAAATGATCCTATTTGCAGCTGATAATGTACTGATTACATAGGGATATTGCAGGGATTCCTAAAAGAGATCTGTAAAACTCAAGGAATTTTGTCCTGACCATCCATACAGGAAAGACGAAGTGGATGAATATATCTATTGCCCAGATTACAAACATGCTTTTGTATGGAATAGAGTTTATCCATCAGTCTGTATATCGGGGACAGAGAGTACAGCTGCACAATGAGTTGACCCCACAGTTGAATAAGAGTAGTAAAGTGGGCTTTAAAGTCTTCAGGAAATTGCTAAGTTTCTTTACACATTCCAAGATTTCTCACAAAAGCAAAAATATAACATTTTAATACCAACAGTATACAGTTGTTTCTATATGGGAATAAAATATGGGATACAAGAATCTCCAAAGAATTAAAAATTATTATCTCACAGAGCAATGGAAAGGTATGTGGTAGGTGCAAGCAGATTGCAACCAATGAGGAATCTTGAGAAAAAGGAGTAAAATACTGTAATTAATGAATTAGGTGGTAGAAAGAAAAAGTGAGCTTATCCTATGGCAAGTACAAATGATGACAGATGGGCAGACAGAGCCTTCTACTGGTGTTCTTATGATGTTAGGAGACTATGAGGAAGGCTTCCATGAGGTTCAGGGGTAGTTCAGTGGATATTGACCTCAGGGTGAATTTATTGGAAGAAATGGAAAAGAAAGCTGGAAAAATAGAAGTACATATAGAATGATTTGAGAACTAAAAAAATAGAAGTTTGTATAGAGATTTCACATATATATCTGTATGTATATTCATATGATCTTACATATATATCACATATATATCATATATAAAATGATTTTATATACATATGTATGTGTGTGTGTGGGTAATGGTAGCCATCTCTAGAGTGGGGAGAGGGAAAGTGGGAAAAAGGAAAAAAAAAGAAAGTTAAATGGTAAGTTTATTGTGTATTTAAAAGGAATAGCAAGTCATACATAATAGATTTGCAGTTTCATGAGCAATCTTTTTTTTTATTCTATAGTGTTATGTGAATGCTTGTTTTATTTCATAAATTAAAAATACAATAAACATTTTTTAAAAGAAAGAAAAGAATTACATGGTGTGAGCAGGCATGGCCAGATTGTGATCTGAATTATAGGAGAGAACTTCCACAAGATAAATGTAGAAACAATTTCTGTACCAATGAGATTACAAATATGTTTAGGTATTTGAGATAAATGTTAAACAAGATGAATATACTAAATCTTTCATTACCCAAGTAAGGAAAATTTTAGAAATTTGTAAATATATTGTTCTATTCCATGCCAAAATATAGAATAGCAGAACAAATTGACCTTACCTCGCACTTCTATGCATTCTCAAAATCCTTTCCCCATGCCTGGAATGCACTCTTTCCACACCTCAATTGTCACAATTCTTGTCTCACCTTAAGGTTCAGCTAAGGTGCCCACTGCCTCCAAGATCCTCTCACTAACTAATCTTCCCTCCTACAAATATATGTGTGTGAATGTGTATACATGTATGTATGGGTGTAAGTGTGTATGTATATGTATATATATATGTATGTGTGTATATGCATGTATACACAATAGAGTCAAAATGTCATCATGAGTAGAGAGCCATTCTCAAAGCCAAGAAGACATGGGTCTAAGTCTCGCCACTGACACATACCAGCTATGTGACCCTGAGAAGGTCACAACCTCTTGGTGCTCTAAATAACTCTATAAGACCATAAATTACAGAGAAGGCTCTGACCTGCTTTGGCAGAGGTAGTTTCCTAACATGGGAGTTTTCCATACTAGTGAAAGCACACATCCATTCCCTGTTTCTAATACTTATCTGTGTACATAGCATATCCCTGTAGCAGAAGATAAAATCTTTGAGGGCAAGCATTGTTTTACCTTTGCCTTCCTGTGCCTAGCTTAGCATAGTGCCTTGCTCATAGTAAGGGCTTGACAAATGTCTGTTGAATTAAATAGATGTAGTAATATTCTTCAACAGTAATACCTTTGCACATTTATATCCTGTCTTACAGTTTTAAAGTGTTTTCTCATAAATTATCTTTTAATATGAAAAAATAAATATTATATAATATTCATTAATCATCATCATCATTAACATGAATAATTCTTGATATTAACCTATGCATAATGGCTGGAGCAACAGAATTTCAACTAATGGGATTGGCCCCTCTAACAGCAGTACAATAATAAATATATATATGTTTAGTCAATTGGAGTCAATTGGGGTTAAGTGACTTGCCCAGGGTCACACAGCTAGTAAGTGTCAAGTGTTTGGTCTGAGGCTGTATTTGAACTCAGGTCCTCCTGACTTCAAGGCTGGTGCTCTATCCACTGCGCCACCTAGCTGCCCCTTACAATAACATATTTTAAATGGTTTATGCCAGTTTTAGAAGCAAAGACCTGAGAGGTTTGGAAGAAGACCAGGTGCAGAAGAAAATGGCCTTAGCTATTAACTACCATTTGTTAAGATGAATAAACCAGGAAGAAGTAGCCAGATGAACTTAAAATATCTGATCAAGATCTTCAAGGAGTATTCAAAAATGTATCTTTTTTTTTATTAAGAAATTGTTATCTTGGACACTGACATCATAACTAGTGAATGAACTGTTCTCTTTGATGGATTGTTTTTTCTTTTGTTCTTATATAAGGTTAAATACAAAGTATCCCAAAAATCTTGGGGCAATTTTAAGTTTAAATAGCTTTTGTTGTCATTCACTCATTTTAGTCTTGTCCAAGTCTTTGCGACTCTATTTGGGGTTTTATTGGCAAAGATATTGGAGTGGATTGCCACTTCCTTCTCCATCTCATTTTACAGATGAGGAAATTAAGGCAAACAGGGTTAAGTGACTTGCCCAGGGTCACACAGCTAGTAAGTATCCGAGGCCAGATTTGAACTCAGGAAGATGACTCTTCCTGTATCCACTGTGTCACCTAGCTCCTGCTTTGATTGCTTAAAACTGCCTAAGACTTTTGAGATACATTGTGTTAATACCAATAAACAACAGTATTAAATAAATATTGTTTTAAATATTATTTAAAACTGATGATGGGGACAGAGAAAGCTATCCCACAGATTTGGTCTTTGTTTTAAAAAACAAATCATCCTATGGATTATTTCTTGTCATACGAATCAAAGCGTTGCTGTATTTCCCCAAAAAGAGCTGATTGCAGTGAGAACTGGACCAGAAACTGTCTGCTTTTCTCAAGGCTAACCCAAGAGAGCTCTCACTTTGAAATGCAAGCAGGAGCCCCTTTGAGATCTGGGCTGAGATTCAAAACCATTTTCCCTTGTTCCCTATCCTTGAGCTTTAGAGAGACTAAATTCTGAATTTAGGAGATTACAAGGAACTTCCCATTCTGAATGCTTGAAAGTGAATCAGAAACAAACAGGCCGCTTTTTTAATGTCAAAAGTAACTGCAAATCATGCTTCCTTTACCCCCAGATGACAGAACCTGAACAAATCAAAAGTTCTTGCATCTCACATAGAAAATAACCCATGGGTTTCTTAAAGGAAGGAATTATGTACCTGCCTATACAGTGCAATGAATGTCCTTTTTAAAATGAAGTAATTTCTGAACTCCTCAGCCCAAGACTTATGATTAAAGTGACAGCACTGATATTAAAATTTAATGTACCCAATATTGTCACATAACAATAAATCAACTGGTAAAAATCTGTAATATCTTTTTTCTCCTTCCTCCTTTCACTGAAAAGAGTTACAGTGCTTTAATCTGAATGGATGTTGAGTTACGATTAAGGAGCAGGTTATTGATATTGAAATGTTTGAATTTGTGTCTCCACAGCAATCAGATCAAGTTGCATGAGGCAGTTTATATAAGAATATGGAACATACAGCTCTATCTATCAGTGTCAACGACTATTCTCTTCTTTTATTAGTACAATAGGATATAAAGATGACAAGTTTGAAAGCAGAAATAATGACCCAGCAAGAGCCTGGCATACTCCAATCCCTTTTGCTTCATGTCCTCAATAACTTTTCCTCTTGACCTTGTGGTCAGGGGTATTGCAGGCTGGGCTCCATATTTCTCAGGGCTAAACAGAAGTTTTAAAGCACAGAGCAAAAATTCAGTTCTAATGAATAGTCTATAAACCAGGGTCTGGCTCAGAGAGATGGCATTGTAAAGGAGATAGATCACTGGACTTCAGGGAAAACTATGTTTGAATCCCACCTCAGAAATTTCCTAGCTCTATAATCCTGGGCAAGTCACAACTCCTATGAGCCTCAGTTTCCCTATCCATAGAATGGGGACATTCCAGAATTGGGAAGCTAGGTGATACAGTAGATAGAGCACTGGACCTGGAGTCAGGATAACCTGGGTTCAGATCTGTTCTCAGCTTAACCCTGTTTGCCTCAGTTTCCTCATCTGTAAAATGAGCTGAAGAAGGAAATGGCAAACCGCTCTAGGATCTTTGCCAAAAAACCCCAAATGGGGTCACAAAAAGTCAGACATGACTGAAATGACTAAACAATAACCTCCCAGCATTGTTATGAGAACCAAATGAAATAATCTATGTAAAGCATGTTTCAAACCTTAAAAGCACTATATGCAAACACCAGTACTATCATGTCTGAATATCTTGAGGATATTGGTAACCATGATCTAGGCCTTCTACTTTCCTTTCCCTATCTTTGGGGACAATGTACTATTCCAAGAGTCTGTGTGTCTTAACACCAACCCTGTCTGACAGCTTACTGATGCATTAGCTCAATGGCTGATGGGGAGCCTCAGTACTAATTAGGGATTGCTATTGAGATGTTACATGCCACGGCATTTCTGGGACAAAGTGTTAAACGGAACATTTCATGTCACAATCATAAAATTTTTTTCTAAGATCTTTCTATTTCTTTTCATATGTTTGGGCATATACAGAACAAATTGTGGGATGACATGGCAGAGTAAAAAGAATAGTAGCTCTGGAGTCAGAGGTTGTGTTTGTTTAAACGTTTTTCAGTTGTGTCCAACTCTTCGTGACCTCATTTGGGGGTTTCTTGGCAAAGATACTGGAGTGGATTGCCATTTCCTTCTCCAGCTCATTTTACAGATGAGGAAATTGAGGCAAACAGGGTTAAGTGATTTGCCCAGGGTTACACACTTAGTAAATGTCTAAAGCCAAATTTGAACTCAGTAAGATGAGTCTCCCTGACTTCAGGCCTGGCACTCTATCCACCTTGTCACCTAGCTGCCTGGATTCAAATCCTTCCTCTTACATTTACTTCCTATGTGACTTCTGGCATTTGTTTCATCACTGTGTGTCTCAGTTTCCTCATTTGTAAAATGAAAATGTTGGACTCGATAATCTCTGAATTGACTTCTAAGAATAAATCAACATTTCTTTGATCCCCAACTTTCAATGGTAAATCCAAACCAAGACACTGAGATCTCTGGATTTCAGATTTACTGCGCTGGATTCTTTACACAGTACAAGGATAGGAAGGAACAAATAAAGTGTAAACTTACTCCAGTTCTGATTCCACCATACACTATGTGCCAACATCTGACATCTCACCTACAGAAGAGAATTGGCCAGGGAGCTGGTGGGAGTGGAGAGGAGAGAAGGCTGGAATCTTTTCAATAAGACATATTCCTGGAAACCAAAACCTTCTCATCCTTCCCTTCATCTGTTCTCTGACTGAAACCCAGCAATGATTTACTGTAGAACCCAACCTTCCATCAAAGGAAGAATTTAAAAACAGCAGCTTTGCCAAGCAGGCTGATTTGTTAGCAAAAGATCCATCATTATGGCAGACAGAAATACAGTGGAGATTATAACCCACATGGTACATGGAAACAGTTTCCCAGGGTGGGAGGGATAAGGTGGAGCTGGAAGATGATGGATGGGACAAAAAAGATAAAGTTTCTTTTGTGGAGATGTTACATTGCCTTTAAAAAGAAAAATTGATTTATTTCCCAGACCATATGGTATACAAGGCTGTGCTCTGAGGGCCACTTTACCAGTCAGATTGCTTTCAGGAAAGCAAACTCTAGGGATTTTTAGGTGGAGAAAAGAAGAGTTTAATACAATCCTCAGCTAAATATGTCAATGGCTGAAGTACATGAGATCCTGGATGCTCAGGAAAGTGTATCAGGAGTGTCCAAACTGAAACAAAGCTTTCCAGCAAAATTTAAACTGGATTCCCTTCATGTTGCTGGAGGTCTCTCCTTTGTGAATCATTCTGTACTTCCGTGTGTGTGTGTGTGTGTGTGTGTGTGTGTGTGTGTGTACGCCCCGAATACCCACTAGACTTACCTCTATAGGAGTGAGAGGTGCGAAGGAAAACAAACTAGATTAATTTGTCCTCCCTACCCTTATGAAATGTTGTGAGTGAAATTAAACTAAAATGTACATCAAGAACAGCCTTGAGGAGGAAAGATAGCAGTCAACATAGAATCATAGACTTACTTAGAGCTAAAAAGGACCTTCAAGAACATCTGATCCAACTGTCTCATCTTGCAGATGAGGAAACTTGGGCCTAGTGAGATTCAATGACTTAACTATGATCATACAGGTATTGAGTGGATGAGCTAAGATTCAAGCCCCAGTCATCTGACTACAAATTCAGCTCTTTCTAATATATCATACCACCCCCTAAAGTCATTTGCTTCCTAAAGTCAATCAGCTTTGGATTGGCAGTAAAGGTTTATTTAATGAACGAATGAATAAATGAGCTTGAAAGCTTTACCGAAAACATTTATAATCATCTTGCATCTCCTTCAGTTCTTATCCCTCAGATATATTCACTCTTTTTATATTGGTACAAATCAAGACCTCTCAAAGCACTCAGGACTACTTAAGCCCTTAACTGCCCAACACAAAGAGAAAAATAGAACTCTTATGAAAATAAATACCTTACAATTCAGTTCCTTGTTACATTTTATCCCTTTCTCTAGCAGATCCTTAAGGAAGTTTTAGAGGATGAGGCAATCAGTAAAGAGAAAGATGGCTACAATTCTTATCCTGCCTTCATTCATTTTGAGAGTAAAAGTTTAATAAAGAACATCCCTGCTAACTTTATATGAATAGCAATCAGAAGCTACCTCCTCCATGATCTTGTGAGGCCCCTTGTCTCAGAAGAAACTTAAATGGTTTTATGGTCTAACTCATACACAAATGGGATTCCCATTATAACACAAGTCAGTCTCTGTTCATGTGCACCATAATAATCTGTCATACACTCATTTTCTAAAATGTACACCTGTAGCTACGTTATCAAGGCAGATGGTTCCTTCACATTTTCTGATTCCCACTCAAACTTGAGATCTCTAAGGGGTAAACTCAAAGGTTTGAGAGAAAATGTTAGTAATATCATGAATAATGGTCCTAAGCCAGGGCCTATCACCAATCTATCACCAATCAATCCAGTCTATATTTTTAAAGACATAGACTGGACTGATTGGTGATAGATTCCAAAGCCATGCCAAAGCACCACACAAACCCTGCCAGGCCATGGAGCTGACTTGGTATGGGCCCTGGATCCCGCCCCCACTTTGAACTTCCCTTAAACTTTCCCACATGGCCCATGCCCTGGTTTTCACCTGAGGCATTGACTCATCCCAGAATAATCCTTTCAACTGTCCCTTCATTGTGGCTCTATCCCAGCCCCAACCTTCAATTCTCTGTTACCCCTAACCCAGCCCAGCCCTTCACTGTCTGTTACCTCTAGACCACCTCAGGTTATTTCCCGCCCTCAATCCCATCTAGATGTCTTCTCTGTTACCTCCAGGTCACTTCAACCACTCCTAGATCCCATCCAAATCTTCCCACAAATCTTCTTCATCTATAAAAAAGGTCAATCTCATCTAACAAATGTGCAGGTTCTTAAAATCCTGCCTGCTTCTATTGGCGAAACAATAAACTTTGTCTCTGAATGAAAAAAGGCTTGAGTGGTCAAATTCTTTTGAGGCAGAACCTACATGTTTTGCCCTTGAATTTCAGGGTTCCCAGCACTCCTAGACCGCAACAGAGCCACACTAGAAAGAGAAATACGGATAATAGAGTGGAAGAGACATTCTTTCTTCCTCCCTCCCTCCCTCCCTCCCTCTCTCTCTCTCTCTCTCTCTCTCTCTCTCTCTCTCTCTCTCTCTCTCTCTCTCTCTCTCTCTCTCCTCTCTCTCTCTCTCTCTCTCCCCCCCCCCTCCTCTCTCTCTTTCTGTTTTGTTTTACTGGGCACCTGTAGTTCAGAACAATGTGTCACTGCTAAATGCACTTGGGGGATCCTATCCAAGCCCAAGCCAGAGTAACACACCTCAAGCAAAGGTTTATGGAACCTTTAGCATTCACTCATCTTGTTCTAGTGAAACTGGAGTTTTTGTACCCAAGCATAAGACTTTGCATTTATCTCTATTGAATTTCATGTTCTCAGATCTAGCCCAATGTTCTGACCTGTCAAGAGCTTTGTGTATCCTGAATCCATTATTCATCATGTTAGTTATCTCTCCCATGTTTGTGTCTTCTGAGAATTGAATGAGCTTATCACCTATGCCTTAACCCATGTCATAAATAAGTTAAATAGAATATGGCCAACCATAGATTCCTGGGGAGTTCCATCAGAGATCTCTTAACACACCGACTTGAACTAATAGCAACTTCTTCCTGAATCTGGGCATCTTACCAGTTCTGAATATATCTAATTCTAACATTATCTAGTACATATATCTCCATTTTTACCACAAGCTTAATATGAGAAATTTGATTAAAAACTTTGCTAAAATCTTAGAAAACTTTTTATAGCGCTTCCTTCATCTGTGAATTTAGTAACCCTGTCAATAGAAAGAGAAAGAAATAAAAAGGAAGGAAGGAAGGGAAAAGAAAGAAAGAAAGAAAGAAAGAAAGGAAGGAAGGAAGGAAGGAAGGAAGGAAGGAAGAGGAAGGAAGGAAGGAAGAAGGAGAAGGAAGAAGGAAAAGGAAGAAGGAGAAGGAAAGAAGGAAGAAGGAAGAGAAGGAAGAAGAAAGAAGGAAAGAAAGAAAGAAAGAAAGAAAGAAAGAAAGAAAGAAAGAAAGAAAGAAAGAAAGGTAAGGAAGGTGAATCTGATATGACTTTTCTTTTACGGAGACGGCACCTAATCACTAGTTCCTTTTTGAGATGTTCACCAATCACCTTTTCAATGATCCATTCTGGAATTTTCCCATGAATTGAGGTCAATCTCACTAGCCTATAGCTTATAGACTGTCTCTTCCTTTTGACCTTTTGTGAAAACTGAGACCTTTGTCCTCCAATCTTATGGTACACACCACCCCCCTTCCCACAAGCTGCCAAATATTCCCGAAAGTGGCTCAGTAGTTATGTCTGCAGTGGGAAAAGCAACGGAGAGTAGCTGAGTCCAAATGCTCACGTGTTTTGTCACTTATTACTTCATTAAACCTCTCAGGTCCTCAGTCTCATCATTTGTAAAATGAAGACTGGACTTATGGACTTTGGAAGGCCCTTTCCAGCTTAAAAGATATGAGTCAAAGTATTCCATTACTATGAATATAGTAATTCATATTTTTGTACTGTTGAACAGTTTACAAGATGTGTCCTCTGCTATAATTACTGCAACACCAGCTCCACCCATGCCTGGAGAGATCTTTTTGACAGACAACGCTATGATGATCTATATGTTGGGTGCATACACAAGTAAACGTGGCTTCTGATTGGCTGAGAGACCTCTGAGCCCGTTATCTTGTATACTGGAGTAAATTTGGATGTACTTTGGGAAAATCAGAGAGAGAGACAGAGAGATTAAGAGACAGAGACAGACATTCAGATAACACAGACCAAAAAAAAAAAGACCTGGAGAGACAGAGAGAAAGGCAGCCAGACACAGTGACAGACACTGAAAAATGACAAAGAGACAGAGATGAGCAGACAAAGACAGTGATAGCGAGACAAACAGACTCAAAGACAAAGGGAGAAAGAGGGAGAGACACAAAAACAAGAGACAGAGAAAGAGCAAGAGAAGAAAGAATTTGGAGAAAGGCAAGGGTAAACTTTTGAATTGTGGCTTGGCTTTCTGGCACTCCTTTCCCCTTTTCTCTTGAACTCCTTCCAAAGTGAATCCACCTTACACAGCTACACATCACAAAGGTCTCTCAGTCAACTAGGAGTCAATTCTCCCTTCATGTTCATGCAGCACCGCAGGAATGACTTCTAGACAGACTGCCCCAGACTTGGGCAAAAGTAGAGCTTAAATGTGCTACAGCCATTTCTTCCAACTAAAGAAGAGGGTCGCCTCATGAGGCAAATACCTGAAGCTCATTTTGTTCCAGCTCAGATTCACAAGGAAGGAGGTCTGCTGCTCATACAAAAGCTGATTGAAATCTTCCAGGTTGTATGGCAAGAAGAAGCTATCTCCCAGGAGATCAAGGATGCCTCCATTGTCCATCTCCATAAAGGAAGAGGAAACAGGTTGTCCTGTGACAATCATGATGAGGGAAGTCCTCTCTCTTAGTCATTGCCAGCAAGATTCTTGCCAGAGTGCTCCTTAATAGGTTAATACCTCACCTGGAAGATGGTCACCTACCCAAGAGCCAGCGTGGCTTCTAAAAAAGCCAAAGAACAGTCGATATGATGTTTGTTTCCTGACAAGCAGGAAAAATTCCAGAAGCAGAACAGAGGTCTGTACACAACCTTCATCAATCTGGCCAAGGTCTTTAATACTGTCAGTCACGATGGGCTGTGGAAGATAATGACAAAATTTGGTTGTCTGGTGAAGCTCAACAGTACTCTCTGTCAGCTTCATGATAGCACACTTGCACGGGTTCTGGTTAAGAGATGACGTTCTTATGTTTTCCTACTCACCAACAGAATAGAATGTGTGCTTGCTCCCATGATTTTTAGCATGACGTTTTTCAGTAATGTTGTCAAATGCCTTCAACAAAGATAAAAATAGCATCAAGGTCACCTTACTGATGGTGAATTATTTAACTTGAAAAGGCTACAAGCCAAGACTGAAATAGAGGGAGAGTTTGGTGCATGGATTTTTGTTCACAGATGATTGTGTATTCAATACAGCCTCTAAGGCTAAAATGCAACAAAGTACAGATTGAATCTCTGCCAATTGTGCTAATTTTGGCCCGACAATTAATACCAAGAAAATGGAGGTTCTCCACCAACCAACACTACACCATCCAAACGTGGAACAATCAGTTATAGAGAAATGTTGAATACTGTGGATCAGTTCACTTACTTTGACAGTATACTTTCCAGGGACGTACATATAAACAGATGATGAGGTGATGCATGCATTGCCAGAGCTAGCTCAGTATTTGGGAGTCTCTGAAGGAAAGTGGGGGAGACAAGAGGTATTAGGCTACCTACCAAACTGAAAGTCTACAGAACCATTATGCTGAGATCACTGTTGTATGCCTGTGAAACCTGGGCAGTCTACCAGAGTCATGCCAGGAAACTGAATCTCTTCCATTTGAATTCTCTTAGGAAGATTCTGAAGATCACCTGGCAAGATAAGGTACCAAACATTGAGGTCCTTTCTTGAGCTGAACTGCCAAGCATTCAAACTCTACTGCTGAGAATGCAACTCCTATGGGCTGGCCATGTTGTTCAAATGCCAAATATAGGTTTGCCTAAAAGACTATTTTACAGAGAACTTGTACAAAAAAAGCACTCACACAAAGAGATCTAAAGAAACAATGCAAGGACATTCTCAAGGTCTCTCTCATGAATTTTGGAATCTATTAGGAGACATGGGAGACACTGGCACAGTATCACCCAGCAAGGTGTGCTTGCATCAAAGAAGACTGTGCTTTATGAGCAAAGCAGAATCGCACTAGCTCAAAAGAAACACGAGATGCACAAATTTAGAGACATCTCCACTCCAAATGTTATATGGACTATTTGTGCCCAACCTATGTTAGAGCCTTGTGAGCTCATACAGGTCTGATCAGCCACAGTCTTACATGCTGTACCTTGGCCCTGACATAGTGAAGTCATTTTTGTCCTCTTCAAGCACGAAGGACAACAACCACTACAGCCATTTTATGGATTAGGAAACTGAGGCTCAAAGAGGTTAAATGACTTCCCCAAGGTCGTGTGGCTAATAAGACCTAGATGACAATTCTTGTTTCACTTGTTAGCTATATAATCTTGGGCAAGTCATATATATAACCTTTTGTGAGCTTCAGTCGTCTTATATATAAAGTAGGAAGAGTGGTATTTCTCTACCTGTCTTGTGGCATCACAGTAACCAAAGTACCTTATGAGTTGTACAACACTATATAAACTTGAATCACACTACAATGCTTCTAATCTGCTCCCCTTCTTCCATGATTACTGGTATACATTTCCAAAGAAAGGTCAGGGGTAGATGCACAGTCTGTGATTATAGAACAGAATAAAACTACTATGCCCACATGGGGATCAACCCCATGACTTCCTCACCTTGGCACTAGCTTCTAATCAACTTAAATTGTATTCTCTAAACTGATGGGACCTTAGAAATCCATCGAGGTGCCAAATAGGCACCAATCTGGCACAGAATTCGTGTCTGTGACAGCGATAAGCTGAGGCAAAGGGCTGAGTTCATTGATTACATAACACCACTAGTTTTCACCCGCACCTGACAAGCATTGAATGTTAGAGAATCATAACTCATTAGAGCTAGAAAGGACATTATGGATCTGCTAGTCCAATCTCCTCAGACTGAAAATTAGCAAACAGGTCCAGAAGGTGTGAATAATTTATACAAAGCACACAGCCAGGACTAGAACTCAGTTTTCCTAATTCTTCATCTAGCGTTCTTTCCATCATGCTGTGAAGTCTCTTATTTGTATTTACTCTTTTTTTCCTGGTACATAGTAGGTATTTAATAAATTCTAAGGTTTTTAAATATTTTATTTTCCCCCAACTACATGTTAAAATAATTTGTTTACATTTTTTTAAGTTTTGAGTTCCAAATTCTCTCTCCCTCCCTCTCTTCCCTTTCTCTGAGATGACAAGTAATCTGATATAGGTTATAAATGCACAATCATGTAAAACATGTCCATATTAGTCATTTTATACAAGATGAGAGACAGAGAGAAAGAGAGAGAGAAATAGTATGCTTCAGTCTGTATTCAGATAATATCAGTTCTTTCTCTGAGGCGGGTAGTATGTTTCATCACTGTGCTTACTTATTAATGTAAATTCTTAAGTAATTTGAGAGTATATGGGACCTGCTCTGGAAATCCATGTGCAATGATGGCCATACTTCAAAGGGGTACTGGTAACTATGTATGGGAAAGTAGAATTACCATGTGAGCCAGGGACAGGTAGAAATCATTCAAGGTTTGCAAAGTACTTTTGGTATTTAAGGCAGAAGCTACATGTGTCATCCTCTCTACTTTACAAATGAAGACATTGAAGCTTCAAAAATTGAAGTGCCTTCTTCCTTCTTAATCCAGCTCATAAATTTCAGAGACAGGATTCAAACCCATTTTTTGAGGTCAATTCAGTATTCTTTCCATTATACCATGCTGTTTCTAGAAAGGAAAGAGTAGGCTGGCATGGCCAGTTCAAAACAAGGAATTGGACATGCTAGTGCTAAGGAGCCTTAGATCAAGTCTTTGATAAAGTTATAAGAGATTTCCTGATTTTACTGAGGATTGAGAACAGGTTCTGCTAAGAAGGGACTGTGAGTACCTTTCATCTGAACTATCAATTGTATCAGCTGTAGGGATGAATGGATGAACAAGCAAATGAATGAATGAATGAATAGGCATTTATTATTAAGGGCTTACTGCATGCAAAGCTCTGTGCTAAGTGCTGGGGATACAAATAGAAAAGCAGAAGAAGCCCTTGCTCTCAAAGAGAGTACATTTTAACACGGGAAGACAAGACAATATAGGAACTTTCAGTAACCAGTCAGATGGAAAAACCTAGTGGTCCTTAGGGTGTAGCAGCAAGGCAGATGGTAATGCATCTTCTTTCATGTCATTTCCATTAGTAATACCATATTAGTTTCTGATGTTGAACCATATGATGGTACCAAGGAAGTATAGGGTTAATAACTCATGCCAATGGGGCAGATAGCATAAACAAGAAAGAATTCCTGATGCCTAGGTCAGAGACACTACTAATCCTGTCAGCAGCAGGCTTGAGTCCATCCAGATGCTCAGACAAGTCCAAAGAAAATTCAAAAGCAAGCTGTTGTCAGGATGGATGGGGCGGGGAGGAGTAGGGGGAAGGAAATAAACCCTGACAATTCCCACATAAGCAGCCATCACACAGCTGTTATAAATGAGTAATTTATGAGTGCGCAATTTCCTGAAAGTCCATGATCGAATGTGGAATGCCGCTACAAAGACAGCACGGACATGTAACGTCTATTTTTTTTATGGTACACTGTGCACACTTTAATGTCCTCAGAGGTATTGCTTCCTCAACAATCACCAAGAGACTCCTTCGCCGACCCCGTGTCAGAAATATGCCTTTAAGTGGGTTCCCTCTATATATGCCTGTAGCTGTTTCAAACTTGACAATACTTTTTTTTTGACACAGTGTTGTTACTCCTCATGACTCCATTTGAGGTTTTCTCAGCAAAGATATTGGAATGATTTGCCATGTCCTTCTCCAGCTTATTTTAAAGATGAGAAAACTGAGGCAAAGAGGGTTGAGTGACTTGCCCAGGATTACACAGCTAGTTTCTGAATCTGGATTTGAACTCAGGTCTTCCTGATTCTAGGCCCAGTGCTTTGTCCAGTTTTTTGGACATGAACACTCTCTAATGTTTGTGGCATCATTTATTTTTTCCCCCTGATTGTATAATATTTCTAAAAAAGGTAAATTCCGTTACCAATTTCTGGTTAAGGATAATCACTAGCGTCCATGAAGCCTTTTGGTGTGGCCAAATACTATATGACTAGTATCTCATCTGATCCTCCCAAAAACCCTATGAGGCACGTGCTATGAGTATTACTGCATGCAAAGCTCTGTGCTTAAAAGATGAAAAAATTGAGGTTCAGAGTCACTTATCCATGGTCACACGTTAGTAAATGTCAGAGGCAGGATTTGAATACAGATCTCTAGCCACTCCAAAGCCAGGGAGTACACTTTCCTTTATACCACATTGCTTCATGGGAAATTTACTCTATGGCATCAATTCTACTTAGGGAGCAGCCCAGAGCAAGGGCTCCAAAGACCTGTGTTCTAGTCTAGACCCTGACACTGACTAGTAGCATGATTTTGAGCAAGTCACTTAACCTCTTTTCTGACTGATTTGCATCAATACATTATAAAATTATGAATTTGGATTAGATGAATCACTACAGTCTCTTCTGACTTTAACATACTAAGAATGGGCAGCATGATGTAATAGGCAAAGTACTGGACTTGGAGTGAAAAGACCTGTCTTGATATGTGTCCATGGGAAAGTCACTTAAACTTTTTTTAAAGTCACTTTACTTATTTGTAAAAAGTGGATACTCATGTCTCTCCTGCCTGCCTCACTTGGTTGCTATAAGGACCAAAAGACATTTTATTTTTACTTTGTAAATACTAAAGTGAAATACAAAGACAATGGAATATTTTTGAGTGAGGGTCTAAATATATTATTTCATTAATATAGGCAATGATCAGTAAAGAAATCCTCTCTACCAAAGCAAATCTGCAGATGTCAAGATCTTCATGACTTCTTTATCTACCAGGACATTCTTCCTCTCGTGGTGATGATTAGATATAAAAAAGTAGAGTCTCAGACCATAAGAGAGGTGATTCATGTGTGTAATACAATTGGACGGTCGTGATTTATAGCCCGATAGATTCCATGGAGGCAAATGAATGCAGCAGAAATATAAGGAACTCTCCATTTGACAGGTGTTTGCATAAGTCAGAATGATAAGACCAGCCAGCACCAAGCCAGGCTTAAAACTGGCATGAAACCATGTATCCCGTGAGTATAATAAACTCAACCTATTCTCATTGTCTGGCTCAGCTCTTCATCTTTGTCTCAGCAATAAACTCTCACAGTCTGAAGTCCAAACCTTGTCTCTTACCAGAATTCTTCCACATTTAACTTCACTATGTGTTTGATTCTGATAGAGTGAAAGTTCTTTGAGAGCAGGAACTCTTTCATTTCTGTCTTATGCCCCCAGCACCTAGCACAATACCTGATCCACAGAAGGCACTTAACAAATGCTAGTTGAATGATTAATTGATTGCTTCCCTCTCTCACACTGTTTCCCACCTCTGGTTCTTTCCAGCACGTTGATATGTCCACCTGGTACCACCACCAGGTACCACCTGGTAGCTAATATTGGCTTGTTGCACTCTGTGCTTGCTCCATGGTCATGTCCCCTGGAACACCACCTTGCTACCTGTCCTTGCCTTCCCATTTTCCATGCAGGACAAGGTTTAATCAGTGTCATGGACCCAGCTCAATATCATTCACACCAGGCAGCAGTTCAAAGTCTACCTGACAGCTAGTAGTATTGTTAACCAAAAGATAGATAGATAGATAGATAGATAGATAGATAGTTAGAAAGACAGATAGAGATATGTGTGTGTGAATGTGTCACAAGTCCATGAGACATGCGTTGCAATTGGATTTATTACAAGAGAAATGAATATGCATGTGGAACTCCTCTATAGATGCAAGGAGTTCACAGTCCACACAGAAGCTTGCACATTTATGAAACTGAAAGGAAGAGAGGGGGAGTGAACAACAATCCCCTCTCAAATGGAAGTGGCATAGGAGGAGGAACGGAGCATAGGGGTGGGGAAAGGATTAATCCCCATCCCCTCCTAAAGGTGAAGAGAAAGACAAAAGAAGGGGAGGGAGAACATGAGCAAGTAAGACAGCAAAAGTTGCAGTCTTTTCCCTTGGGAACTGCTAGACTATGAGGATAGGAGGGTCTGCTTAGCTACAAGATCCCAACTGCACAAACAATTTCTCAGTCTGGTGCAGACTGACTGGTGCCAACCTTGACTCCCAAGGACACACCACGGGGGAGTCCAGCTTGGGATGCAAACGACAAATTATGTCAGCTCAGGTGGGGCTTTGTCCTTGACAGGTTCAGGACCTCCTGCATACTCTAGATCCAGTGTGTCTAGAAAATATGGCAACTCAAGAAGATAAGTTCAGGGGGGTCCTTTAACAGTATGGACCAATATAACTGCATCTACCACACAGCCCTTACCGACAGGCCACACAAGCAGAGATTTTGCAACTGGGCCTGTTCATGGCTTAGAATTATTCGTCCTTAGAATTGTGATCTTTCTTCTTCCTTCTCCTTCCTCTTCATCCTATCCTAAGAACTAAAACCAGCACCAGCAAGATGAAAATGCCTTCAGAATATCACATAACAGCAGCCTGACTAAAGGAATTATGATTCCCCCAGAATTTAAGTCTTTGAGAGGGATAACGCTTACCCTTCATGGCTTTCTCATTGTGCTCAGACCACTAAGGTAGGTGCTGGGAAACAACATGAATAGAACTAATGGTGCTAGCTTTGAAGAGTGAAACAGTTTACAAGAGAGGCAACTGAGATGCTGTGAATAGTTCTGGGCTCTGGAACCAGGTGAAGCTCACAGCTCTTTGCTCACAGGTGAGAAGCAAATGAGATAATACGTGGGAAATACTTTGTAAACCTTACAGCACTGTGTAAACGTCATGCATTATTACAATAGGCAACTCAAAGGAGAATTACAAGTCCTCCTTGTTCTCCAGAGGAGAACTACAAGTCACACCCAGGAGTGAATAAGGATAATACTCATTCTGTGACTAATGGCAGGCAGATGTACTCTATATATTCTAATATTTCAGTAGATCTGTGACCTTGCTGATGTAAATGGTCCTGCTAACAAATGTGGATTGCAACTAGTCCATGCCTTCTCCTATCCTGGAGTTCCCTGTCTGTGTCCCCCCATGAATTCTCCATAGAGAATCATCCTATATGGATAGACTTTTAACGTTCTGTAGGTTCTATTGCTATGTCTGGGCTCTACAGATGTACAACTGAGGAGTAATATGGAATGGCAGAGAAAGTATTGTACTGCATCTGTAGTAAGAAGACCTGTGTTTCATTTCTAGCTCAGTAACATATTTCATTTTTCTTGGCCTCAGTTTTCTTATTTCTGAAATAAGGAGGTGAACCCAGAGGAGCTTCAAGGTCCCAAAACACACTAAATCTGCAATTTTCCAAATATACATTTCCCATATAATATATTTTATGTAATTTTTTACATGCAAGTTATCATTGAGAGTAAACTGCTATCTACTTATGCCTACCATTTATTTCTCTAATGCCCTTTTGCCTCTTGAGAGATTGTGGTGTTCTGTGATTGGTGCCATGTAGCACTACTGGGAGAAGATTCAGTATTCAAAAGACAGGAGTCTGTGTTGGGAAACACATAAATGCTAGTTGAATGATTAATTGATTGCTTCCCTCTCTCACACTGTTTCCCACCTCTGGTTCTTTCCAGCACATTGATATGTCCACCTGGTATCACCACCAGGGAAACACATTGACTTAGCACGTACAGATTCTGGAGCTACTCTCTCAAATATGATCTCATATTGACAAGTCAGATCCCCAAAGCTCAAGTGCTATAACTTCTCAGAGCTCTGGAGTTAGCTCTGAGATATTTAGGGTGTCTTTCCAATACTATAATTCATAAGCCCCCACCAGTGTGTTTCCCCTATGACTATCAGTCAAAATCAGTCAGAGTTAATTAAATTAAAGGGATATTTACCAAAGTGATACAGTAAGAATAGTTGATAATGAAAATATTCCCCTAAAAGTCTTTAATATACTGTCCCACCAGTGCACACAGAGTCCACGGGAAAGAGAACTCAGGCTTAGAAAGCACATGTGGAAAAAGGAGTTGCTCACAGGTCCTAGAAGTTCTTATACCTCCAGATGATTCCCTTAGGTATGATATTGCTTTTCTACTGGGATCCTTATGGAATCCTGAATCTGCCTTTCCTCATTATGTTCAATCAATCCGCAGTTCCCAATGCATATGCTGCACCAGCATAATGCCAATAAAAAATCCACACTCTTGGGTTCTTCCAAATTCACAAGGCCTTCCTCTGGTCAAGGTGAGGGATGGGGTTGAGGAGAGTAGATAAAATTGTGGCCAAGGGCAAGGCCAAAGTGTTTTCCCTCCCATACATACAACACACACACACACACACACACCACACACACACACACACACACACACACACTGCTTTGCCTAGAAGCTCCTACAATCTATGATACCAAGTTATCTTCTCAGTTTTATACAAGCACCACAGGGTGTGACTAAGTCCGTCAACAATCCAAATAGAGTTCCTATCACACCTGCTGAAAGGCCCTGATTGAACAGAGATGTACAGGCTTTGTTCATACCTAGTGGACAGACAAGATGCATTCTCACTTGATAAAAGTATTGCCATTTCCTCTAAATGGAATGGGGACAATTTGATTGTTTGACTCAGACAACCTCAATCCTTACATTGAGACTATTAAATCATTGCAAAATTGCCTGAACATAATCTATCCTCCTTTGTTCCTTTTCAATTCTGGGCCCAACTCATTGCCCATCTGTAACATCTGTCAAGATAGAAATATTCATGGACTAACTCAATTCACTTATACACCCAGCTTCATGTCATAGTCTAGAAAAAGAACATTCCTTATCTATTTGGTTTTTCCTCTGTGTATTATCATACCAATTTATTGTGTTCTGGAACTTGATTCAAGCAACACATTATTATATGGAAATGGGAACCTGTGAAAGACCACCATTTACAAGGAATCCCCCCTTCTATTTGAATTTTACAAAGAATAACCTTCATGACAGAAGCAAATGCCTTTAGTAAGTATTCATCCCCCTACTTTATGCCTCCCTTGGTATTGACGAAGGATGCTTGAATACCATTAGCTCTGTGATTGATTCTATCAAATACCTAGCAGAAGTTGAAGAGGTAGAAAAATTCATGGAGAACTCTGGGCAGCTAAGTGACACAGTGGATAGAATGCCAGGCCTCAAGTCAGGAAGACTCATCTTCCTGAGTTCAAATCTAGCCTCAGACACTTACTAGATGTGTGACTTTGGGCAAGTCACTTAAACTTGTTGCCTCAGTTTCCTCATCTGTAAAATGAGCTGGAGAAGAAAGTGGCAAACTAGCCCAGTATCTTTGCCGAGAAAACCCCAAATGGGGCACAAAAAGTAGGACATGACTGAAATGACTGAACAACAACAACATGGAGAACTCAACGAGAGCTTCTCAACAAAATTAACATATGTATGTTGATACTTGCTAACTTCAATGCAAAGATGGATACAGCAAAATTATTAGAAAAGAAACAAGAAAAAAGAATTGCAGAATTATGTTGTTTATACGATCATACAGAAGGAAGTCAACAATGTTAACTATGGCAAGTAGTGAATAAGATCAAGGAAAGAAAAGAGAAAAGGAGAGAAGAGGAGAAGCAAAAGGAGGGGAAGGGAGGAGAAGGAAGGAAGGGAGGGGAGCGTTAAAAGAAAAAGAAATTGGCTGTTATCTTAACAGAGATAGTAGCATATCATAGCACAGATAGAATTGGCTTTGAACCCAGGAAAATATGGATATACATCTCACTTCTGACACACTGGCTGTGTGACCATGGGTAAGTCATTTAACTTCTCAATGCTCATCTAAGCAACTTTCTTAGATTAGAATTCTTAATCTGGAGTCTGTGAAATTGGGGGGGTTCAATATTTTGATAACTGTATTTTAATATAATTGGCTTTTTTGCAATCCTATGTATTTTATTTTATACATTTAAAAGCATTATTCTGAGAAGGGGGCCATAGGTTTCATCAGGCCATCAAAGAAGTCCATGATGCAAAAAAAAGGTTAAGAACCCCTGCTCTAAGACTAAAATTTGCAGAATGGTGCCAACTTGCATTGGGAGAGGGAAGTTCCTCACCTTCAAGTACTGTATACCAGTGAAATAAGTCTGTTCTCTATGTCTTTGTTCTTGTTTAGTCATTTCAGTTAAGGTTTGAAAGAGATAATGTATATAAAACTTTTTGCAAATCTTAAAGCCTTAAAGCATGATATAAACATCAGTGGTGGCAGTGGTAATGGTCATAGCAGTAGTAGGTGTGATAATTATTTTTATGGTTACTCCAAAGTAACCAGAGACAAAAAGACCTATATGTACCCAAATATGCATAGCAATATTTCTAATGGAAGGGAAGGAGGAATTTAGTGACAGTTCAGCAGTTGGGGAATGGCTGAATAAATTGTGGAATGTGAATGTAATGCACCATCAGAAATGATAAATTCGAGCTGAGATAAGCATGTAAATTGTATAAACTGATTTTAAAAAGGACCAGGAATACAATAAACACAATGACAATAATAATATAAATGAAAATAATGCAAAAAACGATAGCTGAACTCATTGTAATTGTAACAGCCAAGCTTGGTGCTGAAGAATAGGTGATGAAGCAATACTTCCTATCTCTAGTTAGAGAGGTGGGAAACTAGAGTATAGAAAGTCACATACCTTCTCAGATATGGCCATTTTAATAACTAGTTTTTTAACTGTTTTACTTCGCTGATAGTAAGGGTTAAGTGGGTGGGGAGGTGAGGCATGCAGTACATTGGAAGGTGACTGGTGTTAAAAGGTATCAACAGAACTTTTTCTTTTTTTTTTAAGTAAAAATCAGTGAGAGGTAAAACAAATCTACAGGAGGTTTGTTATGAGGTCCAAGCAAGCCAAGTTATCTCATTAACATTTAAAGATGAAGTTGGAAATACAATAAAAGAACTCTGCTGGCCTTTTCACAGCAACCATTTTTTGATCTATCGTGGTGGAATAAACCACATCTGGAGTCCCAAATCTCAATATTCTGTATTTTTCAAAAAAGCGGAAATGAGTTAAGGGCACACATAAGTCCTTAACATTGTGGCTTCTGTGAGATGGGAATGTGTGAACTTTAGTTCAGAGAAAATTCAGAGAGGTGATATCTAAATACTAGCTCCTAAAAAGCCAGCTTAGCTAGCATTTAGATAGCACTTTAAGGTTTGCAAAGCATGTATTTTTTTTCATTTGATCCTCACAACAACCCTGTGAGGTAGTTGCTATTATTATCCCTGTTTTGTAGATGAGGATTCAAAGAGGATAAGTGATCTGACCAGGGTAACACAGCTAGTAAACATTTGAGGCAGGATTTGAACTCAATTCTTTCTGACTTCAAGTCCAGGGTTCTATCTACTGCTGCACTTAATTGCTACTAAAAGAGAGAAAGAAGCATGGTCATAATACACTGGTGGGCTGTTAAAATAATGCTGTGCTGGAGTACCAGCCACGTATAGTAAACTCATTCCTCTATTGAGCAAAGATTTTAAACTTGATTTTTCCTCTAGCACTCTCTTAGCCCTTATTCTCCTGGTCCAGCTTCTGCTTCAGCATCCCAAACCAGTTCTGGCATTTTCTGACCTCTAATCTGGCTGACCTTCTGACTTGACACCCTACATTCTGTTTTCTCTTGGTTTTGCCTATGACTTACTACTTTTCAATTTCTACTTTCCAATTACTCACAGTTCTGGGAGCTAGATTCCTTCCCCCTTAAGGATAAAGAAACCTATCCCATGGATGGCTAAAGCTCCTGGACATTTACTCTTTGATTTTCTGCCACCTACCAGGACAATATGAAATGAGGTGGACTTTAGGCAGTTTGAAAGAAGTTGGAGCTTAATCAATAAGAAGTCAGTCATCAGGCATTTATTAAGCACCACTATGTGGATGGAGTTGAGGAACCACCTGGCTTGAATAGGTAACTTCCTCCCTTCTCCTCCATCCCACCACCAATAAATAGAAGACTAGGAAGAACATTATAGTGGTTTTAGAAATTTTTTTGTCGTGATCACAAAAACTTGACTGAAGTTTAAAAAAAAAAACAACTATCTGACTTGGTTTCCAAGACCCTGACCTGGGACTGTTCCCATCAGTTCTTAACCAGATCAACAAAGAAGCCTATTTTTACTTGAGAGAAAGGAGGAAAAATGAACCTGCCATTATAAAGCAGTCTGCTTTGATATTTTAGTACCTGCTGCCATCAGAGTCATTTGAAGAATCTGACAGGAAGGAGTCATTTTTTTTTAATTTAAAATGTCATCTAGTGACCAAAGACATTCCTCTTTATTACACCTATAAATCATTCATACCCTCTTCATGACAAAGGGAAAATATACATTTTTCTAATTTTTATTTTATTATGCTAAAAAACCTTTCCTTCCTCACAAAGTAGGAAATGAGAATAATATTTTATGTTAATAGGAATAAAATGTTCCAAATGCACGTGCTATGTAGAGTTCCTATAAAATGATTCAGTGCAAACATTTTTTAACCAACAAAGGAAATGAAACACAAAAAGCCACATTAAAATAACATTGAGGATTTCTGCTTTAACTAGGAACCTGAGAGGGGAGGATTACAGTGGGTGGAATGGGCCTACAGGAAGTAATGTAGTCAGTGGCTCTAATACCATCAAGGGGCTGACTGAGTGACTTCCTTCAGGATTCATTCAACTTCCCCATTCTTTCTCTCTGCCAATAGTCCCAGGGAGGCATTTTTAGGGTGTTAATTATCCTCTCCAGCTTGATCTAAATGCCATCTGGACTAGGCTACCACTACTCCTAGCCCACACCCTGTGAAGGAAGCACAGCCTCTGACCCCGCAGTGCTCCTAGGTCTGCCCAATGCTCTTGGGTTGGGATTGGAGCAGCCACAGAGCAGTCTTACCTGTCTCAGAAAATCTCCTCTAGCCATGAACACAAAAGCTCTGTAGCAATAAGAGATAGAAATAGTGGAAGGAGCACGGCATTTGGTGTCAGAAGACCCAAATTCCATCCAAACTGTACCATTTATACCATATGTGTAACCCTGGGCAAGTTAATTAACTTTTGGAGACCCCAGTTTTCTCATCTATAAAATGAGAGGAGTATGGGCTACATAATCTTTACAGTGCTTTTTAGTTCCAAGTTCCTAGGATTGTACAGTTCCAAAGCACTTTGCGTGCAATATTTTATTTGATGCTTACAGCCACCCTGTGAGGTAATTACCGTTCTCCATTTTTACAGTTGGAATGCAATGGGAGAGCTGAGGCTCCTGAGCGATGTAGTACAGAGCTGTCAAACCCAAACAGAAGCTGATCCCTGAAGGCTGCATATGGACTTAAAAAGCCACAATTATCTATGTTGTATTATATGTTTATTTATTTTGTTAATGTCTCCCAATTATACTTTTTTTAATTTTTTAACATACGGATCACTTCATGAATTTGTTTGTCATCCCAGCACAGGGCCCATGTTAATCATGTGTATCTCATTCCAACTTTAATTTAGTACACATGCTGCCAAAGCAAGCACTCCCAATTACATTTTAATCTGGTTCACAGCAGCAGAGCTTAACACCTCTGGGTAGTGAATGGAGAACCAGACTTAGAGTTAGGAAGGCCTGAGTTGAAATCCTGCCTCAGATACACCTACTAGTCTGGTAACCCTGGGCAAATCACCTAACATCTTTGAGCCTCAATTTCCTCACCTGTAAAATGGGAATAATAATAGTACCTACCTCAGAGGATTGTTGTAAGGAGTCAATAAGACAGTATGTATAAAGCCCTTTGCAAACCTTAAACTGCCATACAGATGTTAGTTATTGTTATTATTATTATATCCTTACTACATGTCCATCACTAGGAATACAAATAGACTCACACACTAATTAGAGGAGACAATATAATGTTGAAATGAAAAAAATGATGAGAGAGGATGGGGAAAGAGAAAGGAAAGGAGGGAAGGGAAGAGAAGGGAAAGGAAGGAAGGAAGGAAGGAAGGAAGGAAGGAAGGAAGGAAGGAAGGAAGGAAGGAAGGAAGGAAGGAAGGAAGGGAGGGAGGGAGGGAGGGAGGGAGGGAGGGAGGGAGGGAGGGAGGAGGAAAGAAGGAAGGAAGAGAGGGAGGGAAGGAGGGAGGAAGGAAGGAAGGAAGAGAGGGAGGGAAGGAGGAAGGGGGTAAAGGAAGAAAGGTTACATGTATTCTAGGAAAGAAAATATTTTCAAACCTTATCAATCATTTATATCTTCATGTGGTGATTTTATCAAAAGTATTCACTAAAAGCAAGTTTTATAAAGGAATGAGGGAGAAAGCATTAGCACCACTGGTAAGAGATTTGAGTATGGAGGGGAGAGAACAGAAATGTCCCCGAAAGAGAAAAAGGGAAAGACAATCAGATATGCCAAAGACAAATTAAACCTCCTTCACATTTTTTCCCTACCCATAGATAGGCACCTCTATGCTCAGTAAGCTCCCAAGTCCTTAACTATTTTTTCCAGCCATTGCAAAGGGCTTCCTGGGGCTTTCTGCCAGGAGACAAGTAAGATGATCTTGACAGTTGTAGACCACTGTACATTTCCAAAGCCTCAGTGATCCTATTAGGTAGATATGGCATGGGTGATAGTTGTTATTTTTCCTGCAGGACTAGAAAGAAACCTTAGCAGAGCGTATGTTCAGTTCATAAAAATTAAAATTCACTAGACACAAGAATACTGAGCATTTGATTTTTTAGTGCCCAAGTAGATATGGCTATAGTAACTGAACAACATAAATAATAAGAAGTACATCAACTGTTACCATATCCCCAAGGGTTTTTCTTTATTACCTAGTATGTGTTATATGAAGAGAGGGTGGTTAATTTGAAATATGAGTTTCTCTGCAATATTCCCTTCCATTCTGAATCTGAGAGGCCTACTGGCTTGAGAGAGGCCTTATGTCACTGGCAGACAATAAGCTTTCAAAGCCATACGTACTGCCTACTAGTTAAGGGAAAGTTATACATACATACATACATGCATACATTCATACACACTATACATGCATATATACATTTATAGTCCCTATTGTGTTTATTATGAACGTATGCTTGTATACATACACATATGCATTATTTGTATGTGTATATATAGGTAGATATATAGAGATTATGTATATAATTACATAATGATAATTATATGATGATAAATATATTATATATTGTATCACATAATGATAAATATGTATATAATGCATTATATATACCTGTATTTATGTATATTCAGACACATTATATATAGATATGTATATATATACTTGTAGTAGGTTATGAAATATATACTATATCATATACATTTGCATGCATAAATATATACATAAATGTGTGGATATGTATAATAATGGTGTGATATCATCAAACATGTCGTTGTTATTGCTTTTCAGTTGTTTAGTCTCCATGGGGAGAATGAATGACGATAATGAGTTCAGTTTGGGACTTATTGATTTGGAGATGGTTCATTTGATTTAAAGCTAGGAGGAACCTTGTTCTAGCTGTTGTTATCACTCGTTCAGTCATGTCCGACCCTTTGAGACCCCATGGACCATGGCGCACCAATCCCTTCAAATTTCTACTATCTCTTGAAGTCTGTCCAAGTTCATATTCATTGTTTCCATGACACTATCTATTCATCTCATCCTCTGCCATCCCCCTTTTCCTTTGCCTTCAGTCTTTCCCAACATCATGGTCTTTTCCAATGAGTCCTGTTTTCTCATTATGTGGCCAAAGTATTTAAGCTTCAACTTCAGTATGTGACCTTCCAGTAAATAGCTTGAATGAATTTCTTTTCAGTATTGACTGATTTGATCTCTTTGCTGTCCAAGGGATTCTCAAAAGTCTTCTCCAGTACCACAATTTGAAAGTATCTATTCTGCGGCACTCAGCTTTCTTTATAATCCAACTCTAACAACCATACATTGCTACTAGAAAAACCATAGCTTTGATTATTTGAACCTTTGTTGGCAAGGTGATGTCTCTCCTTTTTAGTATGCTGTCAGATTTGCTATAGCTTTCCTTCCAAGGAGGAAGCATCTTTTAATTTCATGACTATAGTCACTGTCTGCAGTGATCTTTGAGTCCAAGAATATAAAATCTAACACTGCTTTCATTTCGTCTCCCTCTATTTGACAGGAAGTGATGGGATCAGTTTCCAAAACATTAGTTAGTTATTAAGTTTCAAGCCAGCTTTCACACTCTTCTCTTTCACCCTTATCAAGAGACCTCTTAATTCCTCGCATATCTGAGATTGTGAATATTTCTCCTGGAAACCTTAATTATGGCTTTTGATTCATCTAGCCTGGCATTTTGTATTATGTACTCTGCATGTAAGTTAAATCAATAAAGGTGACAATATACAGCCTTATCATACTCCTTTTTTAATGTTAAGCCAACCTGTTGTTCCATGTTTACTTCTAAGCTTTGCTTTTTGACCTTTCTATGGTTTTTCAGGAGACAAGTGAGATGATCTGGTACTCCCATCTCTAAGGACTCGCCACATTTTGTGGTGATCTACACAGTCAAAGACTTTTGAGCAATCAATGAAGTAGAAGTAGATATTTTTCTGGAACTCCTTTGGTTTCTCCATAATCCAGTAAATCTGGTAATTTTATCTCTAGTTCCTCTGTGCATGTATTTATAGTGTATGTAAGGGGATGGGGTGGGGGGGGGGGTGTTCCATCCTACTGAACAAGCATTTACCGAGTGCTTACTATGTGCTAAGAACTAAGGATACAAAGAAAGGCAAAAAACAGAGCCTCTGCCCTCAAGGAGCTCACATTCCAATGGGGTAGAAGAGACCTCATGCAAATACCTATGTACATACAAGATTCATGTACAGTGTGAATGGAAGGTAATCTCAGAGGGGAAAGCACTAGCAGGGACTGGAGGGACTAGATAAGGTCTCTTGAAGGAGATGAGATTTTAGCTGAGATTTTAAGGTGGCCAAGGAAGCCAGGAAGCTGAGGGGAAGAAGGATAGAATTCCATAGCCAAGAAACAGCCAGTGCGAATACATGGAGTTTGCAGAGGGGTGCATCCTGTGAGAGAACTAGCAAAGTAAGCTAGTGTTGCTGTGTTATAGAGTATGTTGAGGGAGTAAAGTGTTAGAAGACTGGAAAGGTAAGCAGAGTTCCTTGTGTGAGAGGTTTTAAAAGCCAAACAGAGGATTTTATATTTGAACCTGGAGGTAATAGGAAGTCATAGATGTTACTGAATTAAGAGTGGCATGATTGGATCAGTTCTTTATAAAGAACTGAGTGGAAGATTGGTTAGAGTGCAGAGAGCCTTGAGGCAGGGAGACCAACCAGAATGCCTAAACTTTCCATTTGAGCCCCACCAAAAAGATAAGAATGAGATAATAATAATAATAACAATAATAATTGAATACAGGGGCAGTTAGGTGACCCAGTGGATAGAGCATGGGGCATGGAAGCAGGAAGATTTATCTTCTTGAGTTCAAATCTGGACTTCAGACACTAACTAGCTGTGTGACCCTGGGCAAGTCACTTAACCCTGTTTGTCTCAGTTTCCTTATCTGTAAAAAGAGCTAGAGAAGGAAATAGCAACCAATCCCAGTATCTTTGCCAACAAAACCCCAAATTGGGTCATGGAGGGTCAGACATGACTGAAATGAATAAATAACACAAGAACAAACTTAACATAATACTTTGAGATTTTCAAAGTTTGTGTACATTATGATCCCCACAACAACTCTATGAAGTGATATTATAATCATCCCCATTTTACAGAAGAGAAAACTGAGGCTGAGAAAAGTTAAGTGACTTACCTAATGTACAAATCTAGTATATGTCTAAGGTGGGATTCAAACCCAGGTCAGCAAACACCAAAGTTCTTTACTCTATCCACTATAGTGCATTGCTTTTCAAAAGCAGAGGCTATTCTCCAGGCCATCAAATAAATATTCAGTTACTATTTGAGGCAGACAGCAAGATGACAATCAGCCCTAAACTCTTTGTTTCTGGAGTCCATGTAAGTAAAGAGGAATGGACAAATATGAGAAACGTGAGGTTAGAAACAAGAACTGAAAACATATTTTATATGTGGAATGAAGGCAAGTGAAGATTAAGTAGGACACCAAGGTTAAGAACCTTGTAACTGTGAGGATAGTAGTGCCCTTTATAATAATAAGGAAGTTTGGAAGAAGACAGAATGGGAGCTGGGAGGTGGGGATGAAAAATGATGATGTCCTGTTCTGGACATACTGAGTTTGAGATGTCTATGGGATATTCAATTCAAGTGAACGATAGGCAGTTTGGGATGTGGGATTAGAGGTTCAAAGAGAGGCCAGTGCTAGATAAATAGATCTGATGATTGCTTGCATGAAGATGATCACTGAAACCATAAGAGTTAATGAGACCACTAAGCAAGACAGTATAGAGGAAGAAGAAAAGAGGACCAAAGGCATGACCTGGATGAAGAACTAGCAAAGGGCACTGAGAAAGACCGGTCATAAGAAGAGAACAATGTTGTGAAAAACTGGAAAGGATAGAATATCCAGGAGGCAAGACAATGGTGTCAAAGGCTGCCAACAGGTTAAGAAGGATGAGGATTGAGGAAAAAACGCATTAGATTTGACAATGAAGGGCAGGTAGGTGGCCCAGTGGATAAAGCACTGGCCCTGAAGTCAGAAGGATCTGAGTTCAAGACCCGCCTCAGACCAAACACTTGACACTTATTAGCTGTGTGACCCTGGGTAGGTCACTTAACCCCAATTGCCTTAAAAAAAAAAAAAGAGAGAGACAATGAAGCGACATTGGTAACTTTGGAGAGAGAAATTTCAGTTGAATGATGGGGTCAGAAGCCAGGCTGCAGAGGGTTTATAAGTAAGTGAGAAGAGAGAAAGTGAATGTACCTGATATAGACAGATTTCTCAAAAAAATTAGTCACATAAGGGGATGAGGGAAAAAATATAGGATGACAGCTGGCAGCGATGGTCAGATCAAGAGATTTCTTAAAGGTGGGGGAGACGTGGACATGTTTATAAGCAGCACACAAACAGCCAACAGATAGGGAGAGATTGAAGATTAGTGAGAAAGTAAACATAACGGGAGCACCAAGGTGGCTCTGCAGATAGAACATTGAGCCTAGAATCAGGAAGACTCATCTTCACAAGTTCAAATCTGGCCTCAGACACTTACTAGCTGTGTGACCCTAGGCACGTCACTGTTTGTCTCAGTTCCTCATATCTTTACCAAAAACATACCAAAAGGGGTCACAAAGAGTTAAATATGACTGAAAAAGGATTCAACAACAACAAGAGATAACAGAAAGGGCAATATACTAAAGGAGATGGAATGAGATGGAATGGAATCAAGGCTTCATGTAGAGGTTTGTATCTGATTAAGCAGAAGGGCTACCTCTTCAGGTAAAACAGGGATGGAGGAAAAGATAAGAAGAAGGCATCTAAGTGATGAGAGATGAAGAAGAAGGTAATAGATGGAATTATTGGCAAATGCCTTCATTTTTTGGTAAAGTATGAAAAAAGGCACAAAATTGAGAGGTTGAGGAGAGAGATGCCATGGGAGACTTGAGGAGGGATCAAAAATTTTGTAATAGACACTGTGGTAATTTAATGAATTAGGGAAGTGGTAAAGGTTATTATGTTCAAGTCCCCTAATATGACGATGGAGGGAAAGACTGTAAACCAATCACCGAACTCATTGAGGAAAGAAGGAGAGTGATCTGGGGATTGGCAGATAACCACCAGAATCCTATTTAGGTGCTACATTTGGATTGAATGAACCTCAGAGGAAGAACAGTTTCTCAACAAAAGTGGTTAAGGGAGATTTTGGAAGTAGTAATGGAGTGCAAGGAATATTCTGGCTCACCGGTTGAGTGGGGGAATAGAGGTGAAAGGGTACAGTATGAGTGAAAGTGTAATTGGTCTTGTAAAGAATGGCCAGGGATGCCATGTCATTCAGAAGGTAGCTATATCTCAGTAAGAGCCAGAAGACAAAGAAAGTAAGAAAGGAAAAAGTTCAAGATGTTGTAAGATGAGAGTGTGTTAACTATGGAGTCAGCATTCTAAAAAGTGGAATCAATGGGTAGACAAGGTGTGAGACATAGATATGATGTGAAATGTGGAGGGAGAGGGAGTAGCACCGAGGGTATGGGAGTGACAGAGAAGGCAGTGGGTTTTTTTTATTTAAATAATTTTTAGGAAACTATCAAAGTGTACTGAGTAAAATCAGTAACTGTGAAAGAATGCTCTTCAAGAGAAGTAGACCCAGTGATATCTGCTTGATTTTGAGGTGAGATTACATGTTAATTGATAGGAACAGAAACCATACTATATTCATTTGTGGTCTTAAAAATAGACTAAAAATTCCTTGAGAGCAGAGATTGTTTCACTTTTATATCTGGATCCTCAGAGCTTCACATAGTACACAGTATGCAGATCTGGAACATATCAGGTGCTTAAGAAATAATTAGGGCAGATAGGTGGTACAGCGGATAGAACACTAGACCTGGAATCAGGAAAATCTGCCTCAGATTCTTACAACCTGCGTGACCTTGGGCAAATCACTTAACCCCTATTTGCCTCAGTTCCTCACCTATAAAATGGGGACACAGTGGAGAAGGACATGGCAAACCATAGTTGTTGAACGTCAGGAAGGATCACATCTCCTGAGCCTCAGTTTTTTATCTGTAAGATGGGAATGATGATAACGTACTATCTACTTTATAGAGTTACTAAAAGGATTTATGAAAACCTTGCAGCCACGTATGAGTATGTATCACATAGCTACTATCAGGTAAGAGAAAAAGATAACTGATCCCTTAACAATTCACCCCACCCCAGCCTAGCTAGGATACAGCCACAAAAAGTAAGAGGTAGATGGCATGGTGTTGAACGATGAAAACAAATGAATAAGACACAAAGAACTCAGCAAACACTGAGAGCTGTGGCCTACCAGAAAAGATACTGTGCCCAGGTGGGAACAGCATGAGGACTCCAGAAGGAGAAAAAAAAGGGTCCCTTCAACAGTGGAAGACTTGCCCTGACTACACGACTTCTTCATATGTACACTTCACTACTGGTATACTCTAAACTTCTATTCACACTTTTGACTGACACTGTTTATTCATTGGGAAAGTGTTCCCTAGGTGTATGAGGGACATGCTTTGTAGCTGCTTTTCTTATAATGCCATTTTAGTAAATGCCTTTGCTTTAAGATGAGCATGTCTACTGTCTGACTCTAAAAGTTAAGCTCACTTGTAGGGACTTATGACCTATAACTTTTCAAGTAATCTTAATCTACAGAGAACTTTGAAACCTTAGAATAATCACCCAATCTGCAAACCTGTGCAGATTGAGCTGGGGAGAAGGCTTCAGAAAAGGTAGTACATAAGTGTGGGCTATTAATAATTGTCATCATTATCATCTATAGGACTAAGCTTCACGAGAGGTTGTTGTTGTTGTGGGTGTTATTGTTGAGTCATTTCTGACTCTTCATGACCCCATTTGGGGTTTTCTTGGCAGAGATGCTGGAGTGGTTTACCATTTCCTTCTCCAGATCATGTTACAGATGAGGAAACTGAGGCAAACAGGGTTAAGTGACTTCCCCAGGATGACGTAGCTAGTAAGTGTCTGAGACACGAACTCATAAAGATGTCTGTCTGATTCTAGGCCCAGTACTCTATAATTGTGCCATCTACTTACCCCAACATGAGAGTAACGATCATTTATTATGTAAGCATTGTATCTCCTCCATCTCCTAGCAAAGTTTTTTGAACATGTTGAATACTTAATAAACATTCTTTAAATTTCATTTAATCTATCACTTTTTGGATGGAACTATCAACCAATAGACATGTATTAAGTACCTACTAAGTTCTAGGCATTATGCTAAGTGTTGGAGATACAAAAAAAGAGACAAAAGACAGTCCCTGCCCTCAAGAATCTCAAAATGAGATGGAGGATACAGCAAACCAATAAATATATATATACAAACAGGCTATACACAGGATACATGGGAAAGCACTAGAATTAAGAGGGGTTGGGAAAGACTTCCTGTAGAAGATGGGATTTTAGCTGGACCTTAAAGGAAGCCAGGGAAAGCAGCAGGTATAGATGAGGAGAGAGACTATTCTAGGCATTGGGGACAGCCAGAGAAAATGCCCAGAGCCAAAAGATGGAGTGTCTTGTTTGGGGAACAGCAAAAAAGCCAGCATCATTGGATTGAAGAAGAAGATGAGATTTACCAGGAACTAGGGAAAAGAAAATCTGGATTTTTCTTGTTTTGATCTTTTAATCATAACTAAAGAGATAAAATCGTTGATCTGTAGGGGAAGGAAGGGAGCAAAGCAGCTACTGTTGCCACTAGACCAAATGAGATTAGTAGCCTCTCTACTGATCTGAGTCTGACCATGGATAGCATATAAAACCAAGGAGAGCCAAAGCCTCTGGTTGGGTATTTATACTGGTCTATTTTGGTGTGTTTTTCCAACTATTAACAGAAGGAAGAATAAGATCACCAAGAAACACCAATTTGTGACTAGGGCAGGGTGGTTGGTGTTCTCAGGAAAGTCTTGCATGTGGGATTTTGTGTCCTATGTTAAAACAAGCTGGTGGTAATGTATGTATTGGGAAGAGGGCAAATGAAAACAGATTCCCCATGATTAAGGGGAATCTCTTGAGTACCTCACGAATGGAAAAAAAAGGGGGGGGGCCTTCAAGCAATCAAGAGCTGTGAATTATCCCTTTGGCATGTGTCCTCTCTAGCTTGAGATCAATTTCCCCTGGACTCTGTACATACTTTTAAGAGAATGTGTCACAGGCTTTTGTAGGAGTATTTTATAGCAATTATTCCTATTTTGCCAACTTAGTATTCATTTCTAAAAGCTAGTTAAAGCTGGCTGACTAAATTGATTCTCAACTAATAATCTGGGGAGAAATTACACTGGTGTGGACTTGAACCAATGGCACCAGAAAGCCATTGTTTTGCCCCTCAAGGGTATCCCTACAACTTCAAAGGAGAAATGTAGCCAGTCTAGCTCTGGGAACACAACTTGATGATTGCTGAGCATATAGAAAAGGAAATGATTATCACAAAGAGCCAGCTTGGTTTAATCAAGAATGGGTCATGCCAGACTAACCTTACTTACTTTTTTTGATACAGTTACTAAGCTGATTCCTCAAGGGACTGTTGCAAGATATCACTTACCGAGATTTTATTAAAAGATTTGATAAAGTATCTAATACTTATTCTTATAGAAAAAAATGAAGAAAAATACTGATGATAATACAATTAAATGGATTTTAAACTAATTGAATTTGTTGGAATTGAAAGTTAGTGATGCAATGACAATTTGTCAAGAGTGCTCCTCCAGTGGACTGCCCCAGGGATCTGTACTTGGCTCTCTACAGTTTAATATTTTTTTAGTGACTTGGATAAAGGCATAATGATGTGCCTCTTTAAGGCACTTTTTAGATGCACTTTTAAGGCACCTCTTCAAGATGACACAAAACTTAAAAGGACATTGGATGGAAGAATTCAGATCCAAAAGGATCTTGACAAGCTAAAGAATTGGGCTGAATCTAATAAGATAAAACTCAATAGGAATAAATGTAAATTCTTATACTTGGGTTCAAGAAATCAACTTTACAAGTACAAGATGGGAGAATAATGGTTAGACACTTTTTGCCAAAAAAAAAAAACCCTGAGAATTTTTAGTAGTCTGCAAACTCTATACAGGTCAACAACATGTTATGGCATTTAAAAAAAATGCAATCTTAAACTACATTAAGAGAGTTATAACTTTCTAGAAATAAGAATCTACATTCTCTCCAGATCAGAACATACCTGGAGTATTGTGTTCAGTTTGGGGTATGACAGTTTAGAAAGGATATTGATTAGCTGCAGAGTGTGCTGAAAAAGGCAACTTAAGATGGTAAAAGGCATTAAGTCCATTTATGATCAACTGAAGGACTACGGGATATTTAACCTGAAAAGAGAAGATCTGGGGGAGGAGGGGAAGGATAACTCTGTTTAAGTATTTGAAAGATTATAACAGGGAAGAGACTTGTTCCATTTGTCCACAAAGAGTAGAATTAGAAGCAGTGGCTCGTTATTTCAAAGAGGAAAAAAATGTTAAAACTTTCTAGCAATTGGGGCTATTCCAAAATGGAATTGGCTATGTCAGGAGGTAGTAAGTTCCTCTTCATATGGAGACCTTTAAGCAGTTAGAGGATGACCACATATCAGGCTAATAATAGTAGGGATTCCCTTTGGGCAATAGACTTGATGGCCACTGAATTCTTTTCCAACTCTAAAACTGTGTGACTGTATTTCTGCTCCCATCTTCCGATATTCCAAATCAGAATGTAATAAATGTCAGATTACTTAGCTAATGAATTACAATCAATAAATATGTCACAATAGATATGCGATTTGGTCATCATGTAGAACTCCCTGTCTGGCAATACCCTTTGCTGAGAACAGATGGTGATGATCTATGACTTATTAGATAAATTGTAGGGAGGTGCCTAGGGAACACAGAGACTAAATGACTTGCCTGTGCTCACATACCTGGTCATTGTAAGAAGTGGAATTTGAACCCAGGTTTTCCTGACTCCCAATCAAGCACTCTATCCATCATTCAACAGTGTCTATAAATTCATACATACACATATATGATTTGAATTTATTTGAAAATAAACAAACAGCATGAAATTCATCTGTCATAAATATAGGCAATACTAAATGTATTTTTTCTAAAAATGATATATTTCACTAGAGAGATACTTAAAGTTTTCCATTTCACGCCAAGGTGAGTTTAATACCTCTGTAATCTACAGCATATGGATCTTGTGACATTATACAGCATTTGCATCCCAATGAAACAGCTCATTAATCAAATGCTCCATTGTAACCTCAAATCATAGGAAACCACAAAATATGCTAGAGAAGTAAAGTTATTTGAGCTTGGAATGGTTCCTTTTAAAACAATATTTGTTGGTTAATTTTAAACAGTGGTCACAAGTACAAAAGACATTAGTCTATTAAGATATAGCTCAGGGCCAAAGCAGAGCCATCAAAGAGACATAATGTAGAATACATTATTTTTTTTCCCTGAATTTTGGTTACCATTCCCTTCAATTGGCTTTAGTTGTTGTCTTCGAACAAGGCCAAAACAAGATCTTTTGGTAAAAGAGCATCTAGTTGTTCTTAATTAGCAAATTTCATCAGAGTGAACAAAATCCCTTCCACAGTAATGAAAGAACTATGTATGTGATTGTTGAGCCACTGCTGGTGACCTGTGAAACATCATGCAAAACAGCTGAGAGGCTGAAGAACTAGAGATGGGCAAAAAAAATTGTCCCAATTTTCAAAAAAAGGAAGACCGTAGAGTTTTCAAACCACAAAGAGTGAGCTTGCTTTTTAGTTCTTGCAAAATTCTAAAATATGTTATTTTCTAAAATTCTGAACATAAATACCAAATAAAATGATTATTTCCATATATAAAGTAGAATAGAGAAAGAAGATTATACACGTGTAACAGTCCTCAAAAGACTCAGACCCCATTTCTTCCCAGCTGAAAAAGCTAGAAATGAAACCAAGCTCAAGAACAAAACTCCAAATGTACTAGGAGAAAAACTGACCTTTCAGTACTGATCTCAAGTTGGCTTCCTCTCTTCCCAAGATAGAAAGAAATACCAATTTCAGTGTCTTTTCAATGGTTATTATACTTGAAACCATGAATCCTTCAAGTACAGCTTACTTTTCTTTGTAAGTATATTGCGAGGTCCTAGCCTCGCGGGCTGCCTGCTTCTTACCTTTCCCGGTCTTCGGACGTCTCCGGCCCTAACCCCCTTGGATTAGGGAATTCCTTAGGATAGGGAATACGATCAACAGAGCACCCGGACAGCGGAATTGGTTGCTCAGGTAATTATTGCTAACAACTACATTCTTAAAGTAGGCACTTTTTCCTCGCCACGGAGGTGAGCTAAGCTAAGGCTGAATAAGGGACTGCCCCCTGCTTCCGGCTCCTGTGTTTATATCCCCTTCTAGGGTCCTCCTACTGCGTGGGCGGGTTCACTGGGGAGCCGAACCCGTTGGATGATGCTGTCTCGATACCTTGGCCCCAGCCTTAGCCCACGTGGCAGTAACTGGTCCTGGCCTCGTGGGCAGAGACAACATCTGGGTGTCTCACCCTGGTAACCTACTCCACCCCCAGGACCCAACAGTATATGACAATCTCAACATGAAACTTTCAAAGCTATACTACTTAGGTGTGTTTCCTTCTGACTTTCCTTCTGTTCTTTTCTTTGTATTGTGAAAAATACTGCTTTTATGTCCTTTTCTTTCTTTCCTTATTTTTAACAACTTATTGCTAACCTCTCCTCTCCGTGCCACCCTTCTCCAAATTAAAAAGACCAAGAAAAATAAAGCTCATGTAATAAATATGCATAGTCTAGAAAAACAAAACCCTATATTAACTATGTCCACAAATGTATGCCTCATTCTGCACCTGGAGTCCATCACTTCTCTATCATGAGGCAGTTCAGGTGCTTTATCAGTAGTCCTCTGGAGTCATGGTTAGTTATTGCATTGGTCAGAGTTCTTAAGTCTTTCAAAGTTGCTTTTCTTCATGAGGTTGTAGTCATCGTGCTAATTGTTTTCTGGCTTACACTCATTTCAATCTGTATCAGTTCATATGAGTCTTCACGAGTTTCTTTGAAGAAATCAGAAAATTAAAAAAAAATTGTCCCTTTTTTCATTCCTTATGGTGCAATCATGTCCCATTACATGACATACCATAGTTTTTTCATCAGTTTCCCAATTGATGGGCACCCCTTTAGAGTTAGGAATAATTTGTGAACCACTTAAGAAAACTGACCACCTCTAGCCATCATGGATTCATCAAAGCAGCTTTTGCCAGACAAGATTCATTTTCTTTTTTCACAAGGCTAACTGTTCAGAAGAATGCTACAGATAGCATTTACCTTGAGTTCAGCAACGCAATGAACAAAACATCACATAATCTCTTGCTGGACAAGATGAAAAAGTGTAAACTGAATGACAAAGTACTCAGTGGATTTGGAGCTGATTGAATTATCGGACACAAAGAATAGTGATTAAAGGATTGATGTCAACCAGGAGGGAAATTTCTCATGAGTGTAACAGAATTTTGTCATTTTATTGATGACTTGTATAAAGTTACAAATATCATACTTATCAAATAATGCAGATATCTTGAAGCTTAGAGAAATAACTCATATTGGCTGTCAGAATCAAGATCCAAAAAACATCTGAAAAGACCACAACACTAAGACAAATCTAATAGTATGGAATTTAATTTTTTAAAATGTAAAGTGTTATACTTGGGTCAAAAAAAAAAAAAGCTGCATGAGTATAGGATGGAGGAAACTTAGCTAAACAACAATTTCTCTGAACAATACCTAGAGAAAGTAGAAAACAAATATTTGATATGACTTAATTGTATCACATGACAACCAAAAAAGCTAATACATCTTAGGTTGCATTGGTAGAAACATAATACTCACCACAAGGGAATTCATAATCTTACACTAAAATTCCCTTGGTAAGACCACATCTGGGTTATTCTTATTCATTCCAACTGGCCTATGTTGACAATCTGAATTAGCTTATCCATAGGATGGAAACCACAAATGCTGGTTTTGTTGTTGTTGTTTGTCCTTCATTCTTAAAGAGGACCAATCACATTAGGAGGGTGATGTCTTGACTTGCAAATGAATTGTATTTAAGTGAGGCAAGGCTATGCAAAGTCACCTGCCTCACTCTCTCCTCCAGAGTCGTTGGAGTCCAGTGGCAACACACAAGTCAGGATGACTGGCGATGGCCTCAGATGCAGTGGGAGACCTTGGCCTTTTTAAACTGAGGTCTTTCCCAGGTCTCAGTTTGTCTGAGGCAACACCCATTTGGAAATTAAAGGCTAGGTAAGAATTGAGGCAAAAGATCAGCAACTATAATACCAGAGGCTCGAAACCAGCTGATACAAATATCACTTGAAAGAATCGAGGTTATTTCACCTTGAAAAGGGGGTAGAACCTATGGAGGGATAGGAGTTATCTTCAAGTACCTAAAGAGCTAACACATGAAAGAGATTACACTTGTCTTGCTTGGCCCCAGAGGGCAGAATTAGAAGCAGTGGGTAGAAATTTCAAAGAGACAGATTTCGCTCAATAAAAGGAGGAAAACATCTTTTAATAATTAGAACTAGTTTGAACTAAAATGGACTGCTTCCATAAATAGTGTGTTTTCTCTCTAGCATCCATTAAAAATAGGAATTGGCCTCTTGTGGAAGATAATGTAGAAGGGGGACTTCTAATCAGGTAACAACAGTACATATGTGCATAAATCACTTCATAAATCACCTTTCTGTACTATAGCCATGTGATATAGCTTTTACTTACACTATTCCCATTATACAGATGAAGAAACTGAGACTTGAGAGAGTAAAGGATTTATCTATTGTTATAAGCCAGTAAATGGTAAAGCTGAGGCTAAAACACACATCTCCTAACTGAAAAATCCAGCATTTTCCAACCACTATACCATGCTGTCTGCCTAGAATGAACTGCACACTAGATTCTTTCTAAGGCCCCTCATAACTTTAAGTGTCTGAGATATGTAGATAAATTAGTATCTACTCAATTGTTGGAGGGTTCATGAAAAGAAATAAATTAGAATTTTACCCTCACATCAACTCTCACAAAGCCTAATCAAGCATTCAGCCTATCATAAGCCCCATTCAATTTCTAGCAACAGATCAATCAGTCGAACTTATTAAGTGCCTACTATGTGCCACCGGGGATATAAATACAAAAAATGAAACAGTACCTTCCATAACAAATTTACATTCTATCAGGAGAGAGATTGAGAAAACATGTGGACAGATATAGTTGGGAAGTTTTGTATATACAAATATTTCTGTTTGATTAAGTATGTATATACAAAGTGTATACACATCTGTTTGTGTTTACACATTACATTTTCAAGTATTTATCTGAATTATTCCTCACATCTAAGTTTGCAAAGCATCTAGTTACTCTCTAGTTGTAAAGTATCATCACATACACACATACATACACACACACACCCCTATATACATATACATATATACAGATACATATATACAGATAGATAGATAGATGATAGATAGATAGATAGATAGATAGATAGATAGATAGATAGATAGATAGATAGATAGATAGATAGATAGATATACACATATATGTGTGTGGAAAGAATCCCCTATTAAAGTTTACAACTTAAAGCCACTCCTAGGACAATTTTTTTACTTGCCTCACCCCCTCCCATTAGGGAGACCAAGGGCCCAACCAGGAGCATCTGGTCATACATTTCTTTCAGCAAAAGGCTAGAGCATGAGTTGCCAGAAGCAGCTGGAACAGAGGCTCAGCGCCATGAGAAGTGTTCCAATCAGAATACCAGAAGTGGCCAGGGATCAGCACCATCTCCATGCATGGCGGAATCCAATCCAACCCTATGGAAATACTTGTAAGAAGGGAATGACAATATCCATACAACCAAACACTCAGGTTGTGGCAAAGAATATGTTTTGCTTATAGCACTATATGGATATGAACTAGTCTACCTGAGGAGGGTGAGAAAAGCTTCAAAAGTTTGAAAAATCTCTTCTGTACTTTGGTGCCATTGATACTTCATGTTTCTCAGCCGTTCGCTGCATTGTTTACATGTACAAACTATCCCTAAGCCCCAGGGGATCTCCACAAATTTGAAATATGTATTTTTCCCTTGCCCCTTAGTATCAGATGTCTAACCCTCAGCACAATTGTTTTCCTGAATTTTTCATGTTGACAGATATTTTCAACTTTCCGAGTAAAGGCATCTTTAGGGTGAAGTCACAAGGGGTCCAAATCAGACAGGCATCTCTGCACATCTGTAACCCTCTTGCCAGATGTTAGTGGCAAGAAAAGTCAAGTTCTCTCTCAGGGGAAAATCCTTCTACTAGAACTCACAATAAACTGGCGCTATTGTTGCCAACATGCAAGCAAACAGGCAGATCAGGATGTACCCAAAGGGAATTAAACTTTTAAGTTAGCATATAACTTTAAAATGTGTGCACGCGCGCACGCACACACACCCACCCACACACAGAGGAAGTCATAGAAACAGGAAATTGTCACGTTATTCCATAAGCATCCTCCAAACTTTTTTCTAGTTCCCAGATGATGATTCAGTTTGCACAAGCACTCTCATTTTATTCCTTAACCTCCTCCCAAGTATCTTGTCCTTTCCTCGTAGTGACTGTACTATCCCTGTATTGTGGGAAACACTGCAGGTTCACAGGGATCGAGACTCCTACTATTTCCTAGTCCAGGGAAAGTGTGAGACTATGCCACACCTTTCTACATATTGCAAGCAGGTCTCTCCAAATACAACAAGTTACTTCAGCTCCCTTAGATTTAGGGGCCATGTTAGGAAGCATCCCCCCTGGAGTTTTCCTCACCTCTACACAGATCATCATCAATCTCCTGTTGATAAGTTGAGCCTCCTATTAGCACCAGATGTGTCAGAGAATTCTCTACACTTAGTGCCTCTATCTCTTCACTACTCATTCTCTCTGTTCACAACATCTAAATTCTTCTGCCACCCCACTCTAACAATACCACTCTTTACCGGGTCACGAGTGTGACCGACTTATTACCAAATCCGACAACCTGTTTCTAGTCTTCAATTTTCTAAACCTACATGCAAGATTTGACATTATTGGTTGTGTCTTCCTTCTTGGCACCTTCTTCATCCTTGGATAACAGGAAATTTTATATTCATTTCATCCTACATTCCACCTCTCTGATCTATTCTTTTCATTCTCCTTCACTGACTTTTTCCTTATCTTAACCTCATAAATATGAGCTTTGAGCTAGATTCAATCTATGGTCCTCATCTCTATTGTCTCTATAGTCCTTTGGTGATCTTAACTACATATCTACATACTTACATCTACACTACTATCCACATGGCTCCCAAAGTCCTATTTTTCACCTCAGCCTTTTTCCCAAGCTCCCATTTCCACATTTGCAACTGCCCGTTTTTCATCTCCACCTGGATCTCCCACCATTGCTTTAAACTCTACAGAGCAAAAGAAGCACTCAGTATTCCCTTCCCACCATCACCACCAAACCAACTCCTCTTTCTGACTTTCCTGCTGTTTTACCATTATTCTCCTGTTAATCCAGGTCTTAGAGGCAGTGTAGATAGAAGGTTAACTTTGGAGTCAGGAAGACTTGGTTTCAAGTACCATGCCAGCTACGTGACCCAGAGTAAATAGCTAAAACTCTTTGTACCTCAGGCAACTAACACTATAAATTACAGACTAATTATTATTTTATTATGATAGAGGAAGTTTCCATACAGATTCCTAAATGAAGAACATCAAAGATCCAGATTCTCTCCTCAAAAAAAATTTGTATCATTTTTGATACTTTCCTCTCCTAAGCCCCACCCCACCTCCAACACACACACACACACACACATGCAAGTCAATTCCCAAGCATTATCTTCTTTTCTATTACTATTATGTTGATTTTATCTTAGGTCATTAATACCTAATCCCTAGTCTACAACTGTGGGAGGTAGGTGGTTCATTGGATAGAATGCCAGACCTGGAGTCATGAAGATTCATCTTCATGAGCGCAAATCTGTTCTCAGACACTCGCTAGCTTCGTGACTCTGGGCAAGTCTCTTAAACCTGTTTCAGTTTCCCCATCTGTAAAATGAATTGGAAAAGGAAATGGCAAACCATTCCAGTATCTTTGCCAAGAAAACCCCAAATGGGGTCACAGAGAGTCAAACATAACTGAAATGACTTAACAACAACTGTAGTCTCCAAATTGATCTCCTTGCCTTCAATCAATCACAAATTAATTAATTAATCTCCCTGAAGCAACACTTTGATTCTGTCATTCCTCTTGCTTAAAACCATCATTGTCTCCCCATTTCCTACTAAATAAAGTCTCCATTCCTTCTGACATTCAGGGTCCAAGCCAGTCCCCACTTTCCTTACTTTCTCTCTCACTCATCCCCTACTTACTATACTTCTGTGATACTAATATAGTCGATTCCTGGATAACTGGGTACAATTCTTTTTGGAAAGGACATCAAGACCCTACAGAGATAATAGTTGGCCATGGATCACATATCTGAGCCAATGGCATTGCTCTTTTCAGATTTAAGGCAGCATGTTGTACTTCAAAGGAGAGAGAGATATGGCATCACCTGTTCTGGGAGAATCCTCCACATTTATTAAGTCATATGACCTATGGCAAGTCATTTAACACACCTCAATTTGGTTATATATAAAATGAAGGTAATAATATTGACAGTGTCTACCCTGTGGAATTCAATCAATCAGGCAATATAAATACCAATCATATATCAGACACTATGCTAGGTGCTAGAGATTGTTATGAGGTCTCACTGTGGTAGAGTATGTTGTTAAGTGCTTTGTAACCATAAAATTCTATATAAATATAAACTAGAATTTTAATTAATAGAAATGGCCTACCCATTGATTCAATCACTATTTATGCAGTGTCAAATATCTAATCCTTACTATCTATCTGTTCAAGGGGTAAATAAAAATATCCCATAGGGCATTGTTCCTACCCTCATTGAACCTGCAATACAGTATTGGAATGCAATATATACATATTATAATAATAAATAAATGGTGATAAGTAAACAAGAAAGGTAAAAGTGCTACAAAGATGGTAGAAAGAGCCTTTCTAATTTGGAGGGTTAGTGGGATTAGGGGGAACAGAAATCAATGAAGGAGTTTTTTTCATTTATTTTTGGTTTTGCTAAAAAAAATCTTGGGTTTTTTTTAAAGACATTTTTTAAAAATGTCTAGGAGTAAGAACTTTAGAATAGTTAAAACTCACATTTTAAAGTGCTTTCCAGTTTATAAAGTTCCTTTCCTACAACAACCCTATAAGAAAGATAGCACAAGTATTATTATCCCCATTTATAGATGAAGAAACTGAGTCTCAGAGAAGCTATGTGGTTTTTACTGAGTTATGATGTAAGTAGCAAACATGTGATCCAGAATGTAAACCAAGGTGACTCATGGCTCCAAGACCAGCACTTTCCATCACATCATACAGTCTCTCTACTCCAGAACATTTTGAATCTGAGTACTGAGTTAACTCAGTGGTCTCCACATCAAATCACAAGTTTATTCTCAAGTTTATATCATTAATCCATTTGCACTACTATTATTTAAATCTTCCTTTCTCTTAAAACTAATTAAGTCACATACATTCATGATGAGAAAAGTGAACAAAGGGTATATTAGGCAGATGGATTCCATTCAAAATTCTCCACCACTAAACACTGTCAAAGAGAGATTGAATGACCTCTTCTTTAGAGGTCATTCTTGATCACGTACCAATTGTAGTAGAGGATATCTGAGGTCCTTTTCAACCCTAACAGCCAATTATTTGAGACAACTTATAAAACAAGGCTTAAACTCTATGTGTCATGGACCCTTTGGCAGTCTAGTGAAGCCTACGGACCCTCTTTCAAAATAATGTTGTTATTGTTGTTGTTGATTTAAAATCATAATTGAAGGAAATGCTGAATGTCAATTATATGTTAGTGAAAATAAAGATGTAATTTTTCCCCATCCAAGTTCATTAACCCTCTGAAATCTAGCTATAGACCCTTTGGGAGGTCCATGGACCCCACGTCAACAACCCATACTATAAACCATGAGTTCTAGATATCTAGTCTGTTAATGCACTGGGTCATCTTGCATTCTTGAGCCTAATAGCCCCTGCCAGAGTACTGTAAATTCAGGCCATATGTTAGATGTTAAGACCACATGCCACTATTTAAGCACGAGCCCTGGTTAGCAAGCACTGAATATGGTCAATGACCTATGGGACTGTCCCAACGAACATTCTGCTGGTCCCCACCACATCTGTAGGTGCAAATACCTCTCAACCAACTTTTGTTATTCAGTGCCAATTTTGGGCCCATGAAAGCAATAAATTTTCACAGTATTGGTTTTTACAATCCCATATACAATGTATGAATTCACGTGGCCAAATCTACATGCACTTTCAAACTTCTCACCCTTGGGGCTGGGGTGGGAAGTGTGTGAATTTTCTGCTGTAATATTTATTATGGCAATACCATAGATCCTGTTAAAAACATACACATACACAATGGTGCTACATCAGCAGGTTCCAGAAACTAATAAAAGGGGCTATAAATAAAATGCATAAATTTGATTAAAGTCATTAAGTATCAGGACTTTCAAAAACCGTAACATAAATAAAACATATTTTGATTATTTTTTTCTTTGTTTGGATTTCAAAGCAGAATTTGTTTCTAGAATCTCAGTACACTCATAGATAATTGTCAACCCTACTAAATTTCTCTGGGTTGCTATAATCTCAGGGGGTTATTTGTAAACACCCAGCATCTGAGCGAGGAAAAATAACTCCTGAACACCATAAAAATAGATTTTTTACACCATCATTTTAGTTAAAGATAATTGAATCCTACATCTCTTTCTTTATATAGATATCAGAAAATGTCCTTTGTAGGCTTCCTTTTCAAAAACCTACTAATAGATGTCTTAGCTATTGTTCCAATAATTATGGCCATACCCCTCTGCTTTCTTGAAAAATGTTTGGGTTGGTCAAATTTATTCCTATCTATATCTCAATTTTAACTTACCTCTCTTATTCACTATTGCTTTATTAAGTAAAGATCATTTCCTATCGTGAAAAGGTCAACTAACAGGGGCAGTGACCACAAATGAAATATTCTCTGGCCCTTGCCACTGAAGTGGCCGGAGCACAGGGAATAATTCCTCACAGTTCACAACTTAAAATCACCTCATTCTTTGCATAGAATCAGAATGTTAAAATTAGAAGGCACCTGAGAGGTCATCCGTCTAATTTCCTCATTTCACAGATAAGGAAATTGAGGCCCAGATAGAGGAAGAGTAATTTTCCTAATGTCACACCTCATTAATATGAAAACCAGCCCTTGGGCACAAGTCTCTTGATGCCAAATCTAGCCCTCTTCCCCCTACAACAAGCTGTCTTAAATAAACTACACAGATTCAACTCCTTCACACTTATGAATAATGAAGTGTTTAGAAACACAAGTGGGAGAGAAAAGGAGATGGAGGAACTACTTCATAGGCCAAAATAAGTGTATATACTATTCATCTCTCTAGTCAATCCCCAAATGTTTGTGTGTATGTATGTGTGTGTGTGTGAGAGAGAGACAGACAGACAGACACAGAGACAGAGAGAGACAGACACAAACACAGAGAGAATTTATTGAATGTTTACCATGTGCCAGACACTACGCTAAGGACTAGGAGTATAAACACAAGCAAAAAAAAAAAAGATTATTCCTGCCCTCAAGGAGCTTACGTTCTAATGGGAAAAGACAGCACATAAAGGGGAGCTAGAAAAAAGGGAGAGAATGATCTGGAGATAGCCCTAAAGTGAAGTGCAGCCCTGAATCCGGGCAAGAGAAGGCAAAATCTTTGATGATAGACATTTCTCAGTAGTGGCTCCCTGAGCAGACAAAATCACATGGTCAGTCAAAAAGCAAACAAACAAAATAGTGTTCATGCCTTACTTTTCCACAGCATTTTGTTTCAAAGAATTTTCACATCCATTATCCCATCCAAGACTCAATAGTCCTATGAATAATGCCAAGCAAGTGTTATTATCCCTATTTGATAAAAGAGAAAACTGAGTCCCAGACAAAGTGAATTCCTCAGTCTTGTGACTAGCTAAGTGGAAGAGTTTGGAACAGGGTCCTGGTCTCTTAGTTCCATGATACCATAAGGATAGTCAGTAGTCCCATGCTTGCTGATTGGACTTGACCCAACTATATCTTATCCATTTTTGTATTCTGTAAAGTGTCTGACATGAGGAATCATAAATAGCAGAGGCTTAAAAGTGTTTCTTGAATTCAATTAAACAGGTAAAGCTGCTTCATTGTGCCAACTTACAGCAAAAGTAGGCCATTATATCACAGGAGATCAAGGAATCAGAGAAAACAGGTTGCTAGAACAGATATCACAGAATTCTGTGCATGACTAGATTCCTTGGGAAGATGTGTCCAATTAAGAGGCATGAACCTAGGAATGGGATTTACAGTGTTGAATCTGTCGAATGCTAAATTGTTCAGTTGCATAGGGAATGTAATGGATTTACCTTATTGCTTTTTCTTCCCACTGCTATAATGAGCATCCCCTAGTAAGATGTGCCTTCAGTAAGACTCTCATGCTGTGATCATGGCAGATAAGTCATAGTGATAATAATAATCTCTCATGTATTAAACAGGACCAGCCCACAGCAAGAAAAAATGGAGTATCAGAGAATGAGGCTGCATTAAAATGTTATATAATAATCTGTTGAAGGAACTATGGCTATTTAGCCGTGGGGTGCTGGAGTGATAATATGATATCTGTCTTCAAATATTTGAAGGATTATCATAGGGAAGTAGATTAACCTTGCTCCAATTGACCTTAAAGGGCCGAACTTGAACAAGTGGGTAAAAGTTTCAAAGTTACGTTTACTTTTGGCATAAGGAAGAAAAACCTTATTAACAATTATTAATAAGTAGTAAGGATAAACTTACAAACAAGTAGTAATGGAATGGGCTACTTCAAGAGTTAAAATCATAGCATCTAGAATAGTAGGGGATCACTGAGACCACCTGGTTCAACTCCTTCATTTTACAGATGAGGAAACTGAGACTCAAAAAGGTCACATAGGTAGTAAGTAATGCAGTCTGGACTTGAACTCTGGTCCCAAGGTTCGAAGTTTAGTACACATTTCACTTCACCAACTGAGCTCCCCATTACTAGAGGTCTTCAAGAAAAAGATAATTGATCATTTGTCAGAAATATTATAGGAGGAGTTTTATTCAGATACACATTTAACAACTAGCATCTATATAGAGCTTTAAAGTTTATAAAGTACTTTACAAATATTATCTCATTTGATCCTCACAATAACCCTGGGAAGTAGGTGCTGGCATTCTCCCCATTTTACAGATGAGGAAACTGAAGGAGTCAGATGTTAAGTGACTCACCCACGGTCATAGCTAATTAGTATCTGAGGTCACATTGGCACTTAAGTCTTCCAGACTTGAGATCTAATACTTTATCCACTATACCACCTCTTTGCCAGAGTTGACCATCTGATCTCTGAGTCTGCTTCCAATTCTTAAAGTCTATCATTATCTGAAATAGAGAAGGTATAAGAAAGGAAGAAGTTTAATGTTAGCCCTGCCTTACCACAACCTAGTCCTAAGAAAGGGGCTGAAAATGGTATCATCAGTGCCTCAGGTAGAAAGAATTGGTTCTTTGCTCTTCTTTTAGAGAACCTAGTCTATCTTATCACTGATGAGTCAAATCAGCAGGCATTAATTAAGCACCTACTCAGTGCCAAGAACTAGACTAAGTGCTGAGAATAAAAAGGAAAGTGAAAACAGAATCAGCCTTCAAATAGCTTTCATTCTTTACAAATGGTCAAAAACCATTCATGGACACCTTCTGTCAGCTCCCTGTCTCATTCTTACATTGCTTACTTCTTCCATCAGTTTGAGCCAGATCCTGAGAGGTGAATGTAGAAAGTCCCAGGAGCAGATAAACTAGGAAGGAATGGAAAAATGAAGGGCTATAGGTCATAGTCAGACAACTCCTTTGTATAGAAAAGGGACTGTGTGGACTATGAGGCCTGGGGGCAAAGTTACGGTCTGAGTGAACCATATCAAGCCAAACTATTCGATGCAGAAGTCCAAGTCAGAATAGGCAGGTATAGGGGTCCGTATTCTGATATCCAAGATGGACAAGCATCCTAGGTATAACAATGGCCAGGAAACTAGCTTTTATCCAAGCATAAGGATGCAGCTAGATACTTTTCCTACATGAAGGCCTAGTCATCATGCACACTGGAGTGCAGGCGGGCTGCTTTTATACATGTAGAACATGAGCCATAGTCTTCAATCTCCTGCTCATCCTGTGAAGAATGAAGATCAAGTGTTATTATCCCTAGTTGATAGATGAGAAAACTAGGTTGCAGACAAAGTTAATTCCTTAGGGGTAATACTGCTGCAAAGTGGAAGGGTTTGTCAGGTCTTCTAGGTCTGCATCACAACAGTAGCTCTGTTCTTTCTCTCTGCTATTTGAGCAACTTCTGGTAGTAAATGGTACCCATCTGAAGGCAGGCTTGGCAGTTGATGGAGATTGGAGAGGCAAGGGAAGATAGATAATGAAAGAGCTGAAAGAAGAGAAGTCTGAAGATTCTGCTCTCATCTACAGAAGTAAAAACTGACATCTGTATGACACTGTGAAATGTGCAAAGCACTTTACATACATTAGCTCATTTAAGCACCCATCAATTTTGTGGAGCAGGTACAAGTGATGTTATTCATGCGATACATAAGTAAACTACGACTCAGAGAGCTTAAGTGACTTGCCCATGGCCACAAAGCCAATAAATG